>NC_138778.1:64294308-64894308 GCF_965119305.1 Pelophylax lessonae | reverse complement strand
TTCCTCTCAGAGAAGATCTGTTGACTCAAGGACCGGTCTTCCATCAGGCTTTACAGCCTGGCTATTGAAAGCCAGGTGTTGAAGGATAGAGGGGTGTCTGAATCGGTGATTCCTACATTGTTAAACGCTAGAAAATCTATTTCTAGGAAGATCTATCATCGAGTCTGGAGGGCGTACATTACTTGGTGTGAGTCTCGGGGAGGTTCCCTCCCTGTTCCTTCTCGGTGTCTCAATTCTTGGAGTTTCTCCAAAGAGTTGTAGATCAGCATTTGGCCTTGGGCAGATATTTCAACACCCATTGGCCACAAATTCCTTGGTTCAAACCTTTGTTCAGGGGATCTGCCATCTGGCCGCTCCTGTGAGGTCTCCGTTGCCTCCGTGGGACCTCCAACTTGGTGCTGTCGGTTCTTCAGAAACCTCCCTTTGAAAATATTTGTGAGAGTCCTCTGCTCACTTTGACACAGAAGGTAGCTTTCTTGGTGGCTATTACTTCTGCGCGCAGGGTGTCAGAGCTGGCTGCGTTGTCCTGTCGTTCACCTTTCCTGGTGGTTCAGAGACAAGGTGGTGCTGCGTACCTGTCAGTCGTTCCTTTCTAAAGTCTTCTTTGGTTTCCATTTACATGAAGACATTGTGTTGCCTTCTCTGTGTACTAAGCATCCTAAAGAGATTGCGTTCCATTCTTTGGATGTGGTTCGGGCAGTCAGGGTGTACCTGAGGCGTTCCAGAAATCTGATTCTTTGTCCTTACAGATGGACCCCGTGGGAGGATGGCTGCGTCTGCTGCGACCATTTCCAGATGGATCAGACAGACGGTAGTGCAGGCCTATACCCTTAGGGGTCAGGATCCTCCTTTCCGGGTTAAGGCGCATTCTATGAGGGCGCTTAGTGCCTCTTGGGCCTTCTGTCATCAGGCATCAGTGATGCAGGTATTCACAGAATTTTATAAGGTGGATGCAAGGTTTTGCAGGCTGCTGTTGGAGAGGTTTAGTCCTCTTTGAGGGTTTATTTATTTTTGTCAGGTGAGCTCCAGTTGTTCCTGGTTGAACTCTTGTTTTGCCTGGTTGGCTATATTTAGCCTTTGGGAAGTGTGTGTTTTCTTGCTGTGTTATTCCCATCCCTCATATTGACACAGACAATGCTTTGGGACATCCCATCGGTCAAGAAGATATGGAGCTGTGTCTGTAAAAGAACAAGAGAACTGGATTTTTGGATTACCGTAAAATCCTTTTCTTCTGATCATTGACAGACACAGCACCTGCCCCTCTTTTGATTTGGTTTTTTCATGTTCTTCTGGCACTGCTTGTTACAAAACTGAAGAACTATAGCATGAAGTGGGAGTATACCCCCTGAAACTGCCCTATAGGCGTGGTAAAAAATGTTTCTGCCTAGTGTCCTACTCCTATGGAGAGCAGTATAAACCCATCAGTCAAGAAGATATGGAGCTGTATCCGTCAAACATCAGAGAAAAGGATTATACAGTAAGACAAAAATAGTTAGTTTTTTTTTTTTTTTTTTTTTTTTTTTTTTTTTTTTTTATACGATTGTCCCATACTCGCCACTGGTGTGCATCAGTAAGTAGCTCTCAGCCCTTGTTTTAGAGAACTACAACCTTCTGTTGCAACTGTTATGGCATGTCTGCTTGTTTTGTTGTAATGAGTAATGTGTTTTGTTGACTAAAGGGGGCAGTGATGCACTGCAGAGCGAATTTCATAATATTCTAAGCCTTCACAAAGAAAAGGATACTGGTAACAGTTACATGCTATGAAACATGCCTGTCATCCACCTCCTATTTCAATAGCAATGGATGTGAGGAAATATTTTAATCCTTAATCCTGAATGAAAATGATGCACTCTCCTGTGGATTATCCTGTATTTGAATTTTGTCTCCGCAGTCACTGTCAGTACGCTGACTGCACTGCCTGATAAGCAGCCACTTGAGGGAGAATCTACAAACCAGCTTTTGAAATGCGGCCATGGAAATGTGGAAAAAAAGGAGTTTTTTAAGTACACACACTTTGAAACTCACTTAATACCAAATTAAAAATACCAAATTAAAGTTTGTCCTAAAGTGACATTGTAGCTATTTTAAAAGCGTAAAAATTAATTCTAGTACCAGACCTCCTCTGTACCGCTAAATTTAATGACCTGTAGGGGATTTTGTCTCCATTTCATGGGCGCACATAAACTTAAGGTTTGACATGTTTGGTATCGATTTGCTCTGTGCAACTTCATCTTTTATATTTAACAATTTTTATTTTACAATTGGGTAATTTTTTGTGTTTGCGCGCACTAAAATTAACTTTTGTGTGTGTGTGTGTGTGTGTGTGTGTGTGTGTGTGTGTGTGTGTGTGTGTGTGTGTGTGTGTGTTTTTTTTTTTTTTTTTTTTTTAAACTACATTTTTGCATTTGCTAGACCTTTGCAGTAATTTTGTGTAACAATAATATTGAATTAAAATTCACAGAGGTCCGGTCAATTTTCACGCAGCAGAGGTTCGAGTCTCATGTTTGTGAGATGACACTGATCCTTCATATCACAGCCCCACCCCTGTACATTAGTTTTAATTTTTTACAGTATCATCAGTTAATTCTCCCGTTTACATCACAGCCCCCCTTTCCTGCACCCTAGCCCTCTTTACAGCCCTCCTTCCTTGCACCCCAGTCCCCTTCACAGCCCTCCTTCGTTCTTTGCAACCCACTCCTCTTTATATAAATGCCCCCTTCCTTGCATCACATTTTCACTTGTCAATCACAACCTTAACATTCCTACCTTACACAGCAGGTAGAAAGCAGAAGGCACAGCATGTCTAGACAGAGGATGGGAGCTGCCTATGTTCTTTTCATGTTAACAGGCAGGTAATTGGTTGCTAGGACCACCCTGCAACAAATCGCCAGCTTGTCAACTTGAAAAGTTGGGCAGCTCCCGCCCTTTGTCCTGACAAGCTGTGCCCTCTGCCTTCTCCTTGCTGTTAGAATGAATGCTGTGGCGGTGGCAGGGAAAGGAGGATATCACCCAGGAGGAGGACACTCAGGCTGCTAAGTGGTGGAGCCGCAGTCCAGACAGTCATTCAGACTGTGGTCCACCATTTAGTGATGCTTGCTCTAGGGCAGTGATGGCAAACCTTGGCACCCCAGATGTTTTGGAACTACATTTCCCATGATGCTCATGCATTCTGCAGTGTAGTTGAGCATTATGGGTAATGTAGTTCCAAAACATCTGGGGTGCCAAGGTTTGCCATCACTGCTCTAGGGTATCTGTTTTCTTTTGGGGGTTTTATGCAATCTTCAGCCCAAAAATAGGTTTTTAATCATGCGTGCAAAAACAATTCTAGCAGCGAAAAGGTTAATGAATAGTGATATCGCAAACCTAAAATTTGCCGTTCGATCGGCGAACGCAACCTCCGCAAATGTTCACGAACGGGCGAACCGCCATAGACTTCAATAGGCAGGCGAATTTTAAAACCCACAGGGACTCTTTCTGGCCACAATAGTGATGAAAAAGTTGTTTCAAGGGGACTAACACCTGGACTGTGGCATGCCGGAGGGGGATCCATGGCAAAACTCCCATGGAAAATTTACGTAGTTGACGCAGAGTCGGGTTTTAATCCATAAAGGGCATAAATCACCTAACATTCCTAAATTGTTTGGAATAACGTGCTTTAAAACATTCAGTGTGTGTATACGATCAGGTATGATGTTGTATCGATCAGGTAGTGTAAGGGTTACGCCCGCTTCACAGTGACAGACCAAACTCTGACAGACCAAACTCCCCATTGTCATGGACATGCAATAATGTCTGGTAGTTTACCTGTTCCTCATGTCTGCATTAAGGGCCAGACTCTTCCTTCTGGCTGTTTTTATCATCTCTCTTCCCTGTTTGGCTCCACCCCAGGCCATTCCAGGAAGTCTATATTAACCAGTGCACTGCAGGTCTGCTTTGCTGTTCCCTGTTGCTAGTTTCCTGTGTGCTTGATCTACTGTTCTGTGTACCAACTTTGGCTTGTCTCTATTTCTGTTTGCCTGTTACCCTGACCTTTGGCCTGTCCCGTGGTTACCCTTGTCTGCCTGTTACCCCGACCTCGGCTTACCCATCACCATTCCGTGTGTCCTGAGTGGCTGCTTCCCTTCTCTCCCTACGGAGCTTGACCTGGGGGACCCCAGGGGCCGCGACCTGGGCCCAGCTGCAGCCAAGTCCATCCTCACCACTAGAGGTCCTGGTGAACACCTGCTGGGTCTTAGACTCCGTGCCCTGGGGAATCTTGGGCTCACGTTCCGGTCCATCCGCAGCAGTCTGCTATCGGGTTCACTACCTTGCGCTGCGCCCCTGCCTCCAACAGGGTGCAGTTGTCACCTGGCCACAGGTGACCTGACACCCATTTAGTCAGTCCATTTGCACAACCGCAAACTCCCCATTTGCACAAGGTTGGATACCAAGCTAGCCATGTCCCGTTCCTTTTCCTCACTGACGTCATTGAAGGTCTCTTTCTCCACCCAGCCACGCACAACCAAGGGTCCCCGATAGGTGACAACGAGCACCCAGGGATGCCTGCTGTGGTTGGTGTTCCTCCTCCTCAAAGCCACATTCCTCCTCTGACTCCTCTTCCTCAGACTCCTCTTCCAGCGTTGCCGCAGGTCCAGCAAGCGATGATCAGGCTGTTTCTGGTGGTGATGGTGACCACAACTTTTCCTCTTCCTCTTCACGCTCATCTACGGCCTGATCCAGCACTCTTCGCAGGGCACGCTCCAGGAAGAAAACCTATTGGATGATGTCGCTGATGGTGCCTTCGGTGCGACTGACTAGGTTTGTCACCTCCTCAAAAGGACGCATGAGCCTACAGGCATTGCGCATGAGCGTCCAGTAACGTGGCAAAAAAATACCCAGCTCCGCAGAGGTTGTCCTAGCACCCCGGTCATAAAAATACTCGTTGACCGCTTTTCTTGTTGGAGCAGGCGGTCGAACATTAGGAGTGTTGAATTCCAACGTGTCGGGCTGTCGCAAATCAAGCGCCTCACTGGCATGTTGTTTCGCCGCTGAATATCTGAAAAGTGCGCCATGGCCGTGTAGGAACGCCTGAAATAGCCACACACCTTCCTGGCCTGCTTGAGGACGTCCTGTAAGCCTGGGTACTTATGCACAAAGCGTTGTACAATCAGATTCAACACATGTGCCATGCACGGCACATGTGTCAACTTGCCCAAATTCAATGCCGCCAACAAATTGCTTCCGTTGTCACACACCACTTTGCCGATCTCCAGTTGGTGCGGGGTCAGCCACTGATCCACCTGTGCGTTCAGGGCGGACAGTAGTGCTGGTCCGGTGTGACTCTCTGCTTTCAGGCAAGTCAACCCCAAGACAGCGTGATACTGTTGTATCCGGCATGTGGAATAGCCCCTGGGGAGCTGGGGGGGGGGGTGCAGTTGGTGTGGAGCAAGACGCAACAGCAGAAAAGGACTCAGTCGAGGAGGTTAGCAAAGAGGATGGAGTAGGAGGAGTAGAGGAGGTGGCAGCAGGCCTGCCTGCAAGTCGTGGCGGTGTCACGAACTCCTCTGCAGAGCCACGCATTCCATGCTTGGCAGCCACCAGCAGGTTTACCCAAAGGGCAGTGTAAGTGATATACCTGCCCTGACCGTGCTTTGCAGACCAGCTATCAGTGGTCAGATGGACCCTTGCCCCAACACTGTGTGCCAGACACGACATGACTTCCTTTTCCACAATAGAGTACAGGTTGGGGATTGCCTTTTGCGAAAAAAAAATTTCGGCCGGGTACCTTCCACTGCGTTGTCCCAATAGCGACAAATTTTTTGAAGGCCTCAGACTCCACCAGCTTGTATGGTAAAAGCTGGCGGGCTAAGAGTTCCGACAAGCCAGCTGTTAGACGCTGGGCAAGGGGGTGACTCTGTGACATTGGCTTCTTACGCTCAAACATTTCCTTGACAGACACCTGACTGGGCAGATGAGCAGGAACTGCTGAAGGTGAGAGGCGGAATGGCGGGTTGTTGATGGGGGGCAAGGAGGACAGCAGTGGTTGACGTGGCTGAAGATGCTGGACCAGGAGGAGGGTGGTGGCTTTGAGTTTGTGTGCTGCTTTTACTCATGTGTTGATCCCATAGGCGTTTGTGATGTGAGATCATGTGCGTTCACAAAGCAGTTGTACCTAGGTGGGTGTTGGACTTCCCACGACTCAGTTTCTTTTGGCACAGGTTGCAAATGGCATCTCTGCTATCAGAGGCAGACACACAAAAAAAATGCCACACTGCTGAGCTTTGCAATGACGGCATTCTGGTGATGGCAACAGCTTGCGTTGATTGGCGTGCGGTCTGGCTGACCCCGGGTGCCGATACATGCTGTCTGACTGTGCCACTAGCTGCTTGCGATGACCTCCCCCTGCTTCCAACTCGTCTCCTCCTGCTCTCTGTCTCCCCATTAATTTGCAAGCTGCTGTGCCAACGTATATACGAGTGGTGGGCACTGCAGTGGGCACAGTACACTCTGTGGACCTGACACTCACTGGCCGGCCAGGCAACTGCAATTATAAAAAAATATATATTTATAATTTGCAAGCTGCTGTGCCACCGTATATGAGTGGTGGGCACTGCAGTGGGCACAGTACACTCTGTGGACCTGACAGTCACTAGCAGGCCAGGCAACTGCAATTATAAAAAATAATTTATTTTTTTCAATTTGCAAGCTGGTGTGCCACCGTATATATCAGTGGTGGGCACTGCAGTGGGCACAGTACACTCTGTGGACCTGACACTCCCTGCAATTATGACAGAGGAAAAAAAAATTATTTCTCTAGCGCTCATCGACAGACGTAGTCCTCGGTGATACACCACCTTCGGGTTATGTTACCTCCGCAGGAGCAGGACTAGACAGGAAATTAAAAAGCTCTGGCCACACCCTAGGGGCAGTCCCAGAGGGTATATCCTCCCTCTCTCTGCCTCAGCAAATCAGTTATTTTCTGTCTAGTTAGGAGTAAGGACCTAGACACCTTGCTGGGATCTTAGGTCCTGGCAAGAATTTTTTCTTAAAGGATTTTTTTTAGACAGCTTTTTTCTCCAGTGTTCCTGTGAGATCTTCAAGCAAGAAAGCTGAACTGGGCGACGGGCTGGATGTTGAGATCCGGTGGTCACCCCAGTTCAGCCTACGAGTGCGTGCAGGCCATAGCTCCGCGCTGGGTCGGCCGCGACAAAGTCCCATTAAAGGACTGTCCACGCGAGTTAAACGTCTCGCCGAAACGCCAAAGACCATGAGTCACGGCGTCCGTATCGGTCGACAGCCCTCCCGCCCCGGTGGAGAGGGGTACTGTCAGGAGTTGGTGCCCGCCTGGTTCCGGTATGGTGAGTAGTATGTTCCCCCTTTTTCCCGGACGGGTTTTGTGGTGAACGCGGGCCCCTCTCTGTATGGTAAGAAAGAGTCCTTTCTATCCTATAACATGTCACAAATCCTCCTACTTTGAGTGTGATTTATGTGTGCAAAGCCAGGAGGCTTGGCTTGGGAGCTAACAATCTATTGTATACATGTTTTAAAGATGTAATCTGTGGCATTCTGGGAATCTTATGGGTTAAGAATAAGCTACCTACCAGTCAGAGGCCACGGACATGTAGACTGCCTTCCAAATCAGATCTCCAGCTATTAGCAGGCCTCCCGAACGGCCACGCGGTCCGCCAGGGCCGGTACCGCCAACCACGCCATATCCCCATGCAGAGAGAGTGTTGTGTGCCCTGCAGCACACCGCTATTCAGTTTAGGCCGCCGCCATTTTTTTTGCTGGATCGCACGAGCCGCCATTTTTGCGTAGCCTCGTGTCTCCAGCATGGGGGCGGCCATGTTTGAGGTGATCCTACACCTCGTGGAGCTTGGGGGAGGCGCCGGAAGGCGTGCAGAGGGGCGGAGCCGCCTCCTTTCTTCCTGGGCAGCCAGCCAAAAGACTTCCTGTTTGTCAAGACAGCGCTGTAAGCTGTTGCAGTTTAACTCTGAGCATCAAGTGGTGAGCCTGGGGGTCTATCTCTCTCTCTCTCGATCGATAGGGATCCCTAAGCAGGTAACACTAAGGGGCTTTTTTGTGGCGCTGGGGGTCAGAAAAGAAAAAAAAAAAAAAAAAAGTTTTTTTCTTTACTTTTGAATTATATTATCCAGGAAGTAACTGGAGTTATTATGGACCCTGCCACACATATTCCCCCACCTGTTTCCCTCGAGGGGGCCTCGGGACCCGCCGGTGCACAGAGTATAGAGTCATTTACAGCAATTTTGGAGTCTATGGTGGCTCGGGTGGAGGCGGCCTGTCAGGGACGGGGGTCAAGGAAGCGACCCCCGCCTACCCCTATACCATCTGACACCTCTGACTCAGATTCAGAGATGGTCACAGCAGTTGCAGGTTCCTCTGCAAGGGCTGTTATCCCAGGTAAAGCCCCCTCAGACAGTGAGGAGGACGCTTCTTCTCTTGCTATAATTCAGGAAGAAGCATTGGTGGACGCACTAGTTGTGGCAGTGCAAGAAACCTTAAAACTTGAGGCTTTACCGGCAGAGGCAACTGAAACAGAGAGGCCTTTTGGGACTAATAAGCCCATCAAGACGGCGAAGGCTTTTCCTGTACCTAAATGTTTTGGTAATCAGATTAAAGGAGAATGGGAGCATTCTAAACATACCTTTACTATTTCCAAGCGTATTGCTAGACGCTATCCGTTTGAGGAATCCATCATTAAGAAATGGACGGTACCACCAGTCGTGGATCCGCCTATTTCCAGGCTGAATAAAGCCACAGTTATTCCAGTGGAGGACACTTCGTCCTTTAAGGATCCGGTGGATCGAAAGATAGAAGCAGAGTCCCGCACTATCTTTTCTCTGATAGGGTCAGCATTTAGACCAGTAATCGTTATTGGTCTAGTTTCCCAGACACTTACGGAATGGGCGAGAATGGTACGCCAAGATCTTAGGGGAAAAGATATTCCCCAGGAGACATCTGATTTGATGGAACAGATCATACAAGGGCTACGGTTTATCTGTGACGCAGCCTTGGACACTACTCCCCTATTAGGGCATGCATCTAAGTTAGCAGTGATCCTCAGACGTGTGCTGTGGTTAAAATGCTGGTCAGCTGACCTAGGTTCCAAAAAGACCTTGACCAATCTCCCCTTTCAGGGGAATCGTCTATTTGGAGCCAACCTAGATGAAATCATTAAGGATGCCACTGGGGGCAAGAGCACTTTTTTGCCACAGGCTGCAAAAGCTAAGGGACCTCGCAACAAGCGAGGACCTTTCTTTACCGCCCATAAAGGGCGCCCGGCTGGTACTAGCGGGAAAGGCAAGACTCCTCCAGGAGGGTTCAAGAAGGGGACCAACCCAGCCAAACCCGAAGCAAAGGAGTACACAGCCTGAAGGTGCGCCCCCACCCGGTTTCAGGGTGGGGGGGCGTTTTCACCGGTATTCAGGACATTAGATCGAGCATCAACCACTACTACCGGTGCGATTCTTCCCTTCCAACATTTAAGTACCACAGGAAGCGGTAGTTACCGTTCCCTGAAAAGATCTTTTCCTTTACCTTTTCCTAAGATTAGTCCCGATACCTCACAGGAATCGGATCTGGTTGACCAGATAGGCCAAGTAGCCTCTAGTCGGGTGACTTCGGTCCCTGAGGTTCAACCAGAAAAGATCACCTTTCCTGATAACTATCAGGTATCTGATAAATGTGTGGGAACAGAAAACGACCAGACTTTCTCGGATGGTCGGGGCCAGATAGCTCTAGGGACGCCTGGTTCAGATCCAATCAGCGCCAGTGGTCCTAGAAATTCTAGGCTGGCCTCCTCAAGCCGGCCTGGCCGACTTGGACATGTTAGTCGCAGACGTTCCGTGGGAACTTCGTCTCAGGGAGTGTCTGTGGTCTCAAGGACCAATTTACCTTCGTGCTTTACAGTCGCTGGTTTTAATGGCCTGGCCATTGAGACCCAAGTACTGAAGGACAGAGGTTTGTCTACTTCAGTCATTCCTACCCTTATTAAAGCAAGGAAAGCGACTTCCAGCAAAGTCTATTATCACACATGGAAGACTTATATTGCGTGGTGCGAATCTTTAGGATTTCCTCCACGTACCTATTCGGTGACTCGAATATTGGCTTTTTTGCAACAAGGGGTTGAGCAGAAGCTAGCCTTGAGCACCATCAAGGGTCAAGTTTCAGCATAGCAATCTTCTTTCAGAAGCCTTTAGCTACCAAATCCTTGGTGCGGAATTTCATCCAGGGGGTGCGGCACCTGGCTCCTCCAGTCCGCGCGCCCTTACCGCCCTGGGATCTTAATTTGGTTTTGTCGGTTCTACAGAAACCTCCTTTTGAAAACATCAGGGAGATTCCCTTGCTAACTCTATCCCAGAAGGTGGCCTTCTTGGTGGCTATCACTTCTGCTCGCAGGGTGTCAGAACTGGCTGCATTATCATGCCAGTCACCATACCTAGTGATTCATAGGGATAAGGTAGTACTTCATCCTAAGCCATCTTTTCTTCCCAAGGTGGTTTCAGATTTTCATCTGAATGAAGATATTGTACTACCTTCCTTGTGTCCTCAGCCCAAGCATCATCGGGAACATGCGTTGCATTCCTTAGATGTGGTTCGGGCAATCAGGGTATACCTGAAAGCTACGGAATCATTCCGTAAGACGGATTCACTTTTTGTGATCACGGATGGCCCCAGAAAGGGTTTGCCTGCATCTGCCGCGACCATTGCCAAATGGATTAGACAAACGGTGGTACAGGCTTATTCTATTAAGGGTCAGAGTCCTCCGTTCCCTGTTAGGGCGCACTCCACTCGAGCGCTCATTACTTCCTGGGCCTTTCGCCATCAGGCGTCAGTGGTCCAGGTATGTAAGGCGGCCACCTGGTCGTCGGTACATACCTTTACAAAATTCTATAAAATTGATGTGACGGCATCGGCGGATGCCTCATTTGGCCGCAAGGTTTTGCAGGCCGCAATTTGAGGAGACCGGTGGTCTACCTCGAGGGTTTTTTTCTGTTTGAAAAAAAAAAAAAAAAAAAAAAAGATTGTTTTCTCTTTTTTTTGGTTGAGTCTCATCATTAAGGATGAGCATTGTAAACTTCTAGTTGGCACCGGTTGGGCCTTCTAGATTGGGATTTGATTTCCATTTTCCCACCCCTCAATTGTGATACTGCTCTGGAACGTCCCGAAGGTGGTGTATCACCGAGGACTACGTCTGTCGATGAGCGCTAGAGAAAAATGGATTTTTGTAAAATCTTACCGTAAAATCCTTTTCTCTTAGCTCATCGACAGACGTAGTCCCCGCCCCTCTGTTTTGGAGTTGGGTTGGGTTAAATTCTCTAAGCACTGCTTTTTCACATAACTGATTTGCTGAGGCAGAGAGAGGGAGGATATACCCTCTGGGACTGCCCCTAGGGTGTGGCCAGAGCTTTTTAATTTCCTGTCTAGTCCTGCTCCTGCGGAGGTAACATAACCCGAAGGTGGTGTATCACCGAGGACTACGTCTGTCGATGAGCTAAGAGAAAAGGATTTTACGGTAAGATTTTACAAAAATCCATTTTTTTTAAACTGCAAGGTACTGTGCCACCCGATATGAGTGTGGTGTGCACACGGTACAGTCTGTGGTGGGTCTGTGGCCTCTCACACACGGCGGGCAGGCAACTGCACAATAGATAGATATATATAGAGATATATATATATACAGTGGGTACGGAAAGTATTCAGACCCCCTTAAATTTTTCACTCTTTGTTATATTGCAGCCATTTGCTAAAATCATTTAGGTTCATTCTTCTTCCTCATGAATGTACACATAGCACCCCATACTGACAGAAAAGCACAGAATGGTTGACATTGTTGCAGATTTATTAAAAAAGAAAAACTGAAATATCACATGGTCCTAAGTATTCAGACCCTTTGCTGTGACACTCATATATTTAACTCAGGTGCTTTCCATTTCTTCTGATCATCCTTGAGATGGTTCTACACCTTCATTTGAGTCCAGCTGTGTTTGATTATACTGATTGGACTTGATTAGGAAAGCCACACACCTGTCTATATAAGACCTTCCAGATCACAATGCATGTCAGAGCAAATGAGAATCATGAGGTCAAAGGAACTGCCTGAAGAGCTCAGAGACAGAATTGTGGCAAGGCAGAGATCTGGCCAAGGTTACAAAAAGATTTCTGCTGCACTTAAGGTTCCTAAGAGCACAGTGGCCTCCATAATCCTCAAATGGAAGACGTTTGGGACGACCAGAACCCTTCCTTGAGCTGGCCATCCGGCCAAACTGAGCTATCGGGGGAGAAGAGCCTTGGTGAGAGAGGTAAAGAAGAACCCAAAGATCACTGTGGCTGAGCTCCAGAGATGCAGTCAGGAGATGGGAGAAAGTTGTAGAAAGTCAACCATCACTGCAGCCCTCCACCAGTCGGGGCTTTATGGCACAGTGGCCCGACGGAAGCCTCTCCTCAGTGTAAGACACATGAAAGCCTGCATGGAGTTTGCTAAAAAACACCTGAAGGACTCCAAGATGGTGAGAAATAAGATTCTCTGGTCTGATGAGACCAAAATAGAACTTTTTGGCCTTAATTCTAAGCGGTATGTGTGGAGAAAACCAGGCACTGCTCATCACCTGTCCAATACAGTCCCAACAGTGAAGCATGGTGGTGGCAGCATCATGCTGTGGGGGTGTTTTTCAGCTGCAGGGACAGGACGACTGGTTGCAATCGAGGGAAAGATGAATGCGGCCAAGTACAGGGATATCCTGGACCAAAACCTTCTCCAGAGTGCTCTGGACCTCAGACTGGGCCGAAGGTTTACCTTCCAACAAGACAATGACCCTAAGCACACAGCTAAAATAACGAAGGCGTGGCTTCACAACAACTCCGTGACTGTTCTTGAATGGCCCAGCCAGAGCCCTGACTTAAACCCAATTGAGCATCTCTGGAGAGACCTAAAAATGGCTGTCCACCAACGTTTACCATCCAACCTGACAGAACTGGAGAGGATCTGCAAGGAGGAATGGCAGAGGATCCCCAAATCCAGGTGTGAAAGACTTGTTGCATCTTTCCCAAAAAGACTCCTGGCTGTATTAGATCAAAAGGGGGCTTCTACTAAATACTGAGCAAAGGGTCTGAATACTTAGGACCATGTGATATTTCAGTTTTTCTTTTTTAATAAATCTGCAACAATGTCAACAATTCTGTGTTTTTCTGTCAGTATGGGGTGCTATGTGTACATTCATGAGGAAGAAGAATGAACTTAAATGATTTTAGCAAATGGCTGCAATATAACAAAGAGTGAAAAATTTAAGGGGGTCTGAAGAATACTTTCCGTACCCACTGTATGTATGTATGTACGTATGTATGTATATATATATATATATATATATATATATATATAAAAAATACTCAAATACCAGCCCTAAAAAGGGCTTTTTGGGGTGCTGTCAGGATGCTGTCCTTACAGCAGGAGTGGACCGAGAACACTATAATCTAATAAGACTAACAACTGTCCCTATTAACAGCAGCAGCACTCTCCCTGCTCTCACTACTAACACTGCTTCAGAATGATCTAAGATGGATGCTGCCCTTGCTTTTTTATAGGAGGTGGGAGGGTGTGGGAGGGAGGGTATGCTGATTGGCTGGAATGTGTCTGCTGACTGTGAGGTACAGGGTCAAAGTTTGCCTCAATGATGAAGTATAGGGGGCCGACCAAACATCGCATATGTTCGCCCGCAGCGGCGGACGCGAACAAGCGATGTTCGCCGGAAACTGTCCGCCGGCGAACAGTTCGGGACATCTCTATTAATGAACACTGGCACTACATTAATTTGTATCTTTTTTTTTTTTTATTTATTAGCCTGAAGTTCATATTTAATGCTCACATGTCCAACCACCCACCCTGCTTAACTTCACTCTTTATTGGCATTAATATTCCTGAAGACACTTCAGCATCTGGTACACTTCTGAACGTGTCTGATGTCTGTGTCCTCTGTGTGCTGTGGTTCTTTTAATCGACCCTTACGTCACTAATGTGACCTGTAATGATGTAGGGGCCAAAATATAAGACAGCTGCGCGCAGAGTTGGCCATGCCTGTTACATACCTGGAATTGTCTAATGCTAAACATGTTCCCAAGTCATCCTTCAGAATCACTTACATGAGAGATGTGCTCCTCCCACCAGGAGACCTCTAATCCACTTTTTTTGGATAAAAAGCTTGGGGTACTCCCCATCCTCAGTTTGTGTTTCCTTTGGCCAGTTAAGACACATCCCCTGTTTGTTTCTGACAGGTCGCCTGGCGGGGTACAGAGGCTTCCTAATTGCGGTCATCCCTTGTTGCAGAGCAGGGGGCTTGTACTATAGCCTCATTCAGGGATAATATCTTTATAATTTTATGAGATCTAACGTTAAAACCACTTGATCTTACCAGATCTAACGTAGGGCCTATTAGTCTGAATGAAATTTCACCAGAAAATTGCATGTGGGGGGGCTAGCCCCCCTATTTAATACTACCGAATATCTGTGTTTTCATGTGAAATATCTCTGTATTTATATGAGATCTAACTTTGAAACCACTTGATCTTACTGGATCTAACGAAGGCCTATTAGCCTGAATCAAATTTTACCTAAAAATTGCATGTGGGGGGGCTAACAACTAGTTGATCATACCGGATCTAACAAATATCTTCCAAAATAGCTAATTGGTCAATTTTTTGATAAGGCTGGTGACGGGTTAGCCCCCCCTGCAAAGAACTGTTAATATCTCTACTTCTGTGTGAGATCTAACGCAAACAACAATTGATCTAACCTGATCTAACAAAGATATAACCAACTGCATATGTTTTGTTAAAAAATTTTGATATGGGGGGGGGGGGGCTAATACGGCTGAGGTTTCCTTGCTTGATGTGGTCAGTTTTTAATAGGAATGCAGAGGGACTGACAGGAACCCCAGGAATTTCTCACAAACTAAGCCATACAAAGAGAACAGGATACTGTGTGTGTGTGTGTGTATATATATATATATATATATATATATATATATATATATGTATATGTATATATATATATATATATATATATATATATATATATATATATATATATATATATATATAATACATATAATACATACATACATACATGTACATGGTACAGCAGGCACATATCAGGAATATGGGGTTTACATACTCTTTTTAAGCATTTTCTTAGCAGTGAATGCTTGTTAAGCATTTTCTTTGCAGTGAATGCTCGTATCTACTAAAGGTAGCAAAACAGTTGCTCTAACATAAACCCATCCTGACAGAAATAGGAAGACTGCCACTGCTGGCTGAAAATGCTAGTTATCTGGCTGTCTTGTTGACCCCTGCTTAAGTACGTTCAGAGTCTTTATCCAGAACGAGTTATCCAGAACGAGTATGTAGTATCAGAAAAGTCAGAAGTCCTTTTCCAGATAAGGCTATCCATACATGCTTAGATTTCTCTCGCTCAGCCCCAAGGGCTAAATGAGAAATCAATACAAGATTCCTTACAGAATTCCCGAGTGGTGACCTCTGGATGTGGTTACTGTTCTACTAACAATTTTCAGCCCAGCTCCTTTGAAATTTGTATTTGAGAATTGTGGAGCAAGGCGGTACTGGCAAGCAGCACATGGCTCAAATTTTAACTGATTTGGCAGGATTTGAGCCCATGTATGGCTAGCAGAAATGTCTGAGTGTAAAAGCTGGGTCATCTTGTCGGCCAGGCAATTTCACTTGGATAGACCAGCACTTGCACTCCGTGTTTCACCCAATACATTGTTACTTCAAAGAGTTACGGTATTACAGGTTACACTAAAATGTTTGAAGTAGTAAAAAAGTCGGGGACAAATCAGGACAGATCTGTGCTTGTGGCTTGGATCAATATGTTATCTAAGTCTTTCTGCTTATTTCAGTCCAGCGCTTGTCTTCGCCTGACCCTGATACATAATCCTAGTTTATTAAACTCCAACCACTGCTGTGATTTCTTTTTTTTATTTTAGAAGGAAACAAAAATACATTTTTAAGGAGCTTTCTACTGTAATTTTATATTTGTCTAGTCTTTTATATTATGATAAGTCAAGAAGGTATAGTAATGACTGGTTTGGTTTTGTGTAACCCATATTGATGTAAAAAATGTTATCAATATGTCAAAACACTGTTTGTGTATATTTTGTTATTCTAAATGTCAGGATGCTATCCTTCCCCAACATGCAGCACACCCATTTATACCTTTTGAACTAGGAGTCGTTTATGTAGAAGTATTAACCTTTGGGCTAGATGGCTCATCGGATGTATGGTTTACATTGGAGCTCTGGAAGCCAAAAGAAAGGGGTGACATTCCTAACTATATTGGAGATTAGTTAACAAGTGGCTGAGGAGCTGGTGTAGAAAGGAGTTGTTTTGGATTCCTGGAGAACTGGGCTGACTTTTCAGTAGGTTTCCAGCCCTTTAGAAGGGACGGACTGCACCTAAATGGGGAGGGTGCAGCCCTACTGGGAGAGAAGATGGCCGAAAGGTTAGAGGGGCTTTTAAACTAGGTGATGGGGGGTCCAGATGTAGAGCTTGTCAGCGGGGAACAAGGTTCAGCAGGCATTAAGGTAACCTGAGATCCAAAACCCAAGGTAGGTAAGTTGGCAAATCCAAAATACAGCCTCATATCATCTAACAAGGGTATAGTATGCGACTGGACAAAATTACAAGGTTTGTATACTAATGCTAGAAGTCTGGCTAACAAGATGGGAGAATTGGAGCTGCTAATATATGAGGAGGATTTGGATTTTGTGGGAATTTCAGAAACTTTGACAGCTCTTATGATTTGGCTGGCAACCATTTAGTGGTATTCCCTTTATCGCAGAGATAGGGAGGGTAAACAAAGGGGGAGGGGTATGCCTGTATATCAAGAACGATGTGCAAGTGAATATGAGCGATGATATCACTAATGGAGCTAGGGAGGAGATGGAATCCCTATGGGTAGAGCTTCAAAAGGAAGATACTAAGGGGAAACTAATATTGGGCATATGCTATAGGCCCCCAACCAAAGGGAGGAGGGGGAGGCGGACCTCCTATTACAGCTTGGAATGGCGGCAAGGATGATAAATTAGTAAGAAAATGGGACCAGAACATATTGGCCCCATAAAGGATGATGAAGGGAATCTGGATATAAAGGACAGAGAGAAGGCAGAGGTTGTGAATAAACTCTTCTCCTCAGTCTTCACAAAGGAACAGGGATACAGTAACCTAGACTGTAATGCTAATAACACATCACAGGAAGCACCTGCATGGTTAACAGAAGACAGACTCAGAACTAGACTTGAAAAACTTAACATAAAAAGGTCACTGGGACCAGATGGCTTACACCCGAGGGTCCTTAAGGAGCCAGGTGATAGCCAGACCATTGTTAATAATTTTTATGGGTCGTCTACTAATGGGAATGGAACCATCTGATTGGAGAAAGACAGGCTGGTTAGCCTAACTTCAATAGTCTGCAAGCTATTGGAGGGGATGATAAAGGTCACTGCGAGCAGAGCCTCAGACTGCCCATCAATGTACTGGAACTCCGAGCAATCAGATTTTGTCTGGATCATTGGACAATTCCTCTTCAGGGGTGTCCAGTACGAATTCAATTGGACAATGCCAAGGCCGTCGTTTGTCAATCAGCAACGAGGCGCAAGAAGTGTCCTGGAGGCTAAGGAAGTAGCCGGCATTCTAAGATGGGCAGACCGATTTTGTTCCAACCCTCTCTGCTGTACACATTCCAAGGAAGGTACATAGGTTTGTGGCACGGTCTCGGGATTCTCTGGCTGACTCCACGGACGAATGAGTGGCCCCCTGGAGTCAGTATAGTCTGATTTTTACACCCCCCCCCCCCCCCCAAACGTCCGCCAAGACTCCTGTGCAGGATGGAGGCAGAAGGGATTCCGGTCATTCTACTGGCTCCAGACTGGCCTCGCCGGTCTTGGTACACCGATCCAGTTGCCGATGCTCCTTGGAGACTTCCTCTCAGGGAAGATCTGCTGTCTCAAGGGCCAATCTTCCATCCTGCTTTACAGTTGCTGGCTTTAATGGCTTGGCTGTTGAAAGCCGGGTGCAAAAGGATGGAGGTTTGTCTGAATTGGTGATTCCTACACTGTTAAAGGCTAGGAAATCTACTTCTAGGAAGATCTATCATCATACTTGAAAGACATGCATTGCGTGATGTGAGTCTCCATTGCCGCTGTGGGACCTCCAATTTGGTTGTCCGTTATCCAGAAACCTCTCTCCAGAAATATTCGGAAGGTTCCCCTGCTTACGTTGTCCCAGAAGTGGGCCTTTTTTGGTGGCTATTAACTTCTGCGCGCAGGGTGTCGGAGCTCCCAACGTTATCTTGTTGTTCACCTTACCTGGTGGTTCTTCGTCCCTGTTCGTCGTTCCTTGCAAAGGTTGTCTCTGATTTCCATTTGACTGAAGACATTGTGTTGCTTGTCCTGTGTCCAAGGCCTAAACATCCTAAGGAAATTGCCTTGCATTCCCTGGATGTGGTTCAGGCAATCCGGGTGTACCTGGCAGCTACGTAGTCTTTTAGGAAGTCAGACTCACTATTTGTACTCCTAGATGGACCTCGGAAAGGCTTGGCCGCTTCTGCTGCGACCATTTCTAGATGGATCAGACAGAGTTATTCAGGCCTATCCAATTAGGGGTCAGGTTTCTCCTTTTCCCTGTTAAGGCACGTACTCCTCGGGTGCTCAGTGCCTCCTGGGCCTTCTGTCATCAGGTGTCAGTGATGCAGGTTTGCAAGGCAGCCGCCTTGGTCGTCTGTGCACACTTTCACAAAGTTTTAGAAGATGGATGTGTTGACATCTGCGGATGCTTATATTTGCCGCAAGGTTTTGCAGGCTGCGGTTTAGAGGACCTGGTCCTCTTTGAGGGTGTATTGTTTTTTTCAGGTGAGCTCCAGTTGTTTATGGTTGAGCTCCATGTTACCTGGTTGGCTATAGTTTTTTCTTGCTGTTCCCTCTCCTCATGTTTGACACTGCTGTGGGACGACCCAATGGTCAAGAAGGAGCTGTGTCCGTCAATGAACTAAAGAGAAAATGGGATTTTTGACTTACCGTAAAATCCATTTCTCTTATGTTTATTGATGGACAAAGCACCCAACCCTCTGTGGAGTTGGATTTCTTCTGACACTGCTTGTAACAAAACTGAGTGCCTATAGCTGAGAGTGGGAGTATACTCCCTGGGACTGCCCCATAGGCGTAGTCAAGCCTTTTCCTGCCTAGTGTCCTGCTCCTGTAGGAGGCAGTATAATCCAGTGGTCAAGAAGATAAGGAGCTGTGTCTGTCGATGAATATCAGAGAAATGGATTTTACAGTAAGTCCTAAATCTTATTTTTCCACAGTCCGTGATGAATGTGGTAGCCATGTCATCTGCTGGTGTTGGTCCACTGTATTTTATCAAGTTCAGAGTCAGAGCAGCCCTCTTCGAAGAAATTCCAGAGCACTTCATGCTTCCCTCTGCTGACCAGCTTTTTGGAGATGATTTCATTTTCCAGCAGGACTTGGCACCTGCCCACGCTGCATAAAGTACCAAATTTTGGGTTGTCCCCAGAAAATAATAAAGGGGAAGTCTTCCAATGGGGACACTAGTTCTGGTTACCTAGGAATTACCTTAATTAGCAGGGATTTCCTCTCACTTCCTGTTTGGCTATCGAATAGGAAGTGAAAGAAAATCTCCACAATGGGACAGGAGTCCCTTACTCTATCTCAAACAGATTTTTTTTTACGTTTAGTTTTGCCTATAGTTCTACTTTAATTTTAATCTTTCTGCATATACATTGCGGAAGGTAGTATGGGTGCTCCTCTGTATTGTTTCATGCCTTTAAAAGCCAGAATCCTTCTTTCTCTTTCGTTCATTGACAGACACCGCTTCATATCCTAATTTGAAAGATGGGTTCTTCCTAGGAGTAGGACACTAGGTGGAAAAGGGTTAACAAAGCTTAACTACGACTATAGGGGCAGTACCAGGTGGTATACTCCCACTTCCTGCTCTAGGATCTGTTTTTTTCTGCCTAGTCAGGGAGTAAGGACCTAGTTTTTTTCCTTTTTTGTTTTTCTTCTTCTACAATCAAGCTGTTCCTGTGAGAACTACAATCAACTGCCGAGATGGGTGACGCACTGGATATTCTAGACCCATACGGTCGTTCCAGTTTGGCCAGCAAGCGCGTGCAGGCCTCAGCTCCGCGCTAGGTCGGCCGCAACATGGTGCCACTGGAGGGACTGGCCTGCGAGTGGGACACCTCTCCACATGACCTGGTCACGGCCAGAGTTGCAGTGTTCCTCTGGGTCGCAGCACCCCCCCATTCTGAGACGGGGAGGTGATCTGTCCGGAGTGACCCCCACCTGGTTCCAATGGTATGGTGAGTAGCTTCCCCCTCTCCCTCTGGAAATTTGGGGTGAACGCAGGGTTCTCCCGGGGTCCTTCCCACCCACGTCCCCCCCCCCACTAGCAGGGTTCACCCCTGTATGTCTCCCTCCCCTATTTCCATGGGGGTGTGCTGGTGACTTTAAAAGCGTATAGTGGTAAACTGTCACCTCCAGTGAGGTGAGTTGGGTGTGGTGGAAATATATAGTCCCGGGCCGCTCCATGTTGGTGAGCCGCCAGAAGCCTACCTCGGGGTACTGTGGGGGGGGGGGGGGGTCACTATGAAGCCTCCCTGGCTGTGGGCATGCCTCATGGTCTCTATGTGCACATTTTCTCGTGGTTGCATGTGCAGCCATTCAGCAGCCATTTTCCCGGAGTCGGCGGCCGTGTTTTTGGGGGTTCGTCTATTGTACAGCGGCGGCCATTTTCTTGTAGCCGCGTGAAGCGGCACTCGGTGGGAGGCCTCTAGGGACAGTACGGTCGTTTCCTCCTCCTCCTCCAGATTGGTGTGCTGTAGGCTTGGCGCTCATTCTCCTTTTCTCCCTGCTTTGCTGAAACACGTTGGTGGTGATTCCGGGGCGGTATTTTATTTTTTTTCACAGCCTATTGTATACATTTTACTGTGATTCTTTCCTCACTGTGGCACCAGAATATCATGGAGCCTGCAGAACATGTCTCACCACGGGACCCACTCTCAGAAGGGGGATCCTCGGGGTCCCACTCTGCTATGGCGGCCATGATGGCGGTCCTGCAATCTTTAGTGGTGTCTAAAGTGGACTAGGTCCTACAGAAACGACCTGGCAAAAAGCGCCCTGTGCCTTCACTTGTTTCCTCTGCCTCCTCAGACTCTGAGGCTGATTTGGCTGCCCATGGGGTCCTGCGTCCACGCACTTCGAGTGCTCTGATAGTGAGTATGATTCCTCTTCCACCACCTCTGCGCAAGAAAAAAGAGCTTGTAGAGGCACTGATTGTGTCAGTGCAAGAAACTTTAAAAATGAACTACAATTTGGCACCCGCAGACCATCCAGAGTGACTAAAGTGTTTCCTTCCCTGATTGTCATTAGTCAGTGGGGGTCCCGAAGCGCATGGCTGGGATACCGAAGCGTTTCACTAGGAGATATCCCTTTTAAAGATCCCCTTTAAAAGAAACTTACAGTGGCACCGTTGGTGGACTCTCAGGTTTCTAGGCTGAATAAAGTCCTGTTACTACCAGTGGAGGATGCGCCATCCTTAAAGGATCTTGCAGATAGGAAGGCTGAATCCTTGGTCCGCCATCTTTTTTACCGTGGCTGGTTCAATCCCAAGATCGGTGTTTGCCATAACATCTCTCAGACCTTGACAGAGTGGGCAAAGCATTTACGCCAGGATTTGAAAGAGGGTAAGCACCCTCACGAAATGGCGGAGCTGGTTGACCAGTTAATACAGGGGTTGCAATATATTTGTGATGCCTCCTTGCCTGTAGGGCGTCGGTGACAGCAGTGACTTTACGCCGCATGATCTGCTTGAAATGTTGGTCTGCGGACCAAGCCTCCAAAAAGGTTCTGACGGATCTTCCCGTGTAGGGCACCGGCTGTTCTGAGCCTCCTTGGAAGAGATCATGAAAGGTCTCATGGGAGGCAAGAGCACTTTGCTTCCGTAGGTTACTAAGAACAGAGAGCCTTGCCGCAAACCTTTTTTTTTTCGGCTCACAAGCGGCCCTTTTCATCCCACGGGGTTCTAAATCCTCTTGCCCCTTCACAGGGGGTTCCAAGAGATCCTGGGGTGGTAAGTCCAAGGCAGGCTCCTCTGGCCTTGCGGATAAGCCCTCCTGTGCCTGAAGGGATGCCCTCACCCATTCTAAGGGTGGGGGGGGATGTCTTTGTTTCTTTACTTAACCATAGACTTCATTCATCCAAGACAAATGTGTACTCGAGTTGATTCGGTCCGGTTGCAAGATCCAGTTTTGATCCTTGCCCCCCGGCAAGGTTCTTCCCTTCCAATTTGCGTCTGTCCGGATCAGCTTCAAGGCCTTCTAGGAGCAGTCCAGGATTTGTTGTCTCAGGGGGTAATAGTCCAAGTTCCAGAGTCAGAATGTTTTCAGGGGTTTTATTCAAACCTCTTCATGGTACCCAGGAAGGAGGGGAACGTTTGTCCAATCCTGGATCTCAAGGCCCTGAACCACTTTGTGCGGGTTCAAAAATTCAGGATGGAATCCATTCGCACAGTGGTGGCTTCCCTTCATCAAGGGGACTTTCTAGCCTCCATCGATACCAAGGACCCTTACCTTCATATCCCGATCTACATCGGGATCAGCGTTTTCTTCGCTTTGCCATAGGTGAGGAACATTCTCAATTCATGGTGTTACTCTTTGGTCTTGGCTCTGCTTCTCAGGTGTTCACAAAGGTGTTGGCTCCGGTGCTAGCCTTGCTCAGACAGCTGGGTATCTCGGTACTGGGGTACCTGGATGATCTCCTTCTGGGGGCGGAATCCTCATCTGTGCTGAAGAGAGGATCTGGACATCACGGTGAGAACTCTGCAGGAGTTCGGCTGTACTCCTGGCTGTGAATTTTCGAAAGTCAACCTTGACCCCGTCCATCAGGTTGGACTTCCTGGGGCTGACTCTGGATTCAGCCTCAGCCCAGGTGTTTCTCCCGGAAACAAAACTCTTGAAATTGCAGCATGCGTTTTGGCTCCTGTTATCCAATCAGCGCTCGTCTCTCAGAACTTGTATGCAGGTACTGGGCCTGATGGTCTCCACCTTTTGAGGCCGTCCCATTCGCTCAGTTCCATACCAGACTTCTGCAAAAGGAGATTTTAACCAAATGGGACAAGAATCCACAGTTTCTGGACAATTTGAACCTGTTGAGTCGGGGTGTGAAAGGGTCTCTGTTTTGGTGGCTCTGTTCCCCGGCACTTCAACAAGGGAAATCCTTCCTCCCCTCCTGTTCTGGACAGTGGTTACCATGGAGGCCAGAATGTCCAGGTGGGGAGGGGTCCTGGGCACGGAATCAGCCCAAGGGTTTTGGTCTCGAGAGGCGTTCAGTCAGCTGATCAACATCCTGGAAATTCGAGTGATCAGGCTTTGCCTGTCCCAGTAGACGGATCTTCTGCAGGGGTGTCCAGGAAGGATTCAATCTGACATCATCATGGCTGTGGCATATATCAGTCACCAAGGGGGCACCAAAAGTGCCTAGCGGACAAAAAAGTTCCAGCGGTCTCTGCTGTGCACATTCCAGGGGTGGAAAATTGGCAGGCGGACTACCTCAGCTGTCAAGCTTTGTGTCTGTGCGAATGGTCCCTTCACCCAGAAGTTTTTCAGCAACTGTCTCTGGTGGGAGACCCCCGATGTGGACCTGCTGGCTTTTCGGCTTCTGGTAAGGCTGGTAACCGATGCCCCTTTGGCAGCTTCCTTTCAGAGATGATCTTCTGTCTCAAGGACCGATCTTCCATCCTGTTTTGCAGTCACTGGCTTTAACAGCCTGGTTATTTAAAAGCCAGGTACTGGATAGGGGTTTGCCGGAATCAGTGATTCCTACTCTGTTAAAAGCTAGAAAATTTACTTCTCTGAAGATTTACCGTTGTGTTTGGAAATCGTACATTACTTGGTGTGAGTCTTGGGGGGGGGGGGGGGGGGTAGGTAATCACGTCTGTTGGAGTTTCTACAAAAAGGTGTAGATCAGCGTTTGCCTCTGGGCGCCATTAAGGGCCAAATTTTAGCTTTGGCAATTTTCTTACAAAGACCGTTGGCAACAAATTCCTTGGTTCACACCTTTGTACAGTTCGCCATGTGGCCCCTCCGGTGCGGTTCTTAGTGCCTCCGTGGGATCTTTACCTGGTACTGTCGGTTCTCCAAAGACCGCCTTTTGAGAATATTCGTGAAATTCCTCTACTTGCCTTGTCACGGAGGCTTTCTTGGTGGCTATTCTGCACGCAGGGTCTCTGAGCTGGCTTTGTTGTCCTGTAGGTCGCCTGACTTGGTGGTTCACAGGGACAAAGTGGTGCTTTGTCCCTGTCAGTCGTCCCTTCCTAAGGTCATTGCGGGGTTCCTCTTGAGTGAGGACATTGTGTTGCCTACGTTATGTCCTAAGCCAAAGCACCCAAAAGAGGTTGCTTTGCATTCTTTTGATGTGGTCCGGGCCATCAGGGTGTACTAGATGGCAACTGAGCCTATTCGGAAATCTGATTCCTTGCTTATTCTGACGGATGGTCCTCGTAAGAGGCATGCTGCATCTGATGCGACCATTTCCAGATGGATCAGGCAAACGGTGGTGCAGGCCTATTCCATTAAGGGTCAAGTTCCTCCTTTCCCTGTTAGTGCCTCTTCGGCCTTCAGTCATCAGGTGTCAGTGGTCCAGGTTTGCAAAGGGGCCAACTGGGTGTCTATACACACATTCACCAAGTTCTACAAGGTGGATAATTTTGCATCTGCAAATGCTGCCTTTGGCCGCAAAGTTTTGCAGACTGCTGTGGCAGCGTATTCTGCCTCTTGAGGGTGTTTTTCTGGTAGGTGAGCTCCAGTTGTTCCTGTTTGATCTCCTGGTTTACCTGGTTGGCTAAGTTTAGACCTTCTTTTTTTGGGGGAATTTTGTTTATTGCTGCGTTTTTTCCCATCCCTCATTCTGATACTGCTTTGGACGTCCCATCTGTCAAATGAAGATATGAAGCTGTATCAGTCAATGAACGAAAGAGAGAACATCCAGTTTGGTTTTACCGTAAAGTCTTTTTCTCTGATCATTGACGCACACAGCACCTACCCCTCTGTGGAGTTGGGTTATGTATTCTTCTGACACTGCTTGTTACAAAACTGAGATCCTAGAGCAGGAAGTGGGGGTATACCACCTGGGACTGCCCTATAGGCGTAGTTAAGCTTTGTTAACCCTTTTCTGCCTAGTGTCCTACTCCTAGGAAAAGCAGCATACCCCACCTGTCAAATGAAGATATGAAGCTGTGTCCATCAATGAACATCAGAAATATTTTACGGTAACACAAAAATCCAGTTTTCTCTTTCGTTCACTGACGGTCACAGCTCCATGTCTTCAGACCATTGGGCTTTATGCTGCTCTCTCTTCAGGAGTAGGACGAAGTGGAAACCTTTTTGGTTACACCCCTGGGGCAGTCCCAGACGGTATACTATCACTTCCTGCTATAGGACTACAGTTTTTTCTGCCTGGTCAGGAGTAAGGACCTGGCTCTCTGCTGGGGTCTGCGGTCCTGGCATTTTTTGCCTTTTTTAAATTTGAATTTTTTACTTTTTCTTTATTTTTGTTCCTGTGTGAATTGCAGTCAACAGCTGGACTGGGCGACGCAGTGGATACTCTAGATCTTTATGACCTTCCCAGTCTGGCCTGCGAGCGCGACCCAACAATTAGCTCCGCGCTAGGTTTGCTGCGACGTAGCGCCCCTGGACAAGTGAAACACCTCATGAGGTCGCGTAGCCCTGGTCACGACAGCAGTTATGATCAGTGTCGCAGCGTACCTCAGGCCGCAGCACCCCCATTCCAAAATGGTGTGGTGGACTGCTGGGAGTAGTGCCCGCCTGGTGACCATAGTATGGTGAGTAGTGTCCCCCCTTCCTTTCTTATGGTATTGCTGGGGTGGTTGCAGGCCCTTCCTGGGGATTGTAGGCCCCTCCTGTGTCCGTCCTCCCCCCCCCTCACGGTTTTTCCCCCTTCTTCTTAGCGGGGTCCCCCCCTGCGTAGGTGCCCTCATCTGCCCCCTGGCCCTTTTTGGGGGGAATGGGTGCATTTGGGTAGGGGGGCTTGTCTGGTGCTGGGCCGGAGAAGTAGTGGGTGGGGGCCACTGCCGGCCCCCTTTTGGGAGTGTCTGTACCTTATTGGGCATGGAGCCTCTGGAGCGCGTATCACCACCTGATCCTCTCTTGGAAGCTGCAGGTCCGTCTGGGTCTCAGTCTGCCCTGGCGGCCATGACGGCAGCCCTGCAGTCACTAGTATCTAAAGTAGATATGGCCCTGCAAAGGAGGCCTAGCAAGAAGCGCCCCCCCCCCCCCCCCGTTTAACCTGTATCCTTTGCTTCCTTAGATTCTGAGGTGGATCTGGCAGCCACGGACAAGAGTCAGCCCACTGGGTCTGCGTCCACGCACGCTGAGTGCGCTAATAGTGAGGATGTGTCTTCCTCCTCTGCAGCTGCTTAAAAAGCGCTGGTGTAGGCCTTAATTGTGTTAGTGTGGAAAACTTTAAAGTTGGTGGACGCAGCTGTGGCTGAGTTGGCGACGCCGGTGCAGTTTGGCAACCCCAAGTCTTCCAAGGTGACTAAGGTTTTTCCCTTTCCTGCCTATTTTGACGAGATTGTCACTAGTCAGTTGGGTTCCCTGAAACGCATGGTTGGAATACCTAAGCATTTCGCTAGGAGATATCCCTTTGAGGAGTCTCTTCTAAAGAAATTAACGGTTCTACCGCCTGTTGAGGTTTCAGACGTGCACCGTCCTTTAAGGCCCCCATGGACAAAAGAGCTGAGGCTCTGGTCCGGTACCTCTTCACCATGGCGGGTTCAATTTTGAGACCGTGTTTGCTATTACCTTGGTATCACAGACCTTAACGGAATGAGCTAAGATTTTATGCCATGATCTGGAAGAGAGTCAACACCCTCCTGAGCTGGCGGATCAGTTGATCCAGGGATTACAGTACATTTCTGATGCATCTTTGGATTCAGCCCTCTTGGCCGGCAGGGTGTCTGTAACGGCGGTGATTCTTCGCCGCATGATTTGGTTGAAGTACTGGTCGGCCAGCTTCTAAAAAGGTGCTGACTGATCTACCTTTTGTAGGTGACCGTTTTTTCGGTGCCTCCTATGGAAGGGCCTTACGGAAGGTAATACATTATTTCCGCAGGTTGCTAAGGGCAAGGCACCTCGTCGTAAACGTGGTCCTTTCTTCTCTGCTCACAAGCGGCCCTTTCGTCTGTCTGGATCGCAGGAAAAGGGTTCAAGATCCACCTGTAACTTTGCAGGAGGCTCCAAGAGACCATGGAATGGTAAGTCCTAAGCAGGCACTTCTGGTTCCGCAGACAAGCCTTCCCCAGCCTGAAGGGGCGCCCTCACTCGCATCTGGGGTGCGGAGACGTCTTCATCTTTTTCCGGATCTGTGGACCTTGCTCATTCAGGACAAATGGGTTCACGATGTAGGTTCGGTTCAATTACAAGATCGAGTTTTGGTCTTTGCCTCTGGCAAGGTTCTTTCCTTTCAACGTACGCCTGTCTCACGAGTGGCTACAGAGCCTCTATGCAGGATCTGTTAGCACAAGGAGTAATTGTGCCAGGTCCAGAGTCAGAACGCTTTCACGGTTTTTATTCAAACCGGTTTACAGTTCCCAGGAAGGAAGGCAAGGTTCGTCCGATCTTGGATCTCAAGGCTCTGAACCACTTTGTATGGGTTCATACATTTCAGATGGAGTCCATCCGCACGGTAGTAGCTTTCCTTCATAAAGGAGATCTTATGGCTTCTATCAATCTCAAGGACACTTACCTTCTTATTCCGGTATATGTTGGGCATCAGCGTTTTCTTTGTTTTTCCATGGGCGAGGAGCACTGTCAATTCATTGTGTTGCCTTTTGGTCTCACCTCAGCTCCTCGGGTGTTCATAAAGGTTTTGGCCCCAGTTCTGGCCTTGCTACGGCAGAAAGGGATCGCGGTATTGGGTTACCTGGAAGATCCACTTCTGCGTGCAGAGTCTTCCTCAGCTCTGGAAGCCGACTTGGACATTACTGTGTGAACTGTGCAAACTCTACAGGAGTTTAGGTGGACACTGAATTTTCAGTACTGACTCCGTCCACCAAGTTGGACTATCTGGGGTTGACGCTGGGCTCAGCGTCAGCCCGGGTCTTTCTTCCTCAGACAAAACTTCTGAAGCTACAGGATGCGGTTCGGCTCCTGTTGTCCAACCACCGGTCTTCCCTCAGTACTTGCATGCAAGTGCTTGGTCTGATGGTTTCCATCTTCGAGGTGGTACCGTTTGCGCAGTTCCACACCAGACCTCTGCAAAGAGAGATTCTGACCAAATGGAACAAGGATCCGCTGTCGTTGGACAATCTGATCCTGTTGAGTTGGGGTTCAAGGGAGTCTCTTCTATGGTAGGTCCGCTCCCCGGACCTGCGCCTGGGGAAGTCCTTTCTTCCCCTGTATTGGACTGTAATCCCCATGGATGCCGGTCTCTCTGGATACGGAGGTGTCATGGAGTGTGTTCGGCTCAAGGTGTCTGGACTCAGGAGGAGTCCAGGCATGCCTATCAACATCCTGGAAATTCAGGCGATCAGACTTTCTGTTCCAATGGACGTATAATCTGCAGGGATGCCCTGTGTGGATACAATCCGACAAGGCTATGGCTGTGGCATATGTCAGTCATCAAGGGGGCACAAGGAGTGCCCTGGCGGCCCGGAAAGTGGCCGGTATCTTGATGTGGGCAGAACAATATGTTCCGGCCCTCTCTGCTGTGCACATTCCGGGGGTAGAGAATTGGCCAGCGGACTATCTCAGTCGGCAGATGTTGGATTCGGGAGAATGGTCTCTTCACTCTGAGGTATTTTATCAACTGTGTCTTCGGTGGTGGACCCACCGATGTGGACCCGTTGGCCTCCTCTCTCAACAGGAAGGTGCAGAGGTTTCGTGTCAAGTTTGTGGGATACTCGGGCTGACGCCGTGGCCCCGTGGGGTCATTATCATCTGATTCTGTCGAGACTGCTACGCAGAATCAAGGTAGAAGAGATTCCAGTCATTCTGGTGGCATCAGACTGGCCTCACTGGTCTTGGTAAGCAGGCCTGGTAAGACTGGTAGCAGATGTCCCTTGGAAACTTCCTCTAAGGGAAGATCTGTCTCATGGACCAATCTTCCATCGTGCTTTACGGTCGCTGGCTTTAACGGCCCGGCTATTTGAAAGCCAGGTGTTGAATGACAGAGGGCTGTCAGAGTCCGTGATTCCTACATTGTTCAAAGTTAGGAAATCTACTTCCAGGAAGGTTTATCATAGCGTTTGTGAGTACGTTACTTGTGAGTCCCGGGGGGGGAGGTGTCTCCTCACTCCTTTTCTGTTTCTCGCCTGTTGGAGTTTCTACAATTAGGTGTAGATCAATGTTTGGCTCTGGGTACCATCAAGGGCCAGATTTCCGCATTGGCTATTATTTTCCAAAGGCTGTTGGCGGTGAAGTCCTTGGTTCACACTTTTGTGCAGGAGTTCGCCATCTGGCTCCTCCGGGGCGATTCCTGGTACCTCAGTGGGATCTCAATATGGTACTGTCGGTGCTTCAAAATAACTTCCTCTGCTCACAGTGTCGCAGAAGGTGACTTTCTTGGTAGCTATTACTTCCGCACGTCGGGTGTCGGAATTGGCTGTGTCGTCCTGTCGGTCACCTTACCTGGTGATTCATAGGGACAAAGTGATGTTGCGACCCTGTCAGGCGGTCCTTCCTAAGGTTGTCTTGAACCTTCATTCACTGCTTGTTACAAATATGTAAATATTTGAATGTCTATGTCCCCTAAGTTCACTTTAAAACTAACTATAACTGGTAACTTTTCCCAACTACTGATTGTGTAGGATAAAGCAAGTCCTGTTTGCTTCATTGATGCATTGTTCTGCCCTTACCCTTATGAGTTGGTGGAATGGAGTCCTTAAAAAATGAATTTTAGTGTTCATTACCAAAGCATGCATTTCCCGGGCACCTGGTAAAAATGAGACCCAACGTAGAAGCAACATCCACTTTGTGGTACCTGTGACAGGACCACTGTAGGAAGCATTTCTGAAACTGTATATGAAATAAAATAATAATGGGAAACCTGAAAATAAAAGGGGCTTTAAACTACATTAATGTAAACATTTCACTTGGTAAAAGGAAGAAAAAAAAAATGAAAATATGCTGTTGTCACCCTTTAATGCTCTTTTGTTTATATTGCTATAATAGGATTGGTTCAAAATTGTTTTTTTTTTTTAAATCTGATTTTCTTGCAACTTAGGTCTTCACAGAGCAACATGTCAAAAGCACTTGATGCCTTTGGTAAGTGTCTGTCTCTAAATTAAGATAACGGCTCAATGACCAAACTGACCAACTCCATTAACCTAACTCTCTTGTGTCCTATTTCAGTAAAATCTTTGAAGTTGTCCATCACCAAAGAAATGCTGCTGCTAAGCGTATCCATGGCTTACACAGGTAACGTCCCTTGGCGCTGGAGTAGTCAGAGGTCACAAAGCTCAGGCTGTGTGTTCACTGTTTGCGAGGCTTATGATCTGTGTAATGTAGAATTTCATTGAGCTTTAGAAGAAGCGACAAAAAATTATCAGCATGAAATCTCTTACACTGTGAGAATAGGCTAAATGAAAACTTGGTGTATACTGTGTATATGTGTAAACCTATATCTAGACTCTGCGATGTGAGAGTCTCTAAATAAAATTACAATCGTATGCCATTATTAAAACTGACCATTTAAATGCAAGATCCTCTTATTATATGTGAAAAAAAAAAAGGCTGAAAAACTATTAAATATTCTTGACTTTCTCCCAGTTTTCACTCAGTCTAAGCGAAGGAGATTTTGCATTCCTTCCAGCTAAATCCCAGGGAATGCTGAGTAGTGATGGGCCGAACATGGAAAAAAAAACAGAAAAATCAAAAGTCCCGATTTTTAATATGGGGGTACTGCCCTGGGGCACATGCATCAATGCAATGTTTTTTTAAGATAGTTTTTAAAGGAGCAATGTTTTTATTGATGCTTAAAGTGAAACAATAAAAAATGAAAAATTCCTTTTATAGTGCCTGGGGGGTCCCCTTAGTCTGCCTGTAAAGTGGTGCATCTGTACCATGTCTAGAACCTGCTGAAGAAAAATTTACATATATAAAGAAAAAATATGACATTTAAATTGCCAGCAATACAATACCATTACTGGCAATACAAAAATTTTAAAAGGGGGAAAAAAAAAAAAAAAAAACGGCATGGAGGTCCCCCTTTCCAAATGTCAAAAAGAAATAAAAACGCACAGTTTGAAAATTCCTTTATTAAATGTTAAACGATGTCCGCCGATGTAGATCCATAGTCAATCACGAGGCGCCCCCCTCCACCACAAGGCTCGGAAAAAAAAAAAAAAAAGCCACCCGCGACAAAGCCTAACCGCCGATTGCCTGCTCTGCAATCTGGCAGTTCTTAAATAGATAAGAGTCGGAGCCACCTGGCAACGTCACCCTCCTTGTAATGTCACCAATTAGTGCATGCTTGGTCGGTAACGTCACAAGGGGGGCATTGCCACCAGGTGTCGTCATCATGTGGCCCCACCCCTTACTTATTTAGAAACTGTCAAATGGCGGAGCAGGCAGTCATGGGTTGGCTTCATCACGGGCGTAGCTTTTTATTTATTTTCTCGGGTCCAGCAGCGTGGTTGACAATGGATCTACATGGGGGGACATTTTTTTTTTTATTTTAATCAAGTAATTATCAAAAACTGTGTGTTTTCTATTTTGCTGTGTACCCTATACTCCTTCACATGGGTGGGGGGGAAAGGGATCTGGGGGCCCCCTTGTTAAATTGGGCTTCCAGATTCTGATAAGCCCCCTGCCTGCAGACCACCCACAACCCAGGGTTGTAGGGAAAGAGGCCCTTGTTACCATCAACATGCGTTTTGTTTTTGGTTTTTCATTTATTTCTCTTGAAAATCCATACCAGACCCATGCTTTTTTTTTTTTTCCATCACATTTTTATTTTTTTGGCCGGCAATGTTTGTTTTCAGTCCGCGGGGAAGCCCGTTGACCACTGATGACTCCTCTGTTATTAGAGACGCAGTGGCCGGCTTCCTGGCCCATTCCTTAATCAGCTATCCACTGTGCCCTGATTGGAACTTCTTTGCCCAATCAGGGCTTAGAATGCACTGTGCAACGCACCGTCTGAACCGCACGCAGATGTCTAGTCCCTTCAGCAGGAACCATTATACCCATTGGGATTCGCAGCGTAGAAAAAATCCTGTGCAAATGGAGCCTTACAGTTCATAAGCAGTCAAAGCCTTTCTCCTGCTAGCTTGCTATAGAGAAGGACCCTTGCTTTCTGTGTGGAAGCAGTGGTCTGTCTGCCGAGGTATGACACGCCTCCTACTGAGTCAGAGGTTCAGCACTCTGGCAAAGCTCATTCTCCTTGCTAATCAGAGAGCTCTAGCTTTGACTTGGCCAAGGTGTGTTGGACCTCTCAAAAGAGAGACCTCAAGCAAGGGTCCCACTCTGTAGCATGCTAGCAGGGGACAGACTTTTCTACTTAGCCTGTGGCTGCTTTCTAAAGAAAACTTTAAACATATTGGACTAGGTGGGACTTTAGATGAGACCCAAGCTGGTGTTGCCCGGCGTCTCCATCCCTGTAACAAAACACAAAATGAGGTTGAAGGATTGTAAGAGGTGCATGAAAGTCAGCCAGCCCCCAGTTTGATGTACTCACCTTCCAGTCTGTCACCAACCAAATAAGACCTGTCTCTTGGTACAAAGAACAGGGGTTTAGTTGACACACATTTGCAAACGCATGTGAAAGCTGCAGAGCCACGTCACGGCACCCTGTTTAAATCTGCAGTCCTACACTCTTAATTTAGTGTCCTCACACTGGAGGCACATGGCCGCTAATGGGTGGATGGGGAACAGGTGAGAGGGAGACAACCCAACCTCCCCCAACCCATCCCCATGCACGACTGGCTGTTGTCTCAAAAAGTTCAAATAATTAGGTTATAATATAACCATGGTGCAAACTGGAGAAGACCAGCTGAAAAGCATTACACCTCCATCCCCTTGGTGGATGCAGTATATGGATAGGAAGGGATTTTATATATAGGGCATGGCCTGTAAAGCACACTGCCTTTGAAATCCCTTATTTCCTTTGGGACTTTATATGAGACAAGCAGGTCATGCTATTGGTCTCCATCCCTGTATACGGAAAACACTGGGGTCAAATCAAAACTGCATCCACCAAAAACGCACGAAAATCGCACGGTGGGACTTTAGATGAGGCACCAAGCTGTAAGCAAGGCGTCTCCATCCCTGGTTGCTTTAAACATATTGGACTAGGTGGGACTTTAGATGAGACCCAAGCTGGTGTTGCCCGGCGTCTCCATCCCTATAACAAAACACAAAATGAGGTTGAAGGATTGTAAGAGGTGCATGAAAGTCAGCCAGCCCCCAGTTTGATGTACTCACCTTCCAGTCTGTCACCAACCAAATAAGACCTGTCTCTTGGTACAAAGAACAGGGGTTTAGTTGACACACATTTGCAAACGCATGTGAAAGCTGCAGAGCCACGTCACGGCACCCTGTTTAAATCTGCAGTCCTACACTCTTAATTTAGTGTCCTCACACTGGAGGCACATGGCCGCTAATGGGTGGATGGGGAACAGGTGAGAGGGAGACAGCCCAACCTCCCCCAACCCATCCCCATGCACGACTGGCTGTTGTCTCAAAAAGTTCAAATAATTAGGTTATAATATAACCATGGTGCAAACTGGAGAAGACCAGCTTAAAAGCATTACACCTCCATCCCCTTGGTGGATGCAGTATATGGATAGGAAGGGATTTTATATATAGGGCATGGCCTGTAAAGCACACTGCCTTTGAAATCCCTTATTTCCTTTGGGACTTTATATGAGACAAGCAGGTCATGCTATTGGTCTCCATCCCTGTATACGGAAAACACTGGGTTCAAATCAAAACTGCATCCACCAAAAACGCACGAAAATCGCACGGTGGGACTTTAGATGAGGCACCAAGCTGTAAGCAAGGCGTCTCCATCCCTGGTTGCTTTAAACATATTGGACTAGGTGGGACTTTAGATGAGACCCAAGCTGGTGTTGCCCGGCGTCTCCATCCCTATAACAAAACACAAAATGAGGTTGAAGGATTGTAAGAGGTGCATGAAAGTCAGCCAGCCCCCAGTTTGATGTACTCACCTTCCAGTCTGTCACCAACCAAATAAGACCTGTCTCTTGGTACAAAGAACAGGGGTTTAGTTGACACACATTTGCAAACGCATGTGAAAGCTGCAGAGCCACGTCACGGCACCCTGTTTAAAGAAAACAAAATTCAAGACCCTTTTTGTTTTGAATTAAAGAGAATGCATTTAGCTTATTTAAATAATAAAATGTTGCACATCTTTTACTCAAGCTCTTGTTATGTATTTTGCATTCATTAATATTTTACCTTTTTGTATTTAAAAATGTTGCCTTTCACAGGGTAGCAGCATTCATCGGTTCACCTGCTATACATGCAGATAGAATTTCCAGCAAAATCTATTCCTAACAGCATGAACATAAAAGAATTGGTTTGCTGTACAATTACTTCTTAACCCAGCTTTATTTTTCCTGCAAATGATTGTTGAGGTGAAAATTGCTGAATGAATTATTGATTAACTCCACCTCCAAAGCCATTTAAGCTAGGAAAACAAAACATGCTAAAGATTTCTACTAGAAGGAAACTACAAGGTAGCATTTGATGAAAGGAATGTTGCATAAACAAAGATGGTATTAGGGTGATTTTCTCACATTTTTAATGGATACCTGTGGGGTTTTAGCAAGAACCTTTTCTATGGGACAGGCTGCTAACAAGAGATTTAATGTGGTAAAGGCCAGTAGGGTAATAGAAATTCTGCTACACCCAGTAGCATGCAGACTCTTGCACACTAAATGGCCATCTCTACAATCCATTACATACTTTCTATAATGAGACGGAAAAGGCAAAGCCGTCATAAAAGGTTATTTTCATTTGCAGCGACCAATGCAGGCTATGATTTTTTTTCCCTTTGACGTTTCAGTATGAGGCATTAATATCTGGCATTTCTGATAGCAATGGGTTTCATGTTACATTTTATTATATTACGTGTGCCGGAAAATATCTCCTCTCCACCTGCCCTATATTCATGACAAATAGAGACCTGTATTTAGGTGGCTCTGTGAAGGACTTTTAAATTAATTGTGCTGCGTATTTATTGCATCTGTGTATACAGGCAATTTCAGTTTTATAAATATTGCGTTACGATTTTTTGGCAAGGGTTCTATCTGGGCTTGCTTCTTCCTCAATTCGATTTCTTCCCAGCATAGATTAGAATGAAAATGCTTTCATCTGTACCAAAGCTCTGGAACATTCACTTATCAGCATTCTGTATTGTGACTATCAATTTAGATAGTAGAAAGGATGGGATGGGAAAATAATATTTTGCAGGGGCTAGGATGGTGATTACGAGATTAAAAAAATGTTTACTGTGAATGGCATTACAGTCAGACTCATGCCCTTCTGGTGTGCTGCTGCAAACACGTTGGAGAGATCATGTCAAGTCTCTAAAGGTTTAAATTCAGTAACCTTTTGCCGTAGAATACGGCATATAGTTGCCTTTTTGATAGTCCGTTTCTCCTACCTCTACTCTGTTGAAGCATCTAAAAGCCTCTTCGGCATTTAACACTTTAAAGGCGTGTCGGGTGCCTGTGTGCCATGATGCATGCTGGGTCTTTTTTGTTTTCTTGACCCTTGTGCCACTGCTGAGTCCTGTGGTGACGTAGAGTGTCGCTTGCGCTGGAGCGGAGGAAATCTAATTGGGCTGTCAGAGAAAGGAGTAATATGGTCTTATAATGAAACCTTGACAGGGTTTCATTAATGTTTGTTGGGCGTAAGGTAGCCTGTACATTTTTCAATAGGCTGCTAACACCGTAGTGGACTTTTTAATGTGTGCGCATTTTTTCTTTTTTGTTCCAGCACACCACAACGGTTAACATGTGTTGTGTTGTGTGTGCACAGACGCAGATCCTTTGGTAATGGGTGTTGAAGTGCCATTCCAAATGAATGGTACAGTAGTATGGTTTTTGCTTTACCTTGTGATGAGGTAGCGTGCTGTAAAACTTGCCTTTTTTTATTTTACATACCATGAAGATGTGAATACAGGTTAGTATTAGGTCAGATACCCCTCTCTATTGTTTCCCTGGCCATTATGCTTACGATGTTAAAAATAAACTGAAGGAACTGGACCTACCAAAATAATTTGTTGCTTACTGTCAGAATAAAGTGTCCTCCTCCATCCTCCTCAATTTTGTGGATCGAGGAATCGGCTTAGTTTTTTTGCGCTTAGCCCACTGGCTGAACGAAAAAGAGTATCCATCTATGGCCATTTTAGTCTGCTTTTTTTACAATAAAGGAGCAACAACACACTGAGGTTATTCTTCGATTTACGCTTTCTCCTGTTTCCACATTAATGATCGGTATTGAATTTTATTTATTTTTTGTGAGGAACACTTCTGCTGTCGTCCTGCTTATTTTTAAGGGACTAGCAGTGTGCCTATTAGATCACTTGTTCTGAATCGTGTGTGTTTTATTAATTATGTGGCTTTAGGGTTATATGAACATAGGCCATTTTTGTTATTTGTCAAACCACGATAAACGGAAAAACTGATAAAACATAGGTTATTTCACTTCAGTTTTATTCCTTCCAAAATCAGTTAGTCTTGTATTTTTATATTATTTTTTCAAATGTCCTATATGCAAATTCAGCAAGCCTTCGGTATATTCCCAGTCCTGTTTCACCAGATATTACATAAAAGTGGAAAACACTAGCTAAAAATGAATCAACTACGGAATGAAAGTGGATTGTGTCTTTAATCTGATTCCCATAGGCTACAGTGTAAACATTTAAACACATGCACAATGAGAACTGTGATGGTTTTTTTTTTTTTTTTTTTTTTTTAAGGGAAGAAAGACCATATGCAAATGTTTGAGCGCAAAATAAGTAAAAGACCCCAGTTTTACTGCAGTTCTTTCCTGTTTTTTTTAAGATAAAAAAAAAAAACTAAATGGAACAGTAAAATGAAGCACAAATGTTTTGAAGAAAATAAACAACCTTGACTTTAGGACGTTGTCTACATATTGTTTTATATATGCTATTATTGTCTTTCAGGTTTTGAACTCACCTTTTACTCTGGTGTGTTTGGCACTTGTGTTGGAGCAATCAACTGGTTTGGAGCCGATGCGAAGAGCTTAATTGGTCTATCTGGAATATTTGTTGGCCTTGGAGAAGTTTTAGGTTGGTATTTTTCATCCCAGTTTTAATTTTCTTTAAATAAATGAAGATTGGAAGAATATCTTTTATATGGAGGAGCTTTGCGGGAGCTCGGTCCACTTTGAAATAAAGGTTTTCTTTTGCATCTATTAAAGAGCACAGGAAGTCTTTTACCTCCATGTTAAGCTACTGCCTACAGGAGTATTGGACAAACTATAGGCCAGCCTTAGGAGGAGTATAGAAGTAACCGTAGTAATCAATAAAGCAGTGATTGCCGTATGCTAACTTCAGAAGGTAAAGTAAACTACAGTGGCAAGAAAGTGTGTGAACCATGAACTGGTTTTCTGCAGTCATTTGTAATAAAATGTGATCTGATCCTCATCCAAGTCACAACAATAGACCAGCCCTATGTGCATAACCTCTTGACCGCCAGAAGATTTACCCCCCTTCATGACCAGGCTATTTTTTGCAATACAGCACTGCATTACTTTAACTGACAATTGTGTGGCCATGCAAAGCTGTACTAAAAAAAAAAAGAGTATTTTTCTTCCCCCACAAATGGCGCTTTCTTTTGGCGGTATTTGATCCACACTGCGTTTTTCTATTTAATTTTTTTGCGCTATAAACTAAAAAAGACCAACAATTTTGAAAGAATAAAACCTAACTATTTTTTACTTTATGCTATAAAACCTATCCAATAAAAAAAAATGAAACAATGGAATTTCTCCATAAATTGAGGCCAATGTGTATTCTGCTACATATTTTTGGTTAAAAAAAAAATCCCAGTAAGCATATTTTGGTTGGTTTGTGCAAAATTTATAACCTCTAAAAACTATGGGATATATACTGGAATTTTTTTTTGTTCACTAGTAATGGCAGCAATCAGCGACCTATAGCGGGACTGCGATATTGCAACAGACATTCTGACACTGATACTTTGCGGGAATCAGAAATATGCACTGTCGCTGTACTAGGAAGCTGTTAAACTGTAGGAAGGGGTTAAACAGCTAGGGCGATCAAAGGGTTAAATGTGCGCCTAGCCCCCCCCCCCCCCATCCCCGTCAGGATGGAGCTCTGCCTTGTTTACATAGGCAGAGCTCTATCCTGTTTTCTCTCCATGGCGATCAGTTTGTGCCGGCAGACTTCCAATGGCCGGCACCCACTGATTGGCATCTACTGTGATAAATCACAGCAAAAGCAGCACGCGCGGCGCCCCCTACCCTGAAGTAAAGAATCGCATGGAAATATTTGTGATTCTGCACAGCGCAGCCACCCTTTGGCAGTAAATCTGCTATAGAGCGGTCAGCAAGCGTTTAAGCTAATAAAACACAACCCATTCTAATTTATTGTGTCTTAATGGAACACATCCATTAAACATTCACAGTGCTGGAGGAGAAAGTGAGTGATCCCATAGACTAACTGCTTCAGCAAAAGCTAATCGAAGTCGGTAGTTTGCACACCTGGAGTACAATAATGAAATGAGATTGAAGGTGTGGTTTAGGTCTACTTTGATTGATAAGAGACTCAAACATTTTAAGATTTCTGTTAATAAGAAGCATCAGCTGATTTGAAACATGCCTCACAGAAATTTGCTCTCTGAAGATATACAATCAAGAGTAGTTGGTCTGCATAAGACTGGAAAGGGATACAAAGCAGCCTCAGAGTTTAGGCATCCATCAGTTGACAAATTGTCTATAAATGGAGGCAGATTAGTACGGTGGCTAATCTTCCTAGAGATGGGAGCCTAGCCAAACTGACTCCCAAGGCACAATGCAGAATCCTCTAAGACGTAAAGAAGAACTCACAAGTAACAGCCAAAGGCCTGAAGACCTCACTGGAACTAGCAAGCATTCCTGTTAATGAGCCTGCCGTATGGAAGTCTTTGAACAGACAGGCTATCCATGGCAGAACACCATGGAGGAAGTTTCTGCTTCCCCCCCCAAAAAATTGCTGCACACCTGAAGTTTGCCAAAGAGCACCTTGGCAAACAGCAACACTACTGGGAAAAATGTTTGTGAACTGATGAGATAAAAGTTGAATTGTTTGTGAAGAATACTCAGTACTATGTATGCAAGGGCATTGCTTACCAACATCAAAACTTCATACCAGCAGTGAAGTAAGGTGGAGGAAATGTCATAATTTTGGCTTGCTTCGCTTCCTCAGGCCCTGGACCACATGCCATATTTGAAGGGAAAATGAATTTCCAAGTTTACCAAAATATCCTACAGGATAATATCAGGGTGGCTGTCCACCAGCTGAAGCTTAGTAGAAATTTGGTGATTCAGCAGGACAATGACCCTAAGCATCAAAGTAAATCCACCACAGACTAGCTTCAGAAAAAGAAAATGTGCCTTTTGGAGTGGCCCAATCAGTGCCCAGACCTTAATCCTATAGAGATGCTGTGGAATTACTTCAAGAGAGCCGTTCCCGCCAGGCATCCTACAAATATGTCTGAATTGAAGCAGTTTTGTAAAGCAGAATGGTCAAAAATTCCTCCTGAACATTGTGCATGTCTGATCCAGAGCTATAAAGACACTTGCTTTAAATTATTGCTGCCAAAGGAGGTTTGCTCCGCTATTAACAGCAATGGTTCACTTACTTTTTCTTCTGGTACCGTGCATGTATAATGAGTGTGTTCAATAAAGACACGAGAAATTAGAATTGATTGTGTGTTATCATTTTAAAACGGTATTAATCCCAAAACCAAAAATGTTATACACTGCCCGGCCAAAAAAAAAGTCACCGCCTAGAATTAACTAAGCAACTAACTAAACTAAGCATGCAGTAACTATCCTATTGGATAGTTACTGCATGTGCCCAAAGAATGAGGTCAGCTGACTACCTGAATATACTAAATGACCAGGTTATTCCATCAATGGATTTTTTTCTTCCCTAATGGCATGGGTATATTCCAAGATGACAATGCCAGGATTCATCGGGCTCACATTGTGAAAGAGTGGTTCAGGGAGCATGAGACATAATTTTCACACATGGATTGGCCACCACAGAGTCCAGAACTTAACCCCATTAAGAATCTTTGGGATGTGCTGGAGAAGGCTTTGTGCAGTGGTCCGACTCTCCCATCATCAATACAAGATCTTGGGGAAAAATGAATGCAACACTGGACAGAAATAAATCTTGTGACATTGCAAAAGGGTATCGAAACAATGCCACAGCAAATGCATGCCGTAATCAAAGCTAAAGGCGGTCCAACAAAATATTAGAGTGTGACTTTTTTTTTTTTTTTTTTTTCTGTCTAGGACGCGGGCTGTGCTGTGATTCATCACAGCACATGCAGATCACCAGGTCCTGGCCAGTGATTGACTGCCCGCACCTGGTGATTGGCTCTGAGCTTCACTGAACACATCTCTGTGAATGTAAACAACACAGAGCTGTGTTCAGTGGCAGGGGATCTTGTAAATTGTAGATCCCTAGTAAAAGCAGCCCACACACATACTTTTTAGGCACACATTTAACCCCTTGATCACTCTAGATGTTAACCCCTTCCTGTCCAGTGTCATTAGTACAGAGACCCTGAATATTTGCACTGATAATTGTAGTAATGTCACTGGTGATGTCCGTGGTAGTTAGTTCCACCCAGCGTCAAGTAAGTGGCAGATTGCCTGGCGCACTATCGCAGTCCCATTATAAGTCGCTGATCGCGACATGTAGCAGAATACATTTCGTTTAAAATTTATGAAGAAATTTTATTTTTCTTTTTTTTTTCATGGGATATGTTTATAGCAGAAAGTAAAAAAAAAAATATTGATTTTTTTTTAATTTTTTTTTTTTTCAAGATGGTCAGTCTTTTTTTTTTCAACACATCTAAGAACTGGTAAGCTGCAATATAATAAATGTTTGCTTTTGGTTTTAATACTGCTTTATAGTATAAATAAGGGCAAAACTTTTTTTTTTTTGGAGAGGGATTAAAACCCCTGTCAGTTTTTATTTCTATCTGTGCCCCCCATTTAGGAGATTCGCCCTCTCTATTTGTCCTGTTTACCATTAGTATTGAAAGCAAAAAAAAATCCAAAATTTTGGATTGTCCCAAAATCTCCCAATAGGGACACTTGTTTTTGGTGACCTGGGGGTCCCTAAGGAATTCCCTTAATTTGTAGAGATTTGCTCTCACTTCCTGTTTGGCTGTGGGACAGGAAGTGAAGGGAAATCTCCATAATGGGACACCGATAACGGAAAAAAATCTGACAGGGGTTAAAACCCTAGCTTGTTCTAGCTGAAAAAAAAAAAAAAAAGGTTTTGCCTATAGTTCTATTTTAAGCACACTGTTTTCCTATTGTAACTTGGTTTAGATCACATAGGTCAAATTACTGCACAAAACCAGTTAATCCCAAGGGATTCACATACTTTTTCTTGTCACTGTGTGTATCCTATGCATTCAATGTCTCTGGGAGTGGCTGACTGCTGCAAATGTCAACCGTGTGTGTAAGAAGCCGATGCGTGTCAAATTATGTATTCACATAATTACTTAAAAATAAAAGGAATCCATTAAACCCCAAGTGTGACCGAAAAAGACCCCTGCATTGTGGGAGAGGGGAGGAGTTCAGGCACTCATCACCTACCACTAGGGCCTTCAGGGACATGACTCCTAAGTTGGGGATCACTGCCCTGGACTTGTAAAGCATTCTGCCAGGCCGACAGGCAATGAAAGCATTGTACAGGATTCTATTTTGCAGGGTCCAGCGATAAAGGCAACATTACAGGCTGTCCCTTAAAAGACCACCATGGGGTGGGTGTACCATCCATCTTGATCTCAGGCCGTAGGCTACAGATATAGTATATCTCCTGTCCTTACTGGGAATTTGGAGAAAAACTATTTGGAAACTTAAAGGGCACAGACATGAAAATTACCTAAGACACAAACCAAGAAAAACAATGCTATCTCTGACTTGGAGGCATTATGCCTGGGAGGGGAATTACTATCTTATTTGTTTTGCCAGTGTCCAGTCACCTGAAGGTGGTAGTAAAACCTATCACAATGGATATGATTCCCTGTGTCATATGACCAAGAAAAAAAAAAAAAAAATTTGTACTCTCTGTATAATGTTCTTGGAGTTTATTGAGGTCCCACTCCTCTCTGTTTATGGCCTCAGTACTGCTTTGTCACTTGTTGGTAGGGACAGGGGTATCCTGAGCTGGCGTACAGATTTTTTTTTTTTCTTTGCCTGTGTCAAGTCTTCCTGTAGGCGGCAGTGTATTTTAGGTTTAAGGTTTCTCTTGGATTTTTGCATTGGGTGCATAAATGCTCTTTTAGGATTCCTGCCCACTTTTATTCAACACGTTACCATCCCAGTGGTTTTTTAAGCATCACACAGACCCAAATGTATTTGGCCCTCTGGCTATTATGGTCTGTTTAGACTCTGTAAGGTTAGACAGGCCAGGACACATGCATTTCTGTACAGCCACACTGCTCCTGCAACATCTTTTCTCCTAAGATGAGAAGCACTGACTGTCTCTTGTGGGTAACCCTTGTCTGTCTTTGTCTCGTGCCTTTTCACCCTTTTATTGCTGAAACAGGCTCTATCATTATGTGCAATCGTGACAGACTGACAGTGTCAGACTGACGTGACACTGTCAGTCTGTCACAGCAAGCAAAATGGTCCGATGAAAGGTTTACTGTGTTCTTTTTACACACCCATCACTCCGCATTCTCTCCCCTCTGCTGTCTTTCTCTCCCCTCTGCTGTCTTCCTCTCCCCCACGTTCGCTGTCCTCACTGGTTCACTTTAAGGTAAATTTAAGTGGACTTTCACTCGACTTTTTGCAGTGTTTTTTGGATATTTTTAAAAGTTCACTGATTGTATTGACTTTCATAGAATTGCTCTTTAAACACGAAAGGTAAGCATTTTTCAAAGCCTTCCAGCTATGTAGAAATTCATTTTTGTACTGCAAACTGAGTAAAATCTCCGTGTCTACTTTATAGGTGGAGCAGTCTTTGGATTACTCAGCAAGAATAGTCGCTTTGGCAGGAATCCAGTCTTTCTGTTTGGGCTTGTCGTTCATTTTCTTGCGTTCTACCTGATCTTCCTCAGTATTCCTACTGATGCCCCTATTGCCTCACGTGATGGGACTTACAGTCGGGCATATGTAGATCCTAGGTAGGAAATCTGTATTTTAAAATAACTTTTTTTTTCTGCCTTGATAAAACCAAATATGAATATATTTTATTGTCAAATATTTGACTTATTTCCCATATTAAGCCCCCGTTCACACTGGGGACCTCGGAGCGGCCGCCACGGACTTCATAACATTGAAGTCTATGGCGGTCGCCTCCTGGTCGCCCCAAAGAAGCTCCGGACCCTTTTTCTGAGTCGGAGCGACTTGTGTCGCTCCTATCAGAACGGGTACGCAGCTTCCCTATGGGAGGCGACCTGTGAGGCGACCAGGTCGCCTCACAGGTCGCCCCAGTGTGAACGGGGGCTTAGAGAACAACTTATTTCAGTGTTTTACAGAGAATGAATCACTTTAGTTCGTGTCCCAGAGTAAAGTCTATTGCCCCAACCACAGTCATACAGACAGACATACGCTAGAATCCCTTTGTTTTCGAAGCCACTTAGTGATTGTAAATGCTATTTATTTATTTTTTAATTTTTTTTTTTTTTTTTAAATAACAAACATGTTTCACTCACTTCTGTGCAATGGTTGAAGCTGCGCACGTTTTTTTTTTACCTTCATGCGTAGAAAAAAAAAACTTTCTACCGTTATAACCACTTTAAGTTATAAATAATTTTTTGGACTGCAGGTAGACACCTGGACACCAAGAAGAACCCAAACAAAATAGAAGAATGTTCAAAATCTATGCTGATGATAATAATATTCCTTGAATCTAGGATGCCTATGCAGCAAAGCAAAAGTGTTTACCATTTATAGAGTTTGCATAGATGTATGGTAATACAAGCAGAAAATAACACTTTAGTTGATGGATTACTACAGGATGAATGAAATGCAGCTTCTGTTGTCTGTAGTAGCAAATTAATGGAGCCAAAAAATTAGCTTTAAAATTAAAGTAGTTATAAAGCCTAAACATTTTTTACCCTAATGCATTACTTGCATTACTGGCATTAGTGTTTAGGCATCAATATTCCCTCTCATTAGATCCAGTGCTGTGCCCATCTTCTCTCCCCTCACTTCCTAGTCTTACACGATTTTCTGAGACAGCGGGAAAAATTGGCTCCTGCTGCTGTCAATCAAATCCAGTAACACGGCAGCGTGGGGGCAGGGCTGAGTCTTGTTGTCTGTGTCTATAGACGCAGACAGCAAGGACCTGGAGCGAGCCTGCACGAGTGCCCCCATAGCAAGCTGCTTCCTATAGGGGCACTCGCCGGAGAGGAGGAGCCAGGAGCGCCAGCAGAGGACCCAAGAAGAGGAGGATCGGGGCTGCTCTGTGCAATTCCACTGCACAGAGCAAGTAAGTATAAACGGGTTTGTGTTTTTTTTTTTTTCAATCCCTTTTAAAAGTGTATTTCTTTTTATACTGTTAAGTGTTGAAATCAATTTCAGACACTCTGTTTGATGCTGCATTTCAGAGTAGGGTGGGCAGTGAGAAGCTAGAGCGATAAAAGTTAATGCCTCTGCTAACTTTGCTATCAACATCAGTGAAAGTTGTATCTGCATACTACCCAATATAGGTCAGTTCACCCAAAGCTTTAATTTCAATTTAACAGTTTTTGGCAGATATCTGTAAGGGACTGGTTTTGTTAGGAACAGTTTTAGATTGCGGTCTGAACAAATACCAAGGCAGTCTCAAATCATTCCCACTCTACTTGCGGAGTTTCTCTTATTTTTATACGACAGTCATTAGCAGCATAATAGGAGAAGTGGGAATGCCCTAAACTCGGAGAAGGAAAAAGGAGCAAACCTAGGAACAATGGTAGGGATCTTAGTGCTGGAGTCCCCAAGATACGTAAGCTCACCACACTGCAAAACATCAGTGTTGGGTATACCCAACAAGGAGAAAGCATGTGTAAATCCACATGAGGTAAGGTAGCTGACAGGACAGCAGTTGGCATTTTGGTTCCCTTTCACCTCTGACTTTTTCAGGTTAGAGAATCTGACTCAAATAATGTAAGGCAAATGAGGGGACACATGCCATTTTTTATATGTGAGGTCTACAGAATTGTAATAATAGACTGAGTATTTTTTGTATTGCAACAAGCCCTATGTTTCACATCACAGAGGAGGGCTATGATTGAAGGCTATCCACCGAACAGTTGGCCTGAAGAAAAGGTGAATCCTATTTTCAATCTTGTAGGCAATATGTGGAGAAAAGTCCTTTCATTCTTATTGCCACTCAAACTTCAGTAGCAGTAATAACAGCACAATTTGCTGGGAAGTTTATTGAAGGCAAGCAGTTTAAGAAATCAATAGGTATATTCAGGTTTGATTCTAGTTTTTTCTTTTTGTTTAAAAGACCAGCTGATTCACATTTAACCATTTTTGTTTGTTTTTCGTTGTTTCCTGTAGCAAAATCCTGTCCATGTTCTGCAGTTTTCTGTTGGGTTTAGGAGACAGCTGCTTTAACACTCAGCTCCTCAGTATTTTGGGGACCCTGTACTCAGATGACAGTGCACCTGCTTTTGCAATATTCAAATTTGTGCAGGTAAGAAATACATGAGAACTCACTCTTGTGTATATAAACACACACAAAGATAATTGCTATACAAATCTTTCTCTGTGCAATTTTAAAGGAATGTGTGGTGATTTTGGATTTCATCTTTCTTATGGTTAAGACTAAAAATTAAAATGGTACTTTATTAGTCATTGACGGATACAGGAATTTGAAAACTGTCTACAGAAGGTTGGGGCGCTGGCAAAAAAATGGGGAGGGTAGCTTGTGTTGATTTGGGGATCTCTCAGGTTTTTTTTCTTTCAGCCCACTGGTTGAAAAAAAAAATAAACATACATGTATACTCAGCTTTAAGTGGTTGTAAGCCCTTACATATACCCAGTAAAGTGACTAGCCCTGCCCTCCCTCCCTCCTTCCTTCCCTCCCTCCTTCCTTCCCTCCCTCCTTCCTTCCCTCCCTCCCTCCTTCCCTCCTTCCCTCCCTCCTTCCCTCCCTCCTTCCTTCCTTCCTTCCTTCCTTCCTTCCCTCCTTCCCTCCTTCCTTCCTTCCCTCCCTCCCTCCCTCCCTCCCTCCCTCCCTCCCTCCCTCCCCCCTCTCTCTCTCCCTCCTTCCTTCCTTCCCTCCTTTCTTCCCTTCCTCCCTCCCTCCCTCCCCCCTCTCTCTCTCCCCCCTCTCTCTCCCTCCTTCCTTCCTTCCCTCCTTCCTTCCCTCCTTTCTTCCCTCTATCCCTCCTTCCTTCCTCCCTCTCTCTCCCTCTTTCCTTCCTTCCCTCCTTTCTTCCCTCCCCTCCCTCCTTCCCTCCTTCCTCTCTCACTTCCTCCCCTCCCTCCCTCCTTCCTTCCTCTCCCTCCCTCCTTCCTTCTTCTCTCTCCTCCCTCTCTCCCTCCCTCCATGTTTATGTAGCCTTGGTGGCCATTTTCTTGTGGTATTATCATTGAAAATAGTGGCGGCCATGTTTTTGAAGCTATATGACGGTGAATTCCGCGGTAGGAGCCCCTCCTCATCCCCTAGTGCTGGATCTTTCTCTTCCTGATTGCCACATGGTGTGTAGTTTGCCTGCTGCTGTAAGTGCCTGATCGGTGGTGGTGAGTCTTTGTTGGGTTTTATCTCCCTCTCACTGCTATAGCAGTGGTAGTGTTCTGTCCTGGACCCTGTGGTTCCTACCCGTGCCGTGGGGGTGTCCCTAACAGTGTTCTTTACTTTTTTTGTGTGGGTCCCCCTCTTCTCTAATGGAGTCCTTGGAGCACATTTCCCCACCTGAACCCCTCTCAGAGGCTGCTGGGCCCTCTGTGTCCCAAAAATCCCTGACTGCACTGACGGCGGTCCTGGAGTCCTTAGTGTCCAAGGTGGATTTGGTCCTGGGAAAACGGGCTAGCAAGAAGCGTCCCCCGCGTTCACCTGCTTCATTTGTCTCATCAAATCCTGAATCTGATTCGGCCCATGCGGATTCGAGTTACCCTTCTAGGTCTGCGTCCATGCACCCTGCATGCTCAGATAGCGAGGATGATTCCTTTGCTTCTCTAGCCGCGCATGAAAAAGGCGCTGGTGGATGCGCTGATTGTGTCAGTGCGTGAAACTTGGAAAATGGAGGATGCGGCTGATGCTGCGTCAGAGGCGCTGGTCTATTTTGGCACCCACAGGCCCTCCAAGATGGCGAGGGTGTTCCCCTTTCCTACTTACTTTTAATAATCTTGTCACTAAACAGTGGGGTTGTCCAAAACGCCTTTTTGCGGTCCCTAAGCGTTTTGCGATGGGGTATTCTTATAATGAGGATTCCCTGCTTAAAAATTGGTCGGTCCCACCTGCAGTGGACTCGCCGGTTTCCAGGTTAAATAAAGCCACCTTCATTCCGGTTGAGGAGTGCCGGCCTTTTGAGATCCGGCTGATAGGTTGGAGGCTCTGACTAAGGAGGCCTTTTCTCTTACGTCCTCTGACAGTCGCCGCCCACTCATACAGTCTTCACCAATGGGCATTGACCTCTTATCCATAGGAGCAAGCTAGGCATAAGACTTGTTAGAAACAAAGCAATTTACATAGACACACTTTTAGGGGGCTGTCCCTCTGGTCCAATACCCCCCTGTTATCAGCATTCCCAACTCAGTTTGTCTTCTGCCTAGTTGGGAGTAAGATAGGCTATCCCTGTGCTGGGGCTACAGTCTCAGCCTTTCTTCTGTTTTATTACTTTTATTTTATGCTAAGTGTTTTCTTTGCACTACTAGCTTTTTATTCCTGCGCTTAGTCGGATCTTCGGAAGACTACAGCGTTTGCGGAGCTGGGAGACGGACTGGTTGTCCTGGTGTCCCAGGACAGAGAACCTTATGGAATCCCAGCTCGCCATTGAGCATTTAGCAGGCTATGCGTACGCCCTGGCCTCTCAAACGACCTGTCCCGGTCCTCAGGGACAAAAGCCCGTGAGGTGGCCACCTCGCTAGGACGCCTCAACCGCGGTTCCATGCGTTGCTAGAGTCCTGTTTGGCTGATGGCACCCCCGCCACCTGGGGTGGGAGGCTTCCCGTCGCAGAGAGGCGCCCACGCCATCATGGATCGGTGAGTACATTCTGTGTGGGGCCTCTGTCTGGGGATGACAGTCTGCTGGTGTCTGTGCTCTCCCCTCATGTCTGTGTGTCTGGGGCTCACATTTCTCATGGTCACTGCGGGGGCACTACCGCGTCCAGGACGCTCTGTGGGGGGTTGTTGGGGTCCCTAACCCCTGTGGCACTATTACTGTATTTTTTACTGGGGTACAGGTATGTGTGGGTGGCCCGCAGCGGTTAAAAACTGCGGGGCCGCCATTTTGGGTATGGCTCTGGCTTCACTATGGGCACTTCAGCAGCCATTTTCTATAGTAGTGTATCGCCCCCTTCGGGCGCCATCTTGCGTGTGGCGGTTTGCTTTATACACGGGTTCGGTGGCCATTTTGCCGGAGCCTCCCATTGATTCCTATGGGCAGCCATTTTTCTTTAGACCGAGTCCTGTTTAGCCTCTAGCGGTGTGACATCACTTCCTTTCCTCATGCAGAGAGATCGTCAGCAAGCGTGGTAACACTTCTGGGGGTCTTTTATTGCTGTTTTTGGGGAATATCTCTTGGCTATCAGTTTTATTCCTACCATTCCTACCTGTGAGGAATTTCAGTCTAGTCCCTATTGCGGTGCATTGCGGTGGGATCGCCGCTATTGCGATATAAAGGGCCAGCGCCATAAAAGTTTTTATGGAGTCCAGGACAGCAAATTCCCCCCAGCTTTGGTGGATGATTCAGGTACGTCTGAATCATCTTCCATTACTGCTGCACTAGTGACTTTAGCGTCCAAGGTGGATCTATTGATGTCTGAACGGGATTCTAGAAAAAGGCCTAGGCTTTCTCACTCCTCTGATTCAGAGTCTGATATGTTTGCCATAGACAGTGTACCCCCTGAAGGGTCTCAGTCCTCTGTCGGAAGGGGAGGCGGAGGATGAGGAGGGGGATGATCCCCCCCCCGGGTCGGCCAGAGAATGCACTGCTATGTCTGCGCTTATTACCGCTGTTAAAGATACACTGCATTTAGAGGATGAGCCCAACACCCCGAGTAAGCGGTCTTCCTTTGGGACCCGTAGAACCCAGAAGGCGGCAAAGGTGTTTCCTTGTCCCGCTGAGTTTCACGAAACGGTGAACGAACAATGGCGCAATTCGAAGCGCAATTTTGTGGTACCAAAACGGTTTCAACTCAGTTATCCCTTTGCGTCTCCTCCGGATTTGTGCTGGTCTGTGGCTCCTAAGGTGGATCACACGGTGTCCAGGTTGAACAAGGCCACTCTTATACCCACGGAGAATTCTTCGGTGTTCAGGGACCCTACGGATAGGCGGATGGAATCTCTTGCTCGCCACTCCTATATGGTGGCAGGTTCCTTGATGAAACCTATTTTCGCCTCAGTGATGGTCTCTCAGGCTGTGGTAGATTGGGCCAAGGTGCTCAGACGCACCCTTGTGGCGGATTTGACCCCAGATCGTTTACAAGATCTTCATCGGGCGGTTCAGGATCTTCTCGCCCAGGGGGTTATCGTCCCAGTGCCGCATCGGGACAGATTTCGGGATTTTTACCCAAATCTGTTCACTGTGCCCAGAAAGGAGGGCAAGGTGCGTCCGATTCGGGACTTGATCGCTCTGAACCGCTTCGTGCGGGTTCAAAATTCCACATGGAATTCCTCAGTTCGTTGGTAGCCTCCCTGAGCCCGGGAGATTTCATGGCTTCCATCGACCTCAAGGATGCGTATTTACACATCCCATATTCGAGGGTCATCAGAGGTACCTCCGATTCGCGATCGCAGAGGAACACTATCAGTTTGTGGCGTTACCTTTCGGTCTCTTTTCGGCTCCAAGGGTGTTTACCAAAGTGCTGGCTCCTGTTCTGGCCCTGTTACGGGCGCAGGGAGTTGCGATCTTGGGATATCTGGACGATCTCCTATTAAGATCAAGTGCCAGCCCGAGTCTGTTACGCGATCTGTCAACTACGGTTCAGACGCTCCAGGAGTTCGGGTGGACCATCAAGGTTCAGAAGTCGACTTTGTCCCCTTCTGTTCGACTCCCTTACTTGGGCATGGTCCTGGATTCCACCCAAGCAAAAGTCTTTCTGCCGGAGGACAAGCTCTGGACTCTGCAGAACGAGGTCTGGTCCCTCAGGGACAGCGAACCCTCGTCGCTCAGGACCTGCATGCGGTACCTGGGGTTGATGGTGTCAGCCTTCGAGGCGATACGGTTTGCACAGTTCCACACATGATCTCTCCAAGCGGAGATCCTAGCCAGGTGGCACAGGCTTCCTCAATCTTTGGAACAAAGGATATCTTTGAGTCGCCAAGCCAGAGAGGCTCTTCTGTGGTGGCTCCAGTCTCCGGCTATGACGGAGGGGAAGTCTTTCCGGCCGTTTGTTGACGGTGATCACCACGGACACCAGCCTGTCAGGCTGGGGTGGCATTCTGGGCACTCTGTCTGCCCAGGGCACTTGGTCGGAGGAGAAATCCTCCCTGCCGATAAACATCTTGGAACTGCGAGCGATCAGACTGTGCTTGCTACGTTAGTCGGATCATCTTCGGGGGCCGCCCTGTGCGGGTGCAGATGGACAACGCCACTGCGGTGGCTTACATCAGTCACCAAGGGGGTTCCAGGAGTGCCTGGGTGGCCCAGGAAGTGACCAAAATTCTGTCTTGGGCCGAGACGCACGTCCCGGCGATTTCGGCAGTTCACATTCCGGGTGTAGAGAATTGGCAGGCCGATTATCTGAGCCTCCAGACCCTGGACCAGGAGGAATGGTCCCTACACGCGGAGGTGTTTCGGATGCTGTGTGCGCGATGGGGATCCCTGGATGTGGATCTGTTCACGTCCAGGCTAAACAACAAGGTGGGAAGGTTCGTGGCAAGAACGTGCGATCCTCTGGCAGATGCCTCGGATGCGCTGGTGGTGCCTTGGAATCAGTATCGCCTGATTTATGCCTTCCCCCCGATTCAGTTGTTGTCCAGGTTCCTTCGCAGGTTGGTCTCGGAACCGAAGTTGAGGATTCTGGTGGGCCCGGACTGGCCGCGCCAGTCTTGGTACGCGGACATCATACAACTGGTCGTCGAGCCTCCATGGCGGCTCCCGTTACGGGACGATCTGCTGTTTCAGGGGCCGATCTTCCATCCTGCTTTACGGTCGCTGGCTTTAACGGCGTGGCTGTTGAAAGCCAGGTGCTGAGAGATCGGGGTCTCTCGTCGGCGGTCATTCCTACCCTGCTTAAGGCTAGGAAGGCCTCGTCCGGTAAGATCTATTACCATACCTGGAAGGCTTATTTTGCCTGGTGTGAATCAAGGGGCATCCATCCTCGCTCCTTTTCGGTGGCGAGGGTGTTGGCCTTCCTGCAAACAGGTGTGGAACAGCGTCTTACGCTGACCACAATTAAGGGTCAGTTGTCTGCACTGGCAATCCTTTTCCAGCGCCCCTTGGCGTCAAACTCTTTGATACGCACTTTTATTCAAGGGGTGCGTCATTTGGCTCCTCCTAGTAGAGTGCCTTTACCTCCTTGGGACTTAAATTTGGTCCTGTCCGTTTTGCAACGTCCTCACTTTGAGAGAATCCGGGAGATTCCTCTGCCTGTGCTGTCTCGGAAGGTTGCCTTCCTGGTGGCGATCACATCTGTCCGCAGAGTGTTGGAGTTGGCGGCTCTGTCGTGCCGCTCCCTGTACCTGGTTGTTCATAGGGATAAGGTGGTCTTCCGACCGAACCAATCTTTCCTTCCTATGGTGGTTTCAGGATATTGTCTTGCCTTCTTTGTGTGCGAATCACATGCATGTGTGCGCTATTTTTTAATATACATGTTGCTTGGTCCATAGCTGCACCGGCTTTAGACATACATGTTCAGGGCTTGCTCCCCCAATTTTTTGCTTGTTTATTATGTATTCGGTCTGACCAGACTTCTGGGGTTGAGCACCCCACACACACCTGTACTCTATCAGTGTCCACTATCAAGGAGATATAGGAGGAGTCTCTTGTAGTGCATTAGCACATCTATCCCAGCAAGGAGTGTTGTCTCCAAGGGTTAGAGAGGCTGGATTCACCCCTTTTTTATGGATAGTGTAGGACCCACTGATAATGGGGTACTTTGATGTAGTGGTGGGCTTGAGCACGATATGGCCATATGGTGGGACTAAATCCCCATTTTTATTTATGGATTGTCTCCATATTTGATAGTCATTTCTTTTGCATGTGTGCGCTATTCTTTTTTAATATTCATGTTGCTTGGTCCATAGCTGCACCGGCTTTAGATATACATGTTCAGGGCTTGCTCCCCCAATTTTTTGCTTGTTTATCCTAGGGAGTTTGCCTTGCATTCCTTGGATGTAGTCCGGGCGATCAGGGTGTACCTGTCGTCTACTGAATCCTTCAGAAAGTCGGATTCCCTTTTTGTCCTTCCCGAGGGCCCTCGGAAGGGTATTGCTGCGTCTGCGGCAACCATTTTGAAATGGATCAGGCAGACGATTGTACAGGCCTATTCTATTAGGGAACGGGTTAGCCCTTCCCTGTCAAGGCGCACTCTACCAGAGCGGTGAGTGCGTCATGGGCTTTCCGCCATCAGGCTTCGGTGGCCCAGGTGTGCAAGGCAGCGACTTGGTCGTCCGTGCACACCTTTTCCAAATTCTACAAACTTGATGTTTTGGCATCAGCAGATGCCTCCTTTGGCCGCAAAGTTCTGTGTGCGGCGGTACCTTGAGGGGGCCATGGCGTTGGCCGGTCCCCGTCTATTGGGGTTGTTTTCCCCCTGGTTTATTTGCTTTCCTGGGTTGTTTGCTCCAGTTGAGCTTTTCTGTTACCCAGAGTTTTTACCTTTCTGCTCAGATAAGATTCCTTTCTCTGACCTGGGTGCTGCGTTGCCTTTGTGACGGTTGCGCTTCCCACCCTACACTGCTTTGGGATATCCCATTGGTGAAGACTGTATGAGTGGGCAGTGGCTGTCAGAGGACGTAAGAGACAACAGAATTTTTGTAAAATCTTACCGTAAAATTCCTTTCTCTGAGTCCTCTGACAGTCGCCGCCCCCGCCCCTCTTGTGGGGTTCTTTTGGACTTTAACTGCTTGCTACCAAACTGAGTTGGGAATGCTGATAGCAGGGGGGTATTGGACCAGAGAGACAGCCCCCTAAAGGTGTGTCTATGTAAATTGCTTTGTTTCTAACAAGTCTTATGCCTAGCTTGCTCCTATGGATAAGAGGTCAATACCCATTGGTGAAAACTGTATGAGTGGGCGGCGGCTGTCAGAGGACTCAGAGAAAGGAATTTTACGGTAAGATTTTACAAAAATTCCGTTATTTCAGGGGATCGCCTGTTTGTAGCTTCCTTGAATGACCTCATTAAGGGCCTCACGGGGGGAAAAGTACTCTTCCACAGGCTTCCAAGGGCAAAGAGCCCCGTCGCAGATGGGGGGCCATTCTTCTCAGATCATAAGAGCCTTTTTTCGTCCCTCAGGGTCTCAAGACAAGGGATCTAAGCCCTTCAGATCCTCCACCAGAGGTTCCAGGAGGACCTGGTCTGGCAAGTCACCAGCGGGCTCTTCTAGACCTGTAGACAAGGCTTCCTCTGCATGAAGGGGCACCCTCACCCGTATCTGGGGTGGAGGGGACGTCTTTGCTGGTTTCTGGATCCACTAACCTCGCTGGTAAAGGACAAGTGGGTCCACAAAGCAATTCAGTCCGACTAAAAGATCGAGTTTCAGTCTTATCCTTCGGAAGGTTTTTACCTTCCAACCTGCGCTTGTCCCCAGATCGCTTACGGCGTCTCTTTGGGGTTGTGCAAGACTTTTTACTTCAAGGGGTGATTGTCCCGGTTCCGACTTCGGGAACGTTTTCATGGGTTTTACTCAAACCTGTTTACAGTTCCCAGGAAGGAAGGCAGGGTACGTCCAATTCTGGACCTCAAGGAGCTAAACTGCTTTGTGTGGGACAGATGTTTTGAATAGAGTCTATTCGCACGGTAGTGGCATCCCTAGATCAGGGGGATATTCTAGCTTCTATTGACATCAAGGACACCTACCTTCACATTCCAATACATGCCGGTCACCAGCACTTCCTAAATTCTGAAATTATCAGTTTGTGGCGTTACCCTTTGGTCTCGCCTCCACTCTTCGGGTCTTCACGAAAGTCTTGGCCCCAAGACTAGTATTGTTGCGTCAGTGGGGGGTCACAGCACTGGGGTACCTGGACGATGATCTTCTGCGAGTGGAGTCTCCGAAAGCTCTGATGGACAACTTGGAAATTACTCTGCAAACTCTGTGGGAGTTCGTTGGATTCTGAATCGTCACAAGTCTACTCTGGTTCGGTCCACAAGACTGGACTATCTGGGTCTGACTGGACTTCAGCCAGAATATTTCTTCCTCTGAAAAAACTCCAGAAATTGCAGGAGGCAATCCAGCTTCTGTTGTCCAGCAGACGGTCGGTCCTCCGGGCTTGCATGCGGGTGCTGGGCCTGATGGTGTCTACCATCGAGGCTTTTTTACAGTTCAACACGAGATCTCTGCAAAGAGATCTTGGCGAAATGGGACAAGAATCCTCAGTATCTAGACAATCTGATTCTGTTTAGCCGGGGAACGAGAGGGTCCCTGATCTGGTGGCTTTGTTCTCCTGCAGTTCGACAGGGAAAATCCTTGTACTGGACGATTGTCGTCACGGATGCCAGGACGTACTGGTGGGGTGGTGTCCTCGGCACAGATTGTGCTCAAGGGGTCTGGACTCTTCCAGAGTCCAGACTGATGATCAATGTACTGGAACTCTTAAGGCCCGTACACACACGCAGATCGTCGTCATACAAACGTCGGCGGACGAAAGATCTGCCGATTGTATGCGTGTTAGTATGGTGCCTCCGACAGATGTCTGCACACAATCTGCGGACAAGAGTCTTTCTTGCAAACATGAAAATTTTTGTCTGCAGACACCAGAACGGACGATTGTTCGCCTGTCAGTACAGAAATCAGCCGACAGACCGCAGATTTGCAAGACTGGGCATGCTCAGAAAATAAAAAACACAGGGAAAGTTAACCATTACATGACATCACTTCTGCAGTCAGCTGAAGTCTGCGGACAAAATTCTTGTGCTGTCCTTGTGCTGTCTTTGCACTTTTCAACAGACACCGACATCCCGGGGAGAAAAGACGAACATTTGTATGACGACGATCTGCGTGTGTGTATGGGGCTTTAGTGATCAGACTTTGTATAGATCATTAGACATTGAATGCGTACCGGACACACCTAAATGATCAATCGAACAATGCCATGGCTGTGGCCTATGTCAATCACCAAGTGGCCACAAGGAAGTGCCCTGGCGGCTCGGGAAGTAGCCAGTATTCTAAGGTTGGCAGAATGATTAGTTCCAACCCTCTCTGCTGTAAACATTCCAGGGATGGAAAGTTGGCAAGCGGATTATCTCAGTCGACAGGCGTTGGACCAGGGGGAATGGTCGCTTCATTTGGAGGTGTTTCATCAGTTGTGTCTCTGGTGGGGTACTCCCGAGGTGGACCTGTTGGCCTCTCGTCTCGACAGAAAGGTGCAGATGTTTGTGGCATGGGCTCGGGATCCTCTAGCCGAGGCCCCAGAAGCCTTAGTGATTTCTTGGGGCCAGTATCGTACTTGGAGTTAACCCTCGCTCCTTTTCGGTGGCTCAGATATTTCTTTCAACGTCCATTGGCCACACATTCTTTGGTGCATACCTTTTATCCAGGGAGTTCGACACTTGGCTCCCCCAGTGCGGTCTCCATTGCCGCCGTGGGACTTCAATTTGTTGCTGTCAGTTCTTCAGAAACCTCCCTTCGAAAGTCTTCGGGAGTCTAGAAGGGGATTTTTTTTGGTGGCTATTACGTCTGCGCACAGGGAGTCGGAGGTGGCGGTATTGTCTTGTTGTTCACCTTACCCACAGATATAAGGTGGTTCTTCGTTCCTGTGTCTTTCCTTCCAAAGGTCCTTTCTGATTTCCATTTGAATGAAGACATTGTGTTGCCTTCCCTATGTTCCAGGCCTAAACATCCTAAGGAAATTGCCTTGCATTCCCTGGATGTGGTTCGGGCAATCAGGGTGTACATGGCAGCTACGGAGTCTTTTCGGAAGTCAGACTCGCTATTAGTACTCACGGATGGACCTCGGAAAGGGTTGGCTGCTTCTGCTGTGACCATTTCCGGATGGATTAGACAGACAGTGATTCAGGCCTCTTTGAATAAGGGTCAGGTTTTTCCTTTCCCTGTTAAGGTGCACTCTACTCGGGCGCTTAGTGCCTCCTGGGCCTTCCGTCATCAGGCGTCAGTGCTGCAGGTTTGCAAGGTGGCCATCTGGTAGATGTGTTGGCATCTGCAGATGCTTCTTTTGGCCGCAAGGTTTTGTAGGCTGCTGTTTAGAGGACCTGGTCCTCTTTGAGTGTGTGTTTTTTTTTTTTTTCAGGTGAGCTCCAGTTGTTTATAGTTGAGATCCATGTAACCTGGTTGGCTACGGTTTAGCCTTGGGAATTTTTTTTTTTTTTGCTGTTCCCTCCCCTCATGTTTGACACTGCTTTGAGACGTCCCAATGGTCAAGAAGAGAAGGAGCTGTGTCTGTCAATAAATGAAAGAGAAAATGGGATTTTTGACTTACCGTAAAAAACATTTTTCTGATGTTCATTGACAGACACAGCACCCACCCTTCTGTGGAGTTGGCTTTCTTCTGACACTGTAACAAAACTGAGTGCCTATAGCTGAGAGTGGGATTATACCCCCTGGGACTGCCCCATAGGCACAGTCAAGCTTTTTCCTGCCTAGTGTCCTACTCCTGGAGGGGGCAGTATAACCCAATGGTCAAGAAGATAAAAGGAGCTGTGTCCGTCAATGACTTTGCGGTAAGTTAAAAAATAAGCAAAAAAAAATCTGACAGGGGTTCTAACTCATTGCCACTTTTCTAGATGAACAACATTAGAGTTGCTGAAGACATATTGTGGTTTATTTACTACAATTGGTATCATTTGAAAATTGCTGTGTATGTGGCTATTATTATGAATGATAGTTTAGACACCATCCACTATGGGGTGGATTTACCAAAACTGTAGTGTGTAAAATCTGGTGCAGCTCTGCATAGAAACCAATAAGCCTCCAGGTTTTATTGTCAAAGCTTAATTAAACAAGCTGAAGTTGGGTGATTGGCTACCATGCACAGCTGCACAAGATTTTGCACTCTACCATTTTAGTAAATTAACCCCATAGTGGATGGTGTGCACGCTGTCATTTATAATAGCCACATACATAGCAATTGTTAGATGATCCCAAACACGTTCATCTAAATTTCAGCAGGCAATAAAGAATAGATTTGCAAAGCTTTCCATCAACCATTTGTATGTGGTGGGTTACAATAATTTTTAGTTATTTTGCATTTTAAATCTGGTTGAAAGTCATAAATTGCTGTGTTTTATGGCTAGCTTTAGGCACGGCTAATCAAAATCCAGAGGTCTCCTCATTCAGTGCAGCTTTGCTGCAAAATTTTATTATGACTGTGCCAAGCAATGGACATAGCATGACTTCTTTCCACTGCTGTAACAAGTTCGCTACTTTTATTTGTAAGGGAATTCAGTTTTGATATGATTAGAATACAGTTGCTCTTTAAACATATTAGAACTATTTTGGCTAGAGGTCTAACTGATGATGGATTAATTTTTGCTCATACATAAGCAATCACCACTGGATTTTAGATTGTGAACGTAGTAATCAGCTACTCACTACTTGTTCTGATTAACACAAATCTGTTAATGATTTTTTTTTTCTGAGTACATATATTTATAGAAATGTTAGTGATTCATGAAAAGCAGATGTATGGTAATGAACTATGTCAGTAACATTCTTGTATCTCTCTCTTATTCAGTCTATCAGCGCAGCTGTTGCATTCTTTTATAGCAACTACCTACTCCTGCAATGGCAGCTGTTAGTCATGGTGATATTTGGATTCTTTGGCACCATCTCATTTTTCTTTGTGGAGTGGGGAACGGTCAGCTTGAATGCTCAAGAGACTCGCTACGGCAGCATCTGATGAAGATATGCTGCTCTGCAGATGCTGGTTTACGGAGTGAAAAGGTTCAGAGCTTGTCTGGCGCCTTAGAGGTTAATTAAGGAACATTTGGATCTGCGCTGGCCGCAGGACATTCCCTAGAGCTACTCTGTGCTACTTTTTTGGATTCAGGACAACTTTGATGTGACCATAATGCACTCTGTCCCCAGCGTCTTCTGGGAAAGAGAAAACATATGGCAGTGATTCACAGACCTTGATAGTGCAATAGCTGCTACACTTCTTTGCCTGCTGTTATTACTTGATCATCTTCTGACAATTACAAAGTCTGATTACTCACAACCCTTTGATCACTGAATGCAATGAACTTTATCAGACATCACACTCCATGCCCTTTTTACAATGTGATATTTTAATGGCCGTTTTATAAATTGATGTGGGGCCTAGCACACAGTGACTATATAGCTAGAAATACTTGACTGCAAAAAAATTCCTGTTATGTCCGATTTTGAAATTTTGTGGTGATGCCAAACCGTGTCCCCCCCACACCCACACACACACTTTTTTTTTTTTTTTTTTTTTTACACTTTAAGGAATGTATAGTTAGCCTTTTCAGCCGTCATCCAAAGTTTTTTGGTATGTTTTTACACTGCTTTTGCTATTCTGTAAATTTTTTGCACTCAGGTCTTTTTAAAAACTGCTAACGTGTTGTATTTGTTTTATATTTATATGAAACCAGCAAGACCACACTGAGCTGATTGCCTCTCATAAGTGTCTCATAAGGAGAAAGGGTACTGTGCATAGCAGCCAATTTACATCCAGAGGTCATTCTACTGTAGCTTAGTGCAGGGCTATACAGGTCCTTTTTAGTAACTGTCTCACTACTATTATCACAAGTAATTAATTGCCCTACAGATGGAACACATGGCGCTCTACTGGATGAGCTTCACAAGTAACAATCGCATAATGCTTCATATGTGTGCGATTGCTAGCTACTCAAATCTGTGGTGTACTAGAAAAAAACCAAAGGGAATTGTTCTTTATGTATAGTGACTAAGCGATAGTTTAGGGATTGCCTTGCTATAAACTAATCCCAGTGCTCCTGCATTTGAAAGGCCAGTTGTAGCTTTCTGCAAAATGTAATAGACCTAAGCAGGGTTCATGAAAACATTGTTTTTTAACGGTCTTATGTTTGTTCTGTAATTTTGCCCCAGCGCCGGGTCAATAGACTGCATCCCTCATGTGCAGTCCCAACTGCTGCTCCTTTTTAGCGAACATTCCTGATTATAGAGCAGTATTTGCCACTGTGCAGGGGCGTAATGGAATGCTGTTCTTGCATAAAGAGCAGCTGTTTTATTGTTACCCTTCTGCAGGGATTCAGATTTTTGGCCCAGTGCTGGGTTGCAATTTGGGAATAAGTTCACCTTTGGTAACATGTTACATTCCCGATTCTCCCTGTACACGCTGTCACTATTTGAAAGCGTGCAGCTGTGTGGGCAGAGTTCAGTGACTGAATGAACTACAAATATTGACAGGCTTTGCGGCTATTGAATTATAGTTCTCAATGAACTGCCAGGGCACTGTTGAACGCTTTCGTCACTGTAGTACATTGGTTCTTCCTTTCCTTGTGTAACTGCCTGCTTGGAAGAGGTACGAGCAGACAGCTTATACTGACCGTCTGCAGGAGCCCTGCATTGCACTAGCAATCTGCTGATCATGGGTGCAACGCTTTCCAGGCTCCTACAAAACAAATAGTAAATGCACATTTTTTTTTTTTTTTTTATCTGCCAAAAAATGTGCATTTACTTTTTTTTTTTTTCCTCTTTTTTTTAAAGAACAAAACAAATCGAATTCATTTAAAAGGCAATGTTTTTTTTTATGTATCCGTTGTTGCTGTATTATGTTTTGAGAAAAGCTACAATTGAAATATCAAACTATTTTTTCAATTACTATAATTTTTTTATTTTTATTTTTTTTTTGGTAATGGCTGGAGCATAAAATTATCTAACAATATATCTTGTGTCTTAAGCATTCTATTGGTGTAGCTGTGCTTTAGTTAATATGTCTGCATATCTTGTTTGGTTATTATGAAGGATTCACAGTCTTGTTCTCTTTTAAAAATCCAGAAGTATTGGATTTTTTTTATTTTTATTGGAGATTCATACTTGCCTAGTGGGATGCAGCATTGTTCCCCTGTCTGCTCGAACACTGAGAACTGAGTAATCAAACACTGCCGATCACTTGGTTCTCACCTCCCCGTGAGCAGAGAGATGGTGACTGTCAGTCATTGGCTCTACTGTCAGTCAGCTCTCAGCCCGCCGATGAGTGCCCCATAATGAACTGAGCTGTTGCAGTGCATTGATTGCTGATAATTGGCCAAAGCATGCACCTGACCTGTATGCTTTGGCCAATCACAGCACAATGTCCTGTCAGAGCCATGGTTGGCAAAAGGCAGGGTGCCTTTATCCAATCATGGCTCAGGTGGCTAAGTCTACACCCCACACGATGTAAGGCTGCTGCTTACATGGCAGTCGTGTATAGTGTGTAACAATTGATATGTTGAAGTCCTGGGTCCCCTCTCAGTGCTTCCAGTGCAGTGCCATGCCAAGCTGAGAAAGATTTCCCTTGAACGCCAATGTTAAAAATGGAGAAGTGCTATGCCAAGCTGTCCAATATTTCCCATATACGCCAATGTTAAATACGGGGAGCAGTGCCATGTCAAGCTAACTAATATTTCCCATATATGCCAATGAGCACTGAAAGTTGAAACATGGTCTAGGCAGAAAGGGGGTGAAAGCACCCTGTATTTAAGTGGTGAAACAAACCCTATGACAGAATTAAAAAAAAAAAAAAAAAAGGCTGGGTCTGGTATAGATTTTAAGGGGAACGCCCTGCCAAAATTAAAAAAAAAAAGTGGGGTCCCCCCAAAATATATACCAGACCCTTATCCGAGCCTGCAGCCTGGCAGGCCAGGAAAGGGGGGGGGGGCGAGCATGAACCATACCAGAGTGCTTGCCCTCAACATTGGGAGGGTGCTTTGTGGACAAGGGCCTCTTCCCAACAACCCTTGGCTGTGGTTGTGCGGGTCTTTGGTTGGGGGGCTTATCGGAATCTGGAAGCCAAATTTAACAAGGAGGCCCCCAGATCCCGCCCCATGTGAATGAGTATCGGGTACATCGTACCCCAACCCATTCACCAAAAAGTGTAAAAAAGGAAAAACCACAGAACACAGAGTTTTTGACAAGTCCTTTATAAAAATAAAAAAATAAAATAACTCCCGCAATGTAAACCCATTGTCAATCATGATGCCCACCGACCCGAAAAATAGAAAAAAAATTCAAAAAGGCTTTGCTTCTGAGGTGTATGCTGCTCTTCAGCTTTGACGGCTCTTTTATAAGCAAGGGGCGGGGCCAACCAGTTAGGTCATTTGGTGGCACCGCCCGTTCTGACGTTGCATGTATCTGACATGTATCTGTATTGCCAGGTGATTGTAGCCAAATTAGTGCACTTGCGACAGACAATTGAGTACTGTCCATAAAACTTTTTTTTATTTGCACTAACATACAATTTTATTATAAGGACAAGCTTTCGGGGTATGTCCCCTTCATCAAGGTCCAAGCAGTACTGATTCACAAAAGATTTAGCAAAATGGTAAAGAAATGCAATCTCTAAGCCAAAGGATAAAAAAAGAGAAAACCAAACCAACAAATGTAACTGGCCAGTTTTATTTATTTGTACTTTTGGTTTTCTCTTTTTTATCCTTTGACTTAGAGATTGCGTTTCTTTACCATTTTGCTAAATCTTTTGTGAATCAGTACTGCTTGGACCTTGATGAAGGGGACATACCCCGAAAGCTTATCCTGAAAAATTGTATGTTAGTGCAAATAAAAAAAGTATCACGGACAGTACTCAATTGTCTCTGTATTGCCAGGAGTTGGCAATACATTACAGCCGTGAGCAAGCTTAACCACTTAAGCCCCGGAAGATTTTACCCCCTTCCTGACCAGGGCCTATTTTGCGATTCGGCACTGCGTGACTTTAACGGACAATTGCGCGGTCGTGCGACGCTGCACCTAAACGAATTTGACGTCCTTTTTTTCCCACAAACAGAGCTTTCTTTTGGTGGTATTTGATCACCTGTGCGATTTTTGCACTATAAACAAAAAAAGAGCGTAAATTTTGCAAAAATAACAATATTTTTCACATTTTTTATATATGAAATTCCCAAAAAAAAAAGTAAAAATCAAAATTTTTTAACATTTTAGGCCAATTTTGTTTTATGCTACATATGTTTGGTAAAAAAAAATTGCAAAAAGCGTATTGATTGGTTTGCGCAAAAGTTATTGCGTTTACTAACTAAGGGAAAGATTTTTGTCATTTTTGTGTTTTTTTTTTTTTTTTAACGAGTAATGGCGGCGATCTGCGTTTTTTTTTTTTTTCGGGACTGCGACATTGCGGCGGACAGATCGGACCCTTGACTGACATTTTTGACACTTTTGGGGTTACCAGTGACATTACTACAGTAATCTGTGCTATACATATGCACTGTTACTGTAAAAATGACACTGGCAGGGAAGGGGTTAACTTTATTTGAGAGGGAGGGGTTAAGTGTGTCCCTAGGGGCGTACTTCTAACTATGATTGGCTGTGGCTTGAGGTGTAAGAACCGAGATCAATGGTCCTTCATAGCAGAACCGTGTGATCTCAATTCTTACACAGGGGAGAATGACAGGCGGCTGTGTTTACATTAGCCACCTGCCTTTCTCCCGCTGTAACAGACAATCGCGAGTGCCCGGCGGACATCTGGTCCGCCGGGCACACGCGGGGGGGGGGGGGGGGGCGTGAGCGAGCGGGAGTGCGCCTCCATCGGCACGCGCTCGCTCCCTAGAGCCTCCTAGGCTATCGACGTAGACCTACGTCGCTTTGCCTGTGAGGGTCTGACTCCCGACGTAAATCGTCATTAGGCAGTCGGCAAGTGGCAACTTTACAGGCATATTAAGGGGACCCCCCCCCGGCACGATATTTGAAGGAATTTTTAATTTTTATTGTTTCACTTTAAACATCATTAAAATCACTGCTCCTGTAAAAATGATCGGTTTAAAAAAAAATGTTTGCATTGATACATGTCCCCCTGGGCAGTACCCGGGTCCCCATACACTTTTTATGGTAATAACTTGCATATAAGCCTTTAAAATGAGGACTTTTGATTTTTTATGTTCACGTCCCATAGACCCCTTATAGGGTTCGCATGTTTGCTAGAACTCTTTCCCTGTTCGAGATATACTGGTGCGAATCGAACAGGGGGGTGTTCGGCCCATCACTACTCATCATGTGAAGTCTTTCATATCTGATATTTTGATGCTCTTGTTCTTGGGGTCCAGTTTGACGCTATTCTTCTGGCTTCTGAAAATTAAATTTTTAAGTCAGTGCTGTTCAGCTTGGTTCTTGAGAGCCATGAGTCTCTTAGCATTTTATGTTTTATTTCTACAGGCACTATAAAGCAAAAATAAATACAATGAGCAAAATAAATGTGTATCTGAAACACGTGACATCTATGCAGACCTTTAAAACTGGATTTGTACAGCCTTTTCTTAGAGAAAATCTGATAACTACGAGACTCAAATAACTGATCTTGGGACCATGTGTGGGGTCTTGACCTAAAATGTTTTTGCCCCATTCGAAAAGAATCTAGTTGCTATTGATAATACAGATTTCTTCCCTTCAGTCATCCTATAAATGAGGCCCAGTGTGTTTCGTTTCCATGATCAAACGGTTTGTTTTGGTGGTTGCATTTACCTAATTTCTCTCCTAATTCTAAAGATCTGTCAAAGGGTGGGTACCATAAAGGAGAGATGACAAGCCTTTTCGTTCCGTTGATATTCCAGGTCACATTGTGTATCCTTGCTCTAGGTGGTGCTTTTGAAATCCACAAAAAAGCTGTATCTATGCTTATCTCCTCTGCCACAGGCAAAATCCAAGAAGCTGTTTATCACCTGAGGAAAAATGAAAATTTTGTATTATAAATACTAGTAGTCATCAATTTGGGCATATGACAGAGGAGAAAAAAAAATAACAATGCTGATTCATCTTTCATAAGCTTTAGGGATTCTATTTTAAAATTTTAGTGCTGACCTGTACAGGTGCAATTTAGTTGTACAACAACCTAACTTGAATTCTTTATTGAATTTCAGACAACAGTTTGGACATGGTTAACATTGCATTTGAGAAGTGTCAAGTTGCACTGCAAAGAACCATTTTGTTTCATTTTTCAAAAGTGTAAATATTAAGGAGAAAACCTTTTGATTGAGGTTTATAGGTGCCCATCTGGGTTCCTTTATCAAGGATTTCAAGTTGATAAATCCTTTGTAAAACAGACCTATAACAGGTGTTATCTTAGTGTATCAGTGTGTTGATCTGTGCTTGCAAACTTAAGAGGACCATAGATGGAGCAATTGTTTTATTCCTGCAAATTGCTGGATTCCCTCCCGTGGTCAGAGAGCCATTGTGTTCTCCCAGCCAGTGGGGGGGGGGGGGGGGGGGTGTTGGATTGGCAGAGGGACCTGCTAGCAATAATCGCATGAAAAATCTGCCATGCTGGTTGTGTACCCAAGTTGATCAATTGATCAACCTGGATACAATCAGCCTGCCGATACATGGTTTGAATCTTGGCCGTTCCCTGCTGAACCACCTGGGATTCAAACGGTCTATGGTTGGCTTTAAAGTGGTGTTAAACCCAAATGCAAACATTTATTATATCTCATCTTACCAATTCTTAGATGTGATTGCTGTATTAGCCATCCTTTTTAGCCTTTCTTTCTTAGCACTGGCAGGGATTCTTGCAATGGTCAGCTTTTATTTATTCATGTAAACCTTTATACTAAAATGGAAAAAACACTACAGGGTGAGCTGGATTTTGTCCTAAATTTTCTAGTCTATCCAAGTCTGCTAGTCCATCTAACACTCCTCTCCACCCAGATTGACCATGGTGTGCCCCCTGTGCTGTTCACCCAGAAGAGTGGGGGCACTCTTAATACAGGAGCTGCATTACTGACCAGATTATCAGGTGAAAACAGGGAAAAAAGCCCAAAAAAGAAACCAACACAGCCACTACATCTAGGAATTAGTAAGCTACAATATATTACATTTTTGGTTTTGGGTTTAATACTGCTCTAACCCCTTTTGCTGCCGGGTTGGTATGTTGTACAATGTACAGATTTGTGGGGGTCATCTCCGGGAATGTGTGTGTATCTGACAAGTCAGCTGTTGGATCGCTTTTAAACGTGGGGGACTTATCTTCCCCTGTGTGTTTAAAGTAAAACAAAGTTGTAAAATGTAACCCAATCACATAAAAGCCCCCCCCCCCCCCCCCCACACACACTTACGAATGTAAACATTCATCAGGGTGCCTACACATGCAAATCTTGATTTCAATACATATTGGCGCACATTGGGAGCAATAATTTTAGCACCAGAGCTCCTGCGTAAAACTAAACTGATGACCTATAAGGGCTTAAAAGGTTTGCTTATGGAAAATATAGGGTACTGACATTTGTCGCCATTTCATGGATGCAAGCAATTTTAAAATTTTGACTTGTTGGGTATCTATGTACTCAGCGCAACCTCATCTGTTATTTTACAAAAACAATTGGTAGCTTATTGCATTTTGTGCCCAAAAATTAACTTTAGCTAATTACCTTAGTGTATTTTTTCTGAAAACCCTTTGCGCTATTATTGTGTAATATAACAAAATAGTGGCAGTTCGATTTTTTTTGTATCTAGTGTGTCTGCTTTCAGAGAATATATAATGTTTTATGTAATCTTCAGGGCTAAATTGATTTTTGTAAATGTGCCAAAACTGTGCTGTGGATTTGTAAATTGTGATCAGACTTTGCTTACCCTGAGGTTTACTGCCCTGCCTTCCTCTCTGTTAATCAGTTAATGTGATAGCATTCTGGGCCACCACTGTGAATACCAGGAGTGGGTCAGAGGTAGACCATGCAATTTGTGGTCATTTTTTGCTTGATAGACCAATCCAAGCCTGATACTTAAGAAAAAGAGTAAGCGTATGAGCAAGCACCTGGAGGTTCCTGCTATATTGCCCTGCAACATGTTGCAAGTATGGACCAGCCCATAGGTTTGCTTTAAAGCAGAACTGCAGTTGTCAAGTACCTATAGTTGTAAGGTTACGAACGATACAGTATTCGCCTATGCACCTTGTATGACTTATACACTCTCTGGCACTTTGTCTCTTCACTGCTTTCAGGCTGGGTTAACACTAATGTCAGACATGGCATGTGATTCGCACTGCATTGCTGTGCACATCACATGCAATGCCTGTGCGATGCAAATTCAGCCAAACAGTTTGTATGACTGAAATCACATTTCATTCAGACCAAAAAGGTGCAGGAGCCTTTTATTGGTTCGCACTGGAATCGGGTTGCATGGGTGTTCAGACCCATGCAATCTGATTCCCGTCTGCTTTCACAGTTCGCACTGTGTTCTGTGAACCAATTTGGGGTTGTCGTTAACTTTACATTGACACCTGCAGCGGTTCGCAGAGAGCAGTGTGAACTGCCTGCGAGTCTGAGGTGATGCGGCAACCCGCACAGGAATTGCTGTGGTTCCAGCATCGCATGAGTGTGAACCCAGCCTTAAACTCTATCATTTTGTAAATTGTCCTATGTGTCACTTGACTAGGCTGCTGTACTGATGCTGGTGGAAGGACTGGTTATGTCATCCTGTCATATTGCTATTGTTAAGAAGGAGAATTGTGGCATACATGTGTGGTGAAAGACTACATATCCAATGCCTCTACACACTATTCTGTGCTGTTGCTTTTTTTTTTGCAAAAGAGAAATGGCTGATGAACTAGTATATACGACACTAAAGGATGTAAAGGTATTTGATAACAGTTTAGTTAACAGGCTTGCTGGGGTCCACAAATAAAGAGCAAAGAAAAGCTGATACACAGTAACATTTCTGGAGAAAATGCTGCTTTAAACCCCGTACACAAGATCAGATTATCGATCGATCTGTCTTCCATTTTTTGTGGCATGCTAGTCTGATGTGGAAATTGAAGAGGTTATTTTCATACAAATTTTCCCGTACGACAGAATTCTACTTCAGAAGTGATGTCATGTGCTGGATTGTTTTGTATGTGTTCTTTCGCCTCTGAGCATGTCTAGTCTTGCTCTTAAGATTTGTTTCCGTCGAAATCTGTATTAATGAGATGAAAATCGGACGTTGTTTTGACGGACGACAAAAATTATATAGCCTGCACATCAGGATTTTGTCAGTCGAGTGTCGAAAGCACCATATTAACAATCCGAAAATCGACAGATCGGTCGTCGGACAAATTTTCCCTACAGATTTTCTTATCGTGTGTACGGGCTGGTCACAAAACCAAATGCTTAGGTATTAGCTTCATGATTTCAAATAAAAGAGAGCATGTGCGCAGCCCTGGGCAGAGTTTGGAACAGCATTTTTTAGCTTTCCTTTTACTGTTTATCCATTGTAGCAAGATTTGTAATGTTTTTATGAACTATAGTATTCCTTCCCAATGCTATTTAGAGGATAAATGCACTATTAAAACACTTCTGCTCGTTTAATGTATCCAGTAACACCAAACGCCTTTCTCTGTTCTTTAAAGGCAAACATTGCTTTGTTTGTACAGTGTAGACAGTGAAAATTGTTACATAGAGAGCATCGTGACTGCAGACAAGGACCAAGACCAAAAAGAGTAGTGTTTGCTACAACTACCTGGTTTAATGCCAAATTAATGATTATTTCCATATTCTTCTACTCTCCTATAGTCCCTAAAGAAACATATCAAATGCAGACTACCCCTTTACCCCATGTGAGTCCAGCTATCTACTTGTGGAAAGCAGAATTTACATCAAGAGTGGTCCCTGATGTTTTCCTTGTTCTTACGCTGGCCATAGATGACTCATTTTTTATTTTGATTAGCCAGTGGGCTGATCAAAAAAAAATGAATGCATCCCCTCTTCCACACAGGTGAAGTGGATGGAGGAATCACCCCACTGTGCTATTGCATTCTGACAGCAGGACTCCTCTACTGTCAGAAAATAAACATTTTCTGACCAGCAGAAGCTGTCGCACGTGGATTGAAATTCGGCCAGTCCCTTCTGACCTGGCTAAATTTGGACCCATTTATGGCCAGCTTTATTTCGGTTCAAAGTCATGTGCCTCTACAAACTTTTCAGCGAAGACCAGCTGACTGCAAACAAAGCAATGTTTACACTGGCCTGGGCCCATGATAACCGCTCCCATGAAAATTGCTGAAAGGGAAAAAGTACATACACTGCCTGCCTACTTGTTCTAGGACAGTGTCTCAGAAAATATGAAAGCGAGGCCAAAAACACAGCCAGAAATCGTAAGCTGCCTATACATGGTTAAATACATTCTGCTATCTACGCACAGAAGTGGATGGATTCCCCCTGCCAGAACATTGTATTCTGAAGTGGCACCCACAGCTCTTAGAATAAGTCAGTGGCTGCAGCCCACTGATGGACAAAAAATGTCCCTGACAGAAAATGATTGACTTTTGTCGAGTGGGGATGGCCACACACTGATCAAATTCATCTGGTCTCTGCTGAACCAGCCGGATTTCAATCAGTGTATGCCCAGCTTTACTCGTGACAGGTTACCATTAACGAAATCAAGTTTAATTTCAGTATTGTATGGCTGTTTGAGAAAGTTGAAGTAAGCATCTAAATTGAAATTGCTAATCATGTTTGAATAGTCAACAAATTACCTATTTTATTTCATCCTTCAAGTGAAACTATCATCACATGCTTTTTCTTGAACATGTTAGTAAAAGCTAACTGTATGTTTACACAGATAATAAATGGTTGGAATCGGTGCAAAATTACTTGTTTTATCAATCCATAATTAATAAATTTGATTTTGAAATCATGACCTTGAGTATTTGGGAATTATTCTCTATAGATCTTTGAAATCTTGGACAAGAAAATTCAAAATGTAAAATTCTTTTGAAGGGTTTGGCCCCACGTAACTAACATAAATAAAACTACCCACCCAGCTGGGTGATGATCTTATGGTCTGTAGGTGGCATCCAACCTTGCTGACTAGTGTGTGTTAGGGAAAAAGTCAGGCACAATTGAAAATTTTTTGTGATCAACCGTTTTCTCCTGCTCCCCACTGTGTCACCCACTCTCTTTGCAATGACTTTAAACTTCAGCAAAGCTATAGATAGAGTGCTGTGGTGAAGGTTTGCTTTCTAAAATCTATAAGCCGTTTCAGGAAAGTTCTGAAGAGCCTTCTTGTTTTTGAGGGCGGCAGAGGGGAAATTTCCCCTGTTGGATTCAGTGCTTTGCCTCCCAACTCATTATGAAGTCAAAAAAGCAGTTGGCAGCCACTGAGGCAGGTTTACAGGAATGGGAGCTTAAGATGGCAGTGGAGAAGTTATGTGTAAGACATGGGTTGGGTTAAAGTACCCTTCAACATTTATCCTATATCTAAACTATTCATTTCTATGGATTAGTTAATTCACCTGTATATTCCACTATGCCATTGGTTCTTAATCTCAATCTTCAAGTACCCCCAACGGGTCATGTTTTGAGAATTTTCTTCACCTTACATAGGTGCTTTAAATCCATGTCAATAGCTTGATAATCATGGGAGCTATTTTAACCAAGGGAAATTCCCAAAACATGGCCTGTTGTGGGGGTACTTAAAAGCTAAAGATGGGAACCACTGCACTTTACTCATCCATTTCATCGTCCGATTATCCATCTTCCTTTGCGACTGTGGGACCATGACTCTTTATGCTCTCTATAGCAATATTATTGCAAAGTGGCAGTTATTTCGAAGCTTTCACAGTAATATATCTTATACTAGAGTATATCTGTAGAAAGGATTTTGCTGCATTAAACAGGTTCACATCAGGACGCATAATGAGCTTTTTACCCTCATTAATAATTTTTGTGGTTAAATCTGATTCAGTTTAGAAATGCATACTGTTATGGAAGTCATTGCCTTCAAGATCTCATTACTGGAGTGAAGAGGCATTTTTATCATGAAACCAATGTTCTGGAAATGTAACTTCTAGCTGTAACTATATTGTGTGTTATTGGAAAAGCAGAACAGCGGGGAACCGGACTATTCTGTGTTTTATTATTATTTTGTAAATTGTGGGAATTGACTACAGAAGCGGTGTACTGATCAATCACTCTTTTTCCTGCAGAATACATTACATACAACACAGGTGCCTGGCACCAGTAAGTCGAAGTGGCAGGCTTCTTTTAGATCTTGCTACCAATTAGAACTGCAATCTTTATTAAGCAGATTCTGCTTAATATGCTTCCCTCATCTATATGGCAACCATTCTTCCACATATGCATTCCCCAGCCAGAGAAATCTCATGGTAACTGTCACTTCATTCACTGCTGGCATTCTTCCAGGAGAGCGGGTTTCCTAGCAGTCAGGTTGCATTGTAAGAATAAGTTCAAGTGTAGTTCTTCTAAGAAAGCAGTCTATTCACTAAACCTTAATTTAAGGGTTAATTTATTAAACGAAAAGTTCCTTCATACAACAGTTAGCCTCATACAGAATGCCACACACAGCTTCAGCCTCTTGGCTCTATTGTTCCTTTTTAGACCCATTGTTTATTTCAGCATGGACATTCTTTCTCGTTAGGCAACAGTCCTGGTCAGAATGCCTGTATTTCAGGCCAGAACATACCTGCTGCTCCCTTGTAGCACAATGCTCTCCTTGAGGGGGGAGCCCTGAGCTAGTCAGAACCCATCCAAAAGGGCTGTACACACCTGCACAATCGGGATGCTGGTTGCCAACAAACCATGGGCCCAGCTCTGAAGCCTTAATCCCATCAAATAATGTACAAAGCCTCTGGGCTCTAGGGCCTAATCTAGGCTTTAAAAGTCCCAGAGGAAAACTGAAAATCCAGTTTCTCTGTCGCTCATTGACAGACGCAGAATCCATATCTTGATATCCATAGGGTTATACTGTATTGTTTGTAATAACTGATGGTGAAACCATCAGGTCCTGGGCTTTTTCCTGCGGGGGTATCTTTTATAGCTTTTTCTATTTCTTGTTCCGTAATTGGTGCCTCAAGGAGTATTTTTTTTTCCTTCTCTATTTTTTTCATTTTTGCATTTTCCAGGTAGTTTTCAATCTTCTCTTCACTATCGGGGTTATTTTCCTGTTTACCTACCCCCCCTTACCGCATAAAGATTTCCATAATATTTTTGAAACTCTCCTGCTATCTCAGTAGATGAGTGGACTAGGTCCCCCCCTTTATTTCTGATCTTATCTATGAAGTTTATTGATTTTTTTTTTTTTAAAGAATTCTTGCCAGGTTTTTTCCTATCTTATTGCCCTCTACATATTTCTCTCTTGCTACTTTATTAAATTCTTGTCTAGTTTCTTGTTCTAATAATTCTTTTAGGTCCTCTCTTTTCTAACATAGATAGATCTTTTTTATTTATTAATGTTGTTATTTTTTTTTTGTTTTTGTTCTAGATCGTATACATCTTTCATTAAACTGTCTTTTTTTTTTTCCGATCTTTCTTTTTCCCTCTGTGCTCCTTTTGAAATTAATATACCTCGTCCTTCCGGGATCCGGTTGATCGTAGGGCGGAATCTGTGTCCCGTTCCATATTCTCCCTGGCAGGGTCGGCCTTGAGGCCAGTGTTTACCGTTGCTCTGGTTTCGCAGACGTTGACGGAATGGGCCAAGCTGTTACGCCATGACCTGGAGGGGAGAAGTCTCCCCCCTGCCGGGGCAGATTTGCTGGAGCAGATGGTGCAGGGGCTATAGTTTGTTTGTGACGCCGCGCTGGACGCTGCTCCATTACTGAGGCGTGTGTCGATTTCGGCGGTGGTCCTCCGGCGCATGCTCTGGTTGAAGTGCTGGTCGGCGGATCAGGCCTCCAAAAAAGCCTTGACTGATCTCCCTTTTCAGGGGGATCGCCTGTTTGGTGCTACCTTGGATGAGATTATCAAGGGTCTCACTGGGGGCAAGAGCACCTTTCTACCACAGGCTACTAAGGGTAAGGAACCTCGTCGCAGACGGGGACCTTCCTTTTCAGCTTACAAGAAGTTTTTTCGCTCCTCCAGGGCGGGTGACAAGGCGAAGCCCTCCAAAGCCACCCCCCCCGGGGGGTTTCAAGAGACCCTGGTCTGGTAAGCAAAAATCCAGTCCTTCCAGACCTGAGGAGAAGACCACTTCAGCCTGAAGGTGCGCCCCCACCCATATCAGGGGTGGGGGGGGGGGGGCGTCTTCGCCGGTTCCCGGACCCGTGGCTCTCCAGGATTCCAGACAAATGGGTTCACGAGGTCATACGGTCGGGATACAAGATTGTGTTTCGATCGCTTCCACCTGTGCGATTCTTCCCTTCCAATATGCGACTGTCCCCAGATCGCTTAAAGGCTCTGTTGGGGGCAGTGCGGGACTTGATGCAACAAGGAGTGGTGGTTCCGGTTCCCTGTGCGGAGCGTTTTCAGGGTTTTTACTCAAACCTGTTCACAGTGCCCAGGAAAGAGGGCAAGGTGCGTCCAATTCTGGACTTAAAGGCGCTCAATTGTTTTGTCCGGGTGCAAAAATTCAAGATGGAGTCCATTTGCACAGATGTCAAGGATGCCTATCTTCACGTTCCCATTTACGCAGGACACCAGTGGTTTCTGCGCTTTGCTGTTGGAGAGGACCATTATCAGTTTTTGGCATTACCCTTTGGTCTCGCCTCTGCTCCCCGGGTCTTCGCAAAGGTTTTGGCCCCAGTTCTGGCGCTGTTGCGGCAGCGGGGCATATCGGTTCTGGACTACCTGGACGACCTCCTCCTCCGTGCGGAGTCTCCGCAGGCTCTGTTGTCAAACTTGGAGATCACCATGACCTCTTTGGAAGAGTTCGGGTGGCTGGTGAACCAGCAGAAGTCATCCCTGGTTCCCTCCAGGAGGCTGGACTATCTGGGCCTGACTTTGGCTGCGTCCTTGGCCAAAGTGTTTCTCCCTGTGGAGAAACTCCAGAAGATTCAGTCGACGACTCAGTTGTTACTGTCCGCCAACTGGCCGTCTCTTCGGACTTGCATGAGGGTTCTGGGGCTGATGGTGGTGTCTTTCGAGGCAGTACCTTTTGCTCAGTTTCATACGTGGACTCTCCAAAAGGAGATTCTTCTCAAATGGAACTGGAATCCCGATTCCCTGGACAATCGGATCCAGCTGAGCGGACCAGGGAGTCTCTGGTTTGGTGGCTTCGGTCTCCGATGCTCCGTCAGTGGAAGTTCTTTCTTCCGATCTATTGGACGATTGTCACCATGGATGCCAGTCTATCCGGGTGGGGAGGGGTTCTCGGCAGGCTGTCTGCTCAGGGGCTCTGGTCCCTGGAAGAATCCAGGTTGCCGATTAAATGTGTTGGAACTGAGAGCGATCAGGTTTTGCCTGGTTCACTGGACCGAGCATCTTTGGGGCTGCCCGGTTCGGATTCAGTCGGACAATGCCACGGCCGTGGCTTATGTCAATCACCAGGGGGGCACCAAGAGTGTTCTGGCAGGCTGTAGAAGTGGCCGGCATTCTTCGTTGGGCGGAACGGTTTTTTCCGGGTCTTTCCGCAGTTCACATTCCGGGCGTGGAAAATTGGCAAGTGGACTTTCTCAGTCCGTCAGACCTTGGATCAAGGGGAATGGTCTCTTCATCCAGAGGTGTTACACCAGTTGTGCCTTCGTTGGGGCACCCCGGACGTGGATCTGTTGGCATCTCGGCTCAACAGGAAGGTGCAGATGTTTGTAGCCCGCTCCCGCGATCCTCTGGCGGACGCCGCAGACGCACTGGTTGCTCCGTGGGGGGCAGTATCAGCTGCTGTATGCCTTTCCTCCTCTCAAGTTGCTGCCGAAACTTCTTCGCAGGATAGAGGCGGAGGGAATTCCAGTCATCCTTGTGGCTCCAGACTGGCCTCGTCGCGCCTGGTACGCAGACTTGAGTCAGGCTGGTCGCGGACGCTCCTTGGCGACTTCCTCTCAGGGAGGATCTGCTGTCTCAGGGACTGATCTTCCATCCTGCTTTACGATCACTGGCTTTGACGGCTTGGCTGGTGAGAGCCAGGTGCTGAAGGACAGGGGTTTGTCTGCTTCAGTTATTCCTACTCTGATTAAAGCGAGGAAAGCGACTTGCAGAAAGATCTATCATCGCACATGGAAGTCTTATATCGCGTGGTGTGAGTCCCTCAGGGTTCCTCCACGTTCTTACTCGGTGGCTCGGATATTGGCCTTCCTGCAACGGGGGGGTTGAGCGGAAGCTGGCCTTGAGTACTATCAAGGGTCAGGTTTCAGCATTGGCGATCTTCTTCCAGAGGCCACTGGCTACTCATTCTTTGGTGCGGAATTTCATCCAGGGGGTGCGGCACCTGGTTCCTCGGGTGCGCGCGCCCTTGCCGCCCTGGGATTTTAATTTGGTGTTGTAGGTTCTCCAGAAACCTCCCTTTGAAAATATTAGGGAGATTCCCTTGCTTACCTTATCCCAAAAGGTGGCCTTTTTGGTGGCTATCACTTCTGCACGCAGGGTGTCGAAACTGGCTGTGTTGTCCTGTCGTTCCCCATATCTGGTGGTTCTTCGTCCGAATCCGTCCCTCCTTCCTAAGGTGGTTTCCGACTTTCACTTGAATGAGGATATTGCGTTACCTTCCCTGTGTCCTAAGCCCAGTCATCCTCGGGAGTTTGCGTTACACTCCTTGGATGTGGTTCGGGCGATCAGGGTGTACTTGGCTACTACTGACTCTTTTTTCGTAAGGCTGATTCACTTTTTGTGATCACGGATGGCCTAGAAAGGGGTTGCCTGCGTCTGCTGCGACTATCTCCAGATTGATCAGACAGACGGTGGTGCAGGCTTATTCTATTAAGTGTCGGGTTCCTCCATTCCCTGTTAAGGCGCACTCTACTCGGGCTCTTAGTGCTTCCTGGGCCTTCCGCCATCAGGCGTTGGTGCTTCAGGTTTGCAAGCCGGCTACCTGGTCGTGGGTTCATACCTTTTACTAAATTTTATAAGGTTGATGTGCTGGCATCGATGCCTTTTTTGGCCGCAAAGTTTTGCAGGCTGCTGTTTGAGGGGACCTTTGGTTTACCTCGGGGGTTCTGTTTTTTTCAGGTGGATCTCATCTTCTTGTTTCGATGAGTCCTCTGTTCTTCTGGTTGGCTCTGTTTTGGCCTTCTGGATTGGAGTTTTTTTCTGTTATCCCACCCCTCATTTATGGCACTGCTTTGGGACGTCCCTATGGATATCAAGATATGGATTCTGTGTCTGTCAATGAGCGACAGAGAAAACTGGATTTTTGACTTACCGTAAAATCTTTTTCTCTTAAGCTCATTGACAGACGCAGTACCCGCCCCTCTATTTTGAGTTGGGTTGATATGAGTCTCTGACACTGCTTTGTTACATAACTGACATCCTTTAGCAGGGAGTAACAACTGACATCCTATAGCAGGGAGAGAGAGGGTATATCCCCTGGGACTGCCCATAGGTGTGGCCAGAACTTTTTTTTCTGCCTAGAGTCCTACTCCTGTAGGTGGCAGTATAACCCTATGGATATCAAGGTATGGGTTCTGTGTCTGTCAATGAGCTTAAGAGAAAAGGATTTTATGGTAAGTCAAAAATCCAGTTTTCTTCCCCATGAAGCATACATCATGGAACCCCCTCACCTTGTATTGATGAGAACCCTAGGTGCTACTGAATCCTCTTTACAGTGTGACATGGCTCTGGCACCTGTCAAAACAGGTACAGTACATCACTACTTTATGTGCAACTCTAAAACCCTGGCCACAGTTGTGCATATATGAACTAGAAATTCAACTCTTACTTGGAATAGAAATAAAAAAGTACTACCTGTATCAATTCTGCCTTTAAAAACACCCACTTGTAACAACCTTCAAGGCTAAGGCCCCTTTCACATTTGAAACTGCAAGTAACTGCGCATTTTTTCCTTGTACCTATGCATGCAGTTGACAAGTTTTTTTTTTTTTTTTTAATTATCTGTGTTTGTCCTGTGAGGTCACTTCCTCCTCCTTTCTTTTCCTGGGCTTCTATGTGCACTGTGATGCATTGCAGTGTGTTTGGGGTGTGGTAAAATGCAGCATGCTGTACTTTTCTGCACTGCATCACAATATAGCGATCTTTGCCTGTAGGATAGCCTGGATTTCGGACTGTCTATCCAGTTTGAGTTCTGTCCAAAATGCAGCCAACTGCATCCCACTACGTTAGGTGTGAAAGGGCCATCAAGACACCTGCCACCTGGACCTAAAGATACTTTCCTGCTCTATCATCCCTATGAACTGATACCATATAGAATGATGACTGTCCACCCTGCTTTTTAACTTAAGATTATATCATAGTCCTAAACACACTTGTATAAAGTACTCGAAACCCATACTTGAGTAAAAGTACAAGTACTCGATCAAAAAGTGACTTGAGTGGAAGTGCTCTATCAAAAAGTGACTTGAGTAGAAGTACTAAAGTATTCAACATTTTTTGTACTTAAGTATTGCAAGTAGTTTTTTTTTTTTTGCTACTCAAGTACTGAAAGTAAAAGTACAAGTACTGTGTTATGTAGTTATTAAAGAATAAGTCAAAAGTTTGAACATCATATTGTTTTTTATTATTCCAAATGATTAACCTAAAGGACAATCACAATTCCTTTGGCTGTAACTTTTTGTAAACAAAAACAGATAAAGTATGTCCCTCCCTTCCCCCTTTAAAGCATCCCTCCTTCTCTTTCCTGCATGTTTTTTTTTCTCCACAGCTTATTGGTGCGCAAAATCATATATAAACCAATGTGATATACAACAATTTAATCCAATAATGAAAAAAACGGAAGAGTGTATGAAATCAAAGTCAATAAAAAGTCCATATATATATAATGCCATAATACCATATATATGTGACAAAACAAGATGAATGTATTTTCAAAGGTGCAGGAATCAAACAGGTGCTATTCCAAATAATAGGTGCCGACTCCCACCTTGTGGATTTCCCCCTTACCCGGCAGATGAAGATAAGTGCAAAATAATATCCAAATAGACTCTTCCAGTGAAACAAAACTGCAAAACCTGTGCTCTCAACTTCCAGTGAAAAAAACAAAATAAGCCTCTTACCAGAAAAAAGGTTTATGTACGCCTGTGACTCTCCTTGGTTGGGGGAGGTTTTCTTTCCCCTTAACAGCAGATATGTAGACCATTTTATTTATACATACAGTAGCATTTATTTTCATATGCGCTGATTTACACATGACATTATACACATTTTTTTGAACTTCATGAAACCTGCCATCTACTGTTCTGGCAGTGGTAATTTTTATAATTGTAACGAGTAACTATGCAGCACAAAAAAAAATATTGGAGTAGAAGTATTGAAATCATCGAAAAAATGTAGTGAAGTGAAAGTAAGAGAAAAAAATTCTACTCCAGGAAAGTACAGATACAGCCTTTCGGTACTTAAGTACAGTAGTGAAGTAGTTCTACTTAGTTACTATACATCTCTGGTCCTAAACCAGTGAAAGTCAGATTTCTTGACCCCTTTGTGTCTTCCCCCCCAAACCAGAGCCTAAATCTGCTGCTTGAAGATCTCAGACTAAAGGTCACCCACAACCTATTCTTGAATGATGTCCATTTGCAGCCCCACTGCACTTATGATCAAACCTTCCTCGTACTTACAGCCTACTGTCTGTATCGTTGATCCTTTCTGCCAGCCACATCACAGCACACACAAAACACTGTAAACAACCATCCATACTGTAGACTGATGGATACTTCCTGCATATCCCTTCCCTAACTGAATGCCACATTCTGTTCCTCCCCCAGACACATTGTGATGGGCACCTGCATCCCCTTTAAAATTATGGTGATGGAGAGAAACCACTGTTTACACAATGCCATAATAGCAAGCTATGGGTAGACTAATATACACAAGCTCCCCCCCCAATACTAATGGTCACACCCTTTGCCCCCCAACTCACCGCCACCCTAGACACACATGCATAAGTGGCCAAGACTGAAAGCCACTGAACCCTCAAGACTGATGACCAAAAGCAACTTGTGGCCTCATCATGCACGCTATTTATCGACTGAACCTCACATTTCGCACAGAACTCACTATTTACCTGTATCACATCTTACATGCAATGACCATGTACAAGCCCCCCAAGGGACTGTTGTCGATCTGAAACCCCCCTAACTGTGATTGGATGTGGCTTTTCATGTAACTTTACTTTTCAGCAAATGTACTTGCAGCTGTCAGCAAGTGGTTAAGGTTAAACCATTTTTCCTCAAGTTTTAGTGAGTGGCCATGTGTCTTATTGTATTCCCTTTCTCTGAAAAGTTTGTTCCTTATGCTAGGGTCGCCAGTACAGTATTTGTACATTGATATCATATTTCCCCTCAATCGTCTCTTCTCCAGAGAGAATAAGTTCAGTGCTTGTAGTCTTTCCTCATAGCTGATGTCCTCCATTCCCCTAATTATTTTTGTTGCCCTTCTCTGGACTCTCTCCAGTTCCAGCACATCCTTCCTGAGGACCGGTGCCCAGAACTGGACAGCATACTCCAGAGGTCGTTGGACCAGAGTGGGAGAATAATCTCTTTATTTCTGGAGTGAATCCTCTTTTTTCTACATGCCAGTATTCTAGTGGCTTGGCATTGCATGTCACTGCCAAGCCTGTTGTCTACCAGTACCCCCAGGTCCTTTTCCATCCTAGACTCACCCAGCGGTTTCCCCCCTAGTGAGTAGCTTGCTTTCGTGTTTCTGACGCCAAGTGCATTACTTTACATTTTTCAACATTAAACCTCATCTGCCATGTAGTTGCCCACCTCATTATTTTGTTCAGATCCGCTTGTAAGGTTTCCACATCCTGCATAGAAGATATTGGCATGCTTAGTTTAGTATCATCTGCAAATACTGAGATTGTACTCGATATCCTCTCCTCTAGATCATTTATGAATAAATTAAACAGGATTGGCCCCAGGACCTTGGGGGACCCCACTTTCCACACCTGCCCAATCTGAGTACTCCCCATTAAATCACCACCCTCTGTACTCTCCCATGGAGCCAGTTCTCTATCCAGGTACTCACCCTATGGTCCATACCTACCTTCCTTAGTTTGTACAGTAAGCGTTTGTGGGGAACGGTGTCAAAGGCCTTTGCAAAGTCCAGATACACCACATCCACAGGCTTACCTTGATCTAGGTGACAGCTCACTTCATCGTAGAAGGTTAATAGATTGGTTTGGCAAGAACTATTATTCATGAATCCATGCTGATTACTACTAATAATACAATTTCATTACTAAAGTCTTGTATGTGGTCCCTTAACATCCCCTCCAAAATCTTGCAGACTACTGATGTTAGGCTGACCGGCCTATAGTTACCCGGGATATATCTTGGCCCTTTTTTAAACATTGGTACCACGTTGGCTTTTTTCCAATAAGCTGACACCATACCCGTCTGTAGACTATCCTTAAAGATCAAGAATAATGGGCCATACACACTATCAGATTATCTGAAGACTTTTGTCTGTAGACTTACCAAAACCATATAATATGAGGTCAAACCTAAACACTTTCAATTTGTATGCAATCCGGCAGGCCCTTGCACTACATAGAAAAGGTAAATCTGAAGGAAAAAGTCTTCAGATAATCTGATAGTGTGTATGGCCCTTTACGGTCTGGCAATCACCTGGCTGAGCTCTTTATGAACCCTCGGGTGCAAGCCATTCGGTCCTGGTGAGTTATTTATTTATTTTGTGTGTCTTTTGGCTTCATTTCAGGTCCGAATTCAGGCAAAAATTTGTGCCTGATTAGTCCCTGAAACATAGAATAGGGACAAACCGGACCCCTGCTGTGAGCTGCATCTGTATTGGGTGTGAACCCAGCCCTAAAACTGTGTTTGGTAGCTTGAGTGTTTCATTGAGTCACACAATTGGGTAACCTGGGCCCCAGTGTTTCTCAACTCTGGTCCTCAGGGCACACTAACAGGCCAGATTTTAAGTATTCCCTTGGGGAGATGAATATTAGAATACTGCAATGACTGAGCAGCAAATGCTCTCACCTGTGATGTATTTCAGTATTCTTGCAAACCTGCCCTGTTAGTTTTCCTGAGGACCGGAGTTGAGAAAGATTTTCTTGCTAAATCTGGCCCTTTGTTACTAACAAACCCTAAAACTGACCCCACCAAATTTCTGCTAGTCTATGGGGTAGATTTAATAAAGGCAATTTTTGCATTTTGCAAGAACGTTTGCTGCTGAGCGTAGTGAATAAGGTGAGGCTTTGTAAAATAAAATAAAAAAAATCACATGCAGGAAAAAAAAGCGTTTTTGCTTGCATATGTATGGATGATTAAAGTCAGCAGAACTTCTCATTTACTAAACTTACAGAGTGCAAGTGCATAGTCGATTTGCTGTTTAACCACCCTTCTGTTTGTGAAAATGTCACCAACCCTTGGGCATTAAGGAGAATTACTGACAGACACTAGCAATGGCTGTTTATTTGGATGGTATGGCACTGAGAGCAGACCCACACTGTTACAGTGACCAGGGCTGCTGTTAGAAATCACAGAGCCCTGTAAAGCCTACCTGACAGGGAACACCATCCACAACCCAGCCCCCACCCCTGGTTAATATATATCAAACCAATATGTTCACTAAAAATACATGAAAACCATTATTAGTGGACGCAAACATTCTGTCGTACATAAATTCCATCTGCAACCCAAATTCTCCTCAAACAATAATGCATACATTCCATCCCTTCCAGTTCAAATCTCCTCTCCCCGCATAAAACTTTGCCTCCCTAATCCGGCCTCCCAGCTCAAATCCCACCCCAATTCCCCCTCCTAGCACAAATCTGCCTCACCCCAAAAAATGAGTAAAAAAAAAAAAAAAAAAAAAATACACATAAAAATTATATTTCACCAGTTCATGCGCTGATCTGATAAACACTCCAAGGCTTGCTGGTGGTCTTTTTTTCTTCAATATGAGGTCATTGCAGCTCTTCCTTGTTTCCACTGGGTGGTGGACAATGGGTCTGTATAAAAATTACAAAAGGAGACCCCAGCGCTCGGCCGTCCTCTCATAATACCGTTTTATTACACTTCGAACAAGATTAATAATAGATACTCACATTTATCATGAAGATAACAGGCACATAACAGTTCCCTTTCTTCCTCTCTCCCTCGGATGGCCCCTTCAAATGTGTATGGAGCTCAAACGTTGCTCCTGAAGTGCCCGGTAATCCAAATCCTCCTCGCTTAGGTCCCAGCGTTCACAGCCTAGTGCGCCTGCGCACGGACCAGCCGGCTAATCGCAACTGGGCATGGGTGCCGCAGCTCTTCCAGAGGACTGTAGGTGGAAGGGACTCAAATCCCACCAAAACCCTCTTCCTAGCACATATTCCCCGCCCCCATTCTTCCTTCTAGCACAAAGCCCCCCCCCCCCCCCACTGGCCAAGGAGCATAACTTTTTATTTTTTTATAGTTGGGGTAATGCTGCTGCAGGCCCACAGAGTGAAGTGGCAGCCGCATAAACCGACCCAGCTCCTATAGTGCCAGCTGCAGCCTTTAGAGAGTGGAGGGTGAAGTGATATCAGCTGCACTCTGCCTCCCCCAGTAGACCGGGGATGTTCCTTTTGTGAGGAAGAGTTGCCATGTAGTGTGGTGTCCTGCCCTGCGCTGAGACTCCTGACTGCCAGACCAAGACTACATTGCTTTTTGCAATTGTTTAATTGTCAGTGTTGCTACTTTTTGGATATGTGTGCTGTCTATTTTTGCTGCTGCCAGGATATTGGGACTGTCTCTTGCTGGACAGATATATGGGGCTGTCTCTTGCTGCTCCCCAAATCATCACCGATTGTGGAAACTTCACACTGGACCTCATGCAACTTGGATTCTGTGCCTCTCCACTCTTCCACCAGACTGTGGGACCTTGATTTCCAAAACAAATGCACAATTTTCCACAGTCAGTGATGATTTGGGGAGCCATGTCATCTGCTGGTGTTGGTCCACTGTGCATTACCAGGTCCAAAGTCAGCGCAGCCCTCTACCAGGAAATTCTAGAGCACTTCATGCTTCCCTCTGCTAACCTGCTTTATGGAGATGCTGATTTTATTTTCCAGTAGGACTTGACACCTGCCCATGCTGCCAAAAGTACCTATCTGGTTTAACCAATTCAGCCCCGGAAGGATTTGCCCCTTTCTGACCAGGCCCTATTTTGCGATTCGGCACTGCGTTAATTTAACGAACAATTGTGTGGTCATGCGACGCTGTACCCAAACAAAATTGATATCCTTTTTTCCCCACAAATAGAGCTTTCTTTTGGTGGTATTTGATCACCTGTGCGATTTTAAATTTTTGCGCTATAAACAAAAAAAAAGCGACAATTTTGAAAAAAAAAAAAAAAACATTTTTCACATTCTGCTATATGACATTCCCAAAAAAGAAAATTTAAAATTTTTATTGTTTTTTACATTTTAGACCAATTTGTTTTCTGCTACATATTTTTGGTAAAAAAATATTGCAATAAGCATATGGATTTGCGCAAAAGTTATTGTATTTACTAACTACGGGAAAGATTTATGCCTCGTGCTTACTGACGTGTGTGTGTGTGGGGGGGTTCTGTGACAGACACAGAGATAGCAAGCTCAGCTATGCTGAATCTAGTGATCCCTGCCTGTCTGTCACTGAGAAGATCCACCTGCTTTGTTTACGCAATCGCCACCTCTCCTTCTCCGGCCTCACTCCCACTGTGTCTAAACACAGTGGGAGCGCGCCACTGGAATCACTGGAGTCCAGCGACGTAGCTTTACGTTGCTGGACCCAGGGGAGCCGCACTGCCGCAGTACTACTATTGTGAGCAGTCGGCAAGTGGTTAATGATTATGATAGCACTGTGCTTGATTGGCCAGCAAACTTGCCTGACCTAAACCCTATAGAGAATCTGTGGGGTAATGTCAAGAGGAAGATGAGAGACACCAATCACAACAATGCAGACGCGCTAAAGGCCGATATCAAAGCAACCTGGCATCTATAACACCACAGCAGTACCACAGGCTGATTGCCTCCATGCCACACTGCATTGATGCAGTAATTCATGCAAAAGGAGCTCCGACCAAGTATTGAATGCATACTATACTGTACATGGACATACTTTTCAGTAAGCCAATATTTCTGTATTAAAAATCCTTTTTTTTTTAGCCAATATGTCTGTATTAAAAATCCTTTTTTTTTTTTGGTCTTATGTAATAATCAAATTTTCTGAGATACTGAATTTTGGGTTTTCCCTAGGTATGGGCTGAATGACCCGCTGTTCGGTTTGCACCAGAAATTTTGAATATTGCGAAAGTTCGGAACTGAATAACGAACCCCATTGAAGTCAATGGGACCCGACCTTGAAAAATCAAAGTGCCCATTGTGAAGGCTTATATGCCAGTAATTGGGCATACAATGGTTATGGGGGTCCGGGCACTGCCCTGGGGGACATGTATCAATGAAAAAAAGTTTGTAAAAAACATTTTTAAATGAGCAGTGATTTACTGATGCTTAAAGTGAAAGCATGAAAATGAAATGAAATTACAATAACAATGAAAAATTTCAATATAGTGCTAAGGGGTCCCCTTAGTCTACCTGTAAAGTGTCACATTTCTATTGTGTATAGAAGCTGCTGCAGAAATAATTGTAATTTTTAAAGCCAAACAAATGACATTTTCCCTGCAAGCTTTCTTTATTTTGTAAACAACGGCTTGAGGAACCAGTCTGATGAGGCCAGAATGTAGTGCACTGCCAACAAGATTTGAGATTTTCTGGTGTCTCTTCCACAGACTTTGGATAGATGTAACAGGTATAAAATGAGTCACTGAAGACAACTTAGCAATATGCTGTGGTTGTGTTCTCACCTCTCTCTAGGCCAGAGATATGCAAGCTGTGGCCCTCCAGCTGTTGCAAAACTACTGGTCCCATCATGCCTCTGCCTCTGGGTGTCACGCTTGTGGCTGTCCGAGTCTTGCTATGCCTCATGGGACTTGTAGTTCTGCAACATCTGGAGGGCCACAGTTTAAATACCACTGCTCTAGGCTCATGTTCCTACCTTCCTCAACCTCAGAACCAAAATCTGAATCAAGTAAAGGCTGTGCATCTTTTTTTTTTTCAAATATTTTATTTATGCAAAAGAACAGACGAAGCGGATCCAATAGATACAATACTTGTCAATAGTACTCAAATGATATTAATAACCTGCATCAACAGAAGAACATTAGTGGAAATGTAACGATACATACAAGTAAGTATAGGGTGGCTGCCTAGGTAGGGACCATAGCCTATCAAACAGTTGAAGATAGTGATCTGTAAAATTTAGTTACTACCAAGGCTATAGTATCCGTTTCGTCTCCTTCTTGATTTTCTAATGGCCGGAATATACGATAAGAATATCGGACGAAAATTTCCGTTCAGCGAGCGATCGGCCGATATTCTACTTGTTAATGTCCAGCCATCAATGAGCGATATCGATATTATGAACGAAAAATACCGTTTGAAAAACCCAAAAAAATTCTGTCGTCTCGTTTGCGAAAGAACGATATTCTATACGTTGATGTTGAGGTCGATCAATATAACCTCATCACGCATGTCCGAAAATATTTCCCCGGAAATGTTTGTTGACCCGGAAGCATTGTACCATGTCAAGAAGTTTCGTAAACACGAATGAAAAAAGCTAAAGAAGTCCTCTCAGCCAAGATATAGCATGAAATGTCAAATAGACATATGTCATGTATGTTTTTAGCAAATCTATTGGTAATGTATTCCCTATTTAAATTGTTAAATGGACTTTTTAAAATAAAGCATTAATCAACATTGTCCGATATATGTTAAATGCATGATAAATTCCCAAAGAAAATGTAAAGAAGACACCGTAAATGCGTAAACAAATTTTTTTATTTATTTTGTAATCTAATAAAAATATATATTTATATATCATAAAAACATAAAGATGTGGGTTTTGTATAAATAATACAAAAAGATATTTGACAGATGTTCACATAGTGCCAATGGAGACAAAACATACACAACAAATAACAGGTTGCCAAATAGTGAAAATTGCCCATATATGCAAGTGCAAGCATGATCAATGGGAAATGGACTTATAGTACAGGTATTGAGTATTTGTAGGTTGTCCTTGCAGGTCACTGTAGTGACATCTGTATGCCATAATGCAACATAAATTTAAAATATAACAGCCACTGAGAGGTAAGGGGGAGCAAAATCCAAATCAAAGACTTTTTTCAGATGATTATGATTGTTCAACAGTATGCATCAAGGACACTGGAAGACTGTAGACTATAATAGGCAACCACTGTATGAAGTAGTCATGTACACATTTGTTTTCCCCTCCTCCACTTATTAGTGCATTCCAAGTCACACAAAAAAGGTTAGCACGCTCAATGGAAACTGGAGGCAATGCTGCTTATGTAGTGATAGGGACATGTTGATCTACCTGTCATTACATAGCCTCAACATGTTTAACGTTAATCTTCTATTAAAACTTTTTAATAGGTTATGTAACCAAAAACATAACAGTATTTTCGATGACACTCAGTCCAAAGCCCACCATAAACCAAAGTATTTAGCTAGACCTTGTTCAATATATCAACACAGTCCTTTATTCTTTGTTGCATAGCTGTGAGTGAACTTTGCAAGTCTTCCATTGATGCGCAACATTTCAGCAGCTCAACAGTAATCTTCGCTGCAGTAGCACTATCCAACAGCTGACCTAATAAAGGAAAAATCGATTATTTAATTATTTGATATGATATATGTGATGTTGTACATTCATTACATGTTTATGTTAACTACGTACGCGTACTTGACACAGCATCTCTTGATGTCTCTTCTGAACCAGTCCCATCTCTGGAATCATCGAAGTAGGCTTCATGTTCTGTAACATCGTCATTGATTTCTAGTACAATAGGAAGGTCATGATCCACACATAATCTGTCATTTTTGTCGTTGTCTTCCTGGTGTAATTTTTTATGCCCATGCGGTATATGTTTTGTGCCTATTGGAAAGTAATGGAAATAATGTAAAAATTGACACACACACACAACACAGCACATACTGTTTCAGTGCAATCATATAATTTTTAAATACAAAGAAATTACAACAAAATGCAAGCTTTCAGACATCTATAAAGTCACAATGCATCTCAACTTACCTATCCCTCCATGTGTGACAAACATATCGTCCTCCAGAATATCACAATCTTTTTGAATGCTTGAAACAAATTCTGCAATGTGCACTGATGAGTGACATATTGATTTATCTGTAGAATACTGCATTCCTTCATTTTCAATCAAAGTTGAAGGCATTTTTTTACTATTCGGTCCTAGAAAAAAAACAAGATACATGACATGCAAACACAAGACCATAAACACATAATAATATCAAAAAAATCTCAAACTGTCAGGTATACTCATTGGAATGTTTAGCTGCGATATTGAAAGAAGACAGTACCAAAAAAACATTCAAGGAGAATATTTGTACATTATTCACCTGCATTTCTATGTGCCTCTGTATCAGGGGTTGAACTAACAGTAATGTCTTCTTTTGTCAATTCCTCTGTATTTAGCATGGCTGTAGACTCCTCAGATGCTGACAAACGTGACATCTTACTGTGGAAGCGTGCTTGCCTCTTGGCTATGTTACCTAAAAAACAAATATATATGTATTTTTGGTTTTAAGGTTAAAACAACAATTGCAATAAAACAAATCATATACACCCATGACAATCATATATATTAATGGTCTAATGCATTAAATGTGATACATAAATCTTCATATGTCTCTTACGTTTTCTGATTATCTTGTGTATTCTTGAAAGTTGGTCCTGCTCCCTGTGTTTCAGATCTGACCACCTTTTGCGCAGCTGATCTTTTGAACGTTAAATGCCATGCTTCTGTGAAATAGCATTAATGACTTTATCCAGGATCTTGTCTTTCCTCAAGTTGGGCCTAGTGTAGTTGCTGAACTTTCCATCATAGTCATTTTTTTCCAAAATACGCACTAGCTCCACCATTTCACCTCTGCTCATTGGTGTTGCCTTGATTCTCCTCCTATGGTCGCTTCTGTGTTCCTTCCTGGTCCCCTCTATATCCCTCCTGCTGTGTAACGAGCGCTGCATCGTGTGGAAATAGTTGTGGCGCACTTTGTAGCAGGGAACACCCACATCCGTACCGGACGATACTGCCGAAAAACAGGGTGGAGCGACGTAACCACGCATGCTCTGTAGCAAAACAGCGAACGAACTGTGCGGCCAGCTGAAGAGCGTTCCGTGTTTGTGCCAGACAAAAATCTTCAGAAAGAGGCTTTGCAAACGAGCACACCGTGAGCAGAAATATCGTTGGTCATATTATTCGCGCGAGTATTTGTCGAGAACAGCTGGTAAGCTATTGTGTATTTGTTGTGCATTTATTAGTGCTTGCATCATGACCTATTCAATTAAACATATACATGACTTTTTTGTCTTTCAGAGGTGATGACTGATAAATTTACCTCACCTGAATTCCTTCCATTGTTTATAGACATGTATAAGGAAATGCCATGTCTATGGAAAAGCAAATCAAAGGAGTACTCCGACCGCCAAAAGAAACATGAGGCCTATGTCAAGCTGGCAGAGCTATGCACTGCTGTAAATGCTCATGCAGATGTTAAGTATGTTAAATCCAATATTGCCAATTTGAGAACTGTGTTTAAAAAAGAGCTGAACAAAATCAAGGAATCACAAAGGTCAGGAGTCGGTGTGGATGATGTGTATGCGCCCAGACTTTGGTATTTTGACAGTTTACGTTTTCTAACTGATCAGACCGAGATGAAAAGTTCTATCAACACGATGACTTCAACTTCATCAGAGCCCATATCAGCAGGAGAGGAAGATTTGGATGACCCCAATGCTTCACCAATGATCCCGGTAAGCATGTTTATTCTTTTACCTTACATCTCTTTAGCTGTTGATCTTCTGACACAATTGAAAGAACAAAGTTTCCACTCAATTTCAAATTTGGAAGAATAGGATAGTTTTAAAAAGTTTATTTTATATTTTTATTATAATTTTGGAATATTTACTTTTTATAGGAAAGCCCTAATGATGAATCCTTTACTCCATCTCCCTCAATAATTTCACCAAGGATACCTCGTAAAAGGAAGAACATAGGTGATGCAACTAATAGATTCTTGAACCAGGCCACAGCCAACGTAAAACTGATGATTGCGATGCCTACGGAATTTTGACAGCTAATAAAATAAGGAAGATGTCAGAGGAGCAACGGCAGTTTTTTGAGCCATTGTTGGTGCAGTTATGCAACAAAGGCATAAAGGGGGAACTAAACGAACATACATTTCTTGGTGATAATCAAAGAGCGCATATGATGCCTACTCCTCATACTCCTCATACTCCTCATCATCATACTACACCACCGGCACCATATCAGAACCATCAGGGTACTCCACCAATCCATCAAAAACAAAATGCTCCATGGTCTTATCCGACATCAGAAAGATCTGCATGGGGTTCAGATTATAATTACACTAACCTGTAAGTTGTCTGTCTAATGTGTTCATTACCTGCTGGTCTGTTGACATCATGTTTTTTCCACATATACTTGATGAAGGTTGGTTTATTTCAAATATACTTTATATAAAGGATTGTTTGTACAGTTTATTTTTTTATGTTAATAAAAAAAAATTACAGTTGATATGTGGTGTTTGTGCTGAATATTTTCCAGTTTAACCCGTTTTGGGTCTTGCTACATTCAATAAGATGATATGAACCTATTGTGGTATGTACAGAACATGTCATTAACATTAATTAAATAACCAGACGCAAAATAATGAACACCAATAGGTAACGTTTAATTTCTAATGGAATAACTGACATAACAAACAAAACAGTGTAGCATTTTATCAAGATTTTTTCATGATGCAGAAATTGTTTAAACTGTTCAAAAAAACTATATGTCATCCTGCCACTCCACAGCGCCACTTCCAACAAAGTAGTTCATATAATCCACTCGGTTTTGCCTTGCTGCATGTGTTGCTAACCTGGGGTGTGAATGTCCAATTGATGTAAGGGTGTCTGCAGTATCACGTAAATCGGTTTTCACAGATGAACTTGGCATTGATTCACATCTCTCATGATCTGCTCCTGTATGTGCTCCAGATGATAAATATTTTGATGCATTACGCCTAAGGAAATTGTGGAGGATGCAACAGCAAAGCACAACTTGATCAATTTTTTCAACTGACAAATTGATTGTTGTCAGGAATATGCGGAATCGATTCGCCATTATTCCAAAAGCATTCTCAACTACACGACGTGCCCTTGAGAGTCGATAGTTGAAAATTCTTTGCTCTTTAGTGAGACTCCGGAAAGGGAATGGCTTCAAAAGATGATCTCCCAGGGCGAAAGCGTCATCGGCGAGAAATACAAAGTTTAAATTTTCAAGCGTTTCCTGCGTTGACGGCAAATTTAGGGTTCCATTTTTTAGACGGCGGTAGAACTCAGTTTCTTCTATAACCCCTCCATCGGAGTTCCTACCATTCTTACCAACATCTACAAATATAAATTCGTAATTGGCATTCACAACAGCAAGAAGGATAATGCTGAAAAACCCTTTATAATTATAGTAGAACGATCCGGACTGTGCAGGGGGTGCAATCCTGATATGTTTTCCGTCAATTGCTCCACCACAATTTGGGAAATTCCACTTTTCGGAAAATTCGGTTGCAATTTTCATCCACTCCTCTGATGTTCCTGGAATCTAGGTATTAATGAACATAAATAGATGTATTATATTGCTAGACAATTAATGGATTTTATAATCAACTAGACATTCATATTTATCATTCTACATATGAAATGAACTAGATAATAAGTAGCAAACAGGTATAGCATGGAGAATAGATGAGAAATTAATACAGAAGATATGTAGAGGGTTTGAAAGTAGGTTAATATCATAAATGTGTATTACCTTTATGTAATCCTTTTGCAGGACCCTGATGATTGCACTGCAGGTTTCAGGAATAATCCTTCCTAGTGATTGGGAGGATATACCGGTACTGTATTTGAGGTCCTGTAGGCTTCTTCAAGTGGCTAGGAACCTCAGAGTGGCAATAAGTCTCTGCTCAGCAGTGATGGAGTCCCTCATAACTGTGTCTTGTTTCCTGATATGGGGACCAATCACAGATAATAAATTTTGGAAACAAGCATCAGACATCCTGAGGTAGTTCCTGTAGTCATCGGGATTGTTCTCCTTTAGCTCTCTAATCAAGTCAATATGAGAATATTGATCCCGGTTCTGCAGCCATTTCTTTGTCCAAATTCTTTGCTTCCTTGTGCTCTTTTTTTGGTGTTTATGGATGGCTAAAACACCAAGTGCACTGATGTAAATTTTCTTATTCTGGGCCTCATCCGTATTCTATATCGCCCGTTCGTGAACACGAACACTACCCGACGAACGCACGTGTGTGATATAGAGATATATATGTATATATACACACAGCTATATTAAATTATGCGTTTTAACGTTGGTCCCACGCTCGTTCGTGCTAGGCAGTCATTGGTGCTAGGAGGAAGTGCGTGGCTCTTGGTGCTAGGAGGAAGTGCGTGTCTCTAAAAAGGTCACACGCACATTACATCACTTCCGCTTTAACGTGCAACGTGCGGATTACGTATCTAATCGATTGGTCTGTAACGGTTTTTTTTGGATCGTTGATGTTGGCAACGTTTTCGACCGACGAACGCTGTTTCGATAGTCGGCGGGCACCGGTCGGGCGATATTCGGGCCGTGTATGTTGGCAACGTTTTCGACCGACAAATACTTTTTCAAAAGTCAGTGGTCGAATGATCGGGCGATATTCTAATCGTGTATTCCGGCCATAAGGCAAGAGAGGGGAGATGAAAAGCAGAAAAGAAACGGGAAAAAGAGAAGAAAAGAGAGAGAAGAAAAGGAGAAAAAGGGGGAGAAAGGCTTTTTTGGGCGCATGTGGTAAAGCTATGTATACTATGGGCGCAGTTCTCTAACATCAGAAGTCAATAGGGGCGGCTGTCCTCGCAGGGCACGATAAATTCCGCCCCCGTTCTGATAGCACAAAAAGGTTCCAAGGACCCCACGTTTTATTATAGAGTTCCCTTTTAAATTGTGCAGGTAGACGTAGGTCTTCCATTTTATTAATGTCTTCGATTTTACGAATGCAGTCACTAATCATTGGAGAGGAGTATGTCTTCTAAAACAGAGGTATACAAGACTTGGCTGCATTCAAAATATGAAACAGTATCGAACTCTTGTAACTCTTAGGGGCATAGTGGAGATGTGTAGTAAGAAAAAATCAGGATTATTTGGGATCTCCCCGTCTGGGAATTCTTGGGCTAGGGCACGCACTTCTCCCCAAAAGCAGGATAGCCGTGGGCACGACCAAAATATATGTAATATAGTCCCCGGCCCTCCCTGGCATCTCCAGCAACAATCTGAGATATTCGGGGAAAACGTATGCAGCAGGGAGGGGACCCGATACCATCTCGTGAGAAGTTTATAATTCATCTCCTGGATCTTGGTGCAAACAGGAGTTTTCAAAGCTAATGTAATTATGTAGCATTCCTGCTTCATCGTGAATCTGCAATTCAGGTCCCTCTCCCATTTTTCCAGGCAGGGCAGGCATTTGTCCTCTGGCGGCAGAGACAATAAGTGGTAGACCTTGAATAATAATCTCGGCAGCGCATTGCTACCTGAGCAATACTCTTCGAATAACGTTAGGTCCCTACTTAATGACTCCAGAGCTGGCAAGGAATGTAAGAAATGGTGCAGCTGGATAGCATTCCAAAAAGGGAGTCGGTAGGGCCCCAGTATATCAGTTAGCCGTGCGATAGTGGGCCAACGCCCATCGCACACAAAATCTGAGGCCTGGAGATATCCCTTTTTTTTCAGGCCTCGTAGGGGGCGGTCTGATATCCCAGGAGGGAAAGCTGGATTGCCCAGGACCGGAATCAAGGGCGAGTCGACTGAGGTTAACGACGAGCGTTTTATTAATGAGGACAAAACCCTCAGTGTCGGTCCAATTGTGGGGTGTCGCACGAGATCTCGGGAGAGGTAGGTATAACACCACGGTGCGCCTCCTAGATCTGCTTCTGACTGTAATTGTTCAATGTATGCCCATAACTTGAAACTAGAGTGACGTCTCCAATCGATCATTCTGCCCAAATGAGTTGCCTGATAGTATTTGAGAACGTCCGGGAGGGCTAAGCCTCCCTTTGATTTAGAACATGACAGTTGAGCGCGGGAGATGCAAGGTTTTTTATTAGCCCAAACGAAGCTAATGAATAGGGAGTGTACTCTTTTAAAAAAAAGAGGAAGGGATGGCAATGGGTAATGCTTGGAATAGGTAAAGCTGCTTAGGGAGTATGCACATATTTATATATGCATCTCCCAAACCACGAATAAAGCCCCTGTTGCCACCCTTCAAGAAGCACACTAATGCAAGCTAATCAAGGAGGAAAATTTACCATATAAGTTGCAGACAGGTCTGGGGGAATATAAATACCCTGGTATTGGAGGGCTGTGTCGGTCCATCGAAACAGTAGGGTGGACTTGAGGTGGGAGAGCAGGCTTGATGTTATTCCGATCCCCATAGCTTCGGATTTGTTGTAATTTATTTTCAAGTTGAATAGCCTACCATAGATGTCAAATTCACGTAGGAGATTCGGGGTGGAGATCATTGGTTTAGTCAATGAGAATAATAGGTCATCAGCATTTGCTGAGACCTCTTACTCGGCATTCTCCACAGATATTCTCGAGATGTCCGGGTTGAGACGGACTTTGCGTAGGAACGGCTCCAGGGATAGCACAAAAAGTAAAAGGGACTGCGGGCAACCCTGACGCGTTCCATTAGCTATCTGGAAAGGGTCAGACAAGAGCCCGTTGGCCTTCACTTGTGCAGAGGGGTCAGAGTATACCTGAGAGATCCACAAGATCATGTTTGCCCCTAAACCGATATGGCGTAGGACCGAGAACATAAACCGCCAGTCGACCCGGTCGAACGCCTTTTCAGCGTCGGTGCTAAGGCAGATTCTAGGCGCAGCGGTTTTCGACGCAATGTGAACCAAGTTCAACACTTTGATGGTGTTGTCTCTGGCCTCCCTCGTTGAAATGAATCTCACTTGGTCTAGGTGGACCAGTGAGTTCAGATGGGGTGCAAGCCGTGTGGCCAGGAGTTTAGTAAAAATTTTCAAGTCAGTGTTTAAGACCGATATGGGACGATAGCTGCCACAAGCTGCCGGGTCCTTCCCTTCTTTTGGGATGAGGGAGATGTGCGCCTTCAGGGTGTTACGATGCAGAGTAGTGCTAGATCCCAGGCCGTTAAGAAGGGTAACCATATGGGGGCCCAGTACAGGAAAAAATTTTCGATAGTAGTGTGCCGTGAAGCCATCAGGGCCAGGAGCTGTGTCTGCCTTGAGGGAATTTAATGCGGCGCTAAGCTCCTCTAGAGATATTGGTGTCTCGAGCTCTCGCTGAACTTCAACCGGGAGCTGGGAGGTCGTGATGTATTCATCCATTTGTGATATTGGGACCTTTCTGTCTGGCAGGTCGTAAAGAGATACAAAAAAGTCACGGAAGGTCTGTGTGATATGTAGTGGAAGAGACATCTTCTGACCTGATGGCGATAGAATATGAGGGATATAGGCTGCCCTCCGCTGCTCCCGCACTGCCCGTGCTAGTAACTTTCCACACTTATCTCCCGAGATATATGAGTGCTGGCGGCACCTCTGCAGATCTGCCCTCGATTTAGAGTATAAAAGATCGGTAACTTGTTTACGTAACAGGGACAGCTCCTGTTCTATGCCCGTGTTTTGGCACCTTTAGTGCACTAGTTTTAAGTCGTGGATTTTAATTAAAAGGGAGTTCAGGGTCTCGCATCTCATTTTCTTAATCTTAAGATCTTAAGATCCCCCTAATTACCGCCTTGTGCGCTTCCCAAACGACACCCATATCGCAGTCTGGCGTCTCATTGATGGCGAAGTAAGCAGCCAACTCTTTGAGGACCTCTCTCATTAAGCCGCCAGAACCGTGTGCCCGAAGAGGAGGCCTCAGAGAGGGCATAGCTTAGGGTGATAGCTGCGTGGTCCGAATACGCAATGGAATCTATACCAGTCGTTTTAACTGCATGCAAGTGGCGGTGTGGGATCAGAAAAAAATCAATCCTTGAGTAGGACCTATGAGGGCGTGAATAAAACTTGTAGTCCCTCTCTCCCGAATGCTGCAGGTGCCACACATCCACCAATTGGGAGTTGTGTATCGCCTGCAGGATCCGTTTGTGTACGCCCGGGGGGGGCGAGGATTGGCCTGCCGACGTATCCGCTACAGGGATCAAAGATATGTTGAAATCACCCCCAGCAATCAATATCACTTCTGAGAACACTGACAGTTTGGACAGGGTGATAAAATGTCCTGTTTATCATTGGGTACATATAGTGTAGCCAGGGCCGGCCTTAGGTGTTCAGGCGCCCTGTGCGAGCTAATCCTGTGGCGCCCCCCCCCCCCTATCCTCACCTCTCGCCCCCCCTAAACATGGCTGTATCTATTGAAAAACAATTTAAGAGTGTAATTGCTGCTAATTGACTCCTTACATCAGAGACCCCCCACAGAGCCCCCTTTACATCATAGACCCCCCCACAGACTCTCCTTACATCAGAGACCCTCAGAGCCCCACTTACATCAGAGACCCCCCCACAGATCCCCCTTACATCAAAAACCCCCCGCCCCACAGACCTACCTTACATCAGAGACCCCCCAGACCCCCCTTACATCAGAAACCCCCCAGACCCCCCTTCCATAGAGACCCCCCGCCCCACAGACCTACCTTACATCAGAGACCCCCCAGACCCCCCTTACATCAGAAACCCCCCAGACCCCCCTTCCATAGAGACCCCCCACCCCACAGACCTACCTTACATCAGAGACCCCCCCGACACCCCCTTACATCAGAGCCCCCCCCACACCCCCCTTACATCAGAAACCCCCCCACACCCCCTTACATCAGAGACCCCCACAGACCCCCCTTACATCAGAGCCCCCCAGACCCCCCTTACATCAGAGACCCCCACAGACCCCCCTTACATCAGAGCCCCCCACAGACCCCCCTTACATCAGAGCCCCCCAGACCCCCCTTACATCAGAGCCCCCCACAGACCCCCCTTACATCAGAGCCCCCCAGACCCCCCTTACATCAGAGCCCCCCAGACCCTCCTTACATCAGAGACCCCCACAGACCCCCCTTACATCAGAGCCCCCCAGACCCCCCTTACATCAGAGACCCCCACAGACCCCCCTTACATCAGAGCCCCCCTCACAGACTCCCCTTACATCAGAGCCCCCCAGACTCCCCTTACATCAGAGCCCCCCAGACTCCCCTTACATCAGAGCCCCCCAGACTCCCCTTACATCAAAGACCCCCTTACACACTCCCCTTACATCAGAGCCCCCCACAGACCCCCTTACTTCAGAGCCCCCCAGACTCCCCTTACATCAGAGCCCCCCTCACAGACTCCCCTTACATCAGAGCCCCCCAGACTCCCCTTACATCAGAGCCCCCCAGACTCCCCTTACATGCGAGCCCCCCAGACTCCCCTTACATCAAAGACCCCCTTACAGACTCCCCTTACATCAGAGCCCCCCACAGACCCCCTTACTTCAGAGCCCCCCAGACTTCCCTTACATCAGAGCCCCCCAGACTCCCCTTACATCAGAGCCCCCCAGACTCCCCTTACATCAAAGACCCCCTTACAGACTCCCCTTACATCAGAGCCCCCCACAGACCCCCTTACATCAGAGCCCCCCAGACTCCCCTTACATCAGAGCCCCCCAGACTCCCCTTACATCAAAGACCCCCTTACAGACTCCCCTTACATTAGAGCCCCCCACAGACCCCCTTACTTCAGAGCCCCACAGACTCCCCTTACATCAGAGCCCCCCAGACTCCCCTTACATCAAAGACCCCCCCTTACATTTATTACATACTTGGGCAGGAGAGAGGGTAAGCTTACTTACCCTGGGATGAAGGCTCATGCCTTCTGCACTCTGCAGCTTTTCTTCTGTGTTAAAATTCCCGCCCACACATCCCCGGAGAGTGTGGGCGGGGCAGACCCAGGAGGAGAGGGGAGGGGGAGGAGGACGATCTCCCTCTCTCTCTCTCCTATCGCGTTTCTGAAGCTGAGCTGTGTGTGAGATACACAGCTCAGCCCTGCGCAGACAGTCCGGACTCGGAGACACAGGTCAGGCACAGCCGCACAGCGGGAGGTAAGTGGCGGCCGCGGCCTGTGTTAACCCTCTCCAGGCCGCAGTCGCCGCTTACCTCCCGCTGTGCGGCCTCATCATTTGCGAGCTGTGATGGCCGCACGGCACCCCTGTTGCCCACAGCGCCCTGTGCGGCCGCACAGCTCGCACACCCCAAAGGCCGGCCCTGAGTGTAGCGAAGGTGACCACGACATCTCCCACCTTGCCCTTGAGGAACAAGAATCGACCATGTTCATCCCTGAGAGTCTGGATATGTGTCCACGGCGCCCTTGCAGAAATTAATATGGACACACCCCTGGACTTTGCTGTCATACTAGTAGAATGGTATGTCAATGGATAGTGACAGTTTCTCAGAACTGGTAGTCGGTCATCCCTAAAGTGGGTCTCCTGAATAAAGGCTATGTCCACCTTCCGGTGTCTAAGATCGTTAAGCAATAGCCTGCGTTTTTCAGGGACATTGAGCCCCTTTGTATTTAAGGATAGCACCTTCAATGCGTCCATATGGCAGCAGAAAAAGAGAGAAAGAGGAAAAAAAAAAACAAAAAACGGGGAAGCAAGAAAAAGGAGACTTCCCCTATCGATGGGAAAAACTAAATACGCAGAAACTCTGCGAAATGCGCACTGAGGTTGATCCTCCAAAAATGCGCTAGCCTAAGGAGGGAGGTGGGTGGATTGGGAACGGGCATATATAGCAACCGGTCCCCGCCCACCCAGTCCAGCTGATTAATCAAATACACGCATAGATAGTAGTCGATATATACATAGCGACAAAAATCAATACTTACATAGCGCTTTTAAGGAACGCACAGAAATGAAAAAATAAATGGAAAAAATAAAATGAAAATATGGAAGAGAGAACATAGCATATTGACAAATGTACCCTTAATGATAACAAAGTTTAACATTAGCTAGAAAGTAAAGAATAGAGGGAGAAGACCAGGCTGCATCACTGCCACTACCCCTGGTATAATAGGGGGTTCATGAGTAAGCTCAATCAAGGAAGGGCCCCTAGGAGCATAGGGACATATGGCCTCCCTCACTATTGGGTAAATCGTGGGTCAGCTCCATTCCCATCCCAAGTAACCCTGCCCTTTCCCACCCCACCCCAAGGGATCCAGCTAAGTATGGCAACTCGGTCTGCCCGGTCCCTGCTTAGGTGAGCGTAAATCAGAAATCCCGGGCCACCCTAGTTGACTTAAATGGGGGTTACCGATGTGCCGAATACGGGCACAGGCTTGTTCAAGCCATATCCCAGTTGGGCCATTTTCCCCTCTGTCAGAGCTGCCCGTCCGGGCACCAGTGGCAACTTGATCTCTCCCCCTAGGTTCACAAATGAGAGTTACACGTTCCATAGAAAATAATCGAATAAAGCAGACAATACCCCATATGGAGACCCGTAGTAGGACCTCCACTCCCCGCTTGCCGCCCCCCGCCCCCATCCATCCACACCACGCTATCTTAGAGTTCCTAAGCTGATAGAATAGGGACATGAGGCAATGAGACTGTAAGGTATATAGCAATACATGCCAACATTTAGTCACACTGTCCCATGGATATGAGGATCTTCAAGTAACCTTCCTCTCCAACGTCGAAGCGACATAGCGTCGCGTAAGAAGAATGGTGGAGGGGTAAAAAAAAAAAGGGGGGGGGGTGGGAACAGCTGAGTTGGTGATCTCCTGTCTTCCACATAAGCATATCCGTGTTCGTAAATCCAAAGAACATACCGTAACAAGGATGGGGGACACAGTCAACCACCTCAGGGACTGGCAACCCCGGGGGGGGGGGGTCATAGAGCCAGGCGGGATATGCTTCCTCATAAATAAAGTCAAGGAGAGAGCAAAAATGGAAAAAAAAAAATAAGGTAACCTTATCCCATACTTGCAGCTATGCACATGCTATGCACATCTTGGACCGCGGGGTCGCGGCAAGGGGGAATCAAATCAGGAGGGGGATCAAATGGCGGTATGGCAAGACTGCATCAGTTACTCACTCGTGGGGACTGCTCCAGTCTCCTGAGGGTCGTCGGTAGGATGTACTCTGGATTGCGGGCTAGTCAGCCTGGTTCTCCCTGTCATTGGCTGCCGCCGGGGGTCTGCTAGATGTGGGAGAAGTTGGAGCCAGTCCGGGACGTCAACCGGGGCGGTATCCAAGAAGGTAAAACAAGCCATCAGGTCGTCCCTGGAGCGAAGGGTAAAGGAGGCAGCAGCCTTGCGGAATGAGACGGAGAGCGGGAATGCCCACCGGTAGGTGACCCCTGTCGCCTCGCTAGATCCAGCAAGGGTCGCAGTAAGGCTCGACGATAGAGAGTGGCTCTAGAGATGTCCGGGAGCATTTTTATCTGGTCCATCGGACCCACATCCCAGGCTTTCCGGATAACCATCTCTCTGTGCTGGAATCTATGGAACCGACAAATCACAAATCTGGGTCTGTTTGGATCCTCTGACCTGCGGCCAAGAGCACGGTGGATCCTGTCGAATTCCAGGTTAGGTGTTAGCGTGTCTCCCATAAGTTTGGTCAGGATGTTAGTCACTATGGTAGTTAAGTCCTCTGTGGTCGTTGCCTCTGGGAGACCCCGAAGGCGGACATTGTTCCGCTTGCCTCTATCCTCCATATCTTCCACCTGTAATTGAAGGGCAATGGAGATTGCTTGTTGGGATGCTTGTTGGGATTCCAGGGCACTTAGTCTCTGTTCCACTGCTTGTGTGGCCGTCTCTCCAGCAGAGACCCTCTCATTTAGGGCCCCGACCTCGGATCTAACAGACAGGATGTCCTTCCTATGGGACTCCTCAATATAGCGTACCATCTCCTCGAGGTCTGCCTTGCTTGGTAAGGAGCTAAGCAGAGTGCGCAACTCAGCATCAGCGGGCTGCTATGTTGCTCCGTGTGTTGTGTGGAGATGGGAGCGAGGTGAGCGGATGCAGCTATGGTAGCCTCCGACGCCATGGGATCTTTGGATGGAACGGAGTGGACCTGCACCTCAGGTATATCTATGGTGTCGGGTATGTTAATCGTACGTGGTTCCTCTATTGCGGCGTTCTGCGTTGGTATCAGGGACTGGGTAAAAAAGCGCTTAATTTCGGCTCTGGTTACAGGTCTACCTGTAGACCCTGCGATCTTATAGGCGCACTTTGTTCCCCGCTTCTTGGCCGCTCGCATCCCTCCGTGTCAGTGCTGGCTCGTAGCTGGGCCGGGTGAGTTAGGAGACGGAGCTCAAGGAGAGTGTAGCTTCACCTGTCCATTTCCGGGCCACGCCCCTCCAAAAATAAAACAGTCTTCCCTGCGCCTCCTGCTTGCAGTAATCTTTACGCTCCTCCTACAATGGTATGTATGCCTTTGTTGGGAGTGGTGGGGTTCCGCTGGGGGATACCAGCAAATGGTGATATTCGTTTTTTTTCATTATACACCCTCTAAGGTCATGTCTTTAAAACTGTTAACCTGGAATATTAGGGGCCTAAACTCCAAAATCAAACGTTCCCTGGTTTTTGATTATGTTAAGCGCACGAAGGCCAACATCCTCCTTCTGCAGGAAACCCATTTGATGGACCCCAGAATGAGGGCGTTGAAAAGGCCCCGTATCGCTCATGCTTTTCATGCCACGTACTCTTCCTACTCCAGGGGGGTCTCTAACCTGATTACTAGAGACTGCCCTGTACAGATTGTGGAGGTCAAGACTGATCGCTCTGGGTGTTACGTTATAGTGGTCCTCTCCTATTTGAACCAATTGTTAACGATTGTAAATGTATATTTCCCTCCGCCTGTTGAAGCACAACGCCTGGACGCTTGTATAATGGATGTCCTTTCAATTGCCCAGGGACATGTGGTTATGGGGGGGGGGGGATTTTAACGCTATGTTGAACCCCTCCCTTGACAGATTGCATGGTTCTGTGTGCCCCTCATTGTCCCTCGTGGACTGGGCGGCGGCATACAACCTCCTTGACGCCTGGAGTTGGAAGTATCCCATGCGGAGGGAATACTCCTGTTATTCTAGTTTTTTGCCGCCCCAGACCTCTTACCCAAGGTGACCGCTGTGCGTTACTTGCCTAGGGAGATCTCTGATCACTCCCCTCTGGAGCTGGAACTTATGGTGGCCAGGCAGCCGCAGCGGACATGAGTGCCTATTGGTTGGTGGAACCTGTAGTGTCAGCGGAGTGCACGTCTGCTATGTCCCACTTCTGGGGGGGAGAATATCGGGGAAACTTCGGACTTGGTCCGCTGGGATACCTTTAAGGCGGTCCTGAGGGGAGCCTATATGAAGGGTGTCACAAGCTTCAAGAAAGCCATAGCGGTAAATGTTGAGGAAGCTGCAGATGCTCTAAGTAGCTCCGAATGGGCCTATGTGTTGAATCCTACTCCTGAAAATGACTGATTGTGGAACTCTGCCCGGAGAACCTACAAACTTACCCTCACGGATAAGACCCAGAAGAGGCTTCTGTACCAGTCCCAGCGCATTTTTGAATCGGGTGACAGGAATGGACGTCTTGCCTTTTTGGCGAACCCTATTCCAGACCCTGTTACTATACCCATGGTATATGATGGACATGGTCGGACGTGCTCCTCTACGGAGGAGATACTCCAGGCATTTCTTTCATATTACACCAACCTTTATACATCCAGAGCCCACTATACCCATCCTGAATTGTATGAATATGTGGATTCGATACCCTTTCGTAACCTGACCCAGGCTCAAAGCGCCACTTTAGATGAACCGATCACGGTGGAGGAGATAGAGCTCGCGATTAAATCCTTTCCTAAACACAAAACTCCGGGTCCTGGCGGTTTCCCGGTGGAGTGGTACCTGCACCACAGGGAACTGCTGTTGCCTCACCTTTTGGCCCTGTATAAAGCTATCTATGACGCAGGTCACCTGCCAGATTCGTTGCGTGAAGCCCTTATAGTCCTAATCCCCAAGCCGCATAAAGATTTGCAGTTTTGTGACTCCTACCACCCAATTTCTTTAATTAACGTGTAACTCAAGATTCTATCCAAAATTCTTGCTTTGAGACTTAACAAAGTTGTTAGAACCATAGTGGGGGTGGATCAAACAGGCTTTATTCCGGGCCGCTCTGCGTATATTCCGTCCTCTTCTCCCCTGCCTAGAGTAGTGTTATCGCTCGATACGCAAAAGGCGTTCGACTTGGTGGAGTGGCCGTACTTGTTTTATGTACTGGAAAAGTTCGGTTTTGGAAAGGTATTCCTCACCTGGGTGAGGATTCTCTGTGATCAACCCTTGGCGGTGAATGGTTCAGTGTCACAGTCCCTACACATACGTAGGGGTACACGGCAGGGCTGCCCCCTATCCCCACTCCTTTTCACGATTGCTATAGAACCCCTGGCACAGCTCCTCCACGACTCCACGGAGATTCAGGGCATGCGTATAGGTACCCTGGAGGAACGTGTATCACTCTATGCTGATGACATGTTGCTTTACTTGTCGGATCCATATATCACGCTGATGAAGGTTCTGGGTCTAATTCAGGGCTTTGGGGCCTTCTTAGGTTTTAAGGTCAACTGGTCTAAGTCCAGTCGGTTCCCGGTGGACCCAGACGTTCCCCTCTCTCTACCCTCAGGGTGTCCTCTAAGAGTTACCATGTCCTTCCGATATCTGGGCGTGGTGGTGCAGCAGCCTCTCTCTACATACGTACCTAATAATCTTCTCCCTTGCCTGACCCTGTTTAAATCTAAAATGGAACATTGGAAGCATCTGCCGCTGACTCTAACAGGAAGAGTAAACTTGTTTAAAATGATCATGCTCCCTAAGTTTTTATATATCCTGGCGAATTGTCCTCTCTTTATCCCGAATCACTTCTTCAAGGAGGTGGATTCTCTCATCTCTGCGTTTCTTTGGTACCCTAAGACGCCACGGCTTTTGATAAGTACACTTCAACAAACTCTCTCCCTAGGTGGCCTGGCTTTGCCGAACCTACGCCTTTATTATTATACGGCGCAATTGGTGCACATCCATGGGTGGCTCTTCCCGCAGAGGGGCAACGCAGCCACAGCTACTGAGGCGGCGGTGGTTTCCTCTTTTGAGACCTTGACAAATCTTATTTACAGCTGCTCCGTTGCTCCCTTTGAGGGTACGGCCCTCCTGGAGTCCTCCCTTCAAATATATGTTAGATGTACTTCCCTGATGCAGGAATCTGCGGAGCGGTTCTCGCCTAATCAGCCTCTCTGGTGTAATCCCAGTCTTCCTCACTTCTGGGACTTGCCAGATGCTACTGCTTGGGCAGGTAGGGGGCTCAAATATGCTCACCAGTTGTTCTCTGATGGAATCTTTAAAAATTTCTGGCAGTTTCAGCAGGACTTCAGGCACCTGGCTCTTGGCACTACCGTTACTTGCAACTACGACACGCGGCTGCGGCCCAGTTCAGTGCAGCCCCAGTGTCTCTTGCTAATTCCCCGTCTGAAAAAGAATTGTTGTGTGATGTTCACACCAAATTGACCAGTTCCTATTATAGTGTCCTGATTCGTAGTGTTCTGTCTCGTTTGGATGCCATTAGGGCCGGGTGGGTGAAAGATATTCCGGACTTGTCTGAGGATGATTGGGAGTAACTGCTCCATACCTACTTTACGACTGCAATTTCCACTAAAGACAAGCTGATACAGTTGAGGATCTTTGATCGGACATATTATACCCCCCATAGATTGTCCCTTATGAAACACAGGTCCACTGCGGAGTGCCATAAGTGCAGTAAAATTACGGGTGATCTGCTTCACATGCTATGGGGATGCAATAAAATTAGACCTTTCTGGTCTCAGGTTACTTGCTTCCTGTCTGCACACTTTGATCTCCCTAACGTATGTAACCCCAAATGGTGCATTCTAGGAATCTTCGAAGAGTATAGGTTTGCGCTCTAGCCAAAAACAATTCCTAAGACTATTATTGTTTTATGCCAGGAAAACAGTTGTGATGCAGTGGACTGGTACTTCCGGCATTTCTTTGAATCTTTGGAAGAATATGGGGAATCAAGTTCTTCCCTTGTATAAATTGACGTATGAGGCTAGGGGCTGCCCAGATAAGTTTATTAAAATATGGGGAGCCTGGGTTGATATGGTTTAGACCTGTGCTACAGAGGAGGTTTAACCTCCCACACTGTGTGAAACGAGGAGCGTGTGAGCATGGAGAGCCTATTCCTGGAGCTGTGTACCGCCTGCGAGAGCTACTCGGTATAGTACCTGTTTTTCACTGCTTATATTTTTCTTTTGAGTAATATTGAATGCTGACGATATCTTTGTGTAATTTGCCTTTATTACTTGACTTCCTTTTGGTTTACCCTCCCCCCCCCCTCCTTTTTATATTCCGTGCCAGTGTGTATTGCAATGATTTCTTTAACACTCATCTTTGCTCCTCCTTATTATTTCTACCTGTTTGGAGTCCTGAGACTGGGCTTGTAATCCTTTCCATTAAGAGTGTTGTGTTTTACTTTTGTATGACTGGTTACTTTAATAAAGTTGAAGTTTAAAAAAAAAAATGAGGATATATATAACCGGTCAAAATTATGAGGTTTGTATACCAATGCCAACAAGATGGGAGAGCTGGAGCTGCTGATGTTTGAGGAGGACTTAGATTTTGTGGGGATAACAGAGACGTGGTTCAACAGCTCTCATGATTGGATGGCGACCATTCAGGGTTATTCCCTTTATCGCAGGGATAGAGAAGGTAAAAAAGGGGGAGGGGTATGTCTGTATATTAAGAACAGTGTACAGGTAAATATGAGGGATGATATTAATAATGGAGCTATGGACGAGGAAGAATCCCTATGGGTAGAACTTAAAAGGGAAGGCACTATAGGGAAGGTAATATTGGGCGTATGCTATAGGCCCCCCAACCAGAGGAAGGAGGGGGAGGCGAACCTCTTTTTACAGAGTGGATTGGTAGCAAGGATGGGAAATGTCATTATAATGGGGGACTTTAATTATCCAGATATAGACTGGGCAGAAGGAACCGCGCATACGGCCAAGGCTCGGCAGTTCCTAAATGTTTTGCAGGACAATTTCATGGGTCAGATGGTGAATGCACCGACAAGAAACAATGCGGTACTTGACCTACTGATTACCAACAATACAGACCTGCTCACGGATATAGAAATATGGGGCAACTTAGGAAACATTGACCATAGGTCAATTAGTTTCAGTATTAATCATAGTAATAGGAAACACAAGGGTAATACAAGGACACTGAATTTCAAAAGAGCCAATTTCCCAAAACTGCGCTCTCTGCTAGAAAATATCAAATGGGATAGAACCCTGGGAACAAAGAACACGGAGGAAAAATGGGAGTGCTTCAAGAGCATACTAAACAAAGGGTTCGGCCAGTGCATTCCAAAGGGGAATAAATTTAAAAGAGCAAAACTAAACCCTGGGTGGCTAAACTCCAACATAAAAATGCATATTAATGCTAAAGAAAAGGCCTTCAAAAAATACAAGACTGAGGGGTCATTGGAAGCATTTAAGCATTACAAAGAGTGTAATAAGAAATGTAAAGACGAAATCAAGGCGGCTAAAATAGAACACGAGAGACATATAGCGGAAGAGAGTAAAAAGAACCCCAAGAAATTCTTTAAGTATATAAACAGTAAGAAAGTGAGGCCAGAACACATTGGCCCCATAAAAGATGACAAAGGAAACTTGGCCACAGAGGACAGAGAAAAGGCGGAAGTGTTAAATAATTTCTTCTCTTCAGTCTTCAGAAAAGAATCGGGGGGCTACACTAACCCAGCTTGTAAGGCCAAACTAAATAATACACCTCAGGAAGTACCGCCATGGCTAACAGAAGATAAACTTAGAACTAAACTAGAGACATAAATACATCACCGGGACCGGATGGCTTGCACCTTAAAGAGTTCAGCCAGGTGATTGCCAGACCATTATTCTTGATCTTTAAGGATAGTTTACAGACGGGTATGGTGCCAGCTGATTGGAAAAAAGCCAACGTGGTACCAATAATTAAAAAAGGGCAGAGATATATCCCGGGTAACTATAGGCTGGTCAGCCTAACATCAGTAGTCTGCAAGATTTTGGAGGGGATGTTAAGGGACCACATACAAAACTTTAGTAATGAAAATGGTATTATTAGTAGTAATCAGCATGGATTCATGAAAAATCGTTCTTGCCAAACCAATGTATTAACCTTCTATGATGAAGTGAGCTGCCACCTAGATAAAGGTAAGCCTGTGGATGTGATGTATCTGGACTTTGCAAAGGCCTTTGACACCGTTCCCCACAAACGCTTACTGTACAAACTAAGGAAGGTAGGTATGGACCATAGGGTGAGTACCTGGATAGAGAACTGGCTCCAGGGGAGAGTGCAAAGGGTGGGGATTAATGGGGAGTACTTGGATTGGGCGGGTGTGGAAAGTGGGGTCCCCCAAGGTTCTGTCCTGGGGCCAATCCTGTTTAATTTATTCATAAATGATCTAGAGGAGGGGATATCTAGCACAATCTCAGTATTTGCAGATGATACTAAACTAAGCATGCCAATATCTTCTATGCAGGATGTGGAAACCTTACAAGCGGACCAGAACAAAATATTGGTGTGGGCAACTACATGGCAGGTGAGGTTTAATTTTGAAAAATGTAAAGTAATGCACTTGGGTGCCAGAAACAGGAAAGCAAGCTACTCACTGGGGGGGAAACCTCTGGGTGAGTCTAGGATGGAAAAGGACCTGGGGGTACTGGTAGACAACAGGCTTGGCAGTGGCATGCAATGCCAAGCCGCTGCAAGCAAAGCCAGCAGAATACTGGCATGTATAAAAAAGGGGATTCACTCCAGAAATAAAGAGATTATTCTCCCACTCTACAAGACTCTGGTCCGGCCACATCTGGAGTATGCTGTCCAGTTCTGGGCACCTGTCCTCAGGAAGGATGTGCTGGAACTGGAGAGAGTCCAGAGAAGGGCAACAAAAATAATTAGGGGAATGGAGGACATCAGCTATGAGGAAAGACTACAAGCACTGAACTTATTCTCTCTGGAGAAGAGACGATTGAGGGGGGATATTATATCCATGTACAAATACTGTACTGGCGACCCTAGCATAAGGAACAAACTATTCAGAGAAAGGGAATACAATAAGACACGTGGCCACTCACTAAAACTAGAGGAAAGGCGGTTTAACCTTAAAATAGGTAAGGGGTTCTTCACTGTCAGAGCAGTAAGGATGTGGAATTCTTTTCCGCAAACAGTCGTATCAGCAGGGAGCATCGTTATCGTTAGTTTAAAAAAACGATTCGATGGGCACCTTAAATACCACAAAATACAGGGGTATACAATGTACGGGTAACAGCAAACACACACACACATCATAGGTTGAACTGGATGGACTGATGTCTTTTTTCAACCTCACAAACTATGTAACTATCTTAAAAATGACCCCTCTATACCCCAACCTACGTTAACTATAATTGCTGACTTCCTAAAATTGATCAATATTCCCATATTGTCAGAGGATCATCTTGCGAAACTTAACTCTCCCATGGAAGCGACCGAAATACAACGCATCATTAAGTCACTACCTAACAATAAATCACCGGGTCTGGATGGTTTCACTGGGGAGTACTAGAAATCCTTCCAGGAGGTCCTGACTCCCCACTTGGTGGTGATATATGGTGCTGCAGCTGCCTCTTCCTCGTTCCCCCCGGAAATGCCTAAAGCTATGATAATCGCTCTGCCCAAGCCAGGGAAGGTGCCAGACAGACCTCCAAATTTTTGTCCTATATCCTTACTCAACACTGACCTCAAGATTTACGCTAAGCTACTGGCCACTAGATTAGTGGATATATTGCCCTCACTCACAGACAGGGATCAGACAGGTTTCACCAAGGGATGCCAGCCCAGACAGCAGATGCCACAAGACGACTCAATGTTATTCACCTGGCTAGTAAACACAAAACGCCTTCTCTGCTTCTGGTGCTGAATGTGGGGAAGGCATTTGACAGGATACATTGGGAATATCTGGCACAAGTTTTATCTAAATTTGGGTTCACAGGACCGATTTATTCGGCCATCATGGCATTATATACTGGTCCAACGGCCCAAGTGTGCATTTCCGGAACTTTATCTACGCCCTTTGAGATTACCAATGGGAGCAGGCAGGGATGCCCCCTATCCCCATTGATTTTCAATTTATTAATGGAACCCTTGGCCTCCAATTTACGCTTCCATCCCCATATCACTGGGCTTAATACAAAGACCATGATACATGACCATCTTATCAGTCTTTTTGCAGATGACATCATATTGATGCTTTCCTATGTCGACACCTCCCTGGCTTCGGTACACTCATCATTACGCAAATGTCATATTGTTTCATATTATAGCGTGAATGAGACGAAATCTTATCTTAAACTTTGGGGTTGAAGATAAGGTTAAACAGACATTGCAACAACACTTTCCATACAAATGGGTGGAAAATGGTACTAAATATTTAGGCATTACTCTTACACCCAGGACAGGGGACCTAATAAAGGCAAATTACGTTCCCTTTCAAAATTCATTTAAAGCTAAATTGGATGGTCTGGCCCGAGTTGAACTGTCATGGTCAGGAAGGCTGGCAGCTTTCAAGATGCAAATCCTACCACAGCTATTGTACCTATTTGGAACACTACCATTCACATTGCCTAATTCCTATTTTCATAACCTACAAAGCATGTTAAAAAAATATCTATGGAAAGGTGAAAAAGCTTGTTGCGTGTTCCATAAGCTGATCAAACATAGGAATGCAGGTGGCATAGGCCATGTACAACTTCAGGACTATTATTTTGCATCAATACTGTCACAATTGATTCACTGGTTATCCCCCGCCAATGAGCCCTTATGGGTTGAGTTGGAAAAATCCCAGATACCCAGAGGGAACCTTCTGGACTTCCTACTGACAGCACCCCATAACAGAAACCTTGATAGCAAACTTGCTCCCTTTATCCTAGTATCGACTATGGGTATGGACTCTGTAAATGCCAAAACTGAAGCGGCGCAGTATCACCTTTTAAATTACCCCTATCTACATTATCTTTCCTCATTCTGGATGTTACTCTGAATGGTTGGAGGGATAAAGGCATTGAGTACTTGGAGGACATACTTGAGGGTTCTAACCTCAAACCTTTCCAAGAGCTGCAAATAAAATATAACCTTCCCCAGATGGAACAATATAAATATATTCAAAATGCCCATTTACTTAAAGGGAATCACACTATACAAACAGCGTTACCGGTGGGTTTGACTAAATACTTTGAATGACAAACAGCTTCACATAAGGGAATCTCTCTGGTGTATGCTCATCTACAAGAGAAAACCACATGCGTTAAAAGTCAATCAATGCTAGTGTGGGAATCAGATATAGGCAAGGAATTTCATATTAAACAATGGAGGGAATCCCTCAGAACAGTATAATCCTCTACCAAAAGTGTTGATTTATGGGAGCTAACCCAAAAGATACTACTGTGGTACCTAACACCGTAGTGACTATCAAAAATTTACCCCAATACCTCCGCTGAGTGCTGGAGGTTGTGTGGGGGTCTGGGAACACTAATCCATATCCTGTTGACTTGCCCTAAAATACAAGAGTTCTGGTCTCAGGTAGAACAAATTGTGGCCACTTTTACAGGCTTAGGCCATGGGCCTAACTCCATATCACACCCCTTTCCGTAAGGATAGTAATCTCCCACTTCTTACTGGCCGCACGCCTGACTATACGTAGACATTGGAGGGAGGAAAAGGCCCCAGGAATAGCAGAGGTAATTCAAACCACCCAAACACACGGCACTTATGAGATCCTTTTTGCGTCATCTATGGGAAGATATGAAGTAGTATCAAAGTGCTGGAATCCCTGGTTTAAATGGTACTCTAACAACGCATAGTCTGATTGTAATGTATCCTCTTGGGGGAGGGCATTGTCTACTATAAAAAACTGTGTACTTCTGACTGAATGTTATTTTCACACGTTTGTAAGTTTCATTGTTGTTTGCACTTTGTCAGAGACTCTATTATTAGATAGAATACTGTTTGAGACTTAAAACATGGGCGGCTATCGGTGAAGGTTTGATGCCCCCACATAGTCCTCTGACCATTGTGAGAGATCATATGAGGACTTGTGGACAGATCCTTCCAGTAGCTGGTAGCGCAGAGCCCCTTCAGGATATCTTGGAGTTTATATTGATCTACGATAGACTAAATCTTTAAGGAATGGAATAAGCGGTGGGAGGCGATGGGGTTACACTGTTATAACAAAGTATTAATGTTTTCTTTGTAACCTTTCTGTATGATGCAATATCCTTTGTATGTTGTTAAAAATCAATAAAAATTATTGGAAATTAAAACTGCGAAGGGAGTTAACTGTCTAATTAGGGTGTGATTTACATTAACTAGCACATGCTCATCTGGGAGTTTTTTTTTTTTTTTTTTTTTTTAGCTCAAGCGAATATATAATCCTATCCAAAACCTACAATATTTTCATAAACCTACAAGAATACTAAATGTCATGAATAGCAAACCCTAATTCAATGAAAACAGAAGACCTCAATTTTATTCAAACCTGCAGATATTTCACTGCATGCTGAAGATAATGTTTGATGTGTAGAGGGAGAATATAAATCTTTAATGAACTAGCTCTTTTGATGTATTTTATTTTTGTATTTTCTCTTTAATCTAGTTCCAGTGAAGTAAGAGGGCTGCAGGTACTATAGACCCGAGCTGGGCTGTTTGACCTAAGCAGACGCGTTATAAAAGCTGCAGGAATGGAAACTGAATATGTTGCCCTTAGCAACCAGACTTTTTTTTCTTTTGTAACCACTGAAAACAGCAACTCGAGAATCTGTTAACCTGCTACCGGCAATGTTTCTTTCATATTACCTGGCACTGCCACTGTTAAGGTATATGAAGATAATAGATTCATCTTTTTTTTTTTTTTTTTTTTTTTACAAGAGGTCACTGATGCCTTTAAAATTTAGCAGCGCCAGTATATGTCGGTTGGCTTGACAATACCAATATGGCTAATTTGCATACCTAAAACATTTTTATATATTTTTAAGGTTATTTAAAGCATTTTTTTTTTAAATAAAACCATGTTCTACTTTTTTATTAGAGGCTGACACATGCTAAAATGTTTTTCAAAAACGTTAATTTTGTTTCTATCTTGTATTAATGTATTGTTTTTTTTGGGTTTTTTTTTAATGCTGTAGTTGTATCTGGCGATTCCAATATTAACAGATGAACACTGACACCTTCTGGCTGCAGTGCAGCATCTGCAGCGTTCACTATATCATAACTTACATAATGTTGTCACTATGTCATAGCTGACATAAGGATCACAGAAGCAGAAAGCACTCTGGTTCCCAATCCCAAGTGGGGACCAGAGCTGTCAGTGATACCAAGGATTGAGAGCCACCAGCTGTGCAAAGTTTATTTTAGGATATTCTGTTGGGGAGTGTTAATATACAGATTGTGGGTGCAAAGGGGTTAAACAAACTGTTCAAGTTTTTCAGTTTTGTTGAGAACCTGATTTTTTATATTTATTGCAACAATTTTGGTCAACTTATATGCAGATTCTTACCTACTTTTTTTGTGTAGATAATGAGATATTCCATTTGAGAAAGTGATAGGTGGGAGGGTCTGCCAGCTATAATCACATAATCAGTTATAGTGTACTCTACAGTCCACCCATCAACCCCGACCCATGGCAGGTATTTTATGAAAGACAGAGAGAGAGAGAGATGATAGCTCTGGAAAATGAGTACACTGAGTACTGTTGTCACAGATGCAAAGAAGCATAATGTGGTTTTAAAAAGTCAAAGGTGACTACAGTTTAAAATTTAAGGTGGGCGGTTTATTTATTTTTCATTAGCAATTATGATTTCCCATCTAACAGCGTTTTTTAATGCAAATCTTTGTCGTTATCTGTTGCCTATAAAAAATAAAAATGACTTTCTTACTATAAAGACAGGTTTTGAATCCTTTTTCTTGCTTCATGAAGTTCTAAGCATACAGCCCAAATGAAGGGGATACTGTAACTATCCTGAAACATATTGGCTATGTAGCTTTATAAATATTAAATATATCTGTAATTAAGATTAATCCACCTGCTGTTTGCCACTGAGTTTTGCGCCTTGGACATGGAGTTTAGCACTCGCAATATTGACTGTAATTCAGATTTTATTAACATGGCATTATAAAATTACCTATAACCTAGTGGGCCTGCAGCTGGAAATTGATTTTAGCCGTTATACATAATGAAATTTGGTAAGTGAACAATCCCTAATATTGTTTTCTTGCTACACAGAGTTTGCTTTCAGCTCTTGATTGTAGCCTTCGTATTCGGTACTGCTATAGATCGCAATAAAAACATTATGGGGTATACTTCTAAAAAAAAAAAAATAAAAATTGTTGGACAAATGTCAAAATCATTTCTCCAACTATCACAAACTGTGACCATATTTAGCTTAATATGTTGGTTTTCTATGATCATCAGCTCCATCTAGTGGCCACAATGTGCTGTTCCACCTTAAATATCTCAATCAGGAAAATACTGCATTATGGGCAATAGTTGGAGTTGACTATCATAGGAAATCAACATGTTAAGAAAAATTAGGTCAGAATTAGGGAGGGCTGCACAACTGCTTGTGACATTCTTCCATTTTTTTTTTGTATAACTATACCCCCAAGTGCTCACAAAATGAAAATACACTAGGGACCAAGGATTTCCTAAATTAAGTTATCTTTTAACTGGCATTCCTATCAAAACAGAAGTTTATCACCAAACATTTCAAATAGTTTTTATAGAAAGAGTTTGATACTCCTCTATGACCTTGCTTTGGGTGGCCTAGCCCTAGACAGCTGTGTGTTGGCTGTCCTGGTTTCCCTGTGGAATACATTTTCCCTCAAACTGTATTAAGAGTCCATGATGTTTTACTGACTCCATAGTGGTATAATCATTGGAAGAATTGGAGAAAGCTCACAACAATGGCCTAGCTATTATGGTGGAAGAAGGCATAGGGTAGGACCCCTGATGCCATCCAAACCTGCACTACAGGCACAGGGAGACACCAAATTCTGCCTCAATCCACCCAAAGTTAAAAAACAAAATGCTGGTGTTCCACTTTAGCTGCTATTAATGTTTTGTTATATATGTTATAGCCTAACTTCACTTTTTTTTTTAGTTTAGATAGAGTGGGTATTATTTTTGGATCACCTCCCTCATTGCCTCTCCCTGCGAGACCTGCACAAAACAATGGGCAAAACAGTTGTCTCCGGAACATTAACCACTTGCCGACCGCTTACTGAGCTGGTACTTCGGCAAAGTGGCTCGATTCCATCCAGCGACGTAGACCTACGTCGGGCGCGATCACGGCCCCGCGAGCTGCTCCTGGTCTGATTCCGCAGAGAACCGATCAGTCACCAGATACAGACCAATGATTTTTGGTCTGGATCTGGGAATCGGTTCCAGCCAATGGCATCATGTCCCCTGTCTGTGTAATGTGAACACAGTCAGGGGAAGTGATGTAACTCTCCCTCCTGGAGCCCTTTCGGTTCAAGGAGAAGACAGAGAGACATCAAAAACGTGAGTTCCACCAAACACTACACTGACACACCTTACATAGGCACATTTACCCCTTGATCACCCCTGATCACCCCCCAAACCCCTCACAGCGAACACTATATACAGTGGTATACAGATATTTTACTGATCACTGTATAAGTGTCAATTGTGACCCTAATTTGCACTTGCGTTAGGCCCAAATAGGGTTAGGGCACCCGCCACCTATCCCCTAATAAAGTTTTAACCCTTTGATCACCCCCAGTTAACCCCTTCACTCCCTATCACTCTGTACACTAAATACAGTATATAGGTAAATACTGATCCCTGTATTTAGTGTCACTTGTGACCCTAATTTGCGCTAAGCCCAAATAGGTTTAAGCAACCCGCCATCTATTCCCAAATAAACTTTTAACCCCTTGATCTCCCCCAGTTAACCCCTTCACTCCCTATCACACAGTGCACTAATATATACTGTATATCAGATAACTACTGATCACTCTATTTAGTGTCACTTGTGACCCTAATTTGCGCTAAGCCCAAATAGTTTTAGGCCACCCGCCATCTATCCCCTATAAAGGTTTAACCCCTTGATCTCCCTCAGTTAACCCCTTCACTCCCTATCACACAGTGCACTAATACAATGCCTTGCGAAAGTATTCGGCCCCCTTGAACTTTGCAACCTTTTGCCACATTTCAGGCTTCAAACATAAAGATATAAAACTGTAATTTTTTGTGAAGAATCAACAAGTGGGACACAATCATGAAGTGGAACGAAATTTATTGGATATTTCAAACTTTGTTAACAAGTAAAACACTGAAAATTTGGGCGTGCAAAATTATTCAGCCCCTTTACTTTCAGTGGAGCAAGCTCTTTCCAGAAGTTCAGTGAGGATCTCTGAATGATCGATCCAATGTTGACCTAAATGACTAATGATGATAAATAGAATCCACCTGTGTGTAATCAAGTCTCCGTATAAATGCAACTGCACTGTGATAGTCTCAGAGGTCTGTTTAAAGCGCAGAGAGCATCATGAAGAACAAGGAACACACCAGGCAGGTCCGAGATACTGTTGTGGAGAAGTTTAAAGCCGGATTTGGATACAAAAAGATTTCCCAAGCTTTAAATATCCCAAGGAGCACTGTGCAAGCGATAATATTGAAATGGAAGGAGTATCAGACCACTGCAAATCTACGAAAACCTGGCCGTCCCTCTAAACTTTCAGCTCATACAAGGAGAAGACTGATCAGAGATGCAGCCAAGAGGCCCATGATCACTCTGGATGAACTGCAGAGATCTACAGCTGAGTGGGAGACTCTGTCCATAGAACAACAATCAGTCGTATACTGCACAAATCTGGCCTTTATGGAAGAGTGGCAAGAAGAAAGCCATTTCTTAAAGATATCCATAAAAAGTGTAGTTTAAAGTTTGCCACAAGCCACCTGGGAGACACACCAAACACGTGGAACAAGGTGCTCTGGTCAGATTAAACCAAAATCAAACTTTTTGGCAACAATACAAAACGTTATGTTTGGCATAAAAGCAACACAGCTCATCACCCTGAACACACCATCCCCACTGTCAAACATGGTGGTGGCAGCATCATGGTTTGGGCCTGCTTTTCTTCAGCAGGGACAGGGAAGATGGTTAAAATTGATGGGAAGATGGATGGAGCCAAATACAGGACCATTCTGGAAGAAAACCTGATGGAGTCTGCAAAAGACCTGAGACTGAGATTCTTCACAAAAAATTACAGTTTTATATCTTTATGTTTGAAGCCTGAAATGTGGCAAAAGGTGGAAAAGTTCAAGGGGGCCGAATACTTTCGCAAAGCACTGTATATACAGTATATCAGATAACTACTGATCACTGTATTTAGTGTCACTTGTGACCCTAATTTGCGCTTGCGCTAAGCCCAAATAGGTTTAGGCCACCCGCCATCTATCCCCTATAAAGGTTTAACCCCTTGATCTCCCCCAGTTAACCCCTTCACTGCCTTGTCACAGTGTTCACTATATACAGTGATTACCGATCACTGTATTAGTGTCACGCGTGACGCAACTTAGGCTGGTTAGCGTCAGGGTCCCACTACACCACCGTTATTTAGCGTCAGTTAGAGTCAAGTACACTAACACACATATACACATACACCTCCATTACTACTATAGTGTTTGAACAGATCAATATCTGATCTGAACTATACTAGCGTCCCCATAGTTTAGTGTTCCCAAAATGCAGTGTTTGCACAATCAGCAATGATTCCTGCCAGCACCTGCGTTTAGCCCCTCCGCCCAGCCCACCCTACCCAGGCAAGTGTAGTAATCAATAGATTACTGTCACTTCCAAAAAACATAAATCACACAAAACCGCTGCGTTAGCAGAGTCAGGCCTGATCTCTGCTAGCACTAGCAGTTTTTTTGTAGCGACCAAATAGTCCTTGACAACCAGGTGCTTTTTTACCTATTAGTCACACTACTGTACCGGTAAATTTAGTTACTAAAATGTCCAAACGTTGATACAGTAGTGCAGAGGCTTACAGTATACTGTATCTGAATGAATCCGCGCTAAGGATGTCAAAGGATAAATTGGGTGTGTGCACAAGTAAGCTGCAGCCTCCCTTAAACTATAGCCGGAAAGCTATATAAGTAAGTATATAAAATTGAAGGTGATGGCGCTGCTTATTCTATAAGGTGCAAATAGGTATATAAGAAATATAAATATTATGTGTTAAAACATAGATGTGGGGGGCGTGGCCTGGCGCAGCATGAGGTGAGACGTGAGTAGCTGGAGCTCCGTCACCCACACATCCTTACCTCGATAATCCTGTACCCTCTCGGCTCGATCTGACCCGCCACCTACCCCTACACACTCCGGACACCCCACGGGTCATGTCGCCGCCGAAGAAGCCCTCGGATGCAGCGGCCAAGCTCGAGAAGTTTCGCCGACAGGCTGGGGAGGCCCCGATCCAAGATGGCGCCGGGCCGTCCACGGTCGCGGGATCGAAGGGCGGCGCAGACACAGCGACGGTGCTGGAGGCAATCTCTGTATGCCAGGCATCCTTGACCTCTAAGATCGATGAGGTAAAGGTAGACATTTCTTTAATCCGGCAAGATATGAGGCAGTTGCGGGAGAGGGTCACAGAGGCGGAACACAGGATAGGGGGAATGGAAGACTCCCTCCCCCCGCTGCAGCACACCACCGCTCGATTGCAGGACCAGGTGTCCCAAATCCTTGCCAAACAGGATGATATGGAGAACCGCCTGAGACGGTGTAACCTCCGCTTCATTGGGCTCCCTGAGGGATCGGAGGGTAGAGACCCCAACACATACCTGGAGAATCTCCTTATTCAAACATATGGCCGGGACTCATTCTCCCCCACATTCGTGGTGGAGCGGGCACACCGCCTGTCAGGCCGACCCCCACCCCAGGGAGCTCCCCCCCGCACGTTCATCGCCAAATTCCTCAATTACCGAGACCGAGACACTATCCTTCGCCTGGCTAGGGAGAAGGGGAACATCCCAATGGGAAACAACAGGGTGGCAATATTCCCGGATTACTCGGCTGAGGTACAGAGGAAGAGAAAGAACTTTATGGAGGCCAAGCGCAGACTTAGGATTAAACACCTCAAATACGCAATGCTCTACCCAGCCAGACTCCGTGTTGAAGGAGAGGACCGGGTTCACTTCTTTGACGATCCGGAAGCGGCCATAGCGTGGCTGGAGCACCTTGAAACCCGCGGCTGAATTGGGAAACCTTCTGACACTGGCATCTTGCTTCCTCAGGTTCTTCTCCCCCCTTATACATTCAACTGTACGTTTCCCCTTGTTTTTATCCCTTCCCCTCCCTTGTTCTTTTTTTTTCCAAAATTTTTTTTTTCTCAACATTCTACTCCACTTGATGCGCCTCTGGCTCTGGTCCGTGCCTCGGCTGTCTCTCCCTCTTCACATCACCAGCAGCTGAACTCTGTGCCTTGGCCGTGGCCTGACGGACATTGTATACATGCACTAGCCACCTGACACCGAACAGTACTGCTTCACCTCCCCTGGCTGAGAGGGTCCATTTCTAGGAGACGGGGCTAGAGAGCCCTGCTACGTTCCAACACGCCTCAAGCCCCGGGAGAGAATTGTGACATGCTGACCAGCGTTATTTCGCCCCTGACACCTGCTGGGGCCAGGTGTATGGCCCCCGTCTGGCCAAAACTCCCAATTTTTGCTTGCATGGTTCGGCTGACCCCCCTGTCTTTCCCTTCCCGCACCCTGCAATTGGTTCTCTGGACTGTCGCATGTCTGGAGTTAACGCGGAGGACAGCCTTCCATGCCGTGCATGAGATCTCCCTTTCCCCCCTTTGTTTTTGGCTGGCTATGGCGGGGGCCTTGTTGCTGTTGTTTTTGGGTTTTTTGGGACTACAGGCCCGCACAAGTTGGGGTGGGTGCAGGGCGGGGTGGGGGGCTGGGGGTTTTTCTTTTTTTTTGTTATGTTATACTGCAAATGTTTATTGGACCGTGCATAGATGTTTTCTGATACCATTGCTTTTCCTTTACTGTATCCCCGGTGTCGGCCCGGGGGATGTGCGGAGCGACTCGCCTTGTGGCCTGGTTCGCTGCCGCGCACGCGCCCGCAGCCGTCGGGGGACATGGCATTTCCCGAGATCCCTGGGTGCACCTGATATCCTGCTACAACTGTCCCATGATGGCTAATATTAAACTAATGACGTGGAACGTCAGAGGCCTGCGAGATAAGGTGAAGCGCTCCGCGGCCTTTGCCATCTTGAAAAAACATAAGCCTGATGTACTGATTCTTGTGGAGACGCATTTGGAGGGGCGCATGCACCTATCCCTTAAGCGTCCCTGGATAGGGTGGGTGTATCATTCTGCCCACACCTCCCACTCCCGGGGGGTGGCGGTGCTGGTATCCAAACATGTCCACTTCCAGCTCCAGGGATCTCGGGTTGACTCTCAGGGTCGATTTATTTTTATGTCTGTGCTGATATTTGGTGAACCGTGGCTGCTACTGGCTTTTTATGTACCTCCACCATTCGCAATGGCTGTGATCACGGAAGGGATTGACTTTTATGGCTCAAAACCCGGGAATTCCCGCGGTTTGGCTCGGGGACTTTAATACTGTGATGGACCCGAGCGTTGATAGGATGCAGGCGACTCCACACGCGAGCGGGACCCCCACCTCCACCTGGTTCGCACGCTTGATGGACAGTGTGGGCCTGGTGGACACGTGGAGGGTCAGGTACCCCACCAGACGGGAATACTCTTGCTTCTCCACAACCCACCATTCGATGTCCCGTATTGATTTGATTCTACTCTCTAAAACTTTACTTCCCAGACTGTTGACAGTAGGGTTCCTCCCCAGGTCCTTGTCAGACCACTGCCCCTACTGGGTGTCGATCGGGCTGCCACACGACAGGTCGCCACCGGCCTGGCGACTGCGCCCGCTTTGGCTATCACTGTTGCCGGCGGAGGCCTCGCTCGACACCCAGTGGGAACGATACTTTAGTGACAATGTGGGCACGGCGTCTCCCTTGGCGATATGGGAGGCCTTTAAGCTTCACGCACGCGCTACCCTGATATCCCACATTAAGGCCTTCAAGGCTGGGTCGGCGGCGGCGCACGACAGTGCGATAGCCGACCTTCGGGGGGCGGAGGCTGACTTCGTGGCCGCCCCCTCCAGCGATGGGGCCTCCCGCCTTAGGGAACTGACGAGAGCAGTTGCTCAAATTGAGCTCGAACAGGCTAATAACAGGATGTTCTTCCAACGTCAGAAGATCTTTGAGCATGGTGAGAGGGCCGGGAAACTACTGGCTTATTTGGTTCACTGTGAAGACAGGCCCCCAGTAGTCATTTCACTTCAGACCGAATCGGGTGACTTGGTGACTGACCCCGTGGTTGTTGCTGACAGGTTCCGATCATTCTTTGCAGATTTGTACACGTCTCGGGCTCCTGATGACCTCACGGAAATGCATTTGCTACTGGATGGGGTTGAGTTCCCTAGGCTTACTGATGAACAGGTGTCTGAGTTGGAGGCTCCGATATCGGCAGATGAGATTGCTGAGGCCGTGTCCAGGTTCCCCAGGTCTAAGTCCCCAGGGACGGACGGACTCCCCATTGAGTTTTATGCCCATTTCTCCGAACTTCTTCTGCCGCAGCTGCTGAGGTTGTTTACCGCCATCTTTGAGGAAGATAGGTTACCCGCGTCCATGAGGGAGGCATTGATCGTGCTGATTCCTAAGCCGGGTAAGGACCCCCGATTCCCGGAGTCGTACCGCCCGATCTCCCTCCTTCAGGTGGACGTTAAAGTGCTTGCAAAAATTCTTTCCATCCGCTTAAATCGGGTCATCTTGTCACTGATACATGGTGATCAGACAGGCTTCATGCCCGGAAAAAACACATCCTTTAATCTTCGTAGGTTACATATGAATTTACAGGCTCGGCATGAGAACTCGGGCAGCAGGGTTGTTGTGACACTGGACACGGCCAAAGCCTTCGATTCTGTGGAGTGGAGCTTTCTCTGGGCATGCCTTGAGAGGTTCGGGTTTGGCCCGCGGTTCATTAAGTGGATCCGCTCGATGTATAGTGCTCCGGTAGCCAAGGTTCTTGCGAATGGCAGGACCTCTGAATCGTTCCCGCTTACCAGGGGGACGAGACAGGGCTGCCCACTCTCTCCTTTACTGTACGCCTTGGCGGCCGAACCACTAGCCATTGCTATCCGTAATCACCCCGGTATAGAAGGACTGCGTATGGGATCCCTGACCGAAAAGCTTAGCATGTATGCGGACGACACGTTGCTGTACTTGGCGGACTCGGACGCCTCTCTTACCACGGCCTTGCAATTGATAGAACGATATGGCAGATACTCCGGCCTGCAGATGAACTGGGACAAGTCCCAGATCCTGCCTGTAGATCATCCTGCCCCACCCCGGTCCCCCTCACCCTTACCCCTACAGCGAGTATCGAAGATCAAATATCTGGGAGTCATAGTCACGACTGACCCCCGCGACTACATCCGGGATAACGTCCAACCCCTTTATGACCTGATCAAAGCCAAAACCCAAATATGGGCAAGGCTCCCCCTAGGTGTTATGGGGAGGGTGAATCTTGTAAAAATGGTCCTGCTCCCGAAAATACTCTATATTCTCTGGCATTCCCCGATATACCTGCCGTTAAAATATTTCAAACAAATGGAATCCCTTCTTAAAGCTTTTGTATGGGGCCAGAGCAGGCACAAGCTTGCCTGGCGCAAACTTAAAAATCCCTCAAATCTGGGTGGCGTGGCCCTGCCGGATTTCAACCTCTACTACCTAGCCGCCCAATTGTCCCACCTGTTTCACATAGACAAAACCGACAGGACACGTTTTCTGCAGCTCCTGTGCCCCAGGTGGTCCCAGATGACTGACGAACCACTGACTGTTATTCTTCGGGGGGTGAAGGGATCCGAGATTGCAGGTGAGACGGACTCCTTGCTGTATCATTATGGCAGGGTCTGGGAGGTGGTTATGACTAAGATGCAGTACCCAGCCCTACACACTCATACCCCCCTCTGGCACAATGCGACTCTGGCGGAGTTCGTGTCTGTGCCGGACCCTGAGCTCTGGTGTAGTAAAGGGATTCACTCCCTCTCACACTTGCTGCATGGGACGACCCTACGCACATTCGCTGACCTGAGCTCCACCTTTGACCTCCCAGCCTCCATGCTTTTCCGATACTGCCAGCTTAGACATGCGTTTAGGGCCCAATTCCCGACCCCTCCCCACCCTCTGGAGACCCCCTCTATGTTAGAATTCCTTAAGAGTACCGACCCCCACCACTTGATTTCCATCTTGTACGCAGAACTCCACACTCCTAGTTCCACGGCGCTCGCCTATGCAGCTAAAACCCCCTGGGAGGCAGATATAGGGACTATAGAAGATGATGAATGGGATGATGCTCTGGGGTCGTGCAAAACTGTGTCCCCCAGACTGTCGGATCGACTCACCCAACTTTTCATTCTCCACCGGGCATATCTAACCCCCATCGGCCTCCAGAGCTACAGGCCTGAAGTGTCACCCAGTTGCCCAATGTGCCGGTCGGCTGTGGGCACCTTTTTCCACCTCCTCTGGAGTTGTCCTCAGCTCCAGGGGTACTGGAAACAAATCGTTACTTTCCTTCACGACAAGATGGGCTCCCCAGAACAGCTGGTCCCCAAACAGTGCCTGCTGGGTATATACCCAGATGAGGATATGGACAAAAGCAAACTTATTTTTCTCCAGACCACATTGTTCATAGCTCGAAAGCTGATCGCCCGAAGGTGGATGCGAGATTCCCCGCCCACTTTCGGTGCCTGGAAGGCTGAAGTCAATGTGGTCCTACCGTACCATAAACTCATGTATAAGAACAGGGGAAATCCAGCCAAATTCACTAAGATATGGGATAGGTGGGTCCAGAGCCCGGACACGGGGAGCTGAGATGCCTCCTGCCCATGACTGTGACCCCCGCAAGTAGCAAATTCTACTCTATGTGTGCTCTGTGCAAGTAATGTTAACCACTGTGCCCAACTGAAGTGCCTTGCTTAAACTGTACCTACATGCATGGTCCTTGATGACATCTGTTGAATTTCTATGTTTATTGTTGTAAAACTTGTTTTAATTTTTTTTTCTTTTTTTTTCCAAAACATAGATGTGATTGAGGAATAAATATATAAATATATGATGCGAAGGTAAAACTCAATGATTGAGGTAAAAGATCAAGATTAAGATGGTATTAGGATACCGTTCACTCATCATTTCTTTGGGCACAACCACTAATTTATGGACTTATCTCATCATATGAACTAATCGAATACCACTTTTTATTGCACGTTGGATAATAAGTTTCCCGCACATTTATTTTGTCCGTAAAGCTTCTCGCACATTCACCAATATATGGACTCATTTTACTATATGAATTGATTTAACATCACCTCCTGCTGCCCTTTGTATAAATAGTTTCCCGCACATTCATCTTGTCTTGAAAAGTTTCCCGCACATCTATTCATTTTGTTCAAAATAATTTTTTCTTGTACACTTTCACCATTTATTTAGTATTCACTTAGCACTATTTGTCATTTCACTTATCACCATTTATATTATCACCTGTTTATTAGCAATTTTTAATCATTTAAGGTTACTTTCTTTTCAATTGTATTGCACGTTTATTCAGAACTGTCACATATTTATTATATTTAATTCTAGGTATATACGAGGGCATACCCATTTATTGTAGCATCTTGCACTTTGTACTACGTCCTCTGGTGGTCATTTCTTATATTTACAATTTTATTTTTATTTTTTATATTCCTAATACCATCTTAATCTTGATCTTTTACCTCCATCATTGAGTTTTACCTTCGCATCATATATTTATATATTTATTCCTCAATCACATCTATGTTTTAACACATAATATTTATATTTCTTATATACCTATTTGCACCTTATAGAATAAGCAGCGCCATCACCTTCAATTTTATATGCTTACAGTATACTGACCATGTCAGATGAGAGCGATGGGGAAGCCTCACTGGCAGAAACAGGGTCAGTATACGAACCTGATGACAGCAGCGGCTCCCTGACTCGCTCCAGCGACAGAGGGGTCCCTGCTAAGGTCAGGCGTCCCCGACCCCATTCTGGAGTTGCTGAGATGCAAGAACCGGAGGTTTCTCGTATGCAGCAGAGTGCCAGTACTAGTGCCGCTCACACTTCTCGTGATCTGGCAAGCACGAGCGGCCTAGTACACCCTGGACCTTGAACAACCAGCACTGAAGTAACACTTGGTGACGTGGCGAGTCCCATAAGTGCAGTTGACGCTGGTGCGGTGGCTAGCACGAGTAGTGGCCTGCAGCCACCGCGTATTCGAAGACAGGCCCGTAGAGCCCATAGTGCCCTCCCTGAAGCGCTGGCATATCCTAATTGGCAGCCCACAGATTCCACAGCGCCAGTACTTCCCTCTTTCACTGCCCAACCCGGAATCCAAGTGGAAACAGCTGGTTTTAATCCCATTAACTATTTTGAACTGTTTTTCACTTAAGATCTTTTCAGATCTATTGTGGATCAATCAAATTTATACGCACAACAATTCAACCCAAATTCACCCCTTGCCAGACCATTTGGCTGGAATCCTATAACGGTTTCCGATTTTAAGACCTTTCTGGGCCTATCCTTCAACACGGGCATTACAAAAAAGAATGAATTGCGGTTATATTGGTCCACTGACCCAATTCATCAAATGCACGTGTTCTCTGCTGCTATGTCCAGGGCTTTTGGTTCATGCATTTCAGCGACAATGAACTCTGTCGTCCTCGGGAGACCCTGAATATGATCGGCTCCACAAAATTTGGCCCCTCGTAGACCACTTCAATCAGCGGTTTACAGCCTTGTTTACCCCCCAACAAGATGTCTGCGTTGACGAGTCCCTGGTTAAGTTTACTGCCCGCCTTGTTATCAAACAGTATCTCCCCAGCAAGCATGCCAGATACAGGGTCAAGTTGTATAAGCTGTGTGACAGAGCCACAGGCTATACAGTTAGATTCCGTGTCCATGAGGGAAAAGATAGCTCTGCTGAGCCCCCCGACTGCCCAGACTACATAGGGAGCAGCGGCAAGATAGTTTGGAACTTGGTGTCACCCTTATTCGGAAAGGGGTACCACTTGTACGTGGACAATTTTTATTCAAGCGTGCCACTTTTTAGACACCTCTTTCAATTACAAATTGGCGCTTGTGGCACCGTGCGATCTAATCGATGGGGCTTCCCCCAATGGCTAGTAAATGCCCCAGTGCGCTCGGGGGAGAGAGCCTGCTTGAGGTGCGATGAATTGCTTGCAGTGAAGTGGAGGGACAAATGGAACGTTTTCGTTCTGTCCTCCATTCACCCAGACACGGCAGTCGAAATGACTACGGTCACCGGTGTTGTTGTTGAGAAGCCCCTCTGTGTCCACGACTATAACCGTAAAATGGGAGGGGTGGACTTCAATGACCAGATGATGGGACCTTACTTAATTGCCCGTAAGGCCAGACGCTGGTACAAAAAAGTGTCTGTATACCTATTTCAATTGGCTATTTACAACGCTTTTGTCTTATACAAAGCGTCTGCCGGAACATTATCCTTCTTTCAATTCCAAGAAGAGATAATCAGAGCCCTTCTGTATCCAGCTGGTGCTCCTGCCCAAATTCCCCAACCAGATGCAGTGAGCCGGCTGCATGAGAAGCATTTTCCGGAATACCTCCCAAGTACCCCTACCCAAAGATACCCCCAAAAAAGATGCCGTGTCTGCAGCAAGCGTGGATTTAGGCGTGACACCCGAAATTATTGTCCCGACTGTCCTGACCAACCTGGTCTTTGCCACGGTGACTGTTTCCGTCGCTACCACACACTAGTGGATTATTAGCGTAGGGTACAGCACGGCACAGTTTAGGGCACATTTGCACAGGGTCTCAAAAGATGTTCGATGGCTATCGTCATTTTGAGAGACCCTAACCTGGAACCTGGAACTCTTAACGTTTGAAGAAAAAAAAAATACATAAAAACATAAAAAAGCCAAAAATAGTTGTCGTCTAAGTTATTTTTATGTTCTTCTACACTTCCTACTGTACTTTTACTGTACTTTGTTTGTTTTTCATTCTTTTGTTAACCTGTTTCTCTTGCAGGTACCCGTCGGCTGCCACATTGATTTTATATATTCTGACACAAACAGCGTTTGTGCACAGCATATATGGATACCTCTGATGGCAGCAGCTGTGGTAGGCTGATTTCACCACTGCAGTTAAAATACCTTTTAGGTATACGTGGAATATTGTCATGTATACCTACCATTAAAATCAGTGGGTGGCTGTTTGGGCGGTTAATGGTGTGTAATACTACACAATATCCCTGTGGTGATTTCTGTTAGGTTCTCTTTTTTTTGTTCAGCCCACAGGCTGCATGAAAACAAAAAAAACCTACACTATATGCCAAACAAGGACCAGCAATGTACTGGTACGTTGCTGGACTTTGAGTGGTTATACCAGGATGATGCCTGCAGATTTAGGCATCATCTTGGTATTGTTTTTTACAGCCAGCGGTCGGCTTACATATAAAAGCAATCCTATCGGATAATTGCCCGCTAGACTGCTTTTACATGCAGTGGGAGGGGACCCCCTCCCGCCGCCTTCCGCGGTTTTTCTTGGGCTCTCCTGTCCCACCGGTTAACCCGAAAGTGCAGTCGGTGGTTCAGTTATCTAACCATAGAGCTGATTGGAGATGAAAATGGCTCCAATCATCTCTATGGCCTAAGATATCGGAGGCTACGAGCATTTCATCACTTCTGTTTTGCCAGAAATAAACAGCGCCATTGGGAAATTGGGAAAGCATTTTATCACACCAATTTTGGTGTGGTCAGATGCGTTAAGGTCAGAGGAGAGATCTAGAGTCTAAAAGACCCCAATTTTTTTTTAAAAAAGAGTACCTGTCACTGCAGATTGCTATCATAGGGGAAATTTAAACAATAAAATTATTTAAAAAAAATGATTAAAAAAAAAAATGAAAGAAAAGATGTCAAAAAAACATAAAAAAAAAAAAAAAAAAAAAAAAATCAAGCCCCCCTGTCCCCCCGTGCTTGCGCGCAAATGCGCACGCAAGCGTTTGTCTGGTGTCATATGTAAACCGCAATTGCGCCATGCATGTGAGGTATCGCCACGAATGGCAGGTTGAGGGCAGTAATTCTTGCAGTAGACCTCCTCTGTAAGTCCAAAGTGGTAACCTGTAAAGACTTTTAAAGGCTTTTAAAACCATACAAAGTTTGTTGCCGCTGCATGGGCATGCGCAATTTTTAAAGCATGTCATGTTTGGTGTCTATGTACTCGGCATAAGATCATGTTTTAAATTTTACCAAACAGCTAGGAATTATATAGTCTATTTCTGCATTAAATATAAATAAAAGTGTTTTTTTTACGCAAAAATTGCGTTTGGAAAATCTGTGCGCAAATACCGTGTGACAAAAAAAATTGCAACATCCACCATTTTATTCTGTAGGGCCTCTGCTTTAAAAAAATATATAATGTTTGGGGGTTCAAAGTAATTTTCTTGTAAAAAAAATATATTTTTTAATGTAAACAAAAAGTCACAGCAAAGGCTTGGTCTTCAAGTGGTTAGAAGAGTGGGTGATGTGTGGCTAAGATTGAGCATAAAATGCCAGGACTGTTGAAACACCCCCCAAATTACCCCTTTTTGGAAAGTAGACACCCAAAGCTATTTGCTGAGAGGCATATTGAGTCCATGGAGTATTTTACATTTTGCCCTATGTTCAGAAAAATGAAATTTTTTTTTTTTTACACAAAGTTGTCACTAAATAATATATTGCTCACGCATGCCATGGGTATATGTGAAATGACACCCCAAAATACATTCTGCTGCTTCTCCTGAGTACAGGGATACCACATGTGTGAGACTTTTGGGGAGCCTAGCTGTGTACGGGACCCCGAAAACCAATCCCCATCTTCAGGTTTTCTAATGGCGTAAATTGCTTATTTTACCTCTGCACTACCTGTCACAGTTTCAGAGGCCCTGAGATTTCAACATAGCACAAACCCCCCCAAATGACCCCATTTTGCAAAGTAGACACTCTAAGCTATTTGCTGAGAGGCATGGTGAGTCCATTGAATAGTTTATATTTTGCCACACGTTTCGGGAAAATTATTATTTCTTTTTTTTGTTTGTTTTTTTAAACAAAGTTGTCACTAAATGATATATTGCTCACACATGCCATGGGTATATGTGAAATGACACCCCAAAATACATTCTGCTGCTTCTGCTGAGTACAGAGATACCCCATGTATGAGACTTTTTGGCAGTCTAGCCGTGTACACCTTCAGGCTTTCTAAGGGCGTAAATTGTTGATTTCACTCCTTACTACCTATCACACTTTTGAAGGCCATGAAATGCAAAGATGGCACAAAACCCCCCCAAATTACCCCATTTTGCAAAGTAGACACTGCAAGCTATTTGCTGAGAGGCATTTTATTTTGGAAAATGAAGAAAAAACAGGAAAATGCATTTTTTTCCCTCTTTTTTCAATTTCCAAAACTTTGTGACAAAAAGTGGGATCTGCAAAACACTCAAAATGCCTCTCTGCAAATAGCTTAGGGTGTCTACTGTCTTGGCATTTCATGGCCTCCGAAACTGTGATAGGTAGTCAGGAGTAAAATCCACAATTTACGCCCTTGGAAAGCCTGAAAGTGGTGATTGATTTTCCGGGTCCTGTACTCGGCTAGACTGCAAAAAAGTCTCACACATGGGGTATCCCTGTACTCAGGAGAAGCAGCAGAATGTATTTTGGGGTGTCATTTCACATTTACCCATGGCATGTGTGAGCAATATATCATTTAGTGACAACTTTGTGTAAAATAAAAAAGAAAAAAATAATATATTTCCCGGAACTTGTGGCAAAATATAAAATATTCCATGGACTCACCATGCCTCTCAGCAAATAGCTTGGGGTGTCTACTTTGCAAAATGGGGTCATTTGGGGGGGGGTTTTGTGCTATCTTGGAATTTTAGGGCCTCCGAAACTGTGACAGGTAGTGCGGAGGGGAAATGCACAATTTACGCCATTAGAAAACCTGAAAGTGGTGATTGCTTTTCAGGGTCCTGTACACAGCTAGGCTCCCAAAAAGTCTCACACATGTGGTATCCCTGTACTCAGGAGAAGCAGCAGAATGTATTTTGGGGTGTAATTACATATATACCCATGGCATTTGTGAGCAATTTATCTTTTAGTGACAACTTTGTGTTAAAAAAAAAATTAAAAAAAAAAATGTAATTTTCCCGAAACTTGTGGAAAAATATAAAATACTCCATGGACTCACCGTGCCTCTCAGCAAATAGCTTGGGGTGTCTACTGTCCAAAATGGGGTCATTTAGGGGGGGGGGGGTTGTGCTATCTTGTCATTTCAGGGCCTCCTAAACCGTTATAGGTAGTGAGAAAATGCAATGAAAAATTTACGCCCTTTGAAATTCTGAAGATGGTGATTGGTTATCGGGGTCCCATACACAGCTAGGCTCCCAAAAAGTCTCACACATGTGGTATCCCTGTACTCAGGAGAAGCAGCAGAATATATTTTGGGGTGTAATTACACATATACCCATAGCATGTGTGAGCAATATATCATTTCAATGACAACTTTGTGTAAAAAAAAAAATTTTTCTTTTAGTCATTTTTCAAACACCTGTGACAAAAAATTGAAATATTCAATGAGCTCAACATGCCTCTCAGGACATTCCTTAGGATGTCTACTTTCCAAAAAGTGGTAATTTGGAGGGGGGGGGGGGTTTCTACTGCCCTGCCATTTTAGCACTTCATAAAATGAGATAGGCAGTCAGAAATTAAAGCTGCGTAAATTCCAGTATTTACACCATAGTTTGTAGACGCTATATCTTTTGCGCAAACCAATAAAAATACGCTCACTGATATTTTTTTTGTCAAAGACATGTAGCTAAATACATCTTGGCCAAAATATATGACATAAATTGAGTATATTGGATATTAGTTAAAAGACAAAGTTGAAAATGTCATTTTTTCTCAAAATTTTCGCTCTTTTTTTATTAATATCGCAAAAAATAAAAAGTGCAGAGGTGATCAAATACCACCAAAAGAAAGCTCTGTTTGTGGGAAAAAAAGGACGTAAATTTTGTTTGGCTACCACATTGCATGACTGCACAATTGTCAGTTAAGGTCACGCAGTGCCGAGTTGCAAAAAAGTGGTCTGGACGTAAAAAGCAGGAAAATCCTCCCGTGGTAAAGTGGTTAAGCATAGCGACAAAAATTTTGCCAGAGTTCCAACTCTGCCTTCCTCAGTCTACCAAAAATGTGTTTTTGTCAATGTCCCCAAAGGAGGGATTTCTTATAATAGTAGAAATCTCCCCAATAGGCTACAGGCTACAACAAAAACTTGACAGAAGTCAACCCTAAAATGAAGACTTGCCACTTGCCAGAGAGGTAAGTATTAAGAGTATTTTTTTTAGGATGCGTGTTTTTAGAATTTTTATTTCAAGCAACAGAGTTGGTTTATTAAATTGCTTTTTTTTGCTTTATTCCCACCTCTGACACTAAAATATCTAAAAAAAAAAAAACATCATTGCAGCTGGTGTACCTATTTTATTATACTAAAAAAGGGATGCTTGCATAGATAGTTTTTCATTTTATTTATTGGAAAAATCAACTTAGAAATGTTATGGAACGTCTTATAGCAACGTTTTCTATAATTGTTCCCATTTCACTCCCATTACCATAAACCGAAGCGAAACAATAACTTACCCCCCTTTAATGTTGTTTTCCATGGCCCTCGCTACCATTGCACAAGATCTATAATAGCACAATAATTACTGCATTCAATATAGGATTCACTTACAAAAACAATTTCAATTTTGTTGAAGCGGCAGTTGTGATAAATACAGACAAGTGGGCCGTTTTTCTACCAATGAGGTGTATGAGCTCTCATTTTTCCTTTGAGGTTAGAGGCTGCAATCGTGTTGATTTATGAGAGTTTGAATTGCTTCAAGATTACAAGTGTGGAGAGAGAACAGATCTCTTGTGGGTTAGAGATCAAAGAGGGGTCTGAAGTGTAGAGAATACTGAATACTAAGAGGTCTTTATGGTATTACTGCTCCAGGGCAATTGAGTGTAGATGAAGCTGGTGAAATTGCACACAGAGCATGTTCCTTAAATGCCACTAAATGGGGCAAATTGTAGAAATACCAACCAATGTGAGACGTTGATGTTACAAGAACATTATATTAAAAAGGAAAATGTTTAAAATTCTTGTTGGGAAAAATGAGCAGCACTTTGCCATTAAGACAGGGGTTTGTTCAATATGGTTTTTTTTTTTTTAACATCCATCCAGGATTAGTATGTACAAGCACTGTCTAATTGTGCCTGTCCACTCAGAATATTTTTAAAATAAATTATTTTGCCTCTCTCAGTAGTGATCTGAAAAAGCCTGCATTCACATTTAGAGTTTCATGATTAACCACTTTAAGACCGGAGGATTTTCCTGCTTAAAGTCCAGACCACTTTTTTCAACTTGGCACTGCGCGATTTTAACTGACAATTGCGCAGTCATGCAATGCTGTACCCAAACAAAATTTACGTCCTTTTTTTCCCACAAACAGAGCTTTCTTTTGGTGGTATTTGATCACCTCTGAGTTTTTTATTTTTTGCGATATTAATAAAAAAAAGAGTGAAAATTTTCCCAAAAATTGACATTTTCTACTTTGACAGTTAAAAAATATCCAATATATTAAATTTTTGTCATATATTTGGCCAAAATGTATTTAGCCACATGTCTTTGACAAAAAAAATTCTCAATGAGCCTATTTTTATTGGTTTGCGGAAAAGTTATAGCGTCTACAAACTGTAACTACTGGAATTTACGCAGCTTTAATTTCTGACTGCCTATCTTAATTCTTGAAGTGCTAAAATGGCGGGGCAGCACAACCCCCCCCCCCCCCCCAAATTACCACTTTTTGGAAAGTAGACATCCTAAGGAATGTAGTGAGAGGCATGTTGAGCTCATTGAATATTTAATTTTTTTGTCACAGGTGTTTAAAAAATGACAAAAAAAATATATTTTTTTTTTTTTTTACAAAAAGTTGTCATTGAAATGATATATTGCTCAAGCATGCCATGGGCATATGTGTAATTACACCCCAAAATGTATTCTGCTGCTTCTCCTGAGTACAGGGATACCACATGTGTGAGACTTTTTGGGAGCCTAGCTGTGTACGGGACCCCGATAACCAATCACCATCTTCAGAATTTCAAAGGGCGTATATTTCTCATTGCACTTTCTCACTGCCTATCATGTTTCGGAGGCCCTGAAATGTCAAGATAGCACAAACCCCCCCAAATGACCCCATTTTGGAAAGTAGACACCCCAAGCTATTTGCTGAGAGGCACGGTGAGTCCATGGAATATTTTATATTTTGCCACAAGTTTTGGGAAAATTACATTTTTTTTTTCCATCTTTTTTTTTTTTTGTCACTAAAAGATAAATAGCTCACACATGACATGGGTATATGTGGAATGACACCCCAAAATACATTCTGCTGCTTCTCCTGAGTACAGAGATACCCCATGTGTGAAACTTTTTGGGAGCCTAGCTGTGTACGGGACCCCGAAACCAATCACCGCCTTCAGGTTTTCTAATGGCGTAAATTGTGCATTTCACCTCTGCACTACCTGTCACAGTTTCAGAGGCCCTGAAATTTCAAGATAGCACAACCCCCCCAAATGACCCTATTTTGCAAAGTAGACACTCCAAACTATTTGCTGAGAGACATGGTGAGTCCATGGAATATTTTATATTTTGCCACAAGTTCTGGGAATATTATTATTTTTTATTTTTTTTTTATACAAAGTTGTCACTAAATGATATATTGCTGACACATGCCATGGGTATATGTGAAATGACACCTCAAAATACATTCTGCTGCTTCTCCTGAGTATGGGGATACCCCATGTGTGAGACTTTTTTGCAGTCTAGCTGAGTACAGGACCCCGAAAACCAATCGCCACCTTCAGACTTTCCAAGCGCGTAAATTGTTGATTTCACTTCTTACTACCTATCACAGTTTTGAATGCCATGGAATGCCAAGATAGCACAAAACCCCCCCAAATTACTCCATTTTGCAAATTAGACACTCCAAGCTATTTGCGGAGAGGCATGTTGAGTGTTTTGCAGATCTCACTTTTTGTCACAAAGTTTTGGAAATTGAAAAAAGAGGAAAAAAAATTAATTTTTTCTTCATTTTTCAAAATAAATGAGAGCTGCGAAATACTCGCCATGCATCTTAGCAAATACCATGGGGTGTCTACTTTGCAAAATGGGGTCATTTAGGGGGGTTTTGTGCTATCTTGGCATTTCATGGCCTTCAAAACTGTGATAGGTAGTAAGGAGTGAAATCAACAATTTACGCCCTTAGAAAGTCTGAAGGTGGTGATTCATTTTCGGGGTCCTGTACACAGCTAGGCTCCCAAAAAGTCTCACACATGTGGTATCCCTGTACTCAGGAGAAGCAGCAGAATGTATTTGGGGGGGTCATTTCACATATACCCATGGCATGTGTGAGCAATATATCATTTAGTGACAACTTTGTGTAAAAAAACAAACAAAAAAAAAAAAATTTCCCGAAACTTGTGGCAAAATATAAAATATTCCATGGACTCACCACCTCAGCAAATAGCTTGGAGTGTCTACTTTGCAAAATGGGGTCATTTGGGAGGGTTTTGTGCTATCTTAAAATTTCAGGGCCTCTGAAACTGTGACAGGTAGCGCAGAGGTAAAAAACACAATGCCTTTGGCCAGAACCGATCACCAGATCCAGACCAAAAATCATTGGTCTGCATCTGGTGACTGATCGGTTCTGAGCCGAATCAGACCAGGACCCTGCGAGCCGTGAATGCACCCGACATAGGTCTACTTTCCTGGATCTAGCCGAGCTGCTCTGCTGCAGTAGCAGCAACGTGAGCGGTCGGCAAGTGGTTAACGGACAATTGCACGGTCGTGCGACGCTGTACCCAAATTAAATTTACTTCCTTTTTTTTCCTCACAAATAGAGCTTTCTTTTGGTGGTATTTGATCACCTGTGCGATTTTTAATTTTTGAAAAAAAAAAAAACAATATTTTTCACATTCTGATATAACATTCCCCAAAAAAAATTTACAAATCAAAATTTTTAAAAATTTTAGGCCAATTTGTTTTCTGCTACATATTTTTGGTAAAAAAAATCACAATAAGCGTATTTTGATTGGTTTGCGCAAAAGTTATCATGTTTACTAACTATGGGAAAGATTTATGTCATTTTTATTGTTTATTTTACTAGTAATGGCGGCGATCTGCGATTTTTTTGCGGGACTGCGACATTGCGGCTGACAGATCGAACCCCTGACATTTTTGACACTTTTGGGGGGACCAGTTACATTACTACAGTAATCAGTGCTATAAATATGCACTGTTACTGTAATAATGACACTGGCAGGGAAGTCACTGGCAGTTAATACTGTTGGTGATCAAGGGGTTAAATGTGTGCCTCATGCTTACTGATGTGTGTGGGGGCAGGGGATTGTGTGACACAGACACAGATCGCAGGTTCAGCTATGCTGAATCTTGTGATCTGTCCCTGCCTGTCACAGAGGAGATCCGCCCGCTTTGTTTACATAAGCGGGCGGATTGCCTCTCTTTTCCGATGATCGGGGAAGAGAGGCGGTGATCACTGCCTCTCCTCCCCTGGCCCGACTCCCGCTGTGTCCGAATACAGCGGTAGCGAGCCTCCGGGGGGCGGAATACTACAACGTAGGTCTACGTCGCTGGACGCAGGAGAGCCACTTTGCCACAGTACCCTCCATGTGAGCGGTCGGCAAGTGGTTAAATATAAGAGCAGCTCATTTATTTGATTGGGCTGCCCTACGTGCATCAAAACACAGCAAAGTATTTTATGAACCTATTCTATTAAATTCTATTCTATTCTTTACTTTCATTTTTATTCTATTGCTTTATAAATTTATACTCTATTTTATTGTATTCTTTTTTTAGAAAATTGATTTCTATTTTTTCTAATTCAATTTAGATTTGAATTTGTTTTCAAATTCAAATCGAATTCCGTTCAAATTTTAGTTATTTCAGATTTGTTTAAATTCGTTATAATTGCAATTTGGTAATTCGGATACATCCCAATTACCGAATAATGAAAAATGTGTCCGAATTTCGATTTGGAACGAAAAAAACCTCACATGTCTAGGAGGAACTTGACTGGCCTGCACAGAGTCCTGACCTCAACCCAATAGAACACCTTTGGGATGAATTAGAGCGGAGACTGTGAGCCAGGCCTTCTCTCCAACATCAAAGCCTTAACTCTCAAAAACGCTTCTGGAAGAATGGTCATACATTCCCATAGACACACTCCTAAACCTTGTGGACAGCCTTCCCAGAGGAGTTGAAGCTGTTATAGCTGTAAAGCGTGGGCCAACTCAATATTCAACCCTACAGACTAAAGTCCGTACACACGATAAGAAAATCTGGGAAAATAGGGAAAATTCGTCCGACGACCGATCTGCCGATTTTCGAATTGTTAGTATGGTGCTTTTGACAGCCAACGCCGACTTTTCTGCTGACAAAATCCTGATGTGCAGGCTATAAAATTTTTGTCATCCATAATACAAGGTCCGATTTTCGTCTCATTAGTACAGATTTTGACGGAAAAAATTCTTAAGAGCAGACTAGGCATGCTCAGAGACGAAAGAACACATACAAAGCAATCCAACACATAACATAACTTCTGAAGTAGAATTCTGTCGTACGGGAAAATTCGTATGAAAATAACCTCTTCACTTTCCACATCAGACTAGCATGCCACAAAAAATGGATGACAGATCATTCGATAATCTGATCGTGTGTACGGGGCTTTAGACTGGGATGCCATGAAAGTTCATATGTGTGTAAAGGCAAGCGTCTCAATACTTTTGGTAATATAGTGTATGTTTTGGTATGGTTCAATTTATAAGAGTTCAATCTAGGTTATTCTACATGGCCTGAAACTATAAAGCTGAAGTATACGTTACAAATATGGCCATTCTACACTATAAAAAGCTTTACGCGGGTAGCTAAGGATATGATGACACGTGTGTTGGAGGTGGCATGAGGTTATCGGAGTTTGTAAAAAAAGCCTACAGATATTCATCCTGGTGGTTTTACCTGGAATAAAACCCCCCTGGTTGCTGCTCACCAATTGGGAAATGACCCTGCTAATACGATTAGCTAAGATCTTCACTAAAATATTAACATTCACATTGATCAAGGGGATCAGTCTAACTGATTCACATCTAGTAGGATTTTTCTGTGGTTTTAGAATGAGTTTAATAAGGGCTTCATCGCATGAAAGAAGGCAATACCCCTAATTCCAGGGCTGTCTGATACATTTAAAGGAGGTGTGGACTAAGCAGCTGCTTGAATGTTATATACCATTCAGCTGGAAGGCCGTCTACGCCTGGTGTGTTATTTTATTTCTTCAATGGTAATAGTAGTGTCTAGTTCCCTTCTCTGGAGTGTTGACAGGTATGTATTCAAGTGCATTTCATTATAATTCGCAGTAGAAGTATACAAGGAATAAAAGGATAGGAAGGCATCCAGAATCTCGTATAGAAATTAGCTTAAATGATCCGCCGCACTCGTTATATGAGATATAGAGGTAGGGGAGTACTCAAGCCTTGCTAGATATGCTAGCAGATGGCCTGTTTTATTTCCATGTTCAAACAATTTTTGGGTAGTATAAAGCATTTCTTTTTCTTGATGAAGTCCAAAAGACGAAGCTTGTAAGCTCTACACCTACGGGGCCAGTCAGTGCAGTTATCAGAAGATGGGACTATGCTAGAACAGTTTTCTGTCTGTAGCATAGCTGATTCAAGTTCGACAGTGGTTTTTTGATCATATATTTCTTAGAATACCCATGATGAACATACAACAGTCTTGAGATGATGCTTTGAGATCTTTCCACACCATGGGTGGGGACTCTCACCACTCCACTCCACTCATTCTCCCTCCTGTCTTTGTGCTGCAGATTGTGCACTGTTGTCTGTACTGTACCCGTACTCCACTGTGGCTCCTTCTCCCTGCTGTCTTTGTGCTACACGCTGTGTGCCGTTATCTGTACTGTTCCACTACTCCACTCTAGCACCTTCTCCCTCCTGCCTTTTGCTGCAGGCTGTGTGCTGTTATCTGTACTGTTCTGCTACTCCACTCTGGCTCCTTCACCCTCCTGTCTTTGTTCTGTAGGCTGTGTTCTGTTATTTATACTGCTCCACTACCACCCCCAATATGGTGGCTCCTGTCTTTATGCTGCAGTCTGTTTGCTGTAATCTGTACTACTCCACTCTGACTCCTTCTCCCTTCTGTGTGCTGCTGGCTGTACTCTGTCTTCTCTACCTTTCCTCTACTCCAATCTGACTTTTTTCCTTTTATCTCTGTGCTGTAGGCTGAGTGCTGTCATCCCCATTGTGGCCCCTTCCTCCCAGGCACTCTGTTGCAGGCTGCACCTTCTTTTTTGTATTTTCCTTCATCGTGGCAACTTTTTACCTTGGCTCTGTGCTTCAGGCTGTGTGTTGTCATCTTCTCTGTTTCACTTCTACACAGTGGTCCCTTTTCTCAGATAGTTTAGTGATCCAGCTTAGTGCATTGTCTGTGGCCTTGATGTTCTTGCCTTATTACTGAAGGTAATTACCGACTGTGGGTGGGTTTAGGAGGTTGTTTTTCACATTAGCCTATAGAGCATGGGTGTCCAACCTTTTGGCTTCTCTGGGCCACATTGAGTGTAGAGAAACTTTCTCGGGCCGCATATAAAATATATGTTATGGATGATATGTTTCTTTAAATGCAACTCTATGGTGCATCTCTGTTGTACTACTTCCTGTGTTGTGTTTCCTTTTCCTGTTGGTTTACTTCAGTAAAGCATGGCTTCTGTACAGTAATGGCTTGTGCTGTCTCCTTCCATATATCACATCAAACATGGTGTCAGAAGATTTCTGGATCCATACTCCTTCTACACATTTGATGCTGAGAGCCTGCTAGCCTTGATGTGAGTGTTCTTAGACCTGATTGTGCTTTCTAACACTTGCAGTCCTGTCCTGGATACTGAGTATTTGCAGCAAGGAGAACAGCATCATGGCAGCTAACAGCATTCCACTGCCTGAGACAATGAGGGTGAGTGGAGATGTCAGCAGTAACTGGGACAATTTCAGGGCTGAATTTGAGGACTACTCCCTAGCCACAGGGATGAATGAGAAGCCTGCAGCAGTGCAAGCAGCCACACTGAGGAGGGTGATGGGCAGTGAATGCCTCCATGTGTACAAGCATAATCTGAACCTCACAGAGGAGGAAAAGAGTGACACCAAAACCATTCTGAATGCATTGGAAGCTTTCTTCAGACCCTCTAGAAATGTAATTTATGAAAGATATATATTTGGCTGCTGTGAGCAAGAAGACTGTGAATCAATAGACAGGTTTGTCACACGGCTAAGAGAAAAAGCTGCAAGCTGTGAGTATGGCTCTCTGAGAGATGAACTTATTCGTGATAAAATAGTTTTGGGTATCACCAGTGAAAGCACACGTCGCCACCTGCTGAGGAAACATGATTTAGATCTACATACAGCAATTGAGATATGTCGCACTGCAGAAATTACTGACAAACATATGAAAGCTATGGAGCAGGATAAACTGGTTGACAATATCCATGCAGCCTCTAAACAACAGCAAAACTTCAGAAACCACCAGCATAAGTTTCAGCACAAGGGTCACCTACACAACTCACCTGGGAGGAAGCCTGCATCATGCAAGTATTGCGGCAATGTGCATGTACAAAAGAAAGAAAAGTGTCCTGCATATGGGAAAATTTGTACTGCATGTGGTAAACCAAATCACTTTGCAAGGGTGTGTCTCTCCAGTAAAATGGAAGCAAGGAAGCTGCACATAATTGAGCAAATATCCGATCCGGAGGACGCACACCTGCTTAGCACTGATATGGTTTACTCCTCAGAATGCATTGGTGCTGTAAACACAAAGGGCAAAAAATGGTTTGTAAACCTCAGATTAAACAATATAATCCAACCATGCCAGCTGGACTCGGGTGCAACGTGTGATGTCATGAGTATAAAGGACAAAATGAAACTGGCACCCAGAACACCCCTTCAGCCTAGTAGCACCAAACTAAAATTGTATTCAGGGGAACTAATGGAATCATTGGGGCTATTCCAAACAGAATGCAGCATACGTGATTGTATACACAAACTGAACTTTGAGATTGTAGACGCGGATCAGCAACCTCTATTATCGGGTTCAACATGTGAGCGCCTTGGACTGATGCTGTTCACCATTCCTGCTGAGCTACATAATGTGGATAAGCAGCCTGCAAAATCTCTGACTAGGCCACTGACAAAACAGCAAATTCTTCACGCCTACAGTGATGTGTTTGAGGGCCCGATAGTCTCTGTTCCAGGAGAGGTTCGTTTTGAACTGGATCCTACCATTCAACCTGTACAATGTGCCCCTCGCAATGTGCCTATCGCCATTAAGCCACAGGTTAAAGCTCAACTAGATAAATATGAAGCTGAAGGACATCTAACTTCAGTATCAGAGCCTACAGATTGGATCAGTAACATGGTCGTTATCAGAAAGCCTGAGAAGATCAGAATATGCATTGATCCCAAGTTTCTGAATATGGCCCTAAAACGGTCACACTACTTAATGCCAACGCTCGATGATATTTTGCACAAACTTCCTAAAGCGCGTGTCTTCACACTTGTTGATGCTAGAGATGCCTTTTTGCAGTGCAAACTGGATGAAAGGAGTAGCTACATGACCACGTTCTGGACTCCTTGGGGCAGAAAGAGATGGCTCAAACTACCATTTGGAGTCTCTGTAGCACCTGAGGTATACCAGCGAAAGCAGCATGAACTATTAGGTGGTCTTCATGGAATTGAGCCAATAGCTGATGACATTCTTATAGTTGGCTGCGGTAATACTGATAAGGAGGCTGAGCATGACCATGATGAAAAGTTAATAGCGCTACTGGATCGTTGTCGGCAGGTGATGCTGAGGCTTAGTGTAAAGAAATTGCAGTTCAAGGTGGGAGAAGTTCGTTTCCATGGACATATCCTGTCTTCACAAGGCTTAAAAGCTGACCCGGATAAGATTAAAGCCATTGTGGACATGCCACTGCCTGCTGATGCCAAAGCGGTACAGAGATTTATTGGCTTTGTTACATACCTGGCAAAATTCCTCCCACACTTATCTGAGGTGTGTGAGCCATTACGACGACTTCTGGACAAAGATGCAGTTTGGCACTGGCTTCCCAAGCATGACCAGGCAGTAGAGGACATAAAACGCTTGGTCACCTCTGCCCCAGTGTTAAAATACTATGATGTCACAAAGCCTGTTACGATACAAAGTGACTCCAGTAAAAATGGTCTAGGTTGTTGCCTTTTGCAGAAAGGTCAACCAGTTGCATATGCATCCAGAGCTCTTTCATCAGCTGAGCAAAATTATGCTCAAATTGAGAAGGAATGTTTAAGCATTGTATTTGCTTGCCAGCGTTTCCATCATTATCTTTATGGAAGGGATTCAATTACAGCTGAAACTGATCACAAACCTCTGATAACCATATTCAAAAAGCCCCTTTTGTGTGCTCCCAAGCGTTTGCAGAGCATGATGCTTACATTGCAGCATTACAACCTCAATGTTGTCTACAAGCCAGGATGTGATATGTATATCAGCGATACCCTGAGCAGAGCTACGTCAGATGATGTGGCACCTGGAGGTGAGCATGAGCATCGTACAATTTGTCTGCTGCAACGGGAACAAAATTTCTTTGCTGATATCAATCAAGCGGACTATCTTAATGTCACAGATCAGCGATTACATCAACTCATACAGCACACTGACAGTGATGCAACTTTACAAGCTTTGAAGTCTATTGTTTTGAGTGGGTGGCCGGATGTAAAAGAGGCAGTACCTGGAATTGTAAGGGAATATTGGTCCTTTAGAGATGAGATCAGCATACAAAATGGTATCTTGTACAAAGGTCCAAGAGTCATCGTGCCAAAGTCACTGAGAGCAGAAATGTTATTGCGCATACACTCCAGCCATATTGGTGGTGAAGCATGCTATCGACAAGCTCGTGATACCCTTTACTGGCCCAACATGCATGGTGAGATCAAAGACTTTGTCAGTAATTGTCCCACCTGCAATGAATATGCCCACTTACAACAAAAAGAAACCATGATGTCACATGAGATACCTACACGTCCGTGGCAGATTATCAGTATGGACTTATTCAACTACGCAGGCAAGGAATACCTGCTATTAGTTGATCATTATTCAGACTTCTGGGAAATAGACCTTCTTCCCGACTTATCCACGGAATCTACAATTAAGAGGTGCAAGGCACAGTTTGCACGTCATGGCCAACCAGATACAGTGATCTCCGACAATGGCCCTCAATTTGCAAGCCTACAATTCAGAAAATTTGCTACTGAATGGGAGTTTGAGCATGTTACCTCCTCACCCCGTCATCCACAGGCTAATGGCAAAGCAGAATCAGCTGTAAAGATTGTTAAAAATTTATGCAAGAAAGCACAAAGTGATGGTAAAGACCCATGGAAAGCCATTTTACATTGGAGAAACACTCCAACTGAAGGCATGGATAGTAGTCCGGCACAAAGACTTATGTCAAGGAGATTGAAGACCTCCTTACCAGTAGCAAATAGGCTGCTTGAACCCGCTGTCATACAAGGTGTCCCAGAAAAATTAAGGATTAAGAGACAAGTGTCTAAGGCACGATATGACACGTCGGCCAGAGATTTGCCAGAATTGAATCTGGGGGAACGAATCCGTATGAAGCCATTGCCTGGCGATCGTACAGGCCGTTGGAGAATAGGTACTTGTCTGCAAAAGGTGGCACCACGCTCCTATCTTGTGGACGTTGACGGTACTCGTTATCGCCGCAATCGAGTGGATTTGAGAGTGGCAGAGCAGCCTGAATCTCAGTATCCCGTTGGTAGTTCAGACTCACCCATTGACAGTGAGGAGTGTACAGAGGCACAGCCTCATACCAGCGGCAATGACAGTTCTGGGCAAGCAAGTATGCCTGACGACCGTCAAGCGCAGAGCATACCAGTACCTGATGAGAGAAGCCCAGTAAATTCAGAGAGGGCTAAAGGAATCCTTGCACAAGGGCCAGTCTTCACCCGTAGTGGTAGATGTTCAAAACCACCTATGAGACTTAACCTATAGAATGTGTTATTACTGTGTCTCTATCGAATTTCACATGTTCATTTATTAATACTAAAAGGGGGAGATGTTATGGATGATATGTTTCTTTAAATGCAACTCTATGGTGCATCTCTGTTGTACTACTTCCTGTGTTGTGTTTCCTTTTCCTGTTGGTTTACTTCAGTAAAGCATGGCTTCTGTACAGTAATGGCTTGTGCTGTCTCCTTCCATATATCACATCAAACAATATATACTATAGTTATGGTATATAGGTAATAAAACGCTGCTGCGCCCTTCCCGAGCTGCCGCGCCCCCCCCCCAGCACTAATTTAACACAACTAGTGGATGATCTCCTCCGAGGCAGCCTCTGCCTAGTTAGTTGGAAGCCGCCGTGGCCGTGCCCCCGACTCGACTTGCTTCCTCCCCAGCAAAAAAAAAATAAAATTGTCAGGGGGCAGTGGGCCGCACTGCCTGCGGGTCCTGGGCCGCAGGTTGGACATGCCTGCTATAGAGTCTTCACAGAAAGCAAGAGCATCCAGGCAGAAAGGAGGAATCTGAAGAAGAAATGTCAGGGTGGGATTCTGTGAATGTGCACACATAGTACAGACAGAGACTAGATACAGAGAGGCCACCTCTGTGTGACTACACATTAGTCCGGTTTATCTATTCTTATTATGGAATGAAGTAACTAAAGTAGCCTATAGACATTATTTGACAGTTGCTTGATCTGATCGCTCCACAGATGCCTACAGGCCTAAAGCTGTAAGGAGGGACACAGTAAGAAAATCTGACACTATAGTTCTCCCTTGAGATAAACCATGAAACAGGGCCTGCCTAGTCTGCTCTCTCCCATCTGCATAAGCATAAACGCTTAGGAACAAACTGTCCTTGCTTCCCTCAGTAGCTCCTACATTACAATCAGTTCCCACTTTAACACCTGTTTAGACCTACATCTCTATTCGACATTTTGTGACAACTACAATAAAGCGCTGCACTTCCTATATATATATATATATATATATATATATATATATATATATATATATATATATATATATATATATGTAGAACTGCCCCCAAGGGAGCTGCTGAGAATTGCACCTTCTGGATTCCCCTGGGTTACCCTTAGCAGCTGATAGCAGACAAATAGCATTTAAAGTCCTTGGCTCAGTCAATAAAAAGTCCAGGGGATGTTGTTTTTTTTTGTGTTTTATTTTAGAACTGGGATGGGAGAAGGGATGAGTGGGATACTCCAACTTGAACTATGCACAATCCTGAGGACGACTAACTGCAGTGTGTGCGGCAAGGCCGCTGCTTCACCTTGCCACTGAAGTGAAGATAATAAATATGAACTCTTGTTTAGGTTAATCTTCAGGGTCTAACTTGGCACCCCCTTTCTCACTTGCTGTGTGTGCTGACCTCCTGTCCACTGGCACTCTACTGGAGTGGTCCCCTTCCTGGGCAGACCCCCGGCAAGCTTCCCGGTACTCACGGATACTGTTTTTCCTTCAGTTGCTCTGCCTCCAACTCCCTTGTCAGCATCCACTGGACCTCCTGGCTCAGCACCACACTTCTGGTCCACAAGGCCGACAGCCTGTGACCACCTTCCTCAGCAACAGGAGGAGAGACATACATCACCCTCCTCCTGGGACCTGGCTTCCCACCCAAAGACGCCCTGTTACATGTGCCCTTGGCTTTTATGACCTATCTCAGACTGCACCACTCTTGTGCCAACCCACTGGGAAAGCCACAAAAGCCTGTGTGTCATTGGCTGGGTTTCCTCCACTGTCCAACATGCTTCCCTATTGGATACAGTAGGGATACTTCCTCAGACCAAGTGAATCACACATGGACACGCGTAACAGGCCTAACTATTGATCAGACTCTCCTGATAAGCAGGCAGAGCAAAAACTATGCTTTTCATAACCCCCCCCCCCCCCCCAGGAGAGCAGCGGCGGGGAGCGGCGCTCGAACCCCCCCCCCCCCCCAGAAGCGAGCGGCAAGCGAGCGGCAAGCGGGTCGGGACCCCCCCCTCTCTTATCGCGGGTGGCGAACGGTACAGTAAACCCCCCCCCTTTTTTTTTTGCGGCGGGCGGCGAGTGGTGCGGACCCCCCCCCCCCCCCCCTGACAGAGAGGGAGCAGAGGAGACTAGCGGAGCAAAGGCTGACCGGGAAGTGACAGAGGGAGGCGGGTGCAGAGCGGAGACTGACCGTCTGAGGGAAAAAAAAAAAAGCCAGGAACTGCTAGAGTCAGACTTAAAGGGACATACACTAGGTAAGTAAGACTGGTGACTGAGATTGTACACTGACTGAGGGTGTAGTGTAGTACCTGAGTACCTGTTACTACCTGAGTATCTGCGAGTACCTGAGTATCTGTGAGTACCTGTGAGTACCTGAGAATCTGTGAGTACCTGTGAGTATCTGTGAGTACCTGAGTACCTGTGAGTACCTGAGTATCTGGGAGTATCTGTGAGTACCTGAGTATCTGTGAGTACCTGAGTATCTGTGAGTACCTGAGTACCTGTGAGTACCTGAGTATCTGGGAGTACCTGTGAGTACCTGAGTATCTGGGAGTATCTGTGAGTATCTGGGAGTACCTGTGAGTACCTGAGTATCTGGGAGTATCTGTGAGTACCTGAGTATCTGTGAGTACCTGAGTATCTGTGAGTATCTGTGAGTACCTGAGTATCTGTGAGTACCTGTGAGTACCTGAGTATCTGTGAGTACCTGAGTATCTGGGAGTACCTGTTACTACCTGAGCGTTGTGCGTCTGACCAGGCTGTGCGACTCGGGGTTGTGCGTCTGACCGGGCTGTGCGACTCGGGGTTGTGCGTCTGACCGGGCTGTGCGATCGGGGTTGTGCGTCTGACCGGGCTGTGCGACTCAGTGTTGTGCGTCTGACCGGGCTGTGAGACTCAGTGTTGTGCGTCTGACCGGGCTGTGCGACTCGGTGTTGTGCGTCTGACCGGGCTGTGCGACTTAGTGTTGTGCGTCTGACCGGGCTGTGCGACTCAGCGTGGTGCGTCTGACCGGGCTGTGCGACTCAGTGTTGTGCGTCTGACCGGGCTGTGCGACTTGGTGTTGTGCGTCTGACCAGGCTGTGCGACTCAGCGTTGTGCGTCTGACCGGGCTGTGCGACTCAGCGTTGTGCATCTGACTGGGCTGTGCGACTCGGTGTTGTGCATCTAACCGGGCTGTGCGACTCGGTGTTGTGCGTCTGACCGGGCTGTGCGACTTAGTGTTGTGCGTCTGACTGGGCTGTGCGACTTAGTGTTGTGCGTCTGACTGGGCTGTGCGACTTAGGGTTGTGCGTCTGACCGGGCTGTGCGACTTAGTGTTGTGCGTCTGACCGGGCTGTGCGACTTAGTGTTGTGCGTCTGACCGGGCTGTGCGACTTAGTGTTGTGCGTCTGACTGGGCTGTGCGACTTAGTGTTGTGCGTCTGACCGGGCTGTGCGACTGAGGGTTGTGCGTCTGACCGGGCGGTGCGACTCAGTGTTGTGCGTCTGACCTGGCTGTGAGATTGTGAGTGTTGTGCAACTGAGTGTCAAGTGAGTGGAGCGGAATACCAGAGGGTGAGAAGGTAGAGTTAGGAAGCCAGGAAATAGCCACATAGGATAGACTTAAATTACTGAATCCCCATTAGATTAGATAGTAGGTACAATGCCCGGCGGGTGTGGAGATGCGACTCGGTGTACATCTTGTGATATGTATGCGTTCCTCGGTCATGTGATCGAAGGCGAATACAAATGTGCAAAATGTGAGCACGTTGCTTCCCTGGAAGCTCAGGTCCTGAATCTAGGGAAGCAGCTGGCAACACTGAGACGAATGTCCATACCGGAGGAGAGCCAGGATTGTACCAATCAGGTGCAGGCAGGGGTCTGCACAGAGGTGGGCGGAGTATCGGAGGTGCAGGCATCAGAGCAGAGTAGAGGGGTGACAGTTAGGAGGGGTAGAAGGGAACAAGGCAAGGAGGCTGATCCTGGGCTGGAGCACCCCAATAGATACGCCCCGTTGTGTGATGTTGGGGAAACCAGTCAGGGACCAGCATTGCTGGAGCAGAGCGACGCCCCTAGCTGCCAGGGGAAGAACTCCTCCAGTGAGGCTGGGAGAAAGGGAAAGGAAAGACAGGTGCTGGTGGTAGGGGACTCAATTATTAGAAGGGCAGACAGTGTAATCTGTGACCAAGACCGTGTGCGCCGAACAGTCTGTTGTTTGCCGGGCGCTCGGGTTCGGCACATAGCGGATCGGGTGGACAGATTATTGGGTGGGGCTGGGGAAGACCCAGCTGTCATGGTACACGTGGGTACCAATGACATAGGCAGAGGAAGACGGAGAGTCCTAAACGATTTCAGGGACTTAGGCGCTAAGTTGAGGACTAGGACCTCCAAGGTAATATTTTCCGAAATACTACCTGTACCTCGAGCCACACCAGAGAGGCAGCGGGAGATTAGGGAAGTTAACGAGTGGCTGAGGAGCTGGTGTAGTAAGGAGGGTTTCGGGTTCCTGGAGAACTGGGCCGACTTCTCAGTCGGTCACCGGCTCTTTGGTAGGGACGGATTGCACCTAAATGGGGTGGGTGCAGCCGTACTGGGTGCGAGGATGGCCGAAAAGTTAGAGGGGCTTTTAAACTAGGGAATGGGGGGGAGGGTACAGATGTAGAATTACCCAGTGGAAAGCAAGTTTCAGAGGGCAGAAATGGGGGCATTAGCGATAGGGTGTGCGGAGCTCCTATACCCAGGGTGGGTACGGGGAAAAATCAAGAGAGCAGCCTAAAAACATCAAAAGAGGATAAATATAACCGATCAAAATTACGAGGTTTGTATACCAATGCCAGAAGCCTGGCCAACAAGATGGGAGAGCTGGAGCTGCTGATATTTGAGGAGGACTTAGATTTTGTGGGGATAACTGAGACTTGGTTTGACAGCTCTCATGACTGGATGGCGTCCATTCAGGGGTATTCCCTTTATCGCAGAGATAGAGAAAGTAAAAAAGGGGGAGGGGTATGTTTGTATATTAAGAACAGTATACAGGTAAATATGAGGGATGATATTAATAATGGAGCTATGGACGAGGCAGAATCCCTATGGGTAGAGCTTCAAAGGGAAGGCACGGCGGGGAAGGTAATATTGGGCGTATGCTATAGGCCCCCCAACCAGAGGGAGGAGGGTGAGGCGGACCTCCTTTTACAGATAGGATTGGCAGCAAGGATGGGAAATGTCATTATAATGGGGGACTTTAATTATCCAGATATAGACTGGGCAGAAGGAACCGCACACTCAGCCAAGGCTCGGCAGTTCCTAAATGTTTTGCAGGACAATTTCATGGGTCAGATGGTGAATGCACCGACAAGAAGCAATGCGGTACTTGACCTACTGATTACCAACAATATAGACCTGATCACAGATATAGAAATACGGGACAACTTAGGGAACAGTGACCATAGGTCAATTGGTTTCAGTATTAATTACAGTAATAGGAAACACAAGGGTAATATAAGGACGCTGAATTTCACAAGAGCCAATTTCCCTAAACTGCGCTCGCTGCTAGAAAATATCAAATGGGATAGAACCCTGGGAACAAAGAACACGGAGGAAAAATGGGAGTGCTTCAAGAGCATACTTAACAAGGGAGTGGGCCAGTGCATTCCACAGGGAAATAAATTTAAAAGAGCAAAACTAAACCCTGGGTGGCTAAACTCCAACATTAAAATGTATATTAGAGCTAAAGAAAAGGCCTTCAAAAAATACAAGACTGAGGGGTCATTGGCAGCATTTAAGCACTACAAAGAGTGTAATAAGAAATGTAAAGATGAAATCAGGGCGGCTAAAATAGAACACGAGAGACATATAGCGGAGGAGAGCAAAAAGAACCCCAAGAAGTTCTTTAAGTATATAAACAGTAAGAAAGCCAGGCCAGAGCACATTGGCCCCATAAAAGATGATAAAGGAAAAATGGCCACTGAGGACAGAGAAAAGGCGGAAGTGTTAAATAATTTCTTTTCTTCAGTCTTCACAAAGGAATCGGGGGGCTACACGAAACCCGCTTGTAAGGCCGAACTAAATAATACACCTCAGGAAGTGCCGCCATGGCTAACAGAGGATAGACTTAGAGCTAAACTAGAGAAACTTAACATAAATAAATCCCCGGGACCGGATGGCTTGCACCCGAGGGTTCTTAATGAGCTCAGCCAGGTGATTGCCAGACCATTATTCTTGATCTTTAAGGATAGTTTACAGACGGGTATGGTGCCAGCTGATTGGAAAAAAGCCAACGTGGTACCAATATTTAAAAAGGGGCCGAGATATATCCCGGGTAACTATAGGCCGGTCAGCCTAACATCAGTAGTCTGCAAAATTTTGGAGGGGATGATAAGGGACCACATACAAGACTTTAGTAATGAAAATGGTATTATAAGTAGAAATCAGCATGGATTCATGAAAAATCGTTCGTGCCAAACCAATCTGTTAACCTTCTACGATGAAGTGAGCTGCCACCTAGATAAAGGTAAGCCTGTGGATGTGGTGTATCTGGACTTCGCAAAGGCCTTTGACACCGTTCCTCACAAACGCTTACTGTACAAACTAAGGAAGGTAGGTATGGATCATAAGGTGAGTACCTGGATAGAGACCTGGCTCCAGGGGAGAGTCCAGAGGGTGGTGATTAATGGGGAGTACTCGGATTGGGCGGGTGTGGAAAGTGGGGTCCCCCAGGGTTCTGTCCTGGGACCAATCCTGTTTAATTTATTCATAAATGATCTAGAGGAGGGGATATCTAGTACAATCTCAGTATTTGCAGATGATACTAAATTAGGCATGCCAATATCTTCTATGCAGGATGTGGAAATCTTGCAAGCAGACCTGAACAAAATAACGGGGTGGGCAACCACATGGCAGATGAGGTTTAATGTAGAAAAATGTAAAGTAATGCACTTGGGTGCCAGAAACCAGAAAGCAAGCTATTCACTAGGGGGTGAACCTCTGGGTGAGTCTAGGATGGAAAAGGACTTGGGGGTACTGGTAGACAACAGGCTTGGCAGTGGCATGCAATGCCAAGCCGCCGCAAGCAAAGCCAACAGAATACTGGGATGTATAAAAAGGGGGATTCACTCCAGAAATAAAGAGATTATTCTCCCGCTCTACAAGACTCTGGTCCGGCCACATCTGGAGTATGCTGTCCAGTTCTGGGCACCGGTCCGCAGGAAGGATGTGCTGGAACTGGAGAAAGTCCAGAGGAGGGCAACAAAAATAATTAGGGGAATGGAGGACATCGGCTATGAGGAAAGACTACAAGCACTGAACCTATTCTCTCTGGAGAAGAGACGATTGAGGGGGGATATGATATCAATGTACAAATACTGTACTGGCGACCCTAGCATAAGGAACAAACTATTCAGAGAAAGGGAATACAATAAGACACGTGGCCACTCACTAAAACTTGAGGAAAGGCGGTTTAACCTTAAAGTGCGTAAGGGGTTCTTCACTGTAAGAGCGGTAAGGATGTGGAATTCTCTTCCACAAGCAGTCGTATCAGCGGGGAGCATAGATAGTTTCAAAAAACTATTAGATGTACACCTTAAAGACCACAACATACAGGGGTACACAATGTACGGTTAAAAGCAAACACACACGCATCATGGGTTGAACTGGATGGACTTGTGTCTTTTTTCAACCTCACTAACTATGTAACTATGTACTTAGGAGGGTGCTACATCCACCCCCCACCAAAATGAGCCATGTCCCCATTGGCTCTGGGGCAGCTGCCCCCTACAAAAATCCTACAAAATAACAAGGAGTATCCCTGGAGAGGGGGGAAAAGGGAAAACAAATGTACATAATAAATTATGCAGAAAAATATAAATATTTGCTTTGTACAGTATGATACAATTCCTGAGTGCATTTGAAGCATTACACCCCCACCAAACAAAACATAACTCTGGTGGGTAAACACATTACTCCAACTATCTACTTCTAGAATTCTAGCCAATCCTGGAAAGAAAAGGAAAGGGTTAGACAGCATATATACATTTGAGAACTATACGTCTACCTAATTTCGGATGAGAAGACCCTCCCCTCGGGGGCGGCCTTCTCATCTCACATCCCTAACTAATAGTCTAACAGGCATCCATTGGTCAGCCTTGACACGAGGTTCACTATCGTTCTTCCAAGGCAATCCTGAACCTATCACTGACTATCTACTATTAAGTCCAGAAGAAAGGATGGGTGTCTGCAGTATCTTCTCCACCACAGTGTTCAGCACCCAGTTTTCTTCCATGCAGAGACCTAGTTGCCGGAGCGACAAGCTTTCAGTCCTGTAGGGGCTTGTGGTAGCATCTTCGGGGGCCTCTGGCACCAAAGCACCCCCCACCAAAACTCCTGGGGTACAGCCCACTTTCTCCAGGCGGACGCCCACGGAGTCCCATTTTTGGCCCATTGGCTCAAAGGCAGCTCACTTGAACTATCAACACATTTGTATTCCATGATCCCGCCCCGATGGCCCAAAGGATCTTCTGATCAGCATATTTCAGTCTCTGTGTTTCTCCTGAGAGGGTCGGCCCTCTAATACAAGTCCACTAGCCAGTGGTATTTTGAATTGTCCCCAAACCCTTTCTGCAAGGATAGAAGGGGAAGGGGTAATGGACATAGGACATAAGCCCCAACGATAACTGAACTTGAATGTTCCTTTGCTGTAGCATATATATTTTTTTCCAGACAGTAAGCACAGGCTAGCCAGCCTTAATTGAACTTGGTGTATTTTCTTCAACAGTAAAAATCCGGATGAGGAATCCGTACAGTCTTCCCATCCTTTTCCTGAATGTGGATCGACCAGGCCTGGCCCAATCCATCTGGGCAGCGAACCTCCACTCGATCCAAATAGATCACCCGCCCATGGTTCCATTGAGCTTTTACAGATAGGAAAGTCTTCCACAAGTCCAGCCTGGACTGATTGCGGTATGACTTGGGTACAAAGAGGAAGTCCCATATAGCTTCATCACACCAGGACTCTCTTTTGGCCTCTATCTCTAGCATGACCTCCCATGGAGCATATGGATAGTCATACCCATACTCTAAGGCCATCTTCCTCTGTATCCACCTCTTCATTCTGGAAAATCTTCTCTTTTGATGAGGGAGGCGTAGGCCTCATTTTGATCCCGAGCCCGGGCATAGTTCCTAGGTGGGGATAGATCTGGGACCCCATTAGCGTAGGCCTCACAGAACCCCAGATTCCTGGCGCACCGTGACCGCACCACGGAATCTCTAACCTCCTCATCAGTTTCAGGTGAGCCAAGACTGGCTGGACTTCTCCGAACTCCGGATCCCCAGTCCCATTCAGTCTCTCCCTCAGACTTCCAAACATCCAATTCCTTCTCCAAGGATCCAAACCGATTCTGGAAACTGGGAGACCCCATATCAACAATCCCGGCCTCTTCCTCACTGCTCACACTAGCAGCCCCGGTCACCTTTGGCCATCTTCTCCCCTTTGCCTGTGTGGGAGCAGACTTCTTCTCTGCCGCTGCAGTTTTCAATGCATCAGGTGGCCACTCCCCGGCCCGCACTGCCTGTATGCATCCTGGCTCAGACATTCGGGTCTCCTTCCTTGTGCACACTGGACCACTGACAGACTGCATGGACTCCAACTGCATCATGAACCACAGCACTCCTCTTCCACAGCCCAGGAGAGGCCCTGACTCCGCAGCCAACAGGGCATGAGTAACCCCGGTCTGCCATGTCACACTCAATTTTCTGTGCCGACCTTCACTCCTCTCTGCCCGCAGCAGTAGATTGCCGCAGTGCCTGCATTGGCTCCAAGTCTGCACCTGCATGGTAACACTCAGACACTGACTACATACCAGGCCCAAGTGCTCCACATCTCCTCCAGTACACAACGCCAGTCTTCCGTCAGGCACCATCCGCACCCCTGTATCCTACAGGGTGAATGTCTTCCGGTCTGCTCTGCAGGTTCTCCACTAATATGTGGGATAGCCTCTGCACTCTTACTCACTCCGGTACTCGCCATCTTGCTCCTCCACACACGTGTCTTCCTCTCAGCCCCCCCCCCCAGAGGCGGAAGTGATTTATAGACTCTCCTTCCTGCTCCAGATTGGCTGTGCACGAGCGGCGTCTCCGCCCACATCTCCAGATTGGCGGTGGCTCCTCCTGCTAGGCAGAACTTTCCGGCGCGCGCTTTCCCCCGCAATACAGTAACCCTTCCGATGATGCTAAGCCTGTATGGAAGTTACTGTTAAATGGAGCGTGCCTCTCAGCTTGCACGCATCTGCCATCCTTGCTTGTACCAGGGCTCCAACTGCGCCTCCATCACTCTGAGCCAGTTGACCCTCTTTGCTATTCAGTAGAGTTGTTCCACTGTCAAATGCAGGGCCAACATTTCTCTTCTTAGCACTTGTAAAAGCAAGACTCGCCATACTGTATTTGAAAAATGTCCCACTGTCATTGAATGCATGGTCAACAGTTTTCTTTACAGCATCCACTTTGCCACTATGTTGGAAGAATGTCCTGCTGTCATCGGATGTACGGTCAACATTTTCCTGCATAGCTCTAGCAAACACATGGCCCCTGGCACACTGACCTACGTGCCCTGGGCCACCATTTTCTCCATCCACACTTGCACCATGTACTGTTAAGCAGGCACAGTCCATTTTCACAGTAAGATGCATTTCTCCCACTCTCCAGCACATTACTTGAGCAGACAATTCATAGTTCAAACAAAGGTTCTTCTGTTGCCGTTGGCAACCATCGTTGTGCATTTGATTCTTCATCCCACTCTCCCTATCTCCTGTAGAGCAGGCCTCACACTTCTCTTGAGCATTAAAACACAGTCCTTGAGAGAAAAATTACATTTTTAAAATTTTTCCATGGTTGTTGCCATTAGCAACCATTCTGGTAACCCAGGGCGATATCCCGGACGAGCCCCCAAATGTTGCACTGCCCCCTAGGGAGCTGCTGAGAATTGCACCTTCTGGATTCCCAACTGATAGCAGACAAATAGCATTTTAAGTCCTTGGTCCATTTTCCTCCTGAAGCTGAAAGGCTGCAGGAGGAAAATGAAGGGGATTGGTTCCTCTATATGCCACCCCTCCTATTCAGGTGTACAGGGGGCTGCATGGGAACCCTGGAGCATGCAATTGCAACCCCTGGGAATCCTATACATACGCCCCTGCTGGAGGGATGGGATGAGTGGCAGTGCTGGTGGGGGAGGGGGATGAGTGGCAGTGCTGGTGGGGGGGGGGGTGAGTGTCAGTGCTAGGGAGGGGCATGGGATGAGTGTCAGTGCTAGGGAGAGGGGTGGGATGAATGGCAGTGCTAGGGAGGGGGATGGGATAAGTGGCAGTGCTAGGGAGGGAGGGGATGAGTGGCAGTGCTGGGGGTGGGATGAGTGGCAGTGCTAGGGGAGGGGGGGTGAGATAAGTGTCAGTGCTGGGAGAGATGGGATGAGTGTCAGTGCTGGGGGAGGGGGGGGGCGGTGGGATGAGTGTCAGTGCTAGGGAGGGATGGGATGGTATGAGTGGAAGTGCTGGGGGAGGGGGGTGGGGTGAGTGGCAGTGCTAGGGAGGGATGGGATGAGTGTCAGTGCTGGGGGGGAGTGAGTGGCAGTGCTAGGATGGGGTGGGATGAGTGTCAGTGCTGGGGGATGGGATGAGTGTCAGTGCTGGGGGAGAAGGGGTGGGGTGAATGTCAGTGCTGGGAGGAGGGGGTGGGATGAGTGTCAGTGCTTGGGGATTAGTGTCAGTGCTAGGGAGGGATTGTATGAGTGTCAGTGCTGGGGGAGGGGGTGGGATGAGTGTCAATGCTGGGGGAGAAGGGGTGGGGTGAATGTCAGTGCTGGGAGGAGGGGGTGGGATGAGTGTCAGTGCTTGGGGATTAGTGTCAGTGCTAGGGAGGGATTGTATGAGTGTCAGTGCTGGGGGAGGGGGTGGGATGAGTGTCAATGCTGGGGGAGAAGGGGTGGGGTGAATGTCAGTGCTGGGAGGAGGGGGGTGGGATGAGTGTCAGTGCTGGGAGATTCAGTGTCAGTGCTAGGGAGGGATGGGATGAGTGTCAGTGCTAAGGGAGGGGGATGAGTGGCAGTGCTAGGGATGGGATGGGATGAGTGGCAGTGCTGGGGGTGGTGGGATGAGTGTCAGTGCTAGGGAGGGATGGGATTAGTGTCAGTGTTGGGGAGGGGGGGTGGGATGAGTGGCAGTGCTGGGGGAGAGGGGATGAGTATTAGTGCTGAGGGAAGGGGGGGGTGGGATGAGTGGCAGTACTAGGGAGGGATGGGATGGGAGGAGTTGCAGTGCTGGGGGAGGGGGGGTGGGATAAGTGGCAGTGCTGAGGGGTGGGATGATTGGCAGTGCTGGTGGAGGGGGGATGAGTGGCAGTGCTAGGGAGGGATGGGATGAATGGCAGTGTTAGGGAGGGATTGACTCAGCAGTGGTGGTGGGGACTGGATTCAGTGACACTTACTTGCTGTCAGTGTCCACTCGGTTCCCCCTGCATCACTGTCTCTCTCAGCTCCCTCTGCTCCATGTGTCTCCACTGACATCCATCCTCATACAGCGATCATAACCTCCTGCAGCTCTTCCCCCAACACTGTACTGGGACAGCTGACTCTTTTAGATTCGGCTCTCAGACAGCATGCCCCATCATCAGCCTGCAACTGCACGACCAGGCGGAGACTGTGTGGGTGGTCCGTTGTGCTGTGCAGTAAGTGTCCCTGTTCCAACCGGAGTGTAACTAGAGAAGTCAGCGGGCCCCCCCCCCCCCCACAGTGGCGGAGCACCAGGTCCCAGTCGCAAGTGTGTCTGCTGCAACCTTGATAGTTCCACCACTGTCCCCTGTGCCAGCAGCACTCATGCAGCCCCAGACCATGACATTCCCACCACCATGCTTGACTGTAGGCAAGACACACTTGTCATAGTACTCCTCACCTGGTTGCCACCACACACACTTAAAACCATCTGAACCAAATACGTTTATCTTGTTCTCATCAAAACACAGGACATGGCTCCAGTAATCCATGTCCTCAGTCTGCTTGTCTTCTGCAAACTGTTTGCGGGCTTACGTGTGCATAATCTTTAGAAGAGGCTTCCTTCTGGGATGACAGCCATGCAGACCAATGTGATGCAATGTTTGGCGTATGGTCTCAGCACTGACAGGCTGAGCCCCCATCCCTTCAACCTCTGCAGTAATGCTGGCAGCACTCATAGATCTATGTCCTGGAACCTGTCCTGTTAAACCATGTATGGTCATGGCCACCGTGCTGTAGCTCAGTTTCAGGGTCTTGGCAATCTTCTTATAGCCTAGGCCATCTTTCTGTAGAGCAACAATTCTTTTTTTCAGATCGTCAGAGAGTTCTTTGCCATGAAATGTCATGTTGAACTTCCAGTGACCAGTATGAGAGAGTGAGAGCGATAACACCAAAATTTAACACACTTGCTCCCCATTCATACCTGAGACCTTATAACACTAATGGTTGAACTAGACAGATTTGTGCCTTTTTTCAACCAGACTAACTATGTAACACCCATCCATGCCCACTCTTCTCCCTTCTGTAATCATTTCCCCACTCCCATCCATTCTCACTGTCTTCGCCTCTCTGATCACTACTCACTTTCATCCAGTCCCACTCTCTTCTTCTCTGTGATCATTCCCCACTTCCATTCATGCCCACCCACTTCCCTGTTATCACTCCCCACTTCTATGTATGCCCACTCTCCTCCTCTCTGTAATAAGGTTCCTCCATTTCCATCCATGCCAACTTGTGTCTCTTTTGTGATCACTCCTCATTTCCATTCATGCCCACTCTTCCCCCCTCCTCCCATAACCATTTTCCTGTACTTCCATCATTCACTCTCTGCCACTCTGTGATCTCTCCTCACTTCCATATAATACCACTATCTTCTTTTCTGTAATTCCTTGACACTTCCATCCATGCCCACTCTTTTCCTTTTTGAGATCACTTCTCTCACTTTCATCCATGCCCACTTTTTTTCTTCTTTATGATTACTCCTCGCTTCCATATATTCTTACTCTTTTCTACTCTTGCTTCCATCCATGCTCACTCTCTTCCCTTCTATAATAATTTTCCTCCATTTCCATCAAAGTTCACTCTCTTCCTCTCTGTGATAACTCCTCACTTCCATCCATACCCACTCTTGCTCTCTATTGTCACTCCTCAGTTCCACTCCTGCCTGCTGTCTTCCAGTCTCTGCACATTCCTCCCTTCCATCCATGACTATTTTCTTCTCTGTGATCACTTCCCACTTCCATGTATGCCCACTCTCCTCCCCTCTGTAATCCTTTTCCTCCACTTCCATCCAGGCCAGCTTCCCCCTCTTCTGTGATCACTCCTCGCTTGCATCCATTCCCACTCTCTTCTTCTCTGTGATTACTCCTCCATTACATGTATGCCCACTCTCTTCCCCTTCATAATAATTTTCCTCTAATTCTAGTCATGTCAACACAAGTCTCTTTTGTGATCACTCCTCATTTTCATCCATGCCCCCCCACCACCGTAATTATTTTCCTTCACTTCCATCCTTGCCAACTCGTGTATCTTCTGCGATCACTCCTCATTTCCATCCATGCCCGCCCTGTTCCTCAATGTGATCACTCCTCACTTCCATCATGCCAATCTATTTGTTCTCCTGTCTGGTCGATCCCCCCCTTCTTATGTATTTATACACATTCTGTGATAAATCTCCACTGCTTCTCTTCTCTGTTAATGCTCTCCTTCCCTATGTTATAATCCTCCTCAACGTTTGTCTTGCACAGACCAATTATATAACAAAGAAATGTGCAAAACAAACTACATTTCTTATATTGGACATGACACACTATGGAAATGACTATAAGCAAAAAACACCCACTCCCAAAATGACTTTGTTCATGAATGGGCACACATTTGCTAGTCACAGTTAAATCATTGCATGAATCATCCTTTAGAATTCTATTACTTACATTAATAAGCCCTGTCAACTCTGAAAACTTGTAATGTATTATTCAAAGAGATCTTCTCATTAAAAAAATGCCTATACAGTCAGTAGCCTCTAATATCCTGAATACCAGTTTATTCTGACATGCAAACTCTTACAGTCTTGAGTAGTCACAGAAGTGCCAATGAAAAACTGCCAAGAAATCTCCTTGTGCCTGTCCTAATCCCTAACTCACCAATGTAGCATCCCAGGAAATATCGCTACCTCAGGGGCGACTGCAACCGGGCCCCATGCTCCAAGGGGGCCTGTGCGGCTCCCCTGTACACCTGGATAGGAGGGGCGGCGCCGGCCAGGGCAGCATGTAGAGAAATCACTGTCCATCGTTTTCCTCCTGTAGCTGCGGGAGCTCCTTCCTTTTCTGAATGGACATAGTCATAGCCAGTGACATTGTAAAAAATAAAATAAAATGATAAAAAATAATACAATTAAAATACCAAAAAATAAAAACTACTGACACCAGAGGGTGAACTTCTAGGATCGCCAAGGTCACACTTGCGACCGGGCCCTGGCAATCCACCACCGTGGGGAGGCCCCAAGATGGCAGGAAGGGGGCCCACTGCAGAACTTGTGAAAGGGACCCGCTGCGGGACTGTAATAAAGGGCCCCGCAACGAGAGTAAAGGGCCCCAGGATCAGTGGGAAGAGCCCCAGGCTTGAAGGAAAGGGCCCTTCATGGTTTCTTGCACCGGGGCCCTGAAGGTTCTAGTTACGCCTCTGCGCTACCTCCTATCTTCCACTCACCAGTGCCCTTCAAATTTCACTGTCCATCCATCTCAATGTAACAGTGGGATGTCCATAGAAATATTGATCGCCTCTGTTGCCCCAAGCTTAACAGTACAGAATCTCTTCATGTCCTAATTGAGCTCTTTTTGGTTCTTATAAGACCTACAAAACAACCAGCATCACTCCTTATCTGACTACAGTACCCTGAACACTGGTTGTTATAGTCTACAACCCTTTGCGTGTCTTCTGTGTTCTCATTGAATAAGCCTGAAAGTACATTATACTTAAGCTACTGGACCTGTTCTGTAATGTTGAAGATGTTTTGTAGCTTAGCAAGCCACGTATTTAGTTTAGATTAGAACCGAAGAAGTGGCTTGATAAGCTACAAAACATCTCCAATACTGCAGAACAATTTCAGTTGAATGGGACCAACGACTACTAAAAATACCATAACCTAGATAAATGAGAACCTTCACAGACATACATTAAACTTATATTTACTTCGTAGAGACTTGGTGTCCGAACGATCGGTTGCCATGGTGATGGTACTCTAGCAAAGTGAAGGCCGCAAGACTATACCAAATCCAAATAAGAAAAGGAAAGAACATTCACAAACAAATAAATCCATAATAAGCAAGCAGAAAATGTTTAAATGCCTAACTGTTACCAATACCTAACGTCAAGTATCATTAATTACCTGACTATAATCCTCCAGACTGTTAACATACTTTTTCTTTTCTGCATTCTTGCAACAGTAGACAATATATTAATTGCTATTAAAATTTCACCTTTGCAACCACTTAAACATGTTCGGTCAATCATTTGTTAATCAGCTTAAAAAAATCAATGCCTTTCATCTGTTGTGAGTATTTTTTATTGAACATGCTGCAGTAACTAATGGTAGGCTCATACGGATGGATTTACCCGTAGCTTACATATGTAACAGGACCAAGCCTCATGTAAACTGTTCTGCCTGCCTGTAATACTGCGGGTCATATGCCCTGTAATCTGTATGCAGCGATGTATAAGAGAAAATCATTGTATATGGATCAGAGGCAATAATAGTTTTCTAGTGAACCTTAACAAAGATGTTGGAATAGCAAGTAACAAATAAAATAAAGTATTATGCTTTGTGTGTTTACTTTACATTATATCTGGTTGCCCAATCCCTGAATGTGCATACAATAGAGCCCTGTAGATGTTCATTTTAAAGCCCAACTTCATCATAATCTGTTTTTCTATGCCCTGTAGTAGTTAAAATAAAAAAAAAAAAAAAAAAAAAAAAAAAAGCTGCAGCTGCAATACTCTCTCTCTGGCTCTGTTCCCTGCAGATCCAGTACTCTGTGATCCAGTGCCAGTCCTTTTTTGGGATGAATGACATTAAGAATCTTTAGATCTACTTCTTGTTGAGCAAAGAGCTTACAGTAAGGACTCACCCCCTTTGGGGCACATCATCAAGCTTCTCTGGACTAGAGAATGCTGCAGCGAAGAATTCTGTATCATTCAGGACCATCGTCCACCCCAGATAGAGCAACTGTGATGTCATGTGACCAGACCAAATAGGTGTAGCACTGTCTCCGTAGGACTTGCTGTGTGAGGACTTCTTGGCCTCCCTCTGATTACCTTGCAAGCAGTGACACATCCATCCTTACTCCCGTTTGCTCGTTACTCGATAAACATTCTAGGGTATTTGGTTTTGTGTATTATTGTTGGAACTAGGATGGGAGAGGGGAATAGTGGGATACTTCAACTGGAATTATTTACAGGTGAGGACAACTCTCACTAGGCCTCACCAGATTACTTGTGAATGCAGATTCTTTGCTGAACCATACTGCCACTTGTAAGGAAGAAATAAGTCATTTTGCTCATTCTAGCAGCAGAATTGATGCAACTACTTTCTCTTCAGGAAACTCACTAGCATCCCCTTGACTGATTCTCATCCACTGACTCTTCTAGCTGAAGGGGTGGCCCTCACAAGACAGGCCCCATGAAATAGATCTGTACTCACTTTAGGTAGATTCAGATCCTTCCAGTGTCTCCCTTCCAGTCAGCTCTGCAGGACATCTGGGTTCAGCTCCACTCTAACTTCAGGCCCTCAAGTCGACTACCCAAGGCCGCATGGCAGCTTTAAGCCCCGTAGGGCTTGCTGTATGATGACCTATTGGGCCTCCTATGATTACCTGCAGACAGTCACTTTGGGAATAGTGAGATACTCCAACTTTAACTATTTACAGTTGATAAAGACAACTCTCACTTGACCTCACCAGGTTATTTGTGAAAGCAGACACACTGCTTTAACTATACTGCCACTTGTATGGAGGGATTAAGTCTTCTTGCTCTCTCTAGCAGCAGACTTGATGCAGCTACATTATGTTTAGGACACTCTCTAGCATCCCCTTGACAGACACCCGTCCACTGACTCCTCTCACTGAAGGGATGGCCCTCTTAGGACAGGACCCATGACACAGATCTGTACTCACTATATGTAGAATCAGATCATTTCCAGTGCCTCTCTTCCAGTCAGCTCTGCAGGACCTCTGGGTTCAGCTCCTCTCTGACTCTCAGGCCCTCAGGTTGACCAACTGAGGCCGCATGGCAACTTCTACAAAGGAGGGCCAGCCACCCCTCCCCCTCCCCCTGAGACCCTGCTCTATAGCCGAAGACCCCAAGCACATGTGCCCTTGGCATTTATGCAGTCACCCAGCATGCATCGAGGCACATTCCTCTGCCAATAGCCAGGGCTGTAACAATGCCTGTGCTTTGACTTTGACTCCTATCAATGGATCCTGCTCCCTGGTAGGCAGAGAGCTTTCTAAATTTACCAGACAGCCTTCTTGGTAAGCAGAAAGACCAAGAAACGATACTCTCTTCTGGCACCTACATAGGAGGGTGCTACATACAGAAAAAGGGACCAATTACAGCCACATCCACTGCCTCTCAAACTAGAAATTATTACCATTGTAGCGGAGAGCCCATTTACACAGATGCAGATGCGGACCTCTTTCCCACAACTCCCTGGGTTCCTGGACATGCCCAGGAAAGGTAAGTTACTCTGCTTTCCTCCATCAGCAGCTCAGAGAGGTCAAATCTGGGATGAGACAGAAGTAGCTAGGCAAGTGATCTGCAGCCAAATAAAAAGCCTTCCACTATCAGATCCAGTGTGCAGACAGCCAGACCGCAGCCTAATAGCACGCAGCTTCCTAGGATGACCTGGCTACTTTGGGGAACACCTCCCTGGTTGCTGCTGGAAGACTCCAGCTCCAATTAGGAGGCCCTTTCTCATTAGATCCTTACAGCTGTTAACCTGTATTACCAGAGGTACCCTCGACTTCACTGATAGAGATGCCGTCTATGAGGATAATTGCAAGTAGCTTTGTTCTTTATTGTCTTAGTAAAATAGCGTCAGCTAGACTATGTTATAGGGTTCCAGTGACAGAATGAGATATTTAGGTGTCAGGACTCATTTTGCCTAAATATCGCAGGAGATCCTGAAACTGTAAATTCACTAGACCGTTTTGCAGCATTTACAGCAAAACGCTGAAAAAGCTGGGTAAATAACGCATAATAATAGGCATTAAAATCCATTCACAGAAGGAAATAAATAATTAAATGTATGTGGAAATTAAGTAGTGGTCCAGGCATGCGTTAATGATGGAAGTGATGACTTTGGTCATCACACCTAAATGGTCAGGGCATGAAAATGTTTAACCACTTCAGCTCTCAAACCTGTATACCCCCTTTGGACCAGACCATAGTTTCACATTTCCGCTATGTGTCTATTTATGAGACTATACCTTTGTAATTACTTATGATACAGAGAAGATACATATATATTTTTTAATGGGACAAACAGTGCTTTCTTGTGATCCTAATGTCCTCTGAGATTTTTTTTAATGTATTTAAGGGGAAGAAGGGAACATTTTTTTTTAACTTTGATCAGCAATATTTTGAACGCAAATAGCATTACTGTGGCGAAAACGTATACATTTTATTCTGGTACTTGTTATGTTTACTGAAACACTAAAATTACAATTTTAGTACAAAGCTTTTTAAAGTTATTTACAAAAGAAATATATATTTTTCTTAAGTTTTTTTTATCATATACAATATCTCACAAAAGTGAGTACACCCCTCACATTTTTCTGAATATTTTATTATAACTTTTCATGTGACAACACTGAAGAAATGACACGTTGCTACAATGTAAAGTAGTGAGTGTACAGCTTGTATAACAGTGTAAATTTTCTGTCCCCTCAAAACAACTTAACACACAGCCATCAATGTCTAAATCACTGGCAACAAAAGTGAGTACACCCCTAAGTGAAAATGTCCAAATTGGGCCCAATTAGACATTTTCCCTCCCCAGTGTCATGTGATTCATTAGTGTTACAAAGTCTCAGGTGTGAATGGGGAGCAGGTGTGATAAATTTGGTATTATCGCTCTCACTCTCTCATACTGGTCACTGGAAGTTCAACATGACACTTCATGGCAAAGAACTCTCTGAGTATCTGAAAAAAAGAATTGTTGCTCTACTTAAAGATGGCCTAGGCTTTAAGAAGATTGCCAAGACCCTGAAACTGAGCTGCAGCATGGTGACCAAGACCATACAGCGGTTTAACAGGAACAGGCCTCATCATTGTCCACCAAAGAAGTCGAGTGCACGTGCTCAGCCTCATATCCAGAGGTTGTCTTTGGGAAATAGACGTATGAGTTCTGCCAGCATTGCTGCAGAAGTTGAAGGGGTGGGGTGTCAGCCTGTCAGTGCTCAGACCATACGCCGCACACTGCATCAAATTGGTCTGCATAGCTGTCATTCCAGAAGGAAGCCTCTTCTAAAGACGATGCACAGGAAAGCCCACAAACAGTTTGCTGAAGACAAGCAGACTAAAGACATGGATTACTGGAACCATGTCCTGTGGTCTGATGAGACCAAGATAAACTTATTTGGTTCAGATGGTGTCAAACATGTGTGGCAGCAACCAGGTGAGGAGTACGAAGACAAGTTTGTCTTGCCTACAGTCAAGCATTGTGGGTGGAGTGTCATGGTCTTGACCGTCTGGGGCTGTATGAGTGCTGCCGGCACTGGGGAGCTACAGTTCATTGAGGGAACCATGAATGCCAACATGAACTGTGACATACTGAAGCAGAGCATGATCCCCTCCCTTTGGAGACTGGGCCGCAGGGCAGTATTCCAACATGAAAACGACCCCAAACACACCTCCAAGACGACCACTGCCTTGCTAAGGAAGCTGAGGGTAAAGGTGATGGACTGGCTAAACAAGTCTCCAGACCTAAACCCTATTGAGCATCTGTGGGGTATTTTCAAATGGAAGGCGGAGGAGTTTAAGATCTCTAACATCCACCAGCCCTGTGATGTCGTCATGCAGGAGTAGAAAAGGGGATCCAGTGGCAACCTGTGTCGCTCTGGTGAACTACATGTCCAAGAGGGCTAAGGCAGTGCTGAAAAATAATGGTGGCCACACAAAATATTGACACTTATGGCCCATTTTGGACATTTTAACTTAGGGGTATACTCACTTTTGCTGCCAGTGGTTTAGACATTAATGGCTGTGTGTTGAGTTATTTTTAGGGGACAGCAAATTTACACTGTTATACAAGCTGTACACTCACTACTTTACGTTGTAGGAAAGTGTAATTTCTTCAGTGTTGTCACATAAAAAGATAAAATGTGAGGGGTGTATTCGCTTTTTTTGAGATACTGTATATATATATATATATATATATATATATATATATATATAATGTGTGTGTATGGTAAGGAAGGGGTTATTAATAGATAAAAAGGGGTTAATAGGGAAACCCTCCACATTAACCACTTAAGCCCCGGAAGATTTTACCCCCTTCCTGACCAGGGGGTTTTTTGCGATCTTTTACTGCGTGACTTTAACGGACAATTGCGCGGTCATGCAACGCTGTACCTAAACGAATTTCACGTCCTTTTTTTCCCACAAACTAAGCTTTCTTTTGGTGGTATTTGATCACCTGTGCGATTTTTTTTATCATGCGCTATAAACAAAAAAAGAGCGTAATTTTTGCAAAAATAACAATATTTTTCACTTTTTTTTATATGAAATTCCCCCCCAAAAAATGTAAAAATCAAAATTTTTTTAACATTTTCGGCCAAATTATTTTATGCTACATATGTTTGGTAAAAAAAAATTGCAAAAAGCGTATTTTGATTGGTTTGCGCAAAAGTTATCGCGTTTACTAACAAAGGGAAAGATTTTGGTGTTTTTTTTTAACGAGTAATGGCGGCGATCTGCAATTTTTTTGCGGTACTGCGACATTGCGGCAGACAGATCGGACCCTTGACTGACATTTTTGACACTTTTAGGGGTACCAGTGACATTACTGCAGTAATCAGTGCTATACATATGCACTGTTACTGTAAAAATGACACTGGCAGGGAAGGGGTTAACTGTATTGGACAGGGAGGGGTTAAGTGTGTCCTAGGGGCATGATTCTAACTGTAGTGGGACATGGCTACTAGTGTAAAAACAGCGATCAACGGTTCTACATAGTAGAACCGTCTGATCTCCATTTTTACACAGGGGAGAATGACAGGCGGCTTGTTTACATACAGTGGGTACGGAAAGTATTCAGACCCCCTTAAATTTTTCACTCTTTGTTATATTGCAGCCATTTGCTAAAATCATTTAAGTTCATTCTTCTTCCTCATGAATGTACACATAGCACCCCATACTGACAGAAAAACACAGAATTGTTGACATTGTTGCAGATTTATTAAAAAAGAAAAACTGAAATATCACATGGTCCTAAGTATTCAGACCCTTTGCTCAGTATTTAGTAGAAGCCCCCTTTTGATCTAATACAGCCAGGAGTCTTTTTGGGAAAGATGCAACAAGTCTTTCACACCTGGATTTGGGGATCCTCTGCCATTCCTCCTTGCAGATCCTCTCCAGTTCTGTCAGGTTGGATGGTAAACGTTGGTGGACAGCCATTTTTAGGTCTCTCCAGAGATGCTCAATTGGGTTTAAGTCAGGGCTCTGGCTGGGCCATTCAAGAACAGTCACGGAGTTGTTGTGAAGCCACTCCTTCGTTATTTTACCTGTGTGCTTAGGGTCATTGTCTTGTTGGAAGGTAAACCTTCGGCCCAGTCTGAGGTCCAGAGCACTCTGGAGAAGGTTTTTGTCCAGGATATCCCTGTACTTGGCCGCATTCATCTTTCCCTCGATTGCAACCAGTCGTCCTGTCCCTGCAGCTGAAAAACACCCCCACAGCATGATGCTGCCACCACCATGCTTCACTGTTGGGACTGTATTGGACAGGTGATGAGCAGTGCCTGGTTTTCTCCACACATACCGCTTAGAATTAAGGCCAAAAAGTTCTATTTTGGTCTCATCAGACCAGAGAATCTTATTTCTCACCATCTTGGAGTCCTTCAGGTGTTTTTTAGCAAACTCCATGCGGGCTTTCATGTGTCTTACACTGAGGAGAGGCTTCCGTCGGGCCACTCTGCCATAAAGCCCCGACTGGTGGAGGGCTGCAGTGATGGTTGACTTTCTACAACTTTCTCCCATCTCCTGACTGCATCTCTGGAGCTCAGCCAAAGTGATCTTTGGGTTCTTCTTTACCTCTCTCACCAAGGCTCTTCTCCCCCGATAGCTCAGTTTGGCCGGACGGCCAGCTCTAGGAAGGGTTCTGGTCGTCCCAAACATCTTCCATTTGAGGATTATGGAGGCCACTGTGCTCTTAGGAACCTTAAGTGCAGCAGAAATCTTTTTGTAACCTTGGCCAGATCTGTGCCTTGCCACAATTCTGTCTCTGAGCTCTTCAGGCAGTTCCTTTGACCTCATGATTCTCATTTGCTCTGACATGCATTGTGATCTGGAAGGTCTTATATAGACAGGTGTGTGGCTTTCCTAATCAAGTCCAATCAGTATAATCAAACACAGCTGGACTCAAATGAAGGTGTAGAACCATCTCAAGGATGATCAGAAGAAATGGAAAGCACCTGAGTTAAATATATGAGTGTCACAGCAAAGGGTCTGAATACTTAGGACCATGTGATATTTCAATTTTTCTTTTTTAATAAATCTGCAACAATGTCAACAATTCTGTGTTTTTCTGTCAGTATGGGGTGCTATGTGTACATTCATGAGGAAGAAGAATGAACTTAAATGATTTTAGCAAATGGCTGCAATATAACAAAGAGTGAAAAATTTAAGGGGGTCTGAATACTTTCCGTACCCACTGTAAGCCGCTCTGCCTTTCTCCCGCTGTACCGACGATCGTAGTGTGACCGGCGGACATCGGGTGAACCTCCCTGAACCTCCCTGAATGAGCCGAGGCGGGCGCGCGCCTCAGCGGGCGCGCGCTCGCCCGCTATTGGCTCAAATCCCAGTGACAAGCGAGTGACGTAGATCTGCGTCACTCTACCTGGCCGGGGCTGACTGCCGCAGTAAATATACTGTGCGCAGTTGGCAACCGGTTAAGGAGCAAATCCGCAGTGATGGTAGTAACTGTGTTTAAGTAAAGGGCGTTACTTAACGCAGTTACTTTAGAGGGTAACGAGTAATCTAACTGATTACTCTTCCCCTCACGGTAACGCCGTAGCCTCCAAATGGGCTGTGTTACCGCAATTTCATCTACCGCCACTAGATGGCAGTAGTGTAATTGTAATTCTTCCTCCTCTCCTCTACAGTATGACCGAGGCCGGCGCTGTCCACAGTACTGGCCTCAGTCGACGAGAAAGAGGAGGAGACTGACTGACCTGAGAGCAGAGAGTGCGGACTCCGAGTACAGCGCGCCAGGCCCAGGAGGGCAGAGCGAGGCCAATGCCATTGCCACAGTGCCACTTTGCAAGCCTGGCCATATAACTTAATTTAATGTAAAAAAATATAGTCTAGGCAGCAGGCAGTCCACCACCGCTCAGCCAGCCAGAGAGAAGAGAGAGGCGCACAGGCAGACAGACAGGCCTGGAGGAGGAGGACAGAGCCAGACGGACCCCAGGCCACACCACCACCAGCCAGCCACCACCACCAGCAGTGCAGCAGCAGCACAGGTACCTTACCAAAAAACTAAAGATGGTTACTTACAGCACAGACTCAGGACTGAAAACATAAAATACCACAGTCAGGACTGGAGTGGACTCAGGAGTAAGACTCAGGTCAGGTACCACCGTACCACACTGCCAGTACCCCCACCAGTGCCACACCACCAGCCACCACTGCCCACCACCCCAACCACCAGCAGCAGCAGGTACTACTTGAGTGAAAAAAAAAGTACCACTCAGTCAGGAGTCCAGTGTACCTGTGTACCACCACCACCACGCAGTCAGCCGGTACCACTCAGCAAATACCCACTAAGGTACCACTCAGCAAATACCACTCTGTACCACTCAGCAAATACCACTCAGGTACCCACTGCCAGTGTACCACGCAGCCGGAAACACTCAGCAAATACCACTCAGGTACCAGTGTACCACGCAGGTACCAGTGCCACTCAGCAAATACCACTCAGGTACCACTAAGCAAATACCACTCAGGTACCAGTGTACCACGCAATCAGCCAGTACCACTCAGCAAATACCACTCAGGTACCACCAGTGCCACTCAGCAAATACCACTCAGGTACCTTACCAGTGTACCACACAGCCAGTACCACTCAGAAATCAGGATTCACCACATAGGTGTCTCATTGTCCCACAGCAACATTAAAACAGTGTAGATTACTGTACAGTGTTTTATAATAATAATTGCTTCTAGTTAGTGTTCATTTCCTTATTTTAACATATTTAATATTAGGGGCATACACGTTGTTTGACAAATTCAATTATTTTTTTTAAAATAACGCAATAGTTACTTTCCCTGGTAATTAGTTATTTTTTTACTGATGTAACTCAGTTACTAACTCAGTAACTTTTTGTGAGAAGTAATTAGTAACTATAACTAATTACTTTTTTTAAGTGACATGACCAACGCTGTTGGAACCATGATGTATTTACCCCTCTTGTTGTGCAAGGTATCGAAATCTTTTGCCAGCCCTGTAACTGTCTCTTCATGGATGAAAGGCACCAGCGGTTTCTCATACTTCAGCAGCTCAACAGATGCTTGTAATCCAAATATAAAAATAGGTGTAGTAGTCTAGCCCTACCCCATAGGGATAAAATAGTGTATACAAAAACTCATGTAAAAATTCAAGTGCAAATAACTCTGTATGATAAATATAAAAAGATAATCATAAGAACTAATGCAGTGAATGAAGTGCAACACAGTAGTATAAATTGATCGATGTGCTTGAAGAATAATATACAAAATCAATCCCAATAGATATTGGGGGTAAACGCAAACAACAGTGATGTACAATAATTGCAAAAAAACTAAGAGAAAGACATGGTAACAAATTAATACACATGTATGAAGTCCATATATTCAGATATCCTTTAGAAGTAGTGTTGTGAATAAATCTCTTCACCAAAAAAATAGGTGGTGTGTGTGGTGGTCTTCTTTCTTTAAATATCACCAAAGTGCTCACTAGCCTCTCACCTCAGTTCTTGCTTGTAATCAGCCTTTGTAGTTATATCACTCTTTAGAAGATCCTAGCATTTTTTAGCCAGCAGATGTCATCTTTATCTTTATTTCAATAAGGGAACACTGCCGCTGCAAAGGTATCCTTAGGGATCTTCCTATTCGCTCTCCAATGTACTTTCACCCATACAAGTATAAAGGGAATACTCTCATAGTGCAGTATATTTGAATTTTTTTTTTTTTTTTTTTATAAAATGTAATAAAAAACTCACAGTTATAGTATACAAGTATCGGAAGTGGTATGAATGTTCTGCTCGTTCTCATGGTAACGTCACTTCCGGTTGTCTCCGTCTATGCCCTACACGTTACGTCACGCACACGTGACTTCTTCAGGGGATGACAGAGAATGTGTTGGATTGTCTTTTATAGTCTGTGTTAATGGTAGCGGCCATAAGTCTATATTATGAATAGTAAGCATTATACCGCCATGTTGTAGAAGTCCAGATTGATATGAACGCCATGTTTCGTGTAATTACAGTATATGCGGATGTGCTTCTGAATAAGTACTAATCCTTTATTCTGTTATTATGAATGGGCTAAGTGAACTAAACACCAATACGAATACCGGGAGGGTCGTGCACACATATACATAGATAACGTGAAGGAGTATATAATAAGTGGCAAAGATTCTGACACCTAGTTTAAAAATCACTGATAAAACAGTTAAGATCAAATTCAATGTTTAAACCCGATGGTGTAAGGGTATTTATCCAAAATATCCATTTGGATTCCAATTGGCTCAGGGTTCTTATTTTGTGGTTGCCCCTCCAGTGTCTTTTATAGGGTTCTATACCCCAGAATTTGAGATGTGGTAGTCTCTCTGATGTACTTTATCAAAGTGTCTTTATACATTATGCTTGTCATACCCCTTTAGTATATTTTGTACATGTTCTTTAATCCTAATTCTCAATAATATTTTTGTGCGCCCTATGTGCTGTAATCCACAGCTACATTCTAGGGCATATACTGCCCCCTTCTGTATTGCATCCTATGAAGTAATTAATTTTAAATGTATTTCCAACACTATTTGAGGTAAATTTGAACTTCCTTTCATTTGGTTGCTTTGCTCTAGGACACGCATAACATCTTCTGCAGGGAAAAAAATCCCCTACCTGTCAAGGATAAAAACATCTTTTTTTTGGTCTATCACATTTCTAACTACTTTGTCCCTAATAGCTTTTTTATATATAAATTTAAGTATATCCTGCAGATGTCTGTCTGCTTGTAGGATGTGCCAATGCTTCTGTATTATTTTTTTTATCTTTCTATATTGTATCTTGTAATCGGCCACCAGTTTTCTGCCTAGAAGAAAAGACATAAGCCATGAAGGAAACAAGTTATACATCCAAGATGTACAATAATCATCCTTTCTAATGTCAGTACACACAATCAGACTTACCTTTCCTTCCTGCTCAACTCCATTTTCCTCTTGATGTTGCCTTTGATGCCTTGGTATCTTTTTTTGCCGTTTTCTTCACATGTTACTCCCACTGCATTTACAGCTCTGGTAATGATTTTCCATTGCTTTTTCTTCCATGCTTGATCACTCCTAAACATGTGGGAATCCAACAACTTTTAAAACACAAGAGCCAAAAGCTCAAACAACACCACATTCCCTGCATACGTGAACTTTAGACTTTGTTGTCGACCATATGAGCGTTTCCTCTTGTTATGGGTACTTGCTATTTGCTTGCAACTGCCGTCACTGGAACTTTCATGATGTCTGCATTTCTTGGATCTTGAGAGAGCGGGCTTTGTGCAAGAGTCACTGCTGTCAGTTGAGGGTTCCTCCACATAGGGCATGTATGTTTGTCCGGCACCCTCATCATCCACTTCTGTACTGCTATCTACTGTGTGTAGTTGACTTGGGTAAAAGTTACATGTTTTTCTCTGTTCTGAGTAGTGGGCTTTTAGGACGTCTCTTCTTCGTTACTTGCCAAGATGGTGGAAACTTGTGAATGACAGATCTGCTGAGAGATTTACAGGACATTAAAAACACGGAGTACCTATTTGGCTTGAGCATTCTAAGACTGAAGCTATTTAGAGTTGATGGGAAGATGAATGGAGCCAAATACAGGGCAATCTTAGAACCAAACCTGTTAGAGTCTGCAAAAGACTTGAGACTGGGGCAGAGGTTCACCTTTCAGCAGGACTATGCCCCTAAACATACAGCCAGAGCTACAATGAAATGGTTTAGATCAAAGCATATTCATTTGTTAGAATGGCCCAGTCAAAGCCCAGACCTAAATCCAATTAAGAATCTGTGCCAAGACTTGAAAATTGCTGTTCATAGAGGCTCTCCATCCAATCTGACAGAGCTTGAGCTATTTTGTAAAGAAAAATGGGCAAAAAAGTCACTCTCTAGATGTGCAAAGCTGATAGACACATACCCAAAAAGACTTGCAGCTGTAATTGCAGAAAAAGGTGGTTCTGCAAAGTATTGACTCAGGGGTGCTGAATACAAATTCATATCACACTTTTCAGATATTTATTTGTAAACAAAATTTGAAAACCATTTATCATTTTCCTTCCACTTTACAAGTATGTGCTTTGTGTTGGTCTATCACATAAAATCTCAAAAAAATAAATTTAGGTTTTTGGTTGTAACATGACAAAATGTGGAAAATCTCAAGGGGTATGAATATTTTTTTCAAGGCACTGTATACTTACATTTTTTTTGTCTGTCTGCTCAGCTGAGCTGGTTTCTCAATACCAGTTATAGATATACTGTGAACCTGTGTTAAAATGTGATTGTTAGTTATACTGTTTACAATTCTATTACATTTAAATATATTTAACTACCTTTAACAACTCTATTCAACATTTGTGCAGAAACATAATATTTAAATCACAATACATAATACTTTTAAAATTAAAGTGCATTCAGTGCAAAAAATGTGCATGAACAATAAGTCCTTTAATGTGCTGGTTATCTTATTCTTCCAGTGCCAGTATGTTCCAACAAGTGCCGTTGTACTCCCCTCCTTATGTGCCCTTACTCACCAACTAGTGATGGGTTAAACGCCTGTGTTTCAAAAATAATCCTCCAGTGGCAAAAAATGTGTTTTTCTTTCTTTTGTGGTAGGTAGGTCAAAGAACCTAATTTGAGTGTAGGGAGATAGAATCAGGAGAAATCCATAGCGTAATTCCGTTTTTATTATTTAAAAAAAAAAAAAAACATATAAAAGCAAACTGAGCACTTACAAAACTCTCCTCTTGCACGTGAGCATGTAATGACGCAGTTCTGGAATTCAAAAGTCGCGATTTGCATTTCAAAGAGCGGATGTGACATAACTGGAAGTATCCACCCACTTCGCTCCACCCAGGAAGTGTCCTCAGAAGCATCACTGACTGTGGAAACACACACTGGACCTCATGCAACTTGGATTCTGTGCCTCTCCACTCTTCCTCCAGGCTTTGGGACCTCGATTTCCAAATGAAATGCAAAATTTTCCACAGTCAGTGATGATTTGGGGAGCCATGTCATCTGCTGGTGTTGGTCCACTGTGTTTTATCAAGTCCAAGTCAGTGCAGCTCTCTACCAGGAAGTTCTAGAGCACTTCATGCTTCCCTCTACTGACCAGCTTTATGGGAATGCTGATTTCATTTCTCAGCATGACTTGGCACCTGCCCACACTGCCAAAAGTACCAATACCTGGTTTATTGATCATAGTATCACTGTGCTTGATTGGCCAGCAAACTCGCCTGACCTAAACCCCATAGAGAATTTGTGGGGTATTGTCGAGAGGAATATGAGGCACCAGACCTAACAATGCAGACAAGCTGAAGGCCACTATCAAAGCAACCTGGGCTTCCATAACACCTCTTCGATGCCAAAGGCTGATCGCCTCCATGCCACGCCGCACTGATACAGTAATTCATGCAAAAGGAGCCCCGACCAAGTGCATACTATACTGTAAATGGACGTAATTTTCAGTAAGCCAACATTTCTGTATTTAAAATCCTTTTTTTATTGGACTTATGTAATATTCTAATTTTCCAAGATACTGAATTTATGTTTTTACTACCTGTAAGCAATAATCAAAATTAAAAGAAAGAAATTCTTGAAATATAATACTCTGTATGTAACGCATCTATATAAAATATACTTTCACTTTTTGAATTGAATTACTGAAATAAATGAACTTTTTGATGATATTCTAATTTTATGAGATGCACCTGTATATATCATGAATAATAGCATAGGTCAGCGCAGAGAAGGAGTGCATGGAGGGTGCAGCATTGCATATTATTGTGTATGCATACATTTGCCAACATTATGGAAACTAATACACAGTTTTCTAGCTGTATTTGGTGTGCATGGAGGAGGTATTGTTGCACATGTTGCATGCAGAGTTTGCTAGCTGTGGTGTGCATGGAGGAGGCATTGTTGCACATGTTGCATGCAGAGTTTGCTAGCTGTGGTGTGCATGGAGGAGACATTGCTTCACATGTTGCATGCAGAGTTTTGCTAGCTGTGGTGTGCATGGAGGAGCTGCACATGGTGCATGCAGTGTTTTCCAGCTATGCTGTGTATGGAGGAGGCATTGTTGGTGCATGCAGTGGTGGTGTACAAGGTGGGTATTTTATGCAGAGCTTGCAAGCTGAGAGCATGCTTGTGAAGACTTACCATGCGTTCCACCAAATCCACCATGTTTGGCTTCTCCTCCCATTCTGTCTCTCTGTCAGGCCTAATGTAGCGGTGGAAGTTATACAACGCCTGGTCCTGCTCATAGTAAATTACCTTAACCACCGACATGTGCGATAAATTACCACATGGAAAAATGCGGTAATTACAGCTCAATCGAACAAACAGGGTATTTGTTATTTAACGCAAAATTCTCAGGGAATTGCACTTTTAAAACTGATTTAACGCAAGCCCTATTTTACCGCATTTTATTTGCTGTTATTTAACTCTTAGGGAGCTGACACCAGAATCAGGTAGGAACTTGATCACATTACCCTAAACAATTCAAACTGTAAACAGTATATCTAATAAATGGCCAATATAAACAGTAAGCTAATTAACAACTAGTCACCTAGACAAGCCTGTGTCTTTAGGGCACTATGAAAAACAAAGAGGCTTTTAGGTTGCTGAATAAGTCACTTTACATGTGCTGTGGAAATATGCCAACTATTGTTTACCATAAACTTTGCTGGTTTGACCAAGCCCATTCCTCCTCTGTTTTTTTTTTTTTGCACAATGCATCTAAGTTATGAAGAGTTGGTGTAGAAATGTGAAGTATGTTTGGTTGGACAGGAGTAAATACCTTAACAAAAATTCATTCTGGCACTTACTTTGGGAATTATTCATCCAAAGGTGTTTTTACTCTTGGGATTTTCCGTGGTCAATAATTGTGGTGTCTAGAAAGAAAAGGAAAATGAAGATGCTTATTTCAACCTGAAATTTCTTCAGACAACACTAGGCGCATATTTGCAAAAACTAGGTGTATCAAATGTGGGAACTCCCATTCCCAATATCCCAAAGAAAGGTCAAATAATACTTAACTCTGGCAACAGCTTGCACTCGATATCTGGAACAGAACAATGAGGAGGTTTTTTGCTGCAATCTTTCCTTCCACAGCTCCAAAACGAACGCCCCCCCCCCCACCCCCATCATCCTAGTGACTCTTTTTAAGTCCCCTATACCAGAGACTACCCACAGGATGTAGTCATTCTTCTTGGCCACTCACAGGTCATTTTGTGAGTGATGTCAGCAACACATGGTTGCACTTCCCCCCAAAACCACATGGTCAATTGGATATACGGCAGCCATCTTTACACACGGCATCAAAGCTCACTAAACCACCTGTGAGTGAGAGATATTTTTACGCATGTATGGGAACTATTATCATGAATCACTTAAAAAATATCAAGAAGGGGGAAATCAGCGATCAATTTCTAAAATTGGTGCACCACAGGACAGTTAAAGTAGATGAAGAATATGCAAAGCTATTGGAAGATGAAAATAGCAATGTGTATAAATGAAATTCAATAATCAATATGAAACATTCAGATGATCAAGGATAAAATAAAATAAGTGCTGCAAAGCTAATAAGGTGATCAAATATTGCCGAAAATATGCAAATGAGCAAAAAGTGCTGAAGTGCTGGTGAAGTGAACAATAAATAATCAATAATAAAGGTGCAAAAGATGCAATGGAGAAGCACACCGAGGTGACTGTGAAAATGCTAACAGCAAATGAATAATCAACAAATAACAATAAAGGTGCAAATAATGCAATGGAGCAGCACACAAAAACACTGTGAAAATGTTAGCAGCAATAATAATAATAGTCCATATGCCACTAGGTGATGTGCCCATAAATAAATAAATAAATAGCAAAAGGTGAAAAAGTTCAAAGGTGTTTCCGGTGAATAAAACTGAGAATCGCATCCAGTGACAATCGTGTGCGATTAATTCGTGAGCTTGTATCCTAAATTAAGTGCAATGGCCGCTCACCTCCATTAACACTCAAAAGAGCGTTTTGGTGTATTAAATCACCTTCAAGGACATCAGGAGGTTATCCAATGAAGTGTAAATATGATTGGACAGTGGATGTCTCCTCAGATCTTAGGTAGATGTCTGCAGTGGAAATTCCTCTCCTTCTAAGGACCTGTATCCTGGTGTATTCCTATGCCAATCAATCATCCAAATGACAAGAGGGGGCGCTCATAGTGTAGTAGGTAAATATTTAATGTAGCAAAGAATCAAAACACTTACAGTTGTAGTTAAAATTAGCAAGCTGGAGCCAGCAAATAAACCGCCGATGCGGTGTGCACAGATGCTTCCGGTCTCAGCCGTAGACCGGAAGTGACGTCACCCGGCTTCTCCCAACGCGTTGCGTCACAACAGACACGTGACTTATCTTCCTTTGGCCCCGGGCCATGTTCTAACCATCGGGACCCAGGACGTTTGATTCTGGGTCACCTGATTGCTGTGATAGCCTCTGATTGGCTATCATAGTGATTAGTCACTGTGAAGCCTGCCCCTGTGTCCTCTGTCTCTGAGAATGGATGAGACAGATACATTGTATCTGTAAAAAAAAAAGTGTGTGTGTAGAAAAAAAAAAATTATAATTAAAAAAAAAAATTACCTAGATCAAGGTTTGATCAATGTCAGCCCCAGGGTTAGTGTTTGGGACAAAGGTCAGGTTCAGTATTTTTTTTTGGACAGGATTTTTTTTTTTGTCAGTACCAGTATGTTTTAGGAGGGATAAAAAAAAGAAAGAAACAAAATGCGCACTATTGTTTCTGGGCTGCACTACCGGTACAAACAACAACTAACATAGACATATGTGGTATTTCTGCAATAGTGCTAGCAGAGGGGATTTGGGGGAGATTTGTGCTACCAGGATGATTATTGGAGAGAAGATTTACAGACTATGCCTCACAAATCACATTTTAGGGCTTGTTCACACCAATTGCAGTAATGCTTTCGAAATCACACATTTTACCGCATCGTACAAAAATGTGCTGTCCTACTGGCACCCCACGCATCTATATTTGTGCATTTACGCCCGCTAAGGGTTAAGGGTTTTGGTGCAGCCTGGCACCTTTTTTTGCGTGATTCCAACAAATAAGGCAACCCATTAAAAAAAACGTGATGCACGTAGGAATGTGCAAAAAAATGACTCAGACGCCCTCAGACTGGTGTGCCCTGAGATTGTGCACAATTCTAAAGGGTGCCCTGTTCAAAAAAAGGTTGGAAAACACTCTTCTAACCCATATCTTACCATGCTTCAGAAGTCCAAGCAAATAGAGCAGAAAGGCTAAACATTTAAACTGGGCATTTTTGGGCAAACAAGCAAGAACCAAATGTTGGCTTCCTGGCTTGATCGGGCAGGTTGGTTGAGACTACGATCCCGAACATGCCAGAGCCCATTTCTACTCTTCTGATGAGCTCTCCTCCGCCATCTTTCACACTTTGGAAAATACAGCAAAACACGGTCAAATAACTCATGCGCTATTTTAGGAGCATTTTTTGGTGAATGCCAAGCAACTTTTTAAAAAACGCTGAGCTGAATTTTACTGCAATTTTTAAAGGGAAACATACTGCTTTGTGAATGGAGCCCCTAGTGTACTATGGAGACTATGCTATCAAGTTACCCTGACTACAGAGAATGGGAGATACGGTATTACTCTGAAGAGCTAATGTTTGCGCAGCATTCGTAATCAGTTTATATATTATTTTGCAGTGTATGCATGCTCTGTGCCATTCTGACCCTGTTTTGCATTATTGCTTCTTTTACACCTGTTTAGTAAACTGAAATGTACAGTTACTCTGTCTGATTATTCAGCCATTGCCCATCCTGTTATACCCTCTTTGCAAGAAATGTTGCAGACACCACTTTCACTGCTGCCTGCATGTTCAAGGTTACCAATAAACTCTGTATGCTGTGTGAGCAGAAAAAAACATATCTCAGAGGCGATACTGGTTTCTTACAGGGTGACAGGCTCATCTTGTTCTAAACATACAGCTTTAGCCTTAATTGCAGCTTGAAAGTGACATTTTTACAACTGCTGGATGCACTTATCTTAATTAGTGACAGTATTTCCACTGCTTCAGCTGTGTGGGTGGAGACCTGGCACCACTCAGGGAGGATCTCGCTCATGCTCAACTAAAGTCATAAAATACTGCAACTTGGCAATCATTTAGTAAGGTTAGTTTTAAGTCCATTTGATTGGGTCCTTCTGGCCCAAGAGAGAAGCACCACTGCCTACTCTTTGAAATGTCCTTCTGTGCTTGGGCTGCACAGAGTCTCATGCTCTCAATGTCATTATCACTGTCATCACGGCCACACATCACATGTAAATGATGAGAATTTAAGCTTAAAGGGGAGCTATGGGCAAAATTCAGGGCCGTCTTTATTATTGATTGGACCCTGGGCAAAATGTTCTTTGGGCACCTCCAGCTTCCTCCCTGCTCTGAAACATACAATAAAAAGCAGCTAGACTCAAAATCAGTTTTCTGCAGCTGTTTAGGTAGCGATTACGATTGTTTGCCAAAGATTACAGCATATTACTGCTCACTGTCGCTGACTGGATGCTAGAGGTTACGGCACACATTACGAGTCACCAATTAGTTTCTAGAGGTTACAGCACATCATTTCTGCTTGCTGATTGGTTGCTAGAGGTTACTGTACATCCCTACCGCTCACTGTTTGATTGCTAGAGGTTACATGTTTACTGCTCACTCATTGGCTGCTAGAGGTTACTGCACATTATTACACTCACTGATTGGTTGCTAGAGGATACTCAGCATTATTACCACTTATTGGTTGCTAGAGGTTACAGCACATCAATAAAGCTCACTGATTGGTTGCTGAAAGTTACAGCACATCATCTCCCCATTGCCTGCACACCATGGACTGGAGAGGTGAGGGTACCCGTCAATAGACAGAAAAGTCCTAGAACTTGCTATTAGCAATCAGCAGAGCAGAGCACACACAGCTATGAAGGTTAGGAACAGAGCCCAATGTGAGCAGTATCCTAGAGGACAGGCTGCCAGAAAAAAAATGACTAGCCATGCCACCTGCAGTAGAGCAGTGTTGAGGGGTGAGCTGTCTAAAAAGTGCAGGATTGAGGGTGCGCTGTGTACTGAGTGCAGGGTTAAAGGGTGCACTATGTACGGAGTGCAAGGTTGAGGGGAGCGCTACGTATGGAGTGCAGGGTTTAGGGGTGCACTACGCACAGAGTGCTGCGGGGTTGAGGGGTGCACTACGTACAGTGTGCAGGGTTGAGGGATGCGCTACGTACGGAGTGCAAGTTTGAGGGGTGTGCTACATACAGCGTGCAGGGTTGAGGGGTGTGCTACCTCTGGAGTGCAGGGTTAAGGGGTGTGCTACATCCGAAGTGCAGGGTTGAGGGGTGCACTACGTCTGGAGTGCAGGGTTGAGGGGTGCACTACATCTGGAGTGCAGGGTTAAGGGGTGCTCTACGTACGGAGTGCAGGGCTAAGAAGTGTGCTACATACGGAGTTTATTGTAGCACCTGTACATACGTTTTAAAATTAAACTTAATTTTTGCTTACACTTTTTCAACAGTTGGCTGCACTCCTATCTCTGTGTTACGTGAATGTGTGTCTTTTCATGATTTTTTGTGCTTTTTTTTCACGGTGCACACATAGGGCAGCCCATTCATTTGCATGAGCTGCCCTGCACGCGAAAAAAACAATGTCATAGAAGCTCCTGCACTTTTTTGAGCATTAAGCTACAGGCATTCTTTTACCATGCATTTGGCCCGTTTGTCATGTTTAGCACCCTCTTCTCATTAGGCTGCAAGGTTTCCTGAGCTGGGTGTTTGATTTCTCTTTCCTGCTTCTGAAGGAAGCTTACAGAATAAAGGGTAGGAAGATTCAAATAGCCAGTGTGATTATTTATCATGCCCCAGCCAATCCCTGGAGGGAGGTGGCCAGAAGGTGACTGAGCAGGAGATAAATGTTTGGGAGGTCTTGCCAGAGTGTTCTTTCCTCTCCAGGAATGGTTCCAGTTCTTTTTGAGCAGTTGCCTCTATGAGAGTGCTCCTGAGACAAGAGATTGCAGTATGGGCCTCAACAGCAGGAGCTGAGCTTAGGGCCTGTAGAAGATTGCTAATGGATTTTGCTAGAGGGCACCGTTCTGAAGTCCAGGTCTGGAGTAGGATCTTTTATCTCCCACACTTAGAATCTACTTGTGGATGCTGGGTGGCTGACAGCTAATGTGAATAGGACTGGGACTGTAGTGTGTACCTGTTGTGAAATATTTTTTCTACTAAGAAATTGTCCTTCCATTGACTTTTATTAACATTTTGGAGTATCCTATGACACTTAATCCCTTTCCTGTTTTCAGCAATAAATTCTAAAAAGACATCTCCTAGACCAGTGGTCGCCAACCTTTCGGACCTCAAAGACCAATAAACTCTTTTGAATTTTGAAATCTGCTGCCCAATAACATGAATTTTACATGCCGCCGGTTGTCTGCCTAACCCCCCCGATTACACTGCTGCCTTATATACACAATGCTCCAGCTCTCTGCCCCCCACCCCACTTTGCATCATACGCCAGCCTTACACAGACTCATCAATGGATCTCATCTCGTTATCCAGCCATGTGCTTGAGTTCTGTGCTCCCTCCCACAGTCTGTGATCAGCGCTGCCATTGGAAGTCCCCTCCTTCTTCACCTCCCGCTCTCTGCACTGAGTTCACAGAAGACGTAACTACAGAGGAAGCATCGAGTATCTATGCACGCTGACAATATTGACTGTCAGCATGCATTGAGAACATCACTACAAACAACATTAAGTGGTATACTGTACATCCGCCACAATATTGATTTGCGACAAAACCCCTGGGGACCACTAGAGACAACATTGGGCGGTATACTGTACATCCGCCACAATGTTGATTTGTGGCAGAATCCCTGGGGACTGAACCGGTATTGTCGGTATGCATAGATCTGTGCGTGTTATTGGTAGCATCTGTATTGTTCTGGTAGAACCTGGACATATTTTCAGCAGCCCCTCCAGGGGAAAGTGATACACATGCATTTTGAAGAAAAATTGAGTCTTAAAGCCACATTTGGGGTGTTATTAACAATGAATGATACTGAAAGCTGGCGCTTGTTTTTTTGCATATTCTGTGAATGTGAATGGAGCCTTAAAGTATAACTGAAGGCATTTTTTTCATTTTGGATAGAGTGGAGAGTGATTAGGACACTTGTCAGGTTTTTATTGCTGTCTGTGCCCCCGCTAGTTAGATGCACCCTCTCTTGTTGTCCTTGTGACCATTATCACTGAGAGTGAAAGTGAAATGAACTCCCCAATTTTTGGGAGTCACCAGAACAGGAATAGAGGGGAAATCTTCTTATGGGGAAACTAGTTCTATTAACTACCAGAAGCGAAAGGAAATTTCTCCAATGTGACACAGATGGAGAAAACAAAATCTAAAAGGGATTTCAAATTGAATTAATTATTAACCCTCTGTTATGCTATACAAATTAAAAAAAGAAAGAAAGCTGTGCTTTTAGTTCTGCTTTAACACTTCCCGCAAACCAGCGTACCTGTATGTTGGCTTGCAGAAGTGGTTGTACCGGGATGATGCCTGCAGCTGCAGGCATCAACCCGGTACCGTTTTTCAGGGACGGGGGTTGGCTTTCAGGAGATAACAGAAGATGCGTCCCCCCCCTCCCACCACCTTCCACGGCTCTGCCTGGGTCTCCTGTCCCATCGGGAGACCCGAGCAACCAGCCGGCCGGTCCGCCGGCTGGTTGAAGTCTCGAACAAAGCTGGATTCGGCTTTGATCGGGTCTCCAATGTAGTAACCTGGAAGCGACGTCACAACGTCACGTTGTCACTTCCTGTTTACTCGGCTGCTAACGGCACCAATTTTAAATAACTGTCAGTATTCAAAAATGCAGATTTTGGCATACTTTGAAGTGTAGTGGAGGGGTCTGGGGTCCCTGCATAAAGAGTACCTGTCACCAGTGTTCCCTTTAAGGTGCGCGCGTGCGCGGACGCGCAGTGGAAATTACGTCCCGCGCAACCACCTAGTTAGACGGCGCAGCCGCAGACGGGGCGGCCAGGGAGCAGAGCGTGCGCCCCGAGAGCACGCCCATCGTGTGACAATAGCGAATGAAAATTCGCTATTGTCAAACGGATCCTCCTCCTGGCCAATCAGGGAGCGGGTCCTCCCGCTTCCTGATTGGCCGAAAGGCCAACTTCATGCCATTGGCCAAGGAGGAGGGGCCGGGACTCGGGAGGATGGAGACGCAGGAAGCTGGAAGCCGGGGACTGAAGACAGAGTGCCGTGACCGTCCGTGAGGTAAGTGCACGGGGTCGCGGGGGGGCCATGCCACGGCTGGTCAAACACCAGAAGATCCACTCAGGAGGTCAGAAGCTGTTCATTTGCTCGGAATGCAGCACATCCCTTACCCGGGCCGCAATGCCGACTTCCTGCTCCACCAGCATGTTAACGCAGGAGAGAAGCTGGCATCTCTGCATTGATTGGGGGCATTGCTGTGGCACTCTGCATTTATTGGGGGCAATGCTGCGGGCACTCTGCAGTTTATTGGGGGCATTGCTGTGGCACTCTGCAGTTTATTGGGGGCATTGCTGTGGGCACTCTGCAGTTTATTGGGGGCATTGCTGTGGCACTCTGCAGTTTATTGGGGGCAATGCTGTGGCACTCTGCAGTTTATTGGGGGCATTGCTGTGGCACTCTGCAGTTTATTGGGGGCAATGCTGTGGCACTCTGCAATTTATTGGGGGCATTGCTGTGGCACTCTGCAGTTTATTGGGGGCAATGCTGTGGCACTCTGCAGTTTATTGGGGGCATTGCTGTGACACTCTGCAATTTATTGGGGGCATTGCTGTGGCACTCTGCAGTTTATTGGGGGCAATGCTGTGGCACTCTGCAGTTTATTGGGGGCATTGCTGTGGCACTCTGCAGTTTATTGGGGGCAATGCTGTGGCACTCTGCAGTTTATTGGGGGCAATGCTGTGGCACTCTGCAGTTTATTGGGGGCATTGCTGTGGCACTCTGCAGTTTATTGGGGGCAATGCTGTGGCACTCTGCAGTTTATTGGGGGCAATGCTGTGGCACTCTGCAGTTTATTGGGGGCAATGCTGTGGCACTCTGCAGTTTATTGGGGGCATTGCTGTGACACTCTGCAATTTATTGGGGGCATTGCTGTGGCACTCTGCAGTTTATTGGGGGCAATGCTGTGGCACTCTGCAGTTTATTGGGGGCAATGCTGTGGCACTCTGCAGTTTATTGGGGGCATTGCTGTGGCACTCTGCAGTTTATTGGAGGCATTGCTGTGGCACTCTGCAGTTTATTGGGGGCAATGCTGTGGCACTCTGCAGTTTATTGGGGGCATTGCTGTGGCACTCTGCAGTTTATTGGGGGCAATGCTGTGGCACTCTGCAGTTTATTGGGGGCATTGCTGTGGCACTCTGCAGTTTATTGGGGGCATTGCTGTGGCACTCTGCAGTTTATTGGGGGCATTGCTGTGGCACTCTGCAGTTGATTGGGGCAAGCTGGTCACTCTGCATTGACGTCCCCCCCCCCCCCCCCATTGCTCAATCTAAAGGTTTGCGCTCAGAAATTTTTTTATTTGCTCAGCACAGTAAAAAATTAGAGGGAACATTGCCTGTCACTGCCTATTACTGTCACAAGGGATGTTTCAATTCCTTGTGACAGCAATAAAAGTGATCAGATTTAAAAAAAAAAAAAGTGCTAAAAATAAAACATTTAATAAAATAAATAGTGCCCCTGTTGCCGTGAGCTCACGCACGAAAGAAAACACATACGTAAGTCGATCTCGCAAATGAAAACGGCTTTCCAACCACACATGTGAGGTATTGCCACGATCACCAGAGAAAGAGCAGTGATTCTAGAAAAAGACCTCCTCTGTAAGGGCTCTTTCACACGGGCGGTCCGATCAGAACCGCCTGTCAGTTTTTTAGGCGGATCTGATCGGATCCTCCATGCAGCTCTATGGGGCAGTGGGTGTCAGCGGAGGTCACCTCCGCTGACACCCGCTGCCATCCGCATCCGATCCTGTGCTGAAATCTGGACGGATGGAAACCCTATTTTCCATCCGTTCAGTAATCAGAGCGGAGCGGATCTGATGAGAGCGGACAAGCGGTCCGCTCTCTTCCGATCCCCCATAGAGAGCAGCGGGTGCTGAGACACCTCCCTCTCCGCTCTGCAAGCGGAGACGGAGCTGTCATCCGCCCGGCTCAGCGGGGATCGCGTATCGATCCCCGCTGAGCAACACGGATCCGCCTGCGGAGGCGGACCATGTGAAAGAAGCCTAACTCTAAACTTGTAACCGTTACAAATTTTTAAAGAATCGCCTACTGAGATTTTTAAGTACCATATTTTGTAGCCATTCAAAGAGTGTGCGCAAATTTAAACCATAACATGTTAGGTATCTATTTACTCGGCGTGACATCATTTTTCACAATATACAAAAAAATTGGGCTAACTTCACTGTTTAGTTTTTTTTAAATGCATTAAAATGTATTTTCTCTATCGCTCATTGACAGACGTAGTCCTCGGTGATACAGCACCTTCGGGTTATGTTGCCTCCACAGGAGTAGGACTAGACAGGAAATAAAATGCTCTGGCCACACCCTAGGGGCAGTCCCAGAGGGTATATCCTCTCTCTCTCTGCCTCAGCAAATCAGTTTTTTTCTGTCTAGTCAGGAGTAAGGACCTAGATACCTTGCTGGGATCTTCGGTCCTGGCAGGATTTTTTTCTTAGAAAATAATTTTTTAAGACAGCTTTTTTTCTCCAGTGTTCCTGTGAGATCTTCAAGCAAGAAAGCTGAACTGGGCGACGGGCTGGATGTTGAGATCCAGTGGTCACCCCAGTTCAGCCTACGAGCGCGTGCAGGCCATAGCTCCGCGCTGGGTCGGCCGCGACATAGTCCCACTGGACGGGGACTGACCCTGCGAGTTAAACGTCTCGCTGAAACGCCAAAGACCATGAGTCACGGCGCCCGTATTGGTCGACAGCCCTCCTACCTCGGTGGAGAGGGGTACTGTCAGGAGTTGGCGCCCGCCTGGTTCCGGTATGGTGAGTAGTATGTTCCCCCTTTCCCCCTGACGGGTCTTGTGGTGAACGCGGGCCCCTCTCTGTAATGGTAAGGATGGGTTCCCCTCTATCCTACAACATGTCACAGATCCCCCTAATTGAGTGTGATTTTTGTGTACAAGAAGCCAGGAGGCTTGGTTTGGGAGCTGACAATCTAATTGTAAAGATGTGTAAATGATTGTAGTCAGTGGTAGTACTAGAACTTTACTGTGATAGTATAATGTATCCTACCTGTCAGTAGCCACAGGGCGATGTCTATACATGTATACTGCATTCCAGATCATTCCTCCAGCTAAGCAGCGGTCCGCATACGGCCCGCTAGGGTCCGGTACCTCCGACCACGCTGACCACCATGAGGGTGAAGGGTTGTGAGGCCGAGATCCTTCTGCAGACATGCCGCTATTCTGTGCAGGCCGCCGCCATTGTCTGGTAGATCGCACGAGGCCGCCATTTTGGTGTAGCCTCGTGTCTCCAGCATGGGGGCGGCCATGTTTGAGGTGACTCAAACACCTCATGGGGCCAGGGGGAGGAGCCGGCAGGCGTGTTAAGGGGCGGAGCCGCCTCTTTTACCCAGGAAATAGGGCCAAAGACTTCCTGTCTGTAACAAGACAAGCACTGAGCAAGCTGATGAAAACTTCTGTGCATCAGGGATGAGCCTTGGGGTCTGTCTCTCTCTCTGTGGGGTCCAAAAAGGCAGGTAACACTGAGGGGCGCTGTTGCGACTGGGGGACACAAAAAAAAAAAAAAAAAGTTTTTTTTTACTTTGTCATTTTTTGTCGCTGGCAAGTGTCTTGTATAATCATTGACCCTGCCGCATAGGTATCCCCACCTGATCCCCTCAAGGTGGCCGCAGGACCCTCCAGACCCCACTTGTGTTTTAATGCATTATCGGCAATTTTGGAGTCTTTGGTATCCCGGGTGGAGGTGGCCTGTCAGGGACGGGGGTCAAGTAGCGACCCCCGCCTACCCCTATTGTTTATCAGATACTTCAGATACGGATTCGGAACTGGTCAATGCAGTTGCAGGTCCCTCTTAGGGGGCTGTTGTCTCAGGTAATATCTCCTCAGCAGTGAGGAGCACGTTTCTGCCTCCGCCATAGCACAAGAGTGGTGGATGCACTAGTTGTGTCCGTCCGGGAAACCTTTAGTCTTGAGGTTACACCGGCAGAGGTAGCTGAGACTGAGATTCCTTTTTGGTACTTGTTAGCCTACCAAAAGGGCGAAGGATTTTCCTTTACCCAAATGGGGTCGTTTTGAAACGAACCCCTGTTATTTCCAAACGCATGGCTAGGTGCTATCCGTTTGAGGAATTCCTCTTTATAGGATAGACGGTACCACCTGCTGTCTTGCCACAGACTGTTAGGATAAAAAGACCTCGTAACTAACGAGGACCTTCCTTTTCTGCTCATATAGAGTTGTTCGTTCCGCGAGGGCGGGCGATAAGGCGAAACCCTCCAAAGCCCCTTTAGAGGGGTTTCAAAGGGCGCTGGTCGGGTAAACAAAGAGTCCGGCTCAGCCAAGCCTGAAGAATATAGCCTGATGCGCCCCTACCCATCTCTGGGGTGGGGGGGGGGATGTCTTCACCGGTTTCTGGAGGACACAGGATCGAGTTTCGATCACTTCCACCGGTGCGATTCTGCCCTTCTAACATTGAACGGTTTCAGGGGTTCTATTCGAACCTATTCACAATGCCCAGGAAAGAGGGCAAGGTGCGTCCAAATCTGGACTTGGGAAGAAATGGAGTCCATCCGTACAGTGGTGGCCTCCCTGCATAAAAGAGATTTCCTGGCGTCCATAGACATATAGGATGCCTATCTTTATATCCCCATCATCGCAGGACATCAGCGTTTTTTCGCTTTCCCAAAGATCATCCCTGGTTCCCACCAGGAGACTGAACTATCTGGGCCTAAGGTTGGATACATCCTGGGCAAGAGAGTTTCTCCTTGCTGGGAAACTCCAGAAGGTTTAGTCAACGATTCGGATGTTGCTGTCCGTCAATTGGCTGGGACTGATGGTGGCCTTCTTAGAGGCAGTACCGTATACCCAGTCTCATACCCGAATTCTCCTGAAGGAGATTCTTTTTTAATGGAATCAGAATTCCGATTCCCTGGACAATCGGATCCGGTTGAGCGAGCGGACCAGGAAGTCTCCGATGCTCAACCAGGGGAAGTCATTTCTTCCGATAGTATCCAGATTACCAATAAGGGTATCGGAATTGAGAGCGATCAGATTTTGTCTGATTTACTGGATCGAGCAGCTCTAGAGCAGCCCGATTCGGATCCAATCGCATATGGCCTCTTCATCCAGAGGTTTTTTCCCTAGCTGTCCCTTCATTGGGACATCCCGGATGTGGATCTGTTGGCACCTTGGCCTAACAGGAAGGTGCGGAGGTTTGTAGCTCGCGCCACGATCCTCTAGCGGACGCAGCAGAAACGCTGATCGCCCCGTGGGGGCAGTATCAGCTACGGCATGCCTTCCATCCTCTCAAGTTGCTGCGGGAACTTCTTCGCAGGATAGAGGTGGAGGGAATTCCAGTTATTCTGGAAATTCTGGATTGACCTCGTCAAGCCTGGTACGCCGACTTGGCGAGGCTATTCGCGGACGCTCCTTGGAGACTTCCTCTCAGGGAGGATTTGCGGTCTCAGGGACCGATCTTCCATCTTGCTTTACAGTCGCTGGCTTAATGGCCTGGCCATTGAGACCCAGGTACTGAAGGACAAGGGAGTGTCAGCTTCAGTTATTCCTACCTCCAGTTAAAGCAAGGAAAGCGACTTCCAGCACATGGAAGTCTTATATTGCATGGTGTGAATCTATTGGATTTTCCCCACATACCTATTCGGTGACCCGAATTTTGGTCTGTCTGCAACAAGGGGTTGAGCAGAAACTATCCTTGAGCACGATCAAGGGTCAGGTTTTCGGCGTTAGCAATCTTCTTTCAAGAAACCTTTGGCTAATCATTCCTTGGTGCGGAATTTCATCCAGGGGGTGCGATATCTGGCTCCGCCAGTGCGCGCACCCTTACCGCCTGGTATCTTAATTTAGTGTGGTCGGTTCTTCAGAAACTTCTTTTTGAAGATATTAGGGAGATTCCCTTGCTTACATTCCCAGAAGGTGGCCTTCTTGGTGGCCATTACTTCTCTACGCAGGGTGTCAGAACTGGCCGCATTATCTTGTCGTTCCCCAGATCTGGTGGTTCATAGGGATAAGGTGGTTCTTCTTCCGAATCCATCCTTCCTTCCTGAAGTGGTTTTCGTAAGACGGACTCACTTTTTGTGATCACGGATAGCCCTTGAAGGGGGTTGCCTGTGTCTGCCGCGACCATATCTACATGGATCAGTCAGACGGTGGTACAGGCTTATTCTATTAAGGGTCGGAATCCTCCGTTCCCTGTTAGGGCGCACTTCACTCGAGCGCTCAGTACTTCCTGGGCCTTTCGCCATCAGGCGTCAGTGGTCCAGGTATGTAAAGCGGCCACCTGGTCGTCGGTACATACCTTTACAAAATTTTATAAAATTGATGTGATGGCATCGGCGGATGCCTCATTTGGCCGCAAGGTTTTGCAGGCCGCAATTTGAGGAGACCGGTGGTCTACCTCGAGGGTTTTTTTCTGTTTGAAAATTTTTTTGTTGAGTCTCATCATTAAGGATGAGCATTGTAAACTTCTAGTTGGCACCGGTTGGGCCTTCTAGATTTGGATTTGATTTCCATTTTCCCACCCCTCATTTGTGATACTGCTCTGGGACTTCCCGAAGGTGCTGTATCACCGAGGACTATGTCTGTCAATGAGCGATAGAGAAAAATGGATTTTTGTAAAATCTTACCGTAAAATCCTTTTCTCTTAGCTCATTGACAGACGTAGTACCCGCCCCTCTGTTTTTTTGAGTTGGGTTGGGTTAAATTCTCTAAAGACTGCTTTTATGACATAACTGATTTGCTGAGGCAGAGAGAGAGAGGATATACCCTCTGGGACTGCCCCTAGGGTGTGGCCAGAGCATTTTATTTCCTGTCTAGTCCTACTCCTGTGGAGGCAACATAACCCGAAGGTGCTGTATCACCGAGGACTACGTCTGTCAATGAGCTAAGAGAAAAGGATTTTACGGTAAGATTTTACAAAAATCCATTTTTTTTTAATCGCATTTGGGAGACCACTGCGCAAATACCGCGTGACAAAAGATATTGCAACAACCGCTATTTTATTTTCCAGAATCTTTCTTAAAAAACTATATGTAATGTTTGGGGGTTCTAAGTAATTATCTAGCAAAAAATACAGATTTTTAACTTGAAAACAACATGTGTCAGAAATAGGCCTGGTCCTTAAAGCGGTAGTATACTCCGCTTTTTAACTTTTACTTTCAGGTAAGCCTATATTAAGGCTTACCTGTAGGTAAAATTAATATCTCCTAAACCTGCACGGTTTAGGAGATATTCACCCTGCATGCAGCCGCTGACACCAGCAGCGCATGCGTCATGAAGGTCCGGCGTATCTTCCCGGACCTTCAGAGCTCCTTGCTGGCTTATTGCCAGAAAGTGAACTCCTGCGTGCATGTGTGGGAGTGACCTCATTGCGACTCCGGCCACTTACAGCGCCGGAGCCGCTGAACCCAGAAGAGACACCAAGGGAACATGTCAACTGCCTCAGCGGTGTCCGGGTGACCGTATCGTGGTTTTGTTCTAAAGTAAGCATTTCATAATGTGCTAGTATGCGATCCATACTAGCACATTATGCCATTGTCCTGCAGGGTTTGTTTGTTTGTTTTTTGGGGCTACAACCTCTTTAATTGGTTAAAGCCAATCTTTTTTTTTCATTTTGGAGCCACATGAATGAAAGTTGTCCATTGTAATCAATGTTCTGTGGTTTGTACTAACCCCTGTAACTGTTTGCTGGACAGCTTGGTGGGCATGTAAATGTGGAGAGGAATATAAACAAAGACCTGTGAAAACAAAATGTAGAGAGCATGACATATGGTTGACAGCCCGGTTCACTTTTTATTCGCCAAGAGAGTAACGGTGATAGTCAACTTGTTTTGAGTTCTTTACCAATCCCTCTTTATCGGGCAGAGATGTATAGTAACTAAGTAGAACTACTTCACTACTGTACTTAAGTACCGAAAGGCGGTATCTGTACTTTCCTAGAGTAGAATTTTTTTCTCCTACTTCCACTTTTACTTCACTACATTTTTTCGATGATTTCAATACTTCTACTCCGATATTTTTTTTTTGTGCTGCATAGTTACTCGTTACTAATATAAAAAATCACCACTGCCAGAACAGTAGATGGCAGGTTTCATGAAGCTCAAAACGTGTATTATCAGCGTATACGAAAATAAATGCTACTGTATGTATAAATAAAAGCTGCATTTGAAATAATAAAAAACAATATGATGTTCAAACTTTTGACTTCTTTCTTCAATAACTACATAACGCAGTACTTGTACTTTTACTTTCAGTACTTGAGTAGCAATTTTTTTTTCAAAACTACTGGTACTTTTACTTTCAGTACTTGAGTAGCAACATTTTAAAAAAAAACTACTTGCAATACTTAAGTACAAAAAATGTTGAATACTTTAGTACTTCTACTCAAGTCACTTTTTGATCGAGCACTTCCACTTCTACTCAAGTCACTTTTTGATCGAGCACTTGTACTTTTACTCAAGTATGGGTTTCGAATACTTTATACAACTCTGTTATCGGGGCTTGTGTAGGTGAGGTTTGGGATAAAGCTGCACTGAGAACAGGTATTCTGGAGTAGATAAATCTGTTCTGGTCTAGCAGCCACTCAACGCAATTATCAACACATCTAAATATCTATCAAAATCGTGAGCCAGCACTACACCAACTCACATCGTCCTTCATTTTGTGAAATACAAAATTCCTATACTGAATACAATCAATACAGGTATCAACACCGTACAGTTTCCAAACTATAGTCCTTTAAACCTACCATTACTTGGTATTTGCTTTTTGTGTGAAAATGCATTAGCTTTTATTGTTCAACATCCAGTGAGTAATCCAAACCATCAAATCCTGATATCAAAAAGCCTTTGAAGACCTATAGCATTGTATCTATTATACATGGGATGTTTGCCCCCTTCCTCTCAACATAATTTAATTTTGTTTCATTCTAGTTGTGCACAATAACATGACACTTTTCATTCTGTCACACACAGTAGCTAAAAATCACCATCTGGAAATAAAAGGCCCTAATGCATTTTTCCAGTGTTCTGTCCCAGTGGTGTCAGAAAATGAAACTGGTGAAGATTGCGTATTCTGGTTGAGTGCCTTTACATGGCATCTTGTCTCTCTCCATTGTGGAAGAACATAACTTAGTCCTGCAATATTACATTACACTACTTTACAGGGAATTGTGGTTCTTCTTCAGGATCATGGGGTTTAATCTACAGAAATGATTATATATATGAACTGCTCAGATGTAGGCTGTAGTCTCCATTATTTATGATGTGCTGTGATACAAGTTTGTGTTATTTCCCCAATTAACACATATGCCCAGGCAAAAAAAATAAAAAAATATTTAGTACATCTCTGCAATACATGCACATTTTCCCGTGTTTTATCCTATAAAACATGCTGCAAGAACATGCCTATTACTATTGATATTGCAGAAATATACTAGGCTCCTTACATCCCTCAGAATGTAAATGATAGTATACAGTACAGCATGCGTTTCTGACACTGACAATGTTGTGAGGGTTTCCTACCCTTTTAGCAGAGTTATCTCTTTTTTCTTTTTAAATTAGATTGTTCCCTTTTCCACTAAAACACACACTAGGGGTCTATAGCTATCCTGAGCTTATAGTATGTAGCTGCATTTGCACTTTTTTTCCCCTTTGAGAAAGCTACGGGTGTTCGTAGCGCAACGCGTCAGTGACAAGCCGTATTGACGTCACTTCCGGTCTACGGCCGAGGCCGGAAGCTTCGGATCGTACCGCATCGGCGGTTGTAGTGGAGACTGTCTGCATTATATGATCTTCATCTGTGTAAGTAGTTTGTAACCTTGACCGAATAAAAGTATACCCTATGTACTGCACCATGAGAGCCTCTCTTGTTTAAGAATTAGACAGAGGGATTGAGAGATACCTGAGTGGACCGACTCTGAACCACTTTACCTATATCAGCTGGAGGACAATTAGTATATACCCGAAGAGTGAGAGGAGCTTGGATAACCATACCTAACGCTCTTTATGAGTGTTGTGGAGGTGAGCGGCCACTGCACTCAGTGTTGGATTGCGAGCTCACCGGGACACACTCACTTTGCTGTGTTTGAAAGTGTGACTTCACCTGTAGATTGCACTGGAATATATCACTTAATTTCGTGGCACCCTGCACTTTAATCACCGCATTGGACTGATATAAGCCTTAGAGCTATTTTCTGGACAATTTATGCACTTTTAGTTTGGTACTGCTGCACTTTTTGAGTCCGTTTTGTGACACTCTATATTTGTTTACATCAACTTTATCACCTCATGCTGTTATTTGCACATTTATATTTTATTTATTGCTGATTACTATTTGAATGAGTAGAAACGTTTCACAGTCTTTCATCGCTAGTCACTTGTGATTTTGCAATAGCACTTTATATTTGGATTCAGCAGACCGATCACCATTGGATTATTATTTGAGAAAAAATGTTTTCACTTGTGTACCATCGCTTTTATTTTCCTCATTTTCACACTGTATTTTAGCCATCCACCAACACATTTATTTATTCATCATCTGATTATTGTGATCTACAGCTTTGTGAGATTATTGGGTATTGATTACTGAAGGCAGATAGAGTGGTCCCCCTCATTTAGAGTTTAGCGCTGATTTCTTTACTTTTATGATCATTGTGATACATGGGGACACTATCAAATCAGCTGCTTGCTCGGAGGAGTTCCACGTCTGATATTAGTTTCTATTTTGAGCTTTCACAGTGTCGCTTACCTCATTATAGCGCATAAGTTTACAATTCCATATTTTTATTTAAATAACAAACAATTTGTAGCACAATCCCCAGCTGTTTTGCTGGGTATGGGCCCCCCTGGGTTACCGCTAGCAACAACAGCACATTTAAAGAGGAATTAAACCCTCCTCTGCAAGTTGTACCTATAGGTAAGCCTATGATAAGGCTTACCTATAGATACTGTAAATATCTCTTAAACATGTACCGTTTAGGAGATAATTACCTTACATGCAGCCAGTGACGTCAGCCAGCCACATGCGCGGGAGTGACGTCACCGCGGCTCCGGCCAATCAGATGGCCGGATGCCGCGATCCCGGAAGACGGGTGACTGAACATGTCGCCCGTCATAGAGGTAAACGGGCGGCACGGCGGGGGCTCGTTCTAAGGTAAGTATTTCATAATGAGCTAGTATGCGATGCATACTAGCTCATTATGTGTTTCTCTTTCAGGGTGAAAAAAAAAATCGGGTTTACAGCCTCTTTAAGCATGTTACCCAAGTGTGAGCACTGAGACAATGACCCGTCCAGTATCTTTGGGTTTTTTGTATTTATTTGGTAACATGGATGGGAGTGGAATACTCCTGGAACTAAACTAGGCACATTTGGCAGAGACACTTGAATATCACTGTTTGGCGCTGAGTTGACGCTGGCTGAATGCCTATCAACGCTGAGTTGATGTTGGTTAACGCTGCTCAGATACCTGTTAATGCTGAATTGACTTGGGACTGCTTTCTGACTAAAGAAGTCCTCTTCTAGCTCTCCTTAGCACTCCTGGTGAGGTAGACACTTGAATACACTGCTGCACTGCTGAACACTTCAGGGCCCGCACCAGCACCCTTTTCTCTCTCTAATCTTCAGGGCTTAGATACTGGCACCCCCTTTTCTAAGCCACCACTACTGGCTAGCTGGCTCACGGATCCCTCTGACCTCCTGGAGTGGTCCTCTCTCTCAGGCAGACCCCTGGGCAGTTTCAAGTACTCACAACACTGTTTTTCCAGGAAACTTCTGCCCAGCAGCTCCACTCTGTCCACAGCACTCCTGCAGCCCAGCTCAGCCTCCGGTCCTCTAGGCCGACCACCCAGGACACCCTTGCTTGCTCTGACAGGAGGAGAGACAGCTGTCAGCCTCCTCCTGGGACTCTGCTTCCCACCAAAGACACCCTGTCACATGCTCCCCTCATGCTTTTATCAGATCTCAGGGTGCATTACGGAAAACTGCGCCCACTGAGACAGCTATAAGCCCTGGTGCACTATTGGCCAGTTTTCCTCCACTGTCCAATAAGCGCCCTCACTTGATACAGTGGGGAGACTCCCCAGACTCAACAGACAACACTTGGAAACACATGACAGCCTCACAAACTGAATCAGGCCCCCCTGATAAGCAGTCAGGGCCACTATATACTTTTCCTAGCACCTACCTAGGAGGGTGCTACAATATCATACTTACCTGCTTTGTGCAGTGGTTTTGCACAGGGCAGCTCCGATCTTCCTCTTCTCGGGTCCCCCACCAGTGCTCTGGGCCCCTCCCCTTGCTGAGTGCCCATAGCAGGCCGCTTGCTGTGGGGGCACTTGTGTGTGCTAGTTCCCAATCTGGCTTTCTGCGTCCATAAGAGAGAGAGAGCGTGGCTCAGCCCCATCCCCTCCTGACTGGCTGTGATTGACAGCAGAGGGAGCCAATGGCTGTTGCTTCTGGATCTCAGCCAATCAGGAAGGAGAGATGCGGGAGAGCTTCGGTTCTTGTTCACATCACTGGATCAGGCTTAGATAAGTATTAGGGCGCAATGAAGGGGTAGCTGCACACTGTTATACCCTTCTAAAGAGCTGCTAGATTGATGGCTCCTTCTACCATCCCTCTTTGGTGACACATTTTGAACCAGACCCAAGACTTACCAACATGCAACACACAACACACAGAAAAGTTTAGTTAAAGTAATATAACAATAACAGGACAAACTTTAAATAACAACTCCACTTTATAAAAATTAGTATAATGTTAACCAGATAGAAAAACAGTGTAAGGCCTGACTAAGCCACTGGCCAGTGGAGGGTTAAAAGCATAGTCTGCTGGTGTTGGGGCCCTTGGTCCCACGTTGTAGCGCACTTTCTCTATAGTATTAATAATCCCAAAGTGGGGAACAAAGCTCCTAAGTGGCCTATGTGGCCTGTGGCACCAGAGTCTTTGAAGGCAGCCAAGTCTCCCAGGAGCAGGCAGCAAAATTCAGAAGAACAAAGGTGACCAAGAAGCCACCATACCACAATACTGTATATGCTAACACGTAAAAATCGACATGTGCATGCAAGAACGCTAATGCATCATCTTACAGCAGAAAGTTCTGATTCCTGCCAAAATCAAAAGCCCAACATAGCCTCAGAAATTATACGTTTCTTTAAAGGAACCCTCTCACTAACCTAAAATTACACAAAAATCAAGAATTTTAAATGATTAATAGCAGTGTTTTTCTTTCTCTTCTCTTCTAATTCACTTGCAATGTTCCCCTGAACTTTCTGGAACATTTGACCAGTCGATTCTCTAGCAGAGCCTCTGCCCTTCTTCTTTGTCATGGCCCACTCATCTTTTGGGACTGTCTAATTACTCTCTGTATTGACCCAGCTCCTCCACCCCTCCCTACATAACCTTTCATGTAAAAGCTAGGGGAGAAGCTATACTCTGTATAGAGTGTGACTTGAGCAACAACTCTAAGTCTGCTGGGGTTGCTGATATCACATCCAAGATAGTGGCGCCCAGCAGCAGCAGTCTCAGGGTTTTGGATGTCTACACAAGGGGAGATTTTGCAGTTAAAGTGGAGTTCCACCCTAATTTTATACTTACCTCCATCTTCTCGCTCCGAGTCACCTGAAAAAGAAATGGATAATCGCATTTTTTTTTTTTTTTTTTTACTTACCTCATAGCGAAGAAAATATACTTACCTTACTTCCTTCTTCCTCCTTCCACGGCCGCGGCCCGTCGTCACTTCCTGGCTCTGCAATGATTCCTGGGAGCTGAACGTCATCGCTCCCAGGAATCATTGCGCCTGCACCGGCCCCGACGTCAGTTCCGGGGCGCGCGCGTCATTCACTTCTAAACAGCTTCTGGGCATGCCCAGAAGCTGTGGAGGGATGACGCGCGCGTACCGGAAGTGACGGCGGGGCCGGCGCAGGGCATCGTTGGACCGAAGAAGGCGGAAGAGGACGCCGAAGAGGATCTCGCTGGCTTCAAGCTGCCCACATCTGAGATGGCAGCGCTGGACAAGACGTTTTCAAGGTAAGTATTTGTCCTAACAGGTAAGTGCAACCCGGGACAGATCAGAGGCTAGCCATTGTGGAATGCACTAGCCCTGACTGTCCCGGGGGTATTTTTTAAAAAAAAAAAATTCCAGGGTGGAACTCCGCTTTAAATGACATGCAAAAATATGTTAAATGCACATATAACCTTATGGGTAGATTGTTGTTGAAACAAATGGTCAAGTGAAAGGGTCTCTTTAATAAAAAAATAGATCAATAAAATACTCAAATACTGATATACATATATGATTATATTATTTTCTTGCTTATAGATACTAGAACACATTCATCAATTGAGATGGGGTAATCACTACTAAATGTAATAGCAGAACTCACACTACTGTCATTCATACAGCCAAAGTACATATTCCGTCTTCTATCCTATTATTATTTTCAAGTTATTTTTTACAGGATGGATATGTAATATTCTAGTGCTTCATATAAATCATATCAAAATAAAAAACTCTGTCCTTCCCTCTAATTGAATTGCATCATAATTAAACTTTAGATGGCCACATTTGGAGAGAGATTTGAATCCAATACAAATGATTCTGACATTTTATTAAGACAGTCTGTAATGTATACGCTACCAATGAACAGTAGTTTTGTCAGGTTGGAAATATTAGTCATTTCAGGGACTCATGCCCAACCTGCTGGATGCCTATATGTTAAGCACTAATAGCGTGTCTGACCAATAAAAGCATCATTTGATAATTGGATTACATCTGAATCAGGCTTATAACCAGAAATGGCAGTGTTTAAGCATCTAAAAGTGTTAATTCACCTTTACAGAAAAAAATAAAATAGTGAACTAACACCATAGATCCTCCCCAAACCTTGGTCCCCACTAAGCTTACCTCCAGTGCTACATGGGCACCGACCATCCCGAAGGTTAGTACAAGGGGGATTGGAAAGGGAGGTGGTGGGGGGAGTGTGTACAGTGTTAGTTCACCTTTACATTTTTAAAATTTTTATATTTTCCTTACTTTTTACTGAAAATGGGTGATGAGAATCTGTTGGTAAAAAACTTTTGTGAAAAAGAACACACAAAATGCTATGGGGTCTATTTATGAATGCGTTTACATAAGATTTACACAACGTTCAACTAGGATTCACACATTTTCTTAGTTTAATCCAATTAGAAAATGTGAACATTTTGGGTAAAAACACACTTTAATAGTGAAATGTACATTGAGCCTAATCCCTTTTTAAAGAAAATTTATAGATACTAGATTCTTCAGAGTCCATACAATACACTGAGAAATTGACTTCTAAATTCTGTAACTGTCATCGTGGTTTCCGGCTTCACTCCCTAACCCTGATCTTTGTCAATAACAGACCCTCATAATGACCATGCCTTGAACCCTTGTGTGTGAGGAAGTGTGATCACAACCTAGAGCCTACTTTTAACATACAGATAAGTGGGAAGTTCATTTATCTGTTACTAAACACTGGCAATTAGCAGCTGCTATCTCTATTTTCACACATTTGCTAAACATATCCATAAAAAACACTTTTGCAATTGAAAGAACATGTTAAACAAATCAAGATGAAAAACTTTATGACTTAGAGCGCTGACATAATTTGAATCAAGAAAAGGAAGAGAAGCTAATATTAAAAACAGGGAATTTGTTTTTTTAAGACCAGCAGTGCAGGGTCCCAGAGACCCACCTCTTCCACCTTGGACCTTGGACTATACCTGGTATTAAGGGACAGAAACTGTAAAAAAATACTGCAGGATCTGAAGCATAAGGCCCCTTTCACACAGGCGGACCGTTCAGATCCGCCTGTCCGTTTTTTTGGCGGATCTGAACGGTCCCCCCATGCATTCCTATGGGGCATCGGATGTCAGCGGAGACATGTCCGCTGACATCCGACCCGATCCGATCCGTCAAATCTGGACGGATGGAAACCCTATTTTCCATCCGTCCAGCGGATCGGATCGGATGGGATCGGGTGAGAACGGACTGACGGTCCGTTGACATCCGATTTCCCCCATAGAGATGCATGGGGAACTGTCAGCTGTGTCTCCGCACACAGCGCGGAGACACAGCTGTCCTCCTGCTGCTCAGCGGGGGATCGGCGGCTCGATCCCCCGCTGAGAAAAACGGACTCCGTCTAACAGACGGAGTGTGTGAAAGGAGCCTTAAGCTGGTGTTATTAAACAGTTGAACTGTGCAAAAAAATTTGGATAGGTGGAATAACTTGAGACCCAATTAAGGTTAAAATGAAATGGAATAATTATTTAGATTGCAAGCTGCACAGTTTTACACAAGGAATGATGCTTTAAACCTTACAAAAGGAAGGGTGTTCCATGCAATTGCTGTATCACATGGGGCAACATTTGCATTCAATATTTTTTTTCAGTTTAGTTGAAATTTGCCAAGACAACACACTATGCAAAAATAACAATTGGATACCCACATAAAAAGAGCATTCAATATATTTCCTCTGCTGTCTGAGGAGCTAAATTATTTAAAACTTAAAAAGAAATTCCAGGTATGGATGTTTTTACATAGTCACATTGATCAAGCTTGGCCCAATGTAAATATGCATATACCAAATCTGTAGGATACCGCTAGAGCATCCATTCTAAACCAGGTGTTTGTGGAACCCTAGGGTTTCTCTAGGCGTTACGAGCGGTTTGTTGAGCTGTGTTTGATTGAATTCCTATTTCACGGTGTCTCCATAGATCCAGGTCCAACACCACTTAGCAGAGCCAACAGCATGATATCAATAACATTCTGGCAACCACTGTACAATGGGCATTCTTGCCACTGACCACCAATTTCCCAATGCTTCATGACGACAAAACTTAGCAGGGGTTCCCTGAGACCTAAAAGGTTGAGAAAGCCTGCTCTAGAGGCTGGGAATCACTATAGTAGACACTGCAACTACAATGATCTCTACTAGCTTCCAGGTCTTGTGCCAAGCAGCTGCCCTACTGCTTTGTGAAAACATGAGGTTGTTTGGCATAGGTGCCATTTAAAGAACCTTTTGCATTTTCTCAAATATGCAAAACATTTTTTGATTCGACAAGCTGGAGACGCAGGGATGTGACATTACTAAGTCCACCTTGTTCAATATAATTATTAATACCTGGAATTTATCTTTAAAGGGGTTGTGAAGTCATTAGGTTTTTTTATCTTAAAAAAAAAAAGCCTCCTGTGTCTCCCCCCCCCCCTCAGCCCCCTAATACTTACTGAGCCCCATTTCTATCCAGCAATGTCCACGAGTTCCTTAGCCTTTGCGGAACTCCCTTTCCTGATTGGCTGAGACACAGCAGTGCTCCTGCTGCTGTCAATCATACTCTGTTGGCCAATCAGGAGAGAGGGGGGCTGGAGCCGAATGGCAGCTCCATGTCTGAATGGATACACCGAGTAGCAGCTCGGCTTGGGTGCCCCTATAGCATGCTGTAAAGCTCTTGCACATTATGTTGCCACTCCATCTTCCCTGCCCTCTCATTCTCTCCAGCCATGAGAGAGCTACTGACAATGTAATGGGTGTATTCTCAGCATGCCAATGATGTGTAAGCTCTTCCTGGACTCTCTTTAGAAAACCCACAATTGTCTGTAAATCTTGTGGCCTAGGTATATTCTGAGTTATATGTTTATTTGTAAGATACAAATTTGACATGAATTGTAAAAAAATAAAAAAATAAATAATATAAAACAGTAGTCTGAAAATGTAAAAAGCTAGAAACAAAATAAAATGCCCTGAAATCATAATAGTTCCCCTTTGTTTTATTTAGGTAATGTAAAAAATACTTAATAAATGGTGCTTTTTATTAAGTGAACAAAAGAACATTTTCTTGCCTTAAATGTAATCTATCCAGTTTTTTAATTTACGCAGCTCTGTTGCACAGAATATCTCTGTTTGGTGCGGCAGAAGATCAGATTTTTGCCCTTTTCAGTTAGGTTATCCTCCTGTCATCATGCTCCTTGTTAACCACTTAAGCCCCGGAGGATTTGGCTGCTCAAAGACCAGGGCCTATTTTGCGATTCGGCACTGGGTGACTTTAACGGACAATTGCACGGTCAGACGACGCTGTACCCAAATTAAATTGATGTCCCTTTTTCCCACAAACAGAGCTTTCTTTTGGTGGTATTTGATCACCTGGGCAATTTTTACTTTTTGCGCTATAAACAACAAAAGAGTGACAATTTTGAAAAAATAACAATATTTTTCAAATTTTTTATATGAAATTCTCAAAAAAAAAAGTAAAAATCTAATTTTTTTAACAATTTAGGCTAATTTGTTTTCTGCTACATATTTTTGGTAAAAAAAAATGCAATAAGCGGATTTTGATTGGTTTGCGCAAAAGTTATTGCGTTTACTAACTACGGGAAAGATTTATGTCATTTTTTTTTTTTTAACTAGTAATGGCGTCGATCTGCAAATTTTTTTTGTGGGACTGCGACTTTGCGGCGCACAGATCAGACATCTGACTGACATTTTTTGACACTTTTGGGAGTACCAGTGACATTACTACAGTAATCAGTGCTATAAATATGCACTGTTACTGTAAAAATGACACTGGCAGGGAAGGGCTTAACTTTATTAGTGATCAAGGGGTTAAGTGTGTCCCTAGGGGTCGTGATTCTAACTGTCAAGGGGCGTGGCTTGTGATTTAACCACAGAGACATATGATCCTACATAGCAGGATCGTATAGTCTCTGCAGTTACACCAGGGAGAATGACAGGCGGCTTTGTTTACAGCCGCCTGCCTTTCTCCCTCTCCAGCGGGAGATCGCGAGTGGCCGTCGGACATCAGAGCCACCCGGTCACTCGCGCGGATGTCAGGGAACGAGCAGGGACCGGAGTGCGCCTCCGGCGGCGCGCACTCGCCCCCTAGAGGCTCATGGGCGAGCGACGTAGCGGTACGTCACTTTGCCCAGGAGGGGCTGACCGCTGCAGTATATGTACTTACGGCGGTCGGCAAGTGGTTAACATATGACCACTGCAACACAACTGTCTATCTTCATGTGTTGCTTTTCTCTCCCCCAGTCTGAACTATGCTACATAGTGGACTGCAAATTTAGGTACCTATACTGCTTGCATATATATATAGATATATCTATATGTATGTATATCTATATATATATTTATAGATAGAGGCTGTGCCTACTTGCACCACATTGGGGTGAGAAGATGTTTTAGGTAGGGTGGCAGTAAGAGCAGTAAGGATTTGAAATTCTCTTCCGCAAACCGTTGTATCAGCAGGGAGCATCGATAGTTTCAAAAAACTATTAGATGGGCACCTTAAAGACCACAACATACAGGGGTATACAATGTACGGTAAACAGCAAACACACACACACATCATAGGTTGAACTGGATGGACTGATGTCTTTTTTCAACCTCACTAACTATGTAACTATGTTACTATGTAACTATGTGGCTATCAGCATGTCACTGCTAATTGACAAGCTTGTAGTACTTGGCCACACCCATTCCTGCCCACAGTTTTCAGCATTGACAGCACTTCCTCTGTTGCTAAGATTCTCCCACTCTGAGCTGCAGTGCCTGGGAGGGAATAGTGTGAGACAAAAGTGAAGGATGATTTGGCTCTGCTAGGGACATTAAAGGAATCTTGTGCATCACATAGCAACTGGATTTGGGACTTGTTCATTCAGGAGCTTTTAGTTTAGTGTACTTAAAATGTAAATGCAAATGAAACTATTTATTTCAAATAATTATGTGGCTTCTAAGGATAATTGTTTACACTAGAGCTTATTCGAGTATTTCACTGCAAGAGGGGTAAAATAGGTAGGCGCTAACCAATGTTTTTTTAATTGTGATTAATTTAAAAACATGACAATTTTTTCCACCTTAAAAATGACTAAGAAGCAAGGGAGAGGGAGGGGGTTTAAATAAAAAGAGATGTAATGAGCTTCTTTTAGAGGAATAGCTAATAAATGACTAACACTGTGACCTCCTTTGAAGTTTTTAGAGCCTCATATAAACAATAAAAGGAAGATAGCCAAGAAAAGCTCCTGACAGATAAAAAGTGCAGCACATATCTGCAGTGTTAATTTTAACATCAAATTTCAATTTCGTTTTAATCATAGTCTTTTGACTAAAATAACATTTTAGTTTCAATCGTATTTTAGTCAAAATAGTCGAAAATATCCAGTACATTTTAGTCAACTAAATAGAATGGGATTAAATTGTAATGCATTATTTAAGCATTTCTCGAGAATTGCCAAACTCATTATATACTCCCGGAGTAAAAATGTAACAACATGTTATTATTGATGGAATGAAGGTTTGAACATGTACTACAGACACAGATTTAGCCATTGTGCAATATAACGTCTTTATAAATAAAACCACATTTTTCAACAAACAAAAGTGCAACTTTAAAATATAAAAAAAAGAAATACAAAAAACTACAAACTCTATTGGCTGTAATGCCATTGCACATATTACCGGAATATATTACTAACATCAAATATTAGGAAAAAAAATAAAAAAATGCTGTAATTTTTTTTCTTTCAGCAGCTTAGTAGATGCCCCCTACTTAATCTTATGTATTGCAGTGTAAATTTTGACGTCAAATTTGGATTTGGTTTTAGTCTTTTAACTAAAATGGCAATTTAGTTTTAGAGAAAAAACTAAAGGTAGGTACTCAAAGATTTGTCCCTAATGACACATTAAATGTGTGAAAAACGTTAATGCGCCACAAAAAAGCCACAAAAAAGGGGGTGGGAGTATTCCGTAAGGGGCCAATAGGGAACACTGAATTTAAAAACCTGATTTAATACTCAACCACCCAACCACTGCAATTATATAATATAACAATCACTGGGCTACGAAAATTTATAATCTGGAATCATCAAAAACAGAAGAATGCAAACCAAATGGTCTGTGCAGGATAGCAAAATCCTTAAAATTATACCAAAAATTCACACCGCACACACCTAAAAACATGCACAGAACCACCCCTAGCACTCCACATTTTACAGAAGAAACCAAATGCGTCATATAGTAAACATCTATGATAAATGTATAAGTGCTAAACTGTTCAATGTATTGGTGATGGAATCCCCATATTAGGGAAATGGGGAGGGACTGGAAAGGGTAGTTGACAAACTGATGGTCTCATCCATAGATAGTTAGAAAGTCTCCTTATCTCCAATTAATAGTTATCAATGAATGAAGATGGTAAACTTAATAAGTTCCTGGTTAATGAAGTATATCACATCCGTGATAAAGAAAGGGTCTGTATGTGGTCCAGAGGAGGCATAATTGTCACCAAACAGCAATGTCAATAGTCTCTGATGTGTACGTTTCGATAAGTTGTGTGAGCAAAAAAGCCTCCCTCGCACATCACAGATATATTAATCCATTGTATATCTTCCAAATGAACAGGAACAAAACCAAAGTACTATAAATGATGGATTAAGTGAGTTAATACTCATCCATCCAGTGAATTCATAGAGAGTGTCCAGGTCATCAGTACAAGTCCCAGAATTCCATAATCAATTGTTCCATCACCAAAGGGAAGGAGAGTTACCAAAAGGGTGGATAGTGTGTACGCCTGACCAGTTTCCCCGGGCACAGGCCAGCTGCTTCAGAGGCAAAGTAATAGATGTTCCCATGTGCTTTATATGCTGTGTCTCTCAATTGTTTGAAAATGGCTGCCATGCCACATTGCGTTTGCGACCTCTCGGAGGCGCAGAAGGGGGTGGCGCAAACGGAGGTCTCCCACAAACCAAACAAAACTACCATGGTGAGGGTACACAATACAATTAACCCACAGCCTCCATCCCCCCAGCTTCACAATACACAGATTCTTTTGACACCAATGTTGAAAAAATATGGAATGGATCCGTATGTGATCCCCATGGGGGACACGATGACCTGAGGGTTTTAAATCTGTCCACTCATAAGCTAACTGATGCACAGACTTCTTTCCTTGCCAAGGGACTTATTTTTTTGCTCCGTGGCCAATGGACAGCTTTTTGACACAGTGAAAGACATATATCTCTTTGCTAGGAAATCGATTCTACAAGCATTACATGAGAGGAAAGCAAGTTGTGTCCCCATGGGCCCTTTGAATGATTTGTCCAGGCTATCTAGACGGGAATATCAGACACTCATGGATCTGATAGATCTTTGGGAAGAAGGGCTTGTTGAACAGGAAGATGACACAGGGGATGATTTCACAGAATTGATGCCAGACTTAGCCCTTAAAGTCTGTGGGGAATCGATGGGACCTACCGAACGCCCATGGGATCTGACCAAATTAAAGGACACTGGCCTGTACAATCGATCCAGGGCTTCTCCCCTTTGTCTGCAGTCTCAGGTGTGGCATGTTTGTGAGAGCCGTCACTAGTGATATTAGGAAACTACGATGGGACCACTCCTCCTTTGACAATTTGACTAGGGAGGAGAGAAGTGCCCTACAAGAATTACGTTTGAATATGGAACTTGTCATTAAGAGTGCAGACAAGTGTGGGGGGGGGGGGGGATATTGTCCTTATGGATAGACATGGATATATAAAAATGTGCCAACTTATATTAAACAACAAGCAATGGTATACCCCTATTCCCAGCATCAATATGGAAAAGGTCAAAAATAAATTATTTGGGCTTATTGATCAGGCTTACTCTAATAATGTGATAGACAAAGACAGTTGATTTTTTGAAGGTGGAGTACCCCAGGATACCAGTCCTTTACGCTTTACCCAAGGTTCACAAATCCCTAAAGGACGCCCCTGGGTGTCCAATTATCTCAGGAGTGGGTTCAGACACTTAGAAATGCAGTGAATATATAGATAAAATCCTAAAACCTTTTGTTTGTAACCAGTTTTCATATGTGAAAGACACTTCACACTTACTGACCATTCTACATGATCTAAAACTACCTGAAAATACCTTATTGGTCACCTTGGATATCTAGGCTCTCTATTCATGTATACCACATGACAAAGGTCTTCAGGTCATCAAAAAGGTATTAGACAGTAAAGCCTTAGATAAACATGCCCACGGTACTTTTATTATCAAGCTCCTACACTTTTTGATGACGCACAACAAATTCAAATACAATGAAAAATACTATTATCAGGCCCAAGGTACAGCCATGGGCACTAAGTGTGCCCAAGCCTATGAAAACCTAATTTTAGGGGACTGGGAGACCTGGCTGTTGGATGGAGGGGGGGGGGGGGGGGCTCGTCTGTCTGCCTGTCTGGGATTGTGTCCTGGTACAGGTACATAGACCACGTCCTCATCTTCTGGTCAGGTAGTGAGCTGGAGTTGGATGACTTTGTGGGTGCTCTAGCCAATAACCCATATAATTTAAAATTCACGTATGAGTTTTAATTGTAGACAGGTCACTTTTTTAGACCTAATCACATTGGATGATGATGGTGTCGTGGCTACTAAATTGTATAGGAAATTCACTGGCACAAATAGTTTGCTGTATGCAAGGAGTTTTCATCCAAAAACCTTAATGAGAAACATACCGGTTGGACAGTACTTGAGGGCTCGTTGAAATTGTACCAACGACCAAGATTTTGAACAGTAAGCTAAAGTCTTGAAAAAGAGATTTCAGAAAAGAGGCTATCACAATAGATGGCTAACAGAGGCTTATAAAAGAGCAAAAAACAGCCCAAGGGAGTCCTTGATTTTTTGGAAAAAGGAAAAAATAACAAGCCAACCAAACATAACGAGACTAAGTTTCCAATATAGCAGACAAAGTTAGAGGCATATGTTCTACACATTGGCATCTTTTGAAGGAGGATAATTCTGTTGGCAAATTTGTTTCAGGCTATCCATAGATGGTATACAGGAAGGCTCGTTCTTTAAACGACCTCCTGGTACACAGTGACATCTCTTGGAATCCATAGAGTCACCTTATGAATATGGTTTGACTAGATGTGGACAGTGTGCCCTTATATGCTAGTGACACTTTGGAGTTGCCAACAGGTAGGATCCTAAAATGTAGACAAGAAGCAAATTGTGGTACTGTGGATGTCATTTATTTAGTTATTTTGTGTTCCTGTAATTTTTTTTTTTTTTTTTGGTAAAACTATTAGAACCATTTGCAGACCTTTTCAGGACCATATATATGACATATCCACATACCATCTATGTGCCCCTCTAGCCAGACACATGTGCTTAGAGCATAATCAAGACCCTAGCTGTCTGAAAGTCTGGGTTTTGGAGGTAGTATCTCAGGATATGAGAGGAGGAAATTTTTATCAGGTTGTCCTTCAACATGAGGCACGGTGGATTTGGGCACCTATTGTGACCAAGCCACCAGGCTTGAACGACAGTCTCAGTGATGTACCATTTTTGAAATAATAGTTAATAAGACTCCCCTAATTATTTTATATGGAAGAATTTAAAAACAATTTATTATTTAATTAATAATTAACTAACTTTTTATTATTTTTTTTTCTCCTTTTGGATTTTATGTACAGTTTTTCTTTTTAACAATGGAATATACAACACTCACTGAAGCAGATATTGTAAATATGACATAGATTTTTAAATAGATGAGTCTGAGCGTTGGATGTCAAGTCACTCATTATATGTTGCTAAACAAGTGTGTTTGCCATGTGTATTGGGTGTAACAATTATATTATGGTTGAAATTGTGGTTGGTATCAATATATGCATATGGGAACATATATGGGAAGTAAATAATTTATCATCTAGGCATGATTGCCATTTGTACCTATAATTGATTTAGGCTATGGTTTTCATTATCCATATATGCATATAATAGATTCTAACCTTTGGTTGCTTCCCTTTTAGGATATTTTGGGATGTGGTTGTCATGTCTGGTGCTTCCGTGCATGCGCGCTTACGTCATTTCTATGCGCCATTGCGTACGCTTGTGCGCCGGCGCATGCGTCTGTGTGCCAGTGCGCATGCAGGAACCCAATGTGGCATGGCAGTTTTTTTCAAACAATTGAGAGACACATGGGGGAAAAAAGTTGGCGCAATCAGACAGTGTGGGTAGCTGCCGCAGTGTTACCTGTGGGCAGAAAATGGGGGGCAATCCGATGGCTGTGCACTGGGATGGCTGCAGGCTTGTAAAGGGTGAAGTAACCCTGTAAGATACCAAGAAGAGAGAGAGAGAGAGAGCCCAGCGCCGATCTGAGTGTAGCACAGCAGTACTTTAATGACACACAAATTACAATGCTACTCACAAGAGGTAGATAAAAGCAGGCATCTAAAATCAATGGGGGGAAGTCTCTGTAGTCACATCCACGGTGGAAGGTCCGGTCAGGCGGGAGCGCTGTGATGAGGGAGGGCAGCCGATGTCCTCATGTGGGAGGCGGGGGACGTGCCGATCCTCTTTGATGTTGATGCAGCGTGGGACCGCCGGTCGGATGGGTGCGACGTCACTCAGGAGACACCAGGGGATCAAACGGCGACGCGTTGCGGAGCTCAGCTCCTTCTTCAGGCCGTGCGGGGGCCATGTTGGTTGTGGTATTTATGCCAGTAGTCCGGGGTAGATAGTATGGTGGCTCGGGAGGGACAAAAATGGGGAAAAAGCAAACCAGCAATGGGATAATATGTTGAACGAAGGGGGGAGGAGGCTAGGGGGCGGAGGAGGGGAGGTGTGAATGTGTGGGAAAGGGGGAGGGGGGGGGGAACAGGGAAATGGATGTTATTGAATTAGAGGCAATAAAGGCAATGTAGGTGTGGCCATACAGAATGAAGCTGTATGGAGAGGAGAATGATGTACATGAAGGGGCCAAATTTTCTTTTGGGTGCACTCGGGTGCGTGTATAGAGCGACCCGAGGGATGGGAGCGCACTTATCTAGGTGTCTGTGAATAAGGATGTTATTATGATGTGAATGAGTATGTATAGGGTGTCAGGGAATGTTGGGAGTTTTTAACATGATAAGATAGATGGAATCCAAGTGATGTTAGTGAGGTATATGGACCTACGCTTGGAGGCATACACGGGGGGGGGGGGGGGGGAAGGGGGAAGGATGGAAAATGTGTGTGCGTGCTAGCATGCATAACTGTGCACGCATGTTGACAGGTTCTAGTTCATGGTCGGAAGTTACGGATGTCAGCCCACAGGCTTGCATGTATGTGTATATAGAAACGCACACTCACAAACATGTACGTGGCGCATTGTGCATACAGATACCGAATTGAAGGTCCAACCACACACGCACAAGCACATACATGGGAATCGTTGTGCCAGTGCGCGGGCGGTTATCGAGCGGGGCATGTCAAAAGGGAGTCGTGCTGGAACTGGGATGTTGGTAAAGAAACTGTATGAAGGGGTTAACCTATATACGGTACTTACTTTGGAGTAGGCTTGGTGTAGGGAAGCATATGTAGGAGGGTTCACAAAGATCTCTGGAAGGCGGAGGGAAGAACCTGGGCAAAAAATGGTCATGTTAGTAGAAGGGTTAATGCTTGGGGAGATGGGCTACAGCAGCACATTGATTTCAATTTCTTCGTTCAGGCCTCCAGGCGAGAGCGTTTCAAGGGAGTAGATCCAGAAGGTTTCCCTCTGGCACAACCGCTTGAAACGCTCTGTCCTGGGCAAGGTGTTCGGAATTGATTCGATTACCCACACCTTGAGTCCAGAGGGAGATTTGTTGTGGGACTCTGCAAAGTGTCTGGGGACACTGTGTTTGTCCTTCCCTTTTTCGACCAGCCTGCGATGCTCGCCGAAACGTTTTCTGAGGGGCCTGATGGTGCGGCCTACATAGAATAGTCCACATGGGCAGGTTAGGCAGTAGATTACATATTCTGTGGAGCAGTTGTAAAATTGTTTGATGGGATATGTTTTGCCTTTCACGGTGAACTCAGTCTGGCCGTGTTGGACATGGGCGCAAGTGAGGCACAGAGGTTTCCGGCACTGGTACATCCCTATGAGGGGGATGAGGCAGATGGTGGTGGTGGGGTGGGGAGTGTTGGGTTTGAGTTTACTCGGGGCAATGAGATTTTTGATATTTGAGGATTTTCTGTAGGAGACTTTGGGTACAGGTGGGATGGAGGATTTTAGATGGGGGTCCTCTGATAGGATGGACCAGTGTTTTCGTAAGATCTTTTCCATTTGTTTGTGTTTGGTATGGAATTGTGTGGTAAAACGGAGTGGTTGGGGCAATGAGTTCTTTGGTCGTGGTGAGGCCTGGGGAGCACTAGGGTCATATTTGGACAGATAATCTAAGTGAGCTTGTTGGACCAGGGATGCGGGATATCCTTTATCTACGAATTTTTGGGTTAAGAGGGCACTTTGTTCGCGGTAATCCTGTTGTTTTGTGCAATTGCGTTTCAAGCGGCAGAATTGACTCTTTGGGATGTTTGAGATCCACCTGGGATGGTGGCAACTATGGTAATGTAGGAATGAGTTTCCTGCGGTGGGTTTTGTGTAATTTTTGGCTACGATGTTGCCTTCTTCATGATATAGGGTGAGATCTAGAAATGCCAATTGAGCCGAATCACATTCAGAGGTGAAGGATAGATTGAAGGGATTTTGATTGCAATGTTGTACAAACTGTGTGAAGGTGGGAAGTGAGCCGTCCCAGATGACGATAATATCGTCTATGTATCGGCCATAGAATATGATGTGAGGTGTGAAGGGGTTGTTATGCCAGATGTATTGGGCTTCCCAGAGACCCATGGTGAGGTTGGCATAGCTGGGTGCAAAATTGGCGCCCATCGCTGTGCCAGTGACTTGGAGATAGAAGTCTCCGTTGAACTCAAAGTAGTTCCGGGTGAGGCAGAATTCAGTGGCATCTAGGATGAATTGAGCTTGCTGGGGGTGGATCGTAGGGTCTGCAGATAGGAAGTGTGAGACGGCCCTGAGTCCAACTTGATGGGGGATGGAGGTGTACAGGGAATTGACATCCAGGGAAGCCCACATGTAAGTGGGTTCCCAGGAATAGTGGCTGAGGAGGTCGAGTAGGTAGGCTCCGTCTCTGATGTATGAGGGAAGGCTTTGTGCTAATGGTTGTAGGAATAAATCAATGTATTGGGAAAAGGGGCTGGTGATGCTGTCCATGGCGGCTACGATAGGTCGGCCGGGGGGGTTGGTGCTGTTTTTGTGGATTTTGGGTATGTGATAGAAATATGGGGTGGAAAAGAAATCTCTGTTGAAGAATGAGAGTTCATGTTTGTTGATTATTCCCTCTTCCATAGCGTCTCTGGCGAGGGACTGCGCCTCTGCTTGGAACTTAGTGAGGGGGTCCTGTGGGAGGGGGCGGTATGTGGAGGTGTCTGAGAGAAGCCGGATGGCCTCCTGGATGTAGTCGGCCCTGTTTTGGACAACTATGCCTCCACCTTTGTCCGCGGTTTTGATAATGAGGCTATGGCTCTGGGTGAGGTGTTTCAGGGCAAGTTTTTCTGCTTGACTGAGATTGGAAGCTGGAGCATGGGAGGGATTTTTTGATCGTTTGCACATTTTGAGGATGTCCGCGTAAACTACTTGATAGAACGTTTGGAGATACGGACCTTTGGACTGGGTGGGGTTGAATGTGGATTTGGGCCTGAGTGAGGAATGGCGGACTGGGGGGGAAGAGGAGGGGTGGAGGGTAAATGGAATGAGGTCCTCATCATTATGGTGTTCTATGTGTAATTCTTCTAAAATTTGGAGGGCCAGTGCGTCCATAGAGGAGTCAAGATCAGGAGTGGGAGGGGGGGAGGGTTGTGGGTCAGGAGGAGGGCCAAGAGTGGCCTTGGAGGATTGGATGTTGTAATAACATTTCAGGGTGAGGTTCCGAATGAACCTGTTGAGGTCTTTGAACAGGGTAAATTGGTTTGGTGGGGTGGCCGGGGCAAAGTTAAGGCCTCTGTTGAGTAAGGAGGTTTCTGCAGGGGATAGTGAGTGGGAGGATAGATTATATATTTTTACTGTGTTAGTAGTTTTGCTCTTTTGTTTATGTCTAAGTCTGCCCCCCCGCTTTCCTCTGTGTCTAGTTTTCTTTTGTTTGTTTGAGGAGTCGGTACATGCGGGGGGGTTGATTCTAAAAAATAGTCTGTGGGAGGGCAACTGGCGAGTTCGTTGGTGTGTTGGTCAGGTGGCCTGTTGGGATCATGTGCTGGGGATGGGGGGACCCTGTCCGTGCCAGTGGAAGAGGGCTCGGATGCGGGGGCGGGGACCGTATGGGGAGGTGTGGGTTTTATGTGAGCTCTGGGGGAGCTGCTGTAGCCCGTTTTGGGGTTGGATGTCACCACTGCTGGGTTGGAGGGGATTTTCTGGGGGTTGGTAATGCGGTGTCCTTCTTGGACCCTGGGTTGGGGCAGTGTGGTTCTGGGTCTTCTAGATTATCTGTCCAAATATGACCCTAGTGCTCCCCAGGCCTCACCACGACCAAAGAACTCATTGCCCCAACCACTCCGTTTTACCACACAATTCCATACCAAACACAAACAAATGGAAAAGATCTTACGAAAACACTGGTCCATCCTATCAGAGGACCCCCATCTAAAATCCTCCATCCCACCTGTACCCAAAGTCTCCTACAGAAAATCCTCAAATATCAAAAATCTCATTGCCCCGAGTAAACTCAAACCCAACACTCCCCACCCCACCACCACCATCTGCCTCATCCCCCTCATAGGGATGTACCAGTGCCGGAAACCTCTGTGCCTCACTTGCGCCCATGTCCAACACGGCCAGACTGAGTTCACCGTGAAAGGCAAAACATATCCCATCAAACAATTTTACAACTGCTCCACAGAATATGTAATCTACTGCCTAACCTGCCCATGTGGACTATTCTATGTAGGCCGCACCATCAGGCCCCTCAGAAAACGTTTCGGCGAGCATCGCAGGCTGGTCGAAAAAGGGAAGGACAAACACAGTGTCCCCAGACACTTTGCAGAGTCCCACAACAAATCTCCCTCTGGACTCAAGGTGTGGGTAATCGAATCAATTCCGAACACCTTGCCCAGGACAGAGCGTTTCAAGCGGTTGTGCCAGAGGGAAACCTTCTGGATCTACTCCCTTGAAACGCTCTCGCCTGGAGGCCTGAACGAAGAAATTGAAATCAATGTGCTGCTGTAGCCCATCTCCCCAAGCATTAACCCTTCTACTAACATGACCATTTTTTGCCCAGGTTCTTCCCTCCGCCTTCCAGAGATCTTTGTGAACCCTCCTACATATGCTTCCCTACACCAAGCCTACTCCAAAGTAAGTACCGTATATAGGTTAACCCCTTCATACAGTTTCTTTACCAACATCCCAGTTCCAGCACGACTCCCTTTTGACATGCCCCGCTCGATAACCGCCCGCGCACTGGCACAACGATTCCCATGTATGTGCTTGTGCGTGTGTGGTTGGACCTTCAATTCGGTATCTGTATGCACAATGCGCCACGTACATGTTTGTGAGTGTGCGTTTCTATATACACATACATGCAAGCCTGTGGGCTGACATCCGTAACTTCCGACCATGAACTAGAACCTGTCAACATGCGTGCACAGTTATGCATGCTAGCACGCACACACATTTTCCATCCTTCCCCCCCCCCCCCCCCCCGTGTATGCCTCCAAGCGTAGGTCCATATACCTCACTAACATCACTTGGATTCCATCTATCTTATCATGTTAAAAACTCCCAACATTCCCTGACACCCTATACATACTCATTCACATCATAATAACATCCTTATTCACAGACACCTAGATAAGTGCGCTCCCATCCCTCGGGTCGCTCTATACACGCACCCGAGTGCACCCAAAAGAAAATTTGGCCCCTTCATGTACATCATTCTCCTCTCCATACAGCTTCATTCTGTATGGCCACACCTACATTGCCTTTATTGCCTCTAATTCAATAACATCCATTTCCCTGTTCCCCCCCCCCTCCCCCTTTCCCACACATTCACACCTCCCCTCCTCCGCCCCCTAGCCTCCTCCCCCCTTCGTTCAACATATTATCCCATTGCTGGTTTGCTTTTTCCCCATTTTTGTCCCTCCCGAGCCACCATACTATCTACCCCGGACTACTGGCATAAATACCACAACCAACATGGCCCCCGCACGGCCTGAAGAAGGAGCTGAGCTCCGCAACGCGTCGCCGTTTGATCCCCTGGTGTCTCCTGAGTGACGTCGCACCCATCCGACCGGCGGTCCCACGCTGCATCAACATCAAAGAGGATCGGCACGTCCCCCGCCTCCCACATGAGGACATCGGCTGCCCTCCCTCATCACAGCGCTCCCGCCTGACCGGACCTTCCACCGTGGATGTGACTACAGAGACTTCCCCCCATTGATTTTAGATGCCTGCTTTTATCTACCTCTTGTGAGTAGCATTGTAATTTGTGTGTCATTAAAGTACTGCTGTGCTACACTCAGATCGGAATTGAGAGACACAGCAGATATAGCAAATGGAAACGAGTCATCCATTACTTTGCCTCTAAAGAAGCCGGCCTATGCCCAGTGAAACCAGTCAGGCGTACACACTATCCACACTCTTTGGTCACTCTCCTCCCCCTTGGTGATGGAACAATTGATTATGGACTTCTGGGACTTGTACTGATGACCTTGACACTCTCTATGAATTCACTGGATGGATGAGTATTACCTCACTTAATCCATAATTTACAGTACTTTGGTTTTGTTCCTGTTCATTTGGAGGATATACAATGGATTAACATATCTGTGATGTGCGAGGGAGGCTTTTTTGCTCACACAACTTATCGAAACTTACACTATAGAGACTATTGACATTGCTGTTTGGTGAACATTATGCCTCCTTTGGACCACATACAGACCCTTTGTTTATCACGGATGTGATATACTTCATCAGCCAGGAAGTTTCCAAGTTTACCATCTTCATTCATTGATAACTATTAGCTGGAGATAAGGAGACTTTCCAACTATCTATGGATGAGTCCAACAGTTTGTCATCTACCAGTCCCTCCCCACTTCCCTAATATGGAGATTCCATCACCAATACATTGAACAGTTGTACCACTTTTACATTTATCATATATGTGTACTATTTGATGCATTTGGGTTCTTCTGTAAAATGTGGAGTGCTAGGGGTGGTTGTGTGCATATTTTTAGGTGTGTGTGGTATGAATTTTTGGTACCATTTTAAGAATTTTGCTATCCTTCACAGACTCTTTGGTTTGCATTTTTATGTTTTTGATAATTAAAGATTATACATTTTCATAGCCCAATGAGTGTTATATTATATAATTGCATTGGTTGGGTGGTTGAGTATTAAATCAGGTTTTTACATTCAGTGTTCCCAATTTAGTTCTAGTCATCTTGAATTGTTTTCGTTTTAGTCGTATTTTAGTTGACTAAAATAGCGTTAATTTAGTCACTGAAAATATTTATTTAATTAACCCCTTCCCATCCGCGCTACAGCCTATATACGGCTGCAGCGCGGACTCGAATTTTCGGGAGGCCGTTTTTAAACGGCCTCCAGTGACACGCCCCCCCGCGCGCTCCTGCGAGCGCGCATCGGGGGGAATCTGTGTCGGCCGTGTCCCTTGGACACGGCCGATCACAGATCGTGGTGAATGGCCAATCACAGCGGCCATTCACCACGTGATCAAGCCGTCCAATGAGAGATGATCTCATATGTAAACATATGAGATCATCTCTCATCGCCGGCGCTCCTTCCTCACACAGACACTGCAGTGTGAGGAAGGAGGGGGAGCCGACAGCCGCTGGGGACACAGACAAATGTAATCAGGGCACTGATCACCAGTGCCCTGATTACTGAAGGTAAAAAAACACACACACTGCCCCCACCATCAGTGCCCACAGTGCCCGCCATCAGTGCCCCCATCAATGCCCACAATCAGTGCCCATAGTGCTGCCAGTCAGTGCCCATCAGTGCCTGCTCATCTAGGCACTGATGAGCACTGACTGGCAGCACTATGGGCACTGAGTGTGGGCACTGATGGTGCTGCCCATCAGTGCTCATCAGTGCCGCCCGTCAGTGCTCATCACTGTCACCCGTCAGTGTCCATCAGTGCCCATCAGTGCCGCCTATCAGTGCCGCCCGTCAGTGCCGCCTCTCAGTGCCCAGCAGTGCCACCTCTCAGTGCCCAGCAGTGCCACCTCTCAGTGCCCAGCAGTGCCATCTCTCAGTGCCCAGCAGTGCCACCTCTCAGTGCCCAGCAGTGCCACCTCTCAGTGCCCAGCAGTGCCGCCTATCAGTGCCGCCTATCAGTGCCGCCTATCAGTGCTCATCAGTGCGGCATATTAGTACCTCCTCATCAGTGCCCATAAGTACCACCTCATCAGTGCCCATAAGTGCCACCTCATCAGTGCCCATCAGTGCAGCCTATCAGTGCCCATCAGTGCCGCCTCATCAGCGCACATCAGTGAGGGAGAAAAATTTATTTTCAAAATTTACTCGCAGAAAATAAGAAAAACTTTTTTTTTTTTTTCAAAATTTTCTGTCTTTTTTCTTTTTTTTTGTAAAAAATAAAAAACCCAGAGATGATTAAATACCACCAAAAGAAAGCTCTGTTTGTGTGAAAAAAATGATAAAAATTTCATATGGGTACAGTGTAGCATGACCGCGCAATTGTCATTCAAAGTGTGAGAGCGCTGAAAGCTGAAAATTGGCCTGGATGGGAAGGGTGTTTAAGTGCACAGTAGGCAAGTGGTTAATTAACACTGCATATTTGCAGTAGCGTTTAGTGCCCCTGCTCTACCTGAACACCAGGCTATTCTGATTTGAAAAATTACAGCAACTTCCTGATAGTGCCAATGCATGTCTGACCCTTTTGAGATCCTCCCCATTCCAACTGGCTAGTGAGCCAATAGAAATGTATGGGGCTGGCAGGCAAGTTCCGACACCACTTGAATGTGTCAGAGTTATATTGTATTAGTTTGTAAAATTAGTCCATACCACCTAACTGTCCTTCATTTGGAGGGAGTGTCATTTCAAAGCAAATCTCTTTGTCCCTCACTCCTCCCCAGTTTTCCCTCTTTTGTATAGACATCTAAAAAAAGTGTTTTGCCACAATCTTCAATTTATCTTCTATAGTCATTTGTTTTTTTGAAAAGCCTGTACAAAGAAAACGTAGAAGTGAATAAAGCACTTGTGGATTGAACCAATCATTCATCCTTTTGTAAGCTTGTACCTTGTTGTGTGTCCTTTGCAGGGCCGCTGATGGGGGGGGGGGGGGCACGGGCCCTCCTGTAGGGGGCCCAGACACACAGGGGGCCCAGACAGCAGGAGGATCAGTGGAGCGGAAAAGGAACAATGCCCTCTGAGTCACTCACTCAGCAACTGAAAGCCGGTTTCTCCCCCTCTCCCCCCCCCCTGTTGGCTTTCAATTGCTGGGTGAGAGACACAGCGGGCCAAATTTAGGAGTTGCTCAGGGAAGGTTGTGCCCACCCAGATTTCCATTCTGCTCCTCCTGGCTGGCCCCCGCTAAGCTCCTTCCCTCTGCCCTCGCTCTCACCCACACTCACAGCCTAGGTCAATGAGATGGGAGGATGGAGTAGAGAGAATAGCAGAGTGGAAAGAGCCAGAGCGTTCATCTATACAACACATAAGAATATGATTGCTCTTACTGTAGATTTTATTCAACTGCACACACACACAGTTTGATTGCCGTCCCCTATACACATTTCTTGCTGCCGGGAGGTGAGCAGCCCTTGGAGGAGATAGGGGGCGGTGTGTGTGTACAGTGCGATCCACAGTAGGAGCGATCCTTTCTCATGTGTTGTATAGATGAACGCTCTTCTGACAGGAGGGAGAGCACAACACAGCGCAACTCCACCTGGCTTTTAGTGGCTTCCCTCTGTAAGTTGGGTGATGGGGGGGTTATCTATGTTGGGAAATGTAATGGGGATTTGTGGAGGGGAGAATATGTGCTAGAAAAAGGGATGGGGGGGGGGATATGTGGTGGAAGGAAGAAAGGGGGGGAGGTGATATGTGCTAGGAGGAGGGTTGGGGGGGGGGATTAGTGCTGGGGGGGGGATTTGGGTAGGGGGGAGAATTTTGCTGGGAATCGTAATTTAGGGGGGATGGAGGAGAGATTTGTGGGAATTTATCTTAGGAGGAGGATTGAAGAAAGAAAATGTGTGCTGGGAGGGGAGATGGGGGGAATTTGGGCTAATAGGAGGGATTGGGGGGGGTTTGAGGGAGAAGATCTGTGCTAGGATAGAAGGTTTGAGAAGAAAGAGGATGTGTCCTAGGAGGGGGGATTAAGGTTGGTTTTAAGCTGCGGGCGGGATTGGGGGAGGGGAGGGGCAAAGATTTGAGCTGGAGGAGGAGATTGGAACTGGGAGTTGGTGGAATATGTGCATTATTGTTTGGGGAGAATTTTGGTTTGAAGATGAAATTTATGTTTTTTTTTTATGTATGGTGGAATGTTTGTGTCCACTAATAAGGATTTTCATGTATTTTTTGTGAAAATATAGTTTTGACGTTTTTGCATGGGGGGAGGGGCGGGGTGGTGGTGGCCATCAGGTAGGCTGTACGGGGCCTCTTGATTTCTAACAGCGGCCCTGGTCCTTTGCATATGTAGCACCCTCCTAGGTAGGTGCTAGGAAAAAACATATGGATGGCCCTGTCTGCATATCAAGGGGGCCTGATCATTTAATTAGGCTGTCACATGCTTCCAGGTGTGACCTGTTGTGCCTAGGGAGTCTCCCTAATGTGTCCAATGAGGGCTCTTATTGGACAGTGCAGGAAACCTAGCCAATAGCACACCAGGGCTTATGGCTATCTCAGTGGGCGGAGTTTGCCGCAATGCACCCTGGGATGGGCTATAAGTCTGAGGAGAGCATGTGACAGGGCGTCTTTGGCGGGAAGCAGAGTCCCAGGAGGAGGGTGGCAGCTGTCTCTCCTCCTGTCAGCGATAGTGAAGGTGTCCTGGGCAGTCGGCCTAGAGGACAAAGGTTGAGCTGAGAGGCAGAGAGGGATCCAGAGTGCTGTGCTGGGCAGAAGTTTTGGGGAAAAACAGTATCGTGTGTACTCAAAACCGCCCAGGGGTCTGCCTGGGAGAGGGGACCACTTCACAAGGTCAGAGAGATCCAGGAACCAGCTAACCTGTGGAGAAGGCTTAGAGAAAGGGGATGCCAGTGTCTAAGCCCTGAAGATAAGTGAGATAAAGGGGGTGCCGGTGTGGGCCCTGAAGTGTTTAGCAGTGCAGCAGTAGTACAAGTAGTTACCTCAGCAAGAAGGACTTAAGGGAGCTCAAAGAGGCCTTCTTTATGTAAGAAAGCAGTCCAAAGTCAGTTTGGAGTTAACAGGCAGCGAGCCAGCGTTAACCAGTGTCAACCGGTGTTGACCAGCATCTAGCCAGCGTCAAGTAAGCGCCAATCGGCATTTTTCAGTTGTCCCTAGCAAATTGTGCATAGTTGAGCCAAAGGAGTATCCCATTCATTCCCTTCTCCTATCCAAGTTCTCAATAAATACAAAAAACCCAAAGATACTGGACTGGACTGGACATTGTCTCAGTGCTCACACAAAGGTACTTTTGTTGCACCTGGTGACCCAGGGGGACCCATATCCAGCAAAACGGCTGGGAATCCGGCTACACATACATAGTTTGTACTAAAATGTTTCCTTTTCTCTCAACTCAGAGAGTTGGGAGGTATGTTTATGGCCAGCTAACAAAGTTATAGCATTATTTAAATACAAGATGCTTAGCAAAAACCTTGTAGGCAGGCTAGACCTCATATTGGTACAAAGTGTGCCCAGTTATGTATTTAGATAATCTGTCCGCCTACATTTTGTCCATGTCTTTATTCTGGCTTCTGTACATCTCTTGTTGTTCTCATTACTTCAGACTCCCCGCTGCATTCCAAAATTAATAAGTTTTCATTTGTGCATTTCAGTCTTCCCCTCTGCTGTCACAGCAGTGGGAATCTCATCTTTTTTTTCCTACCCAGCAGAAGCTCCATTGCTTTTTGCCATGGATCTGGCTGCTTGTGCTGACATTATCTTTAGATTGCTTATTTTCCTTCCAGCAGGGTCCAGTGTCATATAACCTGGCTTTCTTCTTAAACTCTAGGCTTTCTGCTGCCGTTCTTACACCATCTAAATGTCTTGAGGGCTGCAAGGCAGCTGACGACTCATTGAAGGCTCTGGGAAAAAGCTGAAACGATTTAACATGGTGAGAATGTGATAAATTTTCTGCGCTGCTGAAGAGCTAGGACATTTAAAAGTGATTCCGTTATAGACTTTTATATTGCAATCAAAGGGACCTGTCACCCATCTGTTGTCCTCACAGCTTCAGAATGACAGTGACAGACTGCTGACATAATTGAGCCCTGTTTCAACAGAAAATCTACTACATGACAGGAGTTGTCAGATGCTGTATTTGAGGCAATTAAGATGGTAGAATAGGCTGTGTTAGACCTAATCTGCCAAAGTTTGCCCTGTGTATGGTTGGAAAATGAATCCATGCCACCTGCCATTATCTGGTATATGACATATTTTGCATGGGTAACATGGAAGGTTCACATATAAAGTAAAGCCATATTACATGTATACATATATATATGTTGCACCCTCCTAGGTAAGTGCTAGGAAAACCTAGGGGGGGGGGGTGCTGCCTGCTTATCAGGGGACCTGATTATTCAGCTAGGCTGTCATGTGTTTCCAGGTGTGCCTGTTGAGCTTGGGGGAGTCTCCCCACTGTGTCCAATGAGGGCTCATATTGGACAGTGGAGGAAACCTAGCCAATAGCACACCGGGGCTTTTATCTTTCCCAGAGGGCAGAATCTGCTGCAATGCATCCTGGGATGGGGTATAAGTCTGAGGGGGGCTCATGACAGAGCTGTGACGGCTGTCTCTCCTCCTGTCAGCGGCAGAGAAGGTGTCCTCAGCGGTTGGCCTGAAGGACAGAAGGTTGAGCTGAGCTGCAGAGAGGGATTCAGTGTGCTGAGGACCGAGTGGAGCTGCTGGGGCAGAAGTTTCTAGGAAAGCAGTGTCGTGAGTACTGTAAACTGCCCAGGGGTATGCCTAGGATAGGGGACCACTCCAGGTCAGAGGGATCCAGGAGCCACCTAACCAGTAAAGGGGGCTTGGAAAGGGGGTGCCAGAGCTTAAGCCCTGAGGATGTGTTTGTGAAAGAGGGTGCCGGTGCGGGCCCTGAAGTGTTAAGCAATGCAGCAGTCTTATAAGTAGCCACCTCAATGAAGAGGGGTAAAGGAAGCTTTAACTAGGACTTTGTGCCACATGAGAGTGTCAAAGGTCAATTCAGCATTAACAGACAGCAAGTCAGCGTTAACCAGCATCAAGTCAGCGCCAATAGGCGTTTTTCAGTTGTCCCACTAAAATTGTGCATAGTTGAGTCAGAGGAGTGTCCCACTCATCCCTTCTCCCATCCAAGTTCACAATAAACATAAAAAACCCAAAGATACTGGAATGTTCCTTGTCTCAGTGCTCACACTTGGAGAACATGCTTAAATGTGCTGTTGTTGTTACCAGTAACCCTGGCGGACCCACATCCAGCACAAAGGCTGAGAATCCTGCTACATATAATATGTACTTAATACCTTTGGTTAAGTTTGGATAATGTAAGGAAGTATTACAATCCCTATCTGGTTTTATCTGGTGCTGTCTGTGACCTGACTAGGAAGATTCTCCCTCTCTATTTGTTCTGGTAAGCATTACTACTGGGACAGAAAGTGGTAGGAAATCTAAAAAGCATTTTGTTTTTCTTTAGCTTACTTTAAACACTTGCCGACTGCTCACAGTAATACTACTGCGGCAGGTCAGCTCCCCTGGGTCCAGCAATGTAGACCTACGTCGCTGAACTCCTAGTGATCTCGGCGGCGCGCGTGTGCCCCGCTGGAGGCTCACTCCCACTGTGTTTAGACACAGCGGGATTCGGGCCGGAGGAGGAGAGACAGCAATTGCCGGGGAAAGTGTGAGAAGATCTGCCCGCTTGTGTAAACAAAGCAGGCGGATCTTATCTGTGACAGGCAGGGAGAGATCACAGGATTCAGCATAGCTGAACCTGCGATCTCTGTCTGTGTCACAGAACCCCCTCCCCCCACACACGTCAGTAAGCATGAGGCATACATCTAACCCCTTGATCACCAACAGTGTTAACCCCTTCCCTGCCAGTGACATTATTACAGTAACAGTGCATATTTATAGCACTGATTACTGTAGTAATGTCACTGGTATCCCCAAAAGTGTCAAAAATGTCAGTTAGGGGTCCGATCTGTCCACCGCAATGTTGCAGTCCCGCAAAAAAATCGCAGATCGCCACCATTACTAGTTAAAAAAATAAATAAACAATAAAAATGACATAAATCTTTCCCGTAGTTAGTAAACGCGATAACTTTTGCGCAAACCAATCAAAATACGCTTATTGCAATTTTTTTACCAAAAATATCTAGCAGAAAACAAATTGGCCTAAAATGTGAAAAAGTTTTGATTTTTAAATTTTTTTTTTGGGAATCATTTTTTTTTCAGAATAATTTTTCAAAATTGTTGCTATTTTTTTGTTTATAGCGCAAAAATTAAAAATCGCACAGCTGTCCAAATACCCCCAAAAGAAAGCTCTGTTTGTGAAAAAAAAGGACATAAATTTTGTTTGGGTACAGCGTCGCAACGACTGCACAATTGTCTGTTAAAGTATCGCAGTGCCGAATCGCAAAATATGGCCTGGTCAGGAGGGGGGGTAAAATCTTTCGGTCTTAAAATGGATAAAAAAAAAAGGACATAAATTTTGTTTGGGTACAGCATCGCAACGACTGCACAATTGTCTGTTAAAGTATCGCAGTGCCGAATCGCAAAATATGGCCTGGTCAGGAGGGGGGGTAAAATCTTCCGGTCTTAAAATGGATAAAAATACACTTATGATAATTTTTTTGTCAAAGACATGTAACATAATACATTTTGGCCTAAATATATACAAAAATTGAATATATTGGATATTTTTTAACAGTCAAAGTAGAAAATGTAAATTTTTCGCTAAATTTTCGCTATTTTTTTATTAATATCACAAAAAAATAAGAAGCGCAGAGGTGATCAAATACCACCAAAAGAAAGCTCTGTTTGTGGGAAAACAAAGGGGCATACATTTTGTTTGGGTAAAGCATTGCATGACCGCGCAATTTTCAGTTAAAGTCACGCAGTGCCAAGTTGAAAAAAGTGGCCTGGTCATTGAGCAGCAAAATCTTCCGTGGCTAAAGTGGTTAAAGTGCCTATTTTCCCTACCTCCCTTAAGAAGACTTTAAATACTTTTCTCAATGGCTCTTCTTTCTCCAGTGGAGGTAAAATTGGCCTGGGGAAAAGTGGAGAAAACCCCTGCAATCCCTCCAGACCAGGAGGAAAATAACTAAAGCTTACATCTCTGTCTAATTTTTGTGGTCAATTTCCCCAGCTAAGCTGTCCTCAGAGACCCTACAGCTGCTAGTTTTGCAGTGTGGATTTTCTTTACCTAACTTATGGATCAGTTATTAGAATTAATTTATTTGCATTGGTGTCCTTCCACCATACATAAAGAGGGAATACTCATGTTCAGTTTCTCCGTATGGTGGAAGGAAGTCACCTCAGTGCATTCTGGTGTAGCAGGTTTTTCAGGCATTGGGCCTGATGTGGGTCTGCCATGGTTACCGGTGACACCTTCAGCCCATTTAAGCTGAATACCCAAGTGTAAGATTGGAGACAATAACCATTCCGGCATCTTTGGTTTGTTTTGTTTATTTGATATTGGGGATGGGAGAAGGGAATGAGTGGGATACTCATCTGGCTCAACTAGGTACAAATGGGACACTTTGTGGAAAAAATGCCTTTCAGCGCTGTCTTGACGCCGGCTGGGTGCCGACCAATTCTTGCTGGTGCTTGGAAAAACACTGACTTGCTGAACTGTACTTGAACTTGCTGTTCGCAATTTATAAATATCTCAATGGTGATCTCAGCATAGAAAAAAAGCTATTCAGTCGGAAGGATTGCATGAGGACTAGAGGGCATACAATGCGATTAGAGGAGAGGCGTTTTAACCTTATGCAACGTGGGGGGTTCTTTACTGTTAGGGCTACAAGATTGTGTAATTCTCTACCACAAGAGGTGGTTTCTGCAGGAAGTATGGTGGCTTTCAAAAGACTCTTAGACGTACATCTCAAGAATCAGAACATTCAGTGGTATGAGAGATGATTATGGCCACATACACCTACACAGGTTGAACTAGATGGACTATTGTCTTTATTCAACCTCACCTACTATGTAACTTGACTCCAGACTCTCTGGTTAGCTCAAAAGTCCTGCATCCAGCTCCCTCCATTCTTCCCTGACTGAGGTAGCTCCTGTAACTGCTGGTGCTGCTGCAACTCTCAACACTGTACACTGCATGCTGTACACTTTAACACTTCAGGGCCCAACCGCTGGCACCCCCTTTGCACTTCAGGGTCCTCTCACTAGGCACCCCCTCTACACTTCAGGGTCCTCTCACTAGGTACCCCCTCTACACTTCAGGGTCTTCTCACTAGGCACCCCCTCTACACTTCAGGGTCCTCTGACTAGGCACCCTCTCTGCACTTCAGGGTCCACAAACTGGCACCCTCTCTGCTTCTCTTCAGGGTCAACACTGGCACCCCCTTTACTTTCACTCCTGCACTGGTTAGCTCTTGTATCCCCATGACCTTCAGCGGAGTGGTCCCCTCTCACTAGGCAGACCCCCAGGGGGCAGTTTGCAGTACTCACGAGCTGGGAATGCTTTCCTGGAACTGAACCCCTCTTTCTCCGCTGGTCCTCCACACTGGATACTCTCTGCAGCTCATCTCAGCCCTCTGTCACCTCAGGCAAGCCGCCAAGGACACCTGATCCTTCTTACAGGAGGAGAGATAGCCGTACCCTCCCTCCTGGGACTCTGCTTCCCGCCAAAGACGTTGCGTCATGCGTTCCCCTCAAACTTATACCCACTCCCAGAATGCTGTGTGGCAGAATCTGCCTTTCTGGGGTAGATACAGGCCTGAGTGCACCATTGGCTGGGTATACTCCACTGCCCAATGAGAACCCTCTCATGGAGCACAGTAGGAAGACTCCCCAGTCTCAACAGCTACACCTGGGAGACATGATAGCCCAGCCGAAAATCATGGCCCTGCTGTTAAGCAGCCAGGGCCCACTATACTTTACCTAGCACCTACTTTGTAGGGTTCTACACTGGGATACTGTATAAAAGCCAGGAGCACATGTGCTGTGAGGTCTTTGGCTGGAGAGCAATGTCCCGGAGGAAGGGGGTGGCTGCCGTATCCTCTGTAGCAGTGGCATGTGGTTACAGGAGGTCTTCCTGAAGGCCGGAGGAATAGATGAGAGGAGATGAAACCCAGAGGTCCAAGAGAGCTAACTGAAGGGGGGACACTGGAGACCCTGGAAAACAGTATCGTGAGTACAGGGACTTGTGTCAAGGGGCCTGACCTGAGGGGGGCCACCCTATGTGTAGGATAGTCAGAGGACAGTGTCAGCAGTAAAGAGAGAGAGAGAGGATGCTGAGGAGAGTGTCCTGAAGACAATCAATAGTTCACCAAGTCATCTTAGGAAAGAGACCTAATTCTAATTCACCTTTAGTGGCAGGGTGAATCAACTGCCTGGCTGTACCTGAAGATAGGTTTCCTATACCAATTGTGCATAGTTAATTTGGAGTATCCCACTATTCCCTTCTCCCGTCCCTAATTTATCAAATAAAATACAAAACAACTACATATTCCTGGACAAAGTGATAGACTGTGAATGTCAAAGTTGCCATTGGTAATCCAGGGGGACCCGTAAGTGTGAGATCCAGCAGTCCTCAAGGGGGCAGTGCTACATTTGATATATTTTCATTTATGAAATAATCTGTTTAGCACTATATTTCTGAGCGATGTAATTCAACCTTTGGTTGTTTGAATATCTACCCTTATTGCACACAGCTGATTTGATTTTTTGTGGATAATGCTGACTTTGATTTCATTTAATATTATGCACTTTCTAGATAGAATAAAATTGAAATTAAGAGTTTTGTAAACTGGTAGAAGATGACTGGAAATAATTCTGTTTCTTTTATACCCCTGTACACAAATCTCCTCTAGAAACAGACTTATAAAAAAGCAACATACAAATAAAATATTTTTTATCACATTTGTTTATACTTCCTCTACAGTGTCTTATGGCGGCCAAAAACTATATGAAAAATCTGCCAAAATTTGGACAATTAGTTTTTCAGCCAGTTATTGGGCACAAATCGGTAATCGGTTGTGACGTTTTTGAGCCCAAAAAAGGAAGGACAAGTTTGGAAATTTTTTGCCGAAAACGAACAATAGATAAATTGAAAGGTTAATGTGTTTCTGATCCTAACTGTTTGCACTAGGTATATGTGAAAAAATTAACAAAAAATTGATTCATTTATGTCCATTGAACGATTTATCTGTCATTACATGATGGCACAATTGTTTGCTCTAATGGCCGAAAATGAAATTGAACGATTTTTCGTATAGTGTATGGCCAGCATTAGATGTCATACCAAAATAGTCCTTCACTTATGTAATTTGGTATTTAGAAAAAAAAAAAAAAAAAAAAGACCTTTTTGGTGCTAAATTAAAAGCAGAAATCTTTACACCCCTAACATTTGCAACTTCGTATTCTGCTTATTGGGGATTTAGGGTGGTTTTTAGACAGTGGAGGTAAAACATTATTAAATATCCATTTTTTTCTATATTTTTTTTAAACTGATCATTTTAAATAGAAAGAATGTTAATTCACCTATTCCTGGAAAGCACTTATTGATTAACCACTTGACCTCCAGAAAATGTACCCCCCTTCTTGACCAGGCCACGTTTTGCTATACGGCACTGCTTTTATTTAACTGACAATTACGCACTCATGAAACGCTATACCGAAATAAAATGTATGCCTTTTTTTCCCACAAAAAGAAATTTCTTTTGGTGGTATTTCATCACCACCTCATTTTTTACTGTTCAGGCTAGAATCAAAAAAAGGCCGACAATTTAAAAAAAAACAAAAAAAAAAATCAACATTTTTAGATTTCTACTATAAAACATATCCAATAACAATAAAAAATAAATAAAATCTGATTTCTTCATAAATTTAGGCTAATATGTATTCTGCTACTTATTTTTGGTAAAAAAAATCCCAATAAGCGTATATTGATTGGTTTGTGCAAAAATTATAGTGTCTACAAACTATGGGATATAAGCTTGAATTTGTATTTATTATTTTTTTTATGGCAGCGATCAGGGACGTATAGTGGAACTGCGATAATGTGGCAGACAATTGGACACTGACACTTTTGACACCTTGTGGGAACCAGTGACACTTGTACAGTGATCAGTGCTAAAAATATGCTCTGTCATTGTACTGTCAGTGGCTGGGAAGGGGTTAAACATCTAGGACGATCAAAGGGTTAAAGGATAAGTCCTGTCAAAAATGAACTAACGCTAAACCTGCTCTGTGCCACATTCTAAGACTATTCTATCTAACCCTGTAAAGCAAAAAACACTGAACTTACCTTTTCTACAGACAATGGCTGTAAAATGAATGGAAAACAACATCACCCATAGACTTACTATGGGGCTTCAATTGTCGAGTGCCTCTCCTGCACCTGCCTCCATGCTGAAGCCGCCGCTGACAGCTTAGCGTGGGACTGGACCAGATCACGTGTAGAAAAGGTAAGTACAGTGATTTTTGCTTTACAGGGTTAGATAGAATATTCTTAGAATGTGGCAAAGAGCAGGTATAGCGTTAGTTAGTTTTTGACTGGACTTATCCTTTAAATGTGTGTCCAGCCAGTGTTTTTGTATACGGTGTTAGGTTCTTTTACTAAGGGATGTGATGGATTTTATTCCCTACTTTGCAGGGAAAGAAAATCCATCCCCTTATCAGAACAGATCTCTGCCTTGTTTACATAGGCAGTCACTGGAGAGCTTCCTCTATTCCCTCGATCAAAGAGTGGTTTCACAGGCTAAATCATATTGAACAGATGGAGGGAAATGATTAGCATTGCTCACGACATTTTCTGCAAATTTGTCTCCACTTGGTACGACTGGATCCGGTTCAAGGAATCTGACCTCTATACTGCGATTATGACTCCCGGCTGAAGACCGACGTCCACGCTTTTAACTGGACCTCTTGCCCGCACACCCCCTTAGCCCCCCTCCTCCCTACCCCCTCCCCCCTTTTTTTCTCCTCTTCTATTCTCTAACTCTTCCTCTGATCTCTCCTTTCCTGTATCTTTCCTCCTGACAGAGGCACCTCCTTGCTTCTGGACGCACCTTTTCGCTACACACATTTTAGGCTGAAAACTTCAGCTATGCATGCTCATGCTCACCTTCAATTACTTCTATGATGTATGATCATATCAACCTGGCTAACTCTCACCTGTTTCCTGTGCCGATGTGGCACAATAATTCTGTCTAGCTATGCCAAGGTGAATTCTTAGTGCTTCTTTGACCACAAATTCATGCTTGCATTTTTTCAAAAAGTAAAACAATACGACTAATAATAAGGTACAACCCGGTCATGAATCTCACTAGGTCCGTGAGCTTAACTAACAGAGAAAACTATCTAGGTATAAAAGACAAAACATCCCCCCTTTCCCCCTTCCCATTTGTGACATTCCATAAAGTGCATAAGATAATCAAAAAAGGACTATTAGCCCTATCAGCTGAATACAATATTACTGAGCATTTACTACCTGAAAGCAGTAAGTATCCCTTAGCCAAGGGCAAAAACCCTAGCTCACATACAAGAAAAATACATCATAGCTGCTGCCATAAAGTAAAACAATTCAAACATGGCTGTCAGTGGATGAAAGCCAACACTGCCATACTTTTTCAAACTTTTTGGGGCAGCCCTTACTCACGTACATGGCCCTATATGAAGGCAGAACCTTGTTAATATTGCCCTTTCAGTAGGATAATGAAGGAGCTTCTGGTTTCGAATAAAAGTATTATCAACACAAAAAAGACAAATAGATGTCTCCTGCGCTCAAATATACATATAGGCCAAAAAGGCTGCCACTCAGGATGATGGGTATCCACACAAACTGAAAGCAAAAAAACAAGAGAAGGGCGCACCGATCTAGTGCAATACCATAAGATATTTATTGACAAATTGTTAAAAGCCACATCATGCATTCTACTCACAAGAGTACGTGAGTTACTAGTTACTATGTAAAGTGAAAACCAAAAGAGTTCCTTTGGCTGTCCAGAGTCCACAAGACCATGATCCTTAGTAATGACAGGTGAACTTGAAGGTGTCCATACGGCTAACTCGTTTCGATGGAGAACCCTCTTCCTCAGAGCCATAATTGTAAATGACCAGTTGAATCTATATATACTCTACCCAGCACCATGGACAGGACCTCCAACAAAGGTAGGCCCTGTCTCTCTAGTATCAATCACATGCATTTGTAATTATAAACAATTGATTAATGATTCACAACAAAGTTCATAAAATATACAGTACATTTACATTTAAAAATATAATAAAATAGAATAAATATCTTTGTCGGGTGGCTGCAAAGACCCAGATTCACCACATATTAAAAAGATTTATATTTAATATATATATATATATATATATATTGAAAAAAAATAAGTTACTCTCATATTAAAAATAGAATGCTCTCATATTATAAAAAGGAGAGAAAGACGGAGAGGCCACTGTAAACACTAGACCAGTCATCATTTATATAGTGATATACATATATCTACCTATAGGTACTATCTACTGACCCGAAGAGGGGGAGGGGGAAATGTGTACGCCTGGGGACCAAAGAAGGGGGACCAGACCGGGGCCTGCCCAACCCCCCTATCCAACCCAAACTCCGAGAAGGGGAGGGGGGGCTCTCATTAGGTTGAACCTAATGGCGCCACATCTAACAATTCCCCCAAGCACTGTACCTCCATATAAAATATTCTCCTGTTATTAGGTGGGCCAGCTCCTCCGGACCACGCTGAAAGTGTCCTGGAACGCACGCCATCCTGGCAACCAAGAAGCGCTGGTGCGCGTGCGTTCCATCAGCGAGTGCGTATTATTAACACAAACAAGAAAAAAATGGGCACAGAAAAACTGTGCCGATACCCCTCATGGACTTAAAATCGACAGACCATATTAATATAAGTATCAAAGAACATATTTTATTCAATAAACATGGAGTAGATGTTCCATGTTTATTGAATAATATGTGTTCTTTGGTACTTGTATTCATATGGTCTGTTAATTTCAAGCCCATGAGGGGTATCAGCACAGTTTTCTGTGCCCAATATTTTCAAGTTAGATTTGTAATGGACAGGACTGACCATATGGTGTATTTAACAGATGTAAAAGCCTCACCTCAAACCCTATACATTTTTTTATTAACACAAACAAGATCAATGGGTATAAATAACAATTTAAAAATTTTGATTCAACCAATCAGAAATGTGTCAATTGGAATTTTTGAAATGAGAAAAAAAATCAATAAACTAGAAGAAAATTTGAAAAACACATAGAACGAATTCAAAATGCGAAACCCGAATAAGAATCAACGGAATTTAACGTAAATAAATAGCTAGATTAACAAATCTAAATGAAACTAAACTCATTTTTTTCGTCATGCACATGTCTGTTTGCCTGTAGAAAATCAACCACATGGACTCTATCAATTACTTTGCCTATATAGTCAATTGTATTTATACTTGTTTATTTTTATGTAGCCTTTCTCTTGTTTCTATATATATATATATATATATATATATATATATATATATATATATATATTTTTATTTTTTTTTAAATATTCCCCAGTTGTGTTATTCCTGTATTTTGGGTGCTATTTTACATACATTAATTTACATTGACAGTCAGATCTTCACTTCATGGAGCAGGAGGAGAAGCATTCACGCATAGGTTTTACATCCTGGCAGCCTTATCGCTGGCAGGGCCTTGCCACAGATGCTCAAACCCATTAATGTATCACTACATTTTGTATGCAAACCTAATCAGCAGCCATTTGCATCTTACAGCCTGCAGGGCGCTTAGGAGCTGCTCCTGTCACATGATATAATACTTACTAAACTAAGTACTCTGTTGTCCCTGTTTATAGCATCCCAGTGTCTACGGTCCCTGAAGCAACTTCTGAAAAAATCATTTAATAATTTTATCTTTCTCATCACTTTATTGCAGAAATGACTGAAGAGGTAAGCAGTTAATGGATATTTTTTATCCTCATGTTTTTGAAAGTATGTTAATGTTAAAATTGCTGGCAGCCAATGTAGCTGCAAATTGTAGCCAAGAGTACAAGAACGATAATGTTTAGTAAAAATAATGAACCAATCCCAGATAACGATTCATTACTGTTTATGTCACATAACTAATAAACGTTGGTTGCTAATTGCTTAGTTATAACCTATGGAATACTATACTGTATATTTTTTTTAAATATTTTTAATTGAGGTGTTTTCCAAATTCATAAACAATAGGCAACCCTTCCAGTTTAACATTTTAGAGAAGTAGGTATACCTGTGATTGTCTCCAACCTAATCAGCTTACAAAGTACAATGCGGGTATTTTCTAGGAAACCATACAAAAATGTAATTTTAGATGTAGTTTTAGATTTGCTTTAACAGACTCTTCCAAAATGATGCACTATATACTAGGTACAAAACATTTGCTACTGAGCTCTCTGTAGTTCTTATTACACTAACTTGACATAAGAGCAGTATTAAACTCAAAGCAAAAAAAATTTATTAAATCGCAGTTTACCAGTTTTTAGTTGTTGTGGCGTTATTAATATTTTGTTTTTTTTTCCCTTTATTTTCACCTGGTGATCCAGCTAGTAAGTCTATTATTTTTCAACTTTCATCAACAGAATAAGCTGTCCAGCAAAGGTGTCAGTTACAGTGTTAAGATAAACCATTTATCACTGACAGAGGTGCTTACAAAGGTCAGCTTTTATTCATGTATGTAAAACTTTTATCCCAAAAAGAAAAAAAAAATACATGTTCCTGTAACTGCCTGCAACACCCTCCTAGGTAGGTGCTAGTGAGAAAGTATAGTTTGAGTCCTGTCTGCTTACCAGAGGGGCTGCAGGTAAATCGATATTGTTCTTGGTCTACCAGAGAGCAGTATCTGTTAGTGAGGTCTGCTCAGTGTGCTCAGAGTGCATCTCATTCTGTCTAGAGAGTGTTTCACACTGGTCCAATAGGGAGGCCTGTTGGACAGTGGGAGGAAACCTGACGGATGGGTGCATGGGCTTTTGATACAGTCGTGATGATTGGCAAAGGGAAGGTCACCTCGGTGCATGTTGGAATACTGTATAAAAGCCAGCAGCAAAAGTGCTTGAGGTCTTTCGTTGGAGAGCGGAGTCTCGGAGGAAGGGGGCGGCTGCCTCCTCCTCTGTAGAGGTGCCACGCGGTCTCAGGAGGTCATTCTGAGGACCAGGGCAGTGGTCGACAGGAGCTGAACCCAGAGGTCCAGGGAGGCTGACTGAGAGGGGAGACACTGGAGATCCTGTTTCTGCAGTATCGTGAGTACAGGAACTCATGTAAAAGGGCCTGACCTGAGGAGGGCTACCCCTGCTCATAGGATAGTCAGTGGACGGGTGTCAGCAGAAAGAGGTGCTAGGGAGAGTATCCTGAAGATAAAATATTGTTGATTAAGTCGTCTTGTGAGAGAGGATAAAGAAAGCAAGAGACCTAACCCCATTCATCTAAAGTGGCAGGATGAATTAACAGCCTGGCTGTTCCATAGCCACAAGCGTAGTTGTGAAGATAGAAGTCCTCAGATATTGTGAATGGTTAAATTAGAATATCCCACTATTCCCTTCTCCTATCCCCATTTTCAAAATAAACAACAAAAAACCCAATACCCCTGGACTGTTTATTGCAGTGAAGAGCCAAGAGGAATGTAGGAACTGTATTTACTTATAACCGTGTGTTGGTAACCAGGGGAGCCCACAAATTCAGTATCCAGCAGTCCCTGCGGGGGCAGTTCCACATTTGGGGGCATCGTCCGGGATGTACCCCTGGGTTACAGCAACGGTTGCTACCAGCAAGGGCCAAGTAATCGCACCAAGTAATGCCATGTCTTTCCAAGTAAGTGCTGGAGTGTCAGTGGAGAAAGTAATATCTGCTCTACACTGATCAGTGAAAGTGTGCATTTAAGTCATAATCACAGCAGTGGTTGCTATTGGCAACGACTGGACATTTACCAAAGAAACAGTGTGTTTTCCCAAGTAAAGTGCCGGAGCATTAATGGAGAAAGAATGTGCTGTATTGTACAGGAGAACTGTGTCTGCTTTATAGTAATCGGTGCAAGTGTATTTTCAAGCGTTGATGGAGAAAGCAGTGATCAGGGACGCAGGGATCGGTGCGTCAGGGGTCATGTCTGTACATGTACTGTGAAGAAAAATGTTGGCCGTGCAATTGATGACAGCGGGACAATTTTCAGTGGCGATACAAGAGATTGATTGGCTTGTTTTGAAGAAAGAAGTGCAACTGAGGCTCAAGTACAGATAGAAGAAGCAGATGTGTGTGTGTCAGTGTGGGTGAACACAATCTGCAGCGCAGTAATATTCGTGTCGACTGGGCAGAGTTGTGGCAGCGGCGAAGGGGTTATTGCACCGCGTGGGAAAGCATGCACTAAAGAGATCTGCCTTACAGGAGGAGCCACCACCAGAGAATCAGCTAGTCTGGAGTCATGGGCGGAGTCGCCGCCCGGGAGCTGCCAATCCAAGTGGAGGAAGAGAGCTGAAACATCACTTCCACCATCGGGTGTAGCTGAGGAGCAGACACATGTGTTTGGAGGAGCAAGATGACGGATCCTGGAGTGAGCCGGAGTGCAGGGGCTATCTCACTTGTTGGTGGAGTACCTGAGGAGCAAGCAGAATCACCAAACTCGACCCTGTGCGATTGGTGCCATAGCGAGACTGGCTTTGTGCACTGGAGGGGACAAGGAGCATCTCAGGCTGGTATGTAGCCGATGCCTGAATGTGTCCATGCAGCTGCCGAGTTGCGGCTGCAAGATGAGCCAGTAACCCCTGCAGAGGCAGAACGCACTGCTTCTAAAGTGGCAGAGGGAAATCCGTGAGCTCCTGAGAGGAAGGTGTCAGAGAAGTCAGGTCAATAAGATAAATGGAGTTCATCGGCATGTGCATATGTGCATGCGCAGACCAGCAACTGGTCAAGCAGACGTTCTTGTTCGTGGGTTAGGGAGCGTGCATCGGAGTACGCCCTACTGCCACTAATGATGGCGCCAGGCTGGCTATTTAAACAGGCCTTCTGTATGGACTCATTACTGTTGGGTCTGCAGCTTCTGTGTGTTGTTTCTGATTCTGTGTGACCTTTGATCTTGTTCCGGGCTTATCTCTAACCTGTGATTGTCTGCTTCATACCTATACCCTGTCTACTGGATTTTGCTTCTGCCTTCTCATCCTGCCTTACTGTTCTCCTGGTACCAGCTTGTGACCCGACCATCCTGCTGTCTACCATCTATGTCCATCTGCCCGACCATTACCAACCTGGCTTGTCTGACCCTGCATCCTGCTCATCCAGCCTGCTACAACTATCAGCCCAGCAAGTCTTGAAGCTGGAAAGCTGCCTTCTACCAGCCTGTTCGCTAATACATCTCCCAGCTGACTGTGACCATGCAGACTACTGGATTGATTACAGGCACTCTTTCATCACCGTGCTCCTGTGGCTGCTGTCTCACTATCAGTGGCCCACGAGCCGGAGCTGTATGAGAGGCCCTCCTCTACACGTCAGGCTCACTGACCAGGTACGTGACAGAAGGCCTCTAGTGTATCCAGTGAGGAAGAGGCTGGAGCCATTGACATAGGGTCACCCCACTTCCAATGTCGGTTTGGGTCCCTGGAAAAGGGCATCTATGTGTGGAAGTCAGAAGAGGAAACGGAATGGGACTGGGGAACAGAAAGGAGGAGCAGCTGTTCCAGGAACTTGGGGTTCTGTGAGGCCTATGCCACAAGGGTCCCAGATTTATTTCCACCTCACACATACACCTGGGCCTGGGATCAGAATGAAGCCTATGCCAGTCTCATCAAGAGGGAGGAGATCCTATACACCCCGCCTAGGAGAGGAGACAGACAGAGACTTCCCAGATACTCTCAATGCCAGCACCTGATCCAGAAGAAGGTGGCCCTGGAATATGAGTATGACTACCCCTACACTCTTTGGGAGATTATGGAGGAGATAGAGGCCAAGAGGGAGGGATGGAGTGATAAAGTGGTTTGGGATTTCCTTTACATCCTCAAACCATATCGCAACCTGGAAGAGGCCTGAGTTGTGGGACACCTTCTTATCTGAGAAGGCTAACTGGAACTTTGGGCGGTCCATCCTCATAGACCGCGTGGAAGTTCACCGCCCAAATTGAACAGGCCAGGCTTGGGCTGTTCGAATTCAGGATTCTGCAAAAAAAACTGTCTGGATTCCTCATCCTGATTACTATTGTTGAGGATGCAGTCACTGTTCTCATTCGGAGAGCTGATTTGTTAAGAGGCTAGTTAGCCTGAGTGTTGCTCGAGATGTGATATTACAGTAAAAGGGGCTAAAGTGCCTAAAGAATTCACAGTTGTTGTTAGGACCCTATTTACAAATCCCCTTTCCCTTCTATTCTTGCAAGAGGAGTTGGGGACTCAACAAAACAACTACCATTGTGCAGTTTTCTATGTGGAAGAGGGTCGACCCTCTAATCCACAAAGACTTCCTGTTCAAAGAACTTTAGTAGACAATTAGCTTTGTGTTACAGCTTGCTACAAGAAGCCATGTCTACTGGATACTCTGTCAAGATCTCTTGGGCCAACGGGCCAGGATCACAAAATGCTGTTAAAGACATTCTGCTGAGAACCTGGGCCAGTGGGCCAGGTTGGCTGAAGGATGGAAGAGGATGCCTTACAAAGATATTTTGCTCAAAGGACACTTTGTGAAGATCCTGTCGGGCCAGTGGGCCGGTTGAAAGAAATTCATGTGAGTTGCTACCTTGGGAAAAGGAGGTAGTGGCTCATTGTCTCTTCAGAGAAGGGGATGCCAAAGTGAAGGACCCCTTGAGGAGATTTGCAGAGAGTCCCAAGTTAGACACGTTTTCTCAGGCTCCAGCAAAATAGTTTGTCACTAGAAGAAGATGTGTTGCCACGGTGTTACAGAAGGAAAGGATACTGTGAACACCAGACGTGTGGACTCCGCATTTCTTCATTCTGAACTTGTGGGTCTGACTATAATAGGAGAGAGGGGCGCATAGGCTTTTGATACAGTCCTGATGATTTGCAGAGGGCAGGTCGTCTCGGTGCATGCTGGGTTACTGTATAAAAGCCAGGAGCACATTTGCTTGAGGTCTTTAGTTGAAAAGCAGCTGCCTCCTCCTCTGTAGAGGTGCCATGCAGTCTCAGGAGGTCGTTCTGAGGACAGGAGTGGTCAACAGGAGCTGAACTCAGAGGTCCAGGGAAGCTGACTGAGAGGATTGACACTGGAGATCCTATTTCTGCAGTATCGTGAGTACAGGAACTCATGTCAAGGGCCTGACCTGAGGGGGCTACCCCTGCTCATAGGATAGTCAGTGGAAGGGTGTAAGCAGAAAGAGGATGCTAGGGAGAGTATTATGAAGATAAAATATTGTTCATTAAGTCGTCATGTGAGAGAGGATAAAGAAAGTAAGAGACTTAACCCCATTCATCTTAAGTGGCAGGACGAATTAACAGCCTGGCTGTTCCATATCCACAAGCGGAGTTGTGAAGATAGAAGTCCTCATATATAGTGAATAGTTAAATTGAAGTATCCCACTATTCCCTTCTCCTATCCCCATTTCAAAATAAACAGCAAAAACCCCATATCCCTGGACTGTTTATTGCAGTGAAGAGCCAAGAGGAATGTAGGAACTGTATTCACGTATAACCGTGTGTTGGTAATCAGTATCCAGCAGTCCCTGCGGGGGCAGTGCTACATTTCATTAACAGAATAAGCTGTCCAGCAAAGGTGTCAGTTACAGGGTTGAGACAAGCCATTTATCACTGACAGAGGTGCTTACAAAGGTCAGCTTTTATTCATGTATGTAAAACCTTTATCCCAAAAAGTAAAAAAAAAAAAACAATGTTCCTGTAATTGCCTCAAAAATGTTATCTGGAGTTCAGCCTTAATTTGTTGGTCAAATCCATCTGAGCCTAGGTTCACACTGAATGCGGGTTTGAAATCGTGCTTAGCTGAACTTGCACAATTTCAAACTGGCATTTCAGTCCAACTGTGGGGGCGATTTGAGAGATATCTGTGCGGGTTCATACACAGATGTCTATTGAAATCACCCCCAAAGTCGCCAAAAGTAGTGCAGGATCTACTTTTGGGAATCGGTGCGATGTTGCACAGATTCGGACAGTGCTATTGCCAGAAATAGGAAGCGATTTGGCATGCAATTTGACATGTCAAATTGCCCCGATGTAAATGGGGGCTAAATCCGCTAGTACATCTAACACCCCAGATTGACAAAGTTGCTGATATGTCTCCATTCCTGATCCATCCAGAGTGGAGACACTCTAGGACAGGAAGTGGGTTACTGTCCAGATCATCAGGTTAATAAAAGGTACAAAAACAAAAAACAAATAAAGAGAACTATTGCAGCCACCACATTAGTTCTCTGTTAGTTGGTAAGCTGAAACATATTACATTTTTGTTTCAGGGTTTAATATCACTTTAAGACCTTGAATATATACTATATTACCAAAATTATTGGGACTAGGGATGATCGAACTTTTGAAAAGTTCGGTTCGGCCAGAACATCCGAACTACCCGAAAGTTCGGCCCGGATTTCAGAACCCCATTGAAATTAATGGACCCGAACTTCGGTAATCAAAAAACACCATTTTAAAGCCCCTTAAATGCCCCTAAAAAGTGCCTAGGGTTCTGGGTCATGCCCCAGGGACTATTAATCACACAAAAAAAAGTTCTTAAAAATTGTCATTTTTGATAAAAAAGCCAATTATTGAAAAAATAATTTTTTGATTTTGACTTTGACTTTGGATTTAGTATCTGGGGGGTCTAAAAAGTGTACCTGTAAAGTTTCAGCTCTGTAGCATGTCCAGAACCAGAGAAAAATATAATTTTTCATTAGAGCAGGGAACTTGGGACCCAACTTTTACACCTATATGATCTTTTTTTGGGGGTTCTGGACATGCTACAGAGCTGAAACTTCACAGGTACAAAATCACACAAAAAAAAGTTCTTAAAAATTGTCATTTTTGATAGAGATAAAAAAATTAAAAAAAAAAAAAAAAAATTTCTTTGGATTTAGTATCTGGGGGGTCAAAAAAGTGTACCTGTGAAGTTTCAGATCTGTAGCATGTCCAGAAACAGAAAAAAAAGATAATTTTTCAGTAGAGCAGGGATGGTGGGACCCCGCTTTTACACTTATATGATTTATTTGGGGGGTTTTGGACATGCTACAGAGCTGAAACTTCACAGGTACACCTTTTAGACCCCCCAGACACAAAATCACACAAAATAAAGTTCTTAAAAATTGTCATTTTTGATAGATTTTTGATAGAGAGCCAATTATTGAAAAAATTAAAAAAAAAAATAAAAAAATAAAAAAAATTCTTTGGATTTAGTATCTGGGGGGGTCTAAAAAGTGTACCTGTGAAGTTTCAGCTCTGTAGCATGTCCAGAACCATAAAGAAGAAGATCGTTTGTATTTGTGCAATTATAGATCTGGAATATTTTCACACCTTGCCGGTTTAATAGCAGGCGTTTTTTTTTGGGCATTTTTTTGGGTTCTTTGGAGTCAGGAAAAACATATGAACTTGTGTATAGTGGTACTGTATACACAAGTTCAGATGTTTTGCCTGCCTCCAAAAACCCCCCAAAAATACCTGCAACAACACACCTGGACGTTTTTTTTTTGGCGCTAGCGTTTTTTTTGGGCAGTTTTTTGGGTTCTTTGGAGGCAGGCAAAACATCTGAACTTGTGTATAGTGGTATATATAGCACTATACACAAGTTCAGATGTTTTTCCTGCCTCAAAAGAACCCAAAAAAATGCCCAAAAAAAAAACGCCTGCTATTAAACCGGCAAGGTGTGAAAAGCGAGAAGCCAACCTCCTGTGCTGAAAGTGTTCTAATACAAACGATCCAGATACTAAATCCAAAGAAATTTTTTTATTTTTTTATTTTTTTTATTTTTTCAATAATTGGCTCTCTATCAAAAATATATAAAAAATGACAATTTTTAAGAACTTTTTTTTGTGTGATTTAGTGTCTGGGGGGTCTAAAAGGTGTACCTGTGAAGTTTCAGCTCTGTAGCATGTCCAGAACCCCCCAAAAAAATCATATAAGTGTAAAAGTGGGGTCCCAAGTTCCCTGCTCTAATGAAAAATTATCTTTTTTTCTAGTTCTGGACATGCTACAGAGCTGAAACTTCACAGGTACACTATACACAAGTTCAGATGTTTTGCCTGCCTCCAAAAACCCCCAAAAAATGCCTGCAACAACACACCTGGGCGTTTTTTTTTTTTGACGCTGGTGTTTTTTGGGCATTTTTTTGGGTTCTTTGGAGGCAGGCAAAACATCTGAACTTATGCATAGTGGTGTATATACACACATACTTATATATATATACACACCTAGACATATATAGGTGTGATAGAGGCAGAAATATATTGGTGTTAATTATTTCATTAGCGCACGTAGTTTTTTCTGCTCTTTTCACACCTATATATGTGCAGGTGTATATATACAGACATGGGTGTGTATATATACCCCCTATACACATGTTCAGATGTCATCTCTGACTCCAAACATGTGCTCAAAAAAGCACTAGCAACGCCTGCAGCCAAAAATGCTGGCGGCAGCGAAGCCATATTACAGAAACAAAAGTCACCTAAGAGAAAATAGCTTTTCTCTATTGCGGTCACCCTGCTATGGAAGGGTTCGGTCACCCTGCCATAGCAGTCACTGTCAGTTCACCCTACACTACATTACGGTCACCCTGGTATGGAAGGGTTCGGTCACCCTGCCATAGCAGTCAGTTAACCCTACACTACATTACGGTCACCCTGACACTTCACACTTTCCCTACAGAAACTAAATTTTTGAAGCTAATTAAAGTGTAAAGGAGCACTCTACTACACTAGATATCCCTTTTCTCACACTAATAAATGCTAAATGACACTTTTAAAGTAAAATTAACAGAACTGCTTCCACTCTCTTCCATGTCCAGTATAACAATGCTAGGAATTTGGCGGGGGCTATCTTATATACTGGGGGGCGTATTCACTAATGATTGGTCTAGGGACCCCCTAGTCACTCCAATCACATTCCTAGCATTCTCCTGCCCCCTCAATTGGCTTTTGCTAATGGTTCTGGTCCAATCACGGGCTTTTAAAGCCCATTTCCTGAACCATTGCATTTTGGTCCGTTCTGGTTGCCGAATTCCAAACTTTTTGGGCAAAAAGTTCTAAATTCGGCTGAACCTCGAACACCCAATGTTCGGGCCGAACCGATGGTGGACCCGAACCGTTCGATCATCCCTAATTGGGACTCCTGCCTGGCACATGAACTTTAATGGCATCCCAGTCTTAGTCTGTAGGGTTCAATATTGAGTTGGCCCACCCTTCTGCAAAGGCTGTCCACAAGGTTTAAGAGTGTGTCTATGGGAATGTTTGACCATTCTTTCCAAAGTGCATATATGTGAGTTTTCATATATGTCTATTTTTTAAATTCCTATGGGTTTATTTCGTAAAGCTGGACAGTGCAAAATCAGACTCACTTCTGCATAGAGACCGATCAGTTTCTAACCTCATCTTGTTCAATTAAGATTTGGCAATAAAACCAGGAAGCTGATTGGATTCTATGCAGAAATTAGCCTGATTTTGCACTCTCCAGCTTTAGTAAATATACCCCATAGTCTCTGTCTTGTTCAGGTACTTCTTCCATCTGAAGTTCCAGGTTGATCCTGTCAGTCTTTCTTCCTTGTTCTAGCCTGACCAAAAAAAAACACATAAGCTGATCTGTTCTTGCGTGGTCAGTTTTTGAACTTTGGCTGGCCATTCAAAGGTACAGGAAACTGTGCAGACACACAGCATGCCTGTATTGGGTAGTTTGTTACAACACCATGCCCCCCAACCAATCACAACCTGCCTCTGACACACAACCCCTCCCGATCACAACCTGACTCTTGAACACACCCTCCTGCAAACAACTCCTCAAGCATAGCCTGCATCTTAGCTCAGACTTAGCAGGATGTGGTGTGATGAGGTGATCACATTCTTCATGTTCCCCTACTCGTTGGGTGCCAGGAAAGGGTCACATAAGAGGCCTTCCCTGGGGTGGTTTCTTCTGGGCTATGCTTGGCACTTTAGATAAGGGTCACTTGCCTTACACAGGGGGGGTACCTTTACTGGAACAACCGACTAATCTCTATTAAACTCTCTCGATGTTATGGTTCATCAACATGGTCACATGTGCATTTAGTAGAGGCAGGCAGAGCCCTTGCCCTCTCCACCTGTCCAGCATATTACTGCTAGCTCACTCCCAGTAATGGTATGGGGTCCCGCCACACACTCTACGCCATTGGCGTGCGCAGCCTATTGCATTAGGGTGTGCACCCCAAAGCTCAAACACACATGCGTATATATATATATATATATATATATATATATATATATATATATATATAGAGCAGTGATGGCGAACCTTGGCATGAGACGGTCAGAGACTGCAGACATGATACAGGAGATGGTCAGAGACTGCAGACATGATACAGTAGATGGTCAGAGACTGAGGACACGATACAGGAGATGGTCAGAGACTGCAGACATGATACAGGAGATGGTCAGAGACTGCAGATGTGATACAGGAGATGGTCAGAGACTGCAGATGTGATACAGGAGATGGTCAGAGACTGCAGACGTGATACAGGAGATGGTCAGAGACTGCAGACATAATACAGGAGACGGTCAGAGACTGCAGACATAATACAGGAGACGGTCAGAGACTGCAGACATAATACAGGAGATGGTCAGAGACTGCAGACATGGTACAGGAGATGGTCAGAGACTGCAGACATGATACAAGAGATGGTCAGAGACTGCAGGCGTGATACAAGAGATGGTCAGAGACTGCAGGCGTGATACAAGAGATGGTCAGAGACTGCAGGCGTGATACAGGAGATGGTCAGAGACTGCAGACATGATACAGGAGATGGTCAGAGACTGCAGACATGATACAAGAGATGGTCAGAGACTGCAGACATGATACAGTAGATGGTCAGAGACTGCAAACGTGATACAGGAGATGGTCAGAGACTGCAGACATGATACAGTAGATGGTCAGAGACTGCAGACATGATACAGTAGATGGTCAGAGACTGCAGACATGATACAGGAGATGGTCAGAGACTGAGGACATGATACAAGAGATGGTCAGAGACTGCAGACATAATACAGTAGATGATCAGAGACTGAGGACGTGATACAGGAGATGGTCAGAGACTGCAGACATGATACAGGAGATGGTCAGAGACTGCAGACATGATACAAGAGATGGTCAGAGACTGCAGACATAATACAGTAGATGATCAGAGACTGAGGACGTGATACAGGAGATGGTCAGAGACTGCAGACATGATACAGGAGATGGTCAGAGACTGCAGACATGATACAGGAGATGGTCAGAGACTGCAGACATGATACAAGAGATGGTCAGAGACTGCAGACATGATACAGTAGATGGTCAGAGACTACAAACGTGATACAGGAGATGGTCAGAGACTGCAGACATGATACAGTAGATGTTCAGAGACTGCAGACATGATACAGGAGATGGTCAGAGACTGAGGACATGATACAAGAGATGGTCAGAGACTGCAGACATAATACAGTAGATGATCAGAGACGGAGGACGTGATACAGGAGATGGTCAGAGACTGCAGACATGATACAGGAGATGGTCAGAGACTGCAGACATGATACAAGAGATGGTCAGAGACTGCAGACATGATACAAGAGATGGTCAGAGGCTGCAGACATGATACAGGAGATGGTCAGAGACTGCAGACATGATACAGGAGATGGTCAGAGACGGAGGACATGATAGAAGAAAGAAGAGCACTAGGGGGGCCGGAGAGCAAAGGGGAAGCAGAGAGCACTGGAGGAGGTGAAGGGCACGGTGGGGGGGGGACAGGAGAGAATTAAGAGGGGCTTTGGAAAGCATTGTAGGGGGGTTGGAAGGCGCAGGGGGTGGAGAGGACTGGGGGGGCGAGCAGGGAAAACCAGGGGGGTGGAGAGCACTGGGGGGGACAGGGAGAATAGGGGGAGGGAGATGAAAAGCACTGTGGGGAGCTGAAGAGCATCGGGGGGGCTAAAGAACAGGGGGGTCTAGTGCACTGGGGGGTTAAGATCACTAAGGGGGGGATTAGGAGCACTGGAGGGGGGGTTAAGAGCACTGGGGGGTCAGCAAAGGAAGTTGTATAGGTGGGGGATGGGGCAGCTGCATATAGATGAATTGATCTTTACCTATTCTTCCTGCAGGAGGGAAAGGAGGACAATCAGTTATTCAGCAGCTGCAGGAAGAATAGGGAAGGATGAATTCCTCTATATGCAGCTTCCCCATCCCCCTCCTATCCAGCACAGAGCAAACACCCTTGAACAATGGGCACTCACCTTCTTCCCGCAGAGGCCCCGCCCCCTTCTTCCCGCCAAGGCTCCGCCCCCTTTTGTCCCTCCAAGGATCCGCCCCCTTTCTTCCTGACGAGGCTCCGCCCCTTTCTTCCCACCGCGGCTCCGCCCCCCGCTTGCAGCACGGATTAAAGGAGCTGCCACTGCAGCTGCCTTCACACTGCCATACAAGATCTCTCAGAGGACGCTGGCTGATACCCCCCAGTGCGCCCCCCTATTGGTACCCCACTGTGTGTGTGACACTGTCCTGTAGCTGCTTGCGGTGATGTCAGGGGTGGGCGGGATCCAGCAGCTGTCAAACACCAGCCAATGATTGGGCTGCTTAAGAAAGGGGCGGAGCCACATAAATCAAGCAGCCGCCCAGACCATCCCATTGGCTGGTGTTTGATAGCTGTTCGGTCCCGCCCATCCCCGACATCACCCCTGAGTTCTGACAGCTGGTCTTTCCCCTGCAAGCAGTAACATTACCTGACAGTGTCACACACTGAACAGCTTTGGTAAGTCGCACTATCTGCTGGAGCCAACAGCACAGCCGCCTCTCCACCGAGTATCTCACTACCCTCAGTGCCAAAGATGGAGATCTCAGGAGACAGCAGGCCCTACACTAACAGACACAGGGTGCGCACGCCTATGCTCTACGCATGCATTTCATTTGACTCTTTCTCTTCCATACCTGTGTACAGGATGAGGGCCTCAGCAGGTATCACATACCTGGTGAAGACTGGAATGTTGTGGAGGCCTCTCTTGCTCCTCCCGCCTAACACTCCTAAAGGTGGGAACAGAGAGTGCAAAGGCAAGGAGTGGCATGAGTGCCGTAGCAGCTAGCTGGTGATGTTCACTCTGTAGGTGGGTAGAGCTGGTAGTCGCAGTCCTCGGAACTGGATGCAGCAACAGCTTGGCACCAGAATGTGGGACGGGAGTAGAACCGGGAGACAAGCAGCAGTCAGCAGCAACCGGGCAGTGAGGTACCGAATCAGCAAGCAAGTCCAGAAGTAGGCCAAGGTCGTTAACAGCCAGGCAATGCGGTACAAGTCGGCAGGCAGATCAGGTCCGTTAAGCGAGCCAAGGTCGGAGTAGTAGGTAACAGAGCTGGAGCACAGGTAGAGTCAAAGTCCAAAGGCAAGCCAGGTCATACACGGGTAAGCAGAAACAACAGATCAGATCTCAGGCACACAGGAACAAGCTGAAGACTAGGGTTGAGCGAACACGGACTGTATTATTCGTGTTCGTACCGAATAATTGGATTTTTGTTACCCGAACACGGACCCGAAAACTTTACTGTATGTTCGGGTAAAAATCCGTGTTCGGTCATTTTATTTTCGGGTTTTGCATGCATTGGCGCGCTTTTCATGGCGGGCTTTCAACAGCCAATCAACAAGCATTTAACTGGTGTGCCTAAGCCATCCCAGCCATGCCTACAAATGTATTAGTAGCTGTGATTGGCCATCTGAAGCATGTGACCAAGTCTTTATAAGTTCGAGGCAGCGCCGCTGCGGCGTCATTCTGCTGTTTAGTTCAGGGAAAGAGCACACATCAACGTGCTGGCTGCTGATTAGGGACAGACAGGAAAAAAAAAACATTTGTGTCCGGATAGAATTGAGGGACAGGTCGGAGTGTGTTAGGCAGGGCGAGTTGTAGGCATTTTAGGGAGAGAGTCTGCTGATTTTTAGGGTCAGTTTTCTACGATCGATTTTGCTGTGTGGGAGGGGTTTGCAGTGACCGATCTATGATCTTATCAATCCTTTTAGGGAGAGAGTCTGCTGATTTTTAGGGTCAGTGTGTTCTACAAACTACAATCGATATTGTTGTGTGGGGTGGGGTTTGCAGTGACCGATCTACGATCTTATCAATCCTTTTAGGGAGAGAGTCTGCTGATTTTTAGGGTCAGTGTGTTCTACAAACTACAATCGATATTGCTGTGTGGGGTGGGGTTTGCAGTGACCGATCTACGATCTTATCAATCCTTTTAGGGAGAGAGTCTGCTGATTTTTAGGGTCAGTGTGTTCTACAAACTACAATCGATATTGTTGTGTGGGGTGGGGTTTGCAGTGACCGATCTACGATCTTATCAATCCTTTTAGGGAGAGAGTCTGCTGATTTTTAGGGTCAGTGTGTTCTACAAACTACAATCGATATTGCTGTGTGGGGTGGGGTTTGCAGTCACCCGATCTACGATCTTATCAATCCTTTTAGGGAGAGAGTCTGCTGATTTTTAGGGTCAGTGTGTTCTACAAACTACAATCGATATTGCTGTGTGGGGTGGGGTTTGCAGTGACCGATCTACGATCTTATCAATCCTTTTAGGGAGAGAGTCTGCTGATTTTTAGGGTCAGTGTGTTCTACAAACTACAATCGATATTGCTGTGTGGGGTGGGGTTTGCAGTGACCGATCTACGATCTTATCAATCCTTTTAGGGAGAGAGTCTGCTGATTTTTAGGGTCAGTGTGTTCTACAAACTACAATCGATATTGCTGTGTGGGGTGGGGTTTGCAGTCACCCGATCTACGATCTTATCAATCCTTTTAGGGAGAGAGTCTGCTGATTTTTAAGGTCAGTGTGTTCTACAAACTACAATCGATATTGCTGTGTGGGGTGGGGTTTGCAGTGACCGATCTACGATCTTATCAATCCTTTTAGGGAGAGAGTCTGCTGATTTTTAGGGTCAGTGTGTTCTACAAACTACAATCGATATTGCTGTGTGGGGTGGGATTGGAGATAGGCAGGTGTCAGTGGTCCACATCCATTTTGCTGTGTGTGGGGTGCAGTGAACACAATTTTTTTGGGGTGCAGTGAACACAATCTTTTTTGCCCACTGAGGAGGAGGGAGAAAAGTATTTTTCTATCAGGCACTGTGTGCAGCGTTTTTCCTTCAGCTGTGCTGTGCTGACTGATCATACACTGCTGTGTTCAGTTCACATGTGCTATTATTGAGTGGTTTCAAAAATCATACACTTTTTTTCTATTCCACTATTCAATATACAGCCTTGGGTTAAAAAAAATTAAATTGTGGCCAGCAGCAGAGCTGAATGATATTTGGAGTTTTTGGGGTTCATCTCATACTTCTGAAGATTTGAGGGTGCTGCCTGTTCCAAACTCCTCCTACTCCTCATCCAGCCTTTTAGGGGTACAAACAATAGTAATTGGGGCCTAGTGTGCTTCTGTACGTGTGAGATACATACACTTTTTTTGATCATATTTTCTATTCCGCTATTCAATAAAAACCTTTGGGGATCAGTTAAATTGCGGGATAGTCTGTGTTGGTACGTGTGAGATCCACCTTTCCAAGTTTTTGGGGTTCATCTCATACTTCTGAAGATTTGAGGGTGCTGCCTGTTCCATACTCCTCCTACTCCTCATCCTGCCTTTAGGGGTACAAACAATAGTATTTGGGGCCTAGTGTGCTTTTGTACGTGTGAGATACATACACTTTTTTGATAGTATTTCCTATTCCGCTATTCAATAAAAACCTTTGGGGATCAATTAAATTGGGGGATAGTCTGTGTTGGTATGTGTGAGATCCACCTTTCCAAGTTTTTGGGGTTCATCTCATACTTCTGAAGATTTGAGGGTGCTGCCTGTTCCAAACTCCTCCTACTCCTCATCCTGCCTTTAGGGGTACAAACAATAGTAATTGGGGCCTAGTGTGCTTCTGTACGTGTGAGATACATACACTTTTTTGGATCATATTTCCTATTCCGCTATTCAATAAAAACCTTTGGGGATCAGTAAAATTGCGGGATAGTCTGCGTTGGTACGTGTGAGATCCACCTTTCCAAGTTTTTGGGGTTCATCTCATACTTCTGAAGATTTGAGGGTGCTGCCTGTTCCATACTCCTCCTACTCCTCATCCAGCCTTTTAGGGGTACAAACAATAGTAATTGGGGCCTAGTGTGCTTCTGTACGTGTGAGATACATACACTTTTTTGGATCATATTTCCTATTCCGCTATTCAATAAAAACCTTTGGGGATCAATTAAATTGCGGGATAGTCTGTGTTGGTACGTGTGAGATCCACCTTTCCAAGTTTTTGGGGTTCATCTCATACTTCTGAAGATTTGAGGGTGCTGCCTGTTCCAAACTCCTCCTACTCCTCATCCTGCCTTTAGGGGTACAAACAATAGTAATTGGGGCCTAGTGTGCTTCTGTACGTGTGAGATACATACACTTTTTTTGATCATATTTCCTATTCCGCTATTCAATAAAAACCTTTGGGGATCAATTAAATTGCGGGATAGTCTGTGTTGGTACGTGTGAGATCCACCTTTCCAAGTTTTTGGGGTTCATCTCATACTTCTGAAGATTTGAGGGTGCTGCCTGTTCCAAACTCCTCCTACTCCTCATCCTGCCTTTAGGGGTACAAACAATAGTAATTGGGGCCTAGTGTGCTTCTGTACGTGTGAGATACATACACTTTTTTGGATCATATTTCCTATTCCGCTATTCAATAAAAACCTTTGGGGATCAATTAAATTGCGGGATAGTCTGTGTTGGTACGTGTGAGATCCACCTTTCCAGGTTTTTGGGGTTCATCTCATACTTCTGAAGATTTGAGGGTGCTGCCTGTTCCAAACTCCTCCTACTCCTCATCCTGCCTTTAGGGGTACAAACAATAGTAATTGGGGCCTAGTGTGCTTCTGTACGTGTGAGATACATACACTTTTTTGGAGCATATTTCCTATTCCGCTATTCAATAAAAACCTTTGGGGATCAGTTAAATTGCGGGATAGTCTGTGTTGGTACGTGTGAGATACACCTTTCCAATTTTTGGGGCGCATCTCATACTTCTGAAGATTTGAGGGTGCTGCCTGTTCCATACTCCTCCTACTCCTCATCCAGCCTTTTAGGGGTACAAGCAATAGTAATTGGGGCCTAGTGTGCTTCTGTACGTGTGAGATACATACACTTTTTTTGATCATATTTCCTATTCCGCTATTCAATAAAAACCTTTGGGGATCAATTAAATTGCGGGATAGTCTGTGTTGGTACGTGTGAGATCCACCTTTCCAAGTTTTTGGGGTTCATCTCATACTTCTGAAGATTTGAGGGTGCTGCCTGTTCAATACTCCTCCTACTCCTCATCCAGCCTTTTAGGGGTACAAACAATAGTAATTGGGGCCTAGTGTGCTTCTGTACGTGTGAGATACATACACTTTTTTTTGATCATATTTCCTATTCCGCTATTCAATAAAAACCTTTGGGGATCAATTAAATTGCGGGATAGTCTGTGTTGGTACGTGTGAGATCCACCTTTCCAGGTTTTTGGGGTTCATCTCATACTTCTGAAGATTTGAGGGTGCTGCCTGTTCCAAACTCCTCCTACTCCTCATCCTGCCTTTAGGGGTACAAACAATAGTAATTGGGGCCTAGTGTGCTTCTGTACTTGTGAGATACATACACTTTTTTTGATCATATTTCCTATTCCGCTATTCAATAAAAACCTTTGGGGATCAATTAAATTGCGGGATAGTCTGTGTTGGTACGTGTGAGATCCACCTTTCCAAGTTTTTGGGGTTCATCTCATACTTCTGAAGATTTGAGGGTGCTGCCTGTTCCAAACTCCTCCTACTCCTCATCCTGCCTTTAGGGGTACAAACAATAGTAATTGGGGCCTAGTGTGCTTCTGTACGTGTGAGATACATACACTTTTTTGGATCATATTTCCTATTCCGCTATTCAATAAAAACCTTTGGGGATCAGTAAAATTGCGGGATAGTCTGCGTTGGTACGTGTGAGATCCACCTTTCCAAGTTTTTGGGGTTCATCTCATACTTCTGAAGATTTGAGGGTGCTGCCTGTTCCATACTCCTCCTACTCCTCATCCAGCCTTTTAGGGGTACAAACAATAGTAATTGGGGCCTAGTGTGCTTCTGTACGTGTGAGATACATACACTTTTTTTGATCATATTTCCTATTCCGCTATTCAATAAAAACCTTTGGGGATCAATTAAATTGCGGGATAGTCTGTGTTGGTACGTGTGAGATCCACCTTTCCAGGTTTTTGGGGTTCATCTCATACTTCTGAAGATTTGAGGGTGCTGCCTCTTCAATACTCAACCTACTCCTCATCCAGCCTTTTAGGGGTACAAACAATAGTAATTGGGGCCTAGTGTGCTTCTGTACGTGTGAGATACATACACTTTTTTTGATCATATTTCCTATTCCGCTATTCAATAAAAACCTTTGGGGATCAATTCAATCGCGGGATAGTCTGTGTTGGTACGTGTGAGATCCACCTTTCCAAGTTTTTGGGGTTCATCTCATACTTCTGAAGATTTGAGGGTGCTGCCTGTTCCATACTCCTCCTACTCCTCATCCAGCCTTTTAGGGGTACAAACAATAGTATTTGGGGCCTAGTGTGCTTCTGTACGTGTGAGATACATACACTTTTTTGGATCATATTTCCTATTCCGCTATTCAATAAAAACCTTTGGGAATCAGTTAAATTGCGGGATAGTCTGCGTTGGTACGTGTGAGATCCACCTTTCCAAGTTTTTGGGGTTCATCTCATACCTCTGAAGATTTGAGGGTGCTGCCTGTTCCATACTCCTCCTACTCCTCATCCAGCCTTTTAGGGGTACAAACAATAGTAATTGGGGCCTAGTGTGCTTCTGTACGTGTGAGATACATACACTTTTTTTGATCATATTTCCTATTCCGCTATTCAATAAAAACCTTTGGGGATCAATTAAATTGCGGGATAGTCTGTGTTGGTACGTGTGAGATCCACCTTTCCAAGTTTTTGGGGTTCATCTCATACTTCTGAAGATTTGAGGGTGCTGCCTGTTCAATACTCCTCCTACTCCTCATCCAGCCTTTTAGGGGTACAAACAATAGTAATTGGGGCCTAGTGTGCTTCTGTACGTGTGAGATACATACACTTTTTTTGATCATATTTCCTATTCCGTTATTCAATAAAAACCTTTGGGGATCAATTAAATTGCGGGATAGTCTGTGTTGGTACGTGTGAGATCCACCTTTCCAAGTTTTTGGGGTTCATCTCATACTTCTGAAGATTTGAGGGTGCTGCCTGTTCCATACTCCTCCTACTCCTCATCCAGCCTTTTAGGGGTACAAACAATAGTAATTGGGGCCTAGTGTGCTTCTGTACGTGTGAGATACATACACTTTTTTGGATCATATTTCCAATTCCGCTATTCAATAAAAACCTTTGGGGATCAGTTAAATTGCGGGATAGTCTGCGTTGGTATGTGTGAGATCCACCTTTCCAAGTTTTTGGGGTTCATCTCATACTTTTGAAGATTTGAGGGTGCTGCCTGTTCCAAACTCCTCCTACTCCTCATCCTGCCTTTAGGGGTACAAACAATAGTAATTGGGGCCTAGTGTGCTTCTGTACGTGTGAGATACATACACTTTTTTGGATCATATTTCCTATTACGCTATTCAATAAAAACCTTTGGGGATCAATTAAATTGCGGGATAGTCTGTGTTGGTACGTGTGAGATCCACCTTTCCAGGTTTTTGGGGTTCATCTCATACTTCTGAAGATTTGAGGGTGCTGCCTGTTCCAAACTCCTCCTACTCCTCATCCTGCCGTTAGGGGTACAAACAATAGTAATTGGGGCCTAGTGTGCTTCTGTACGTGTGAGATACATACACTTTTTTGGATCATATTTCTTATTCCGCTATTCAATAAAAACCTTTGGGGATCAATTAAATTGCGGGATAGTCTGTGTTGGTACGTGTGAGATCCACCTTTCCAGGTTTTTGGGGTTCATCTCATACTTCTGAAGATTTGAGGGTGCTGCCTGTTCCAAACTCCTCCTACTCCTCATCCTGCCTTTAGGGGTACAAACAATAGTAATTGGGGCCTAGTGTGCTTCTGTACGTGTGAGATACATACACTTTTTTGGATCATATTTCCTATTCCGCTATTCAATAAAAACCTTTGGGGATCAGTTAAATTGCGGGATAGTCTGTGTTGGTACGTGTGAGATACACCTTTCCAATTTTTGGGGCGCATCTCATACTGCCGAGGATTTGAGGGTGCTTCAGTCTGCCTCCTGCCTGTTCCGAACTCCTCCTACTCCTCATCCTGCCTTTAGGGTACAAAAAATTGTAATCGGGGCCTAGATTGTGTTTGTACGTATGAGATACACCGTTTTGTAAAATTTCTCCTATTCCGCTATTCAATATACACCCTGTTTGAGTGTAAAAAATTAAATTGTGGGATAGTCTGTACCGGTACATGTGAGATACACCTTTTTAAATTTGTTTGGCGCATCTCCTTCTACCGCCGAGGATTGCAGGGCGCTTCAGTTTTTGCTCCTGTTCCCAACTCCTCCTACTCCTCTTCCTCATCCTCCCTTTAGGGTACAAAAAATTTTAGTCGGGGCCTAGTCTGTGTTTGTACGTGTGAGATACACCGTTTTTTTATCCTTTTTCCTATTCCGCTATTCAATATACACCCTTTTGGGGTAAAAAACATTAAATTGCGGCATAGTTTGCATATTTGACTGTCAGATACACCCGTGCGATACTGTTGTTGTTTTGTTCCGCTATTCAATAAACACCTTTCTAGGGCAAGATCATAAATTACAGAAATATGAGGAGACCGCCAAATAGGGGCCGTGGTGCTGCTGGTAGAGCTCCTGTTGCAAGGAGAGGACGTGGTCGATCTGTGCCAGCTACACGCACAAGTGAAACACCTTCCACAAGTGTGAGTAGGCGACAGAACCTGCAGCAGTATTTGGTAGGGCATAATGTGCCTCTAGACGTGATGAGGCCTGAAGAAGTACAGGCGATAGTAGATTGGGTTGCTGACAGTGCCTCCAGTTCCTTCACATTGTCTCCCACCCAGTCTACTGCAGAAAGGTCAGAGTTGGCACCTGCAGCCAATGTCCAACCGTCTTTCACCTCACCCCCATGGAAATCAGGCAAGCAGTCTGAGCCCCAATCCATACAGCAGTCTCTTGTTCTTTTTGAGGACTCTGTCAGCAGGGTTTCCCAGGGCCATCCACCTAGCCCTGCCCCAGAAGTGGAAGAGATTGAGTGCAGCGATGCCCAACCACTTATTTCTCAAGATGAGTACATGCAAGGACCATCGCAGCACATCTCCGATGATGACGAAACGCAGGTGCCAACTGCTGCGGCGTTCATCATTGTGGAGACCGACAAGGAGGGCAGGGGTGAAGACTGGGTGGAAGATGATGTGGAGGACGATGAGGTCCTCGACCCCACATGGAATGAACGTCATGCAGGTGACCTGAGCAGTTTGGAGGAAGAGGCGGTGGTCGCACAGAGCCACCAGCACAGCAGAAGAGGGAGCAGGGTGCAGAAGCGGAGCGGCCGTGCCCTAGACACTACGCCTGCTACTGCCCAACGTAGCAAGGGAACGAGCGCACCAAAGTCAGCTCAAAGGAGTTCTCTAGCGTGGAAGTTCTTTAGAAAATGTGCTGATGACAGGACATGAGTGGTTTGCACCCTGTGCAATCAGAGCCTGAAGCGAGGCATAAACCTTCTCAACCTGAGCACAACCTGCATGATCAGGCATCTAAGTGCAAAGCATGAGCTGCAGTGGAGTAGACACCTTCAAAACCAAGAAACGTCTCTGGCTCATCCTGCTTCCTCTTCTGCTGCAGTCTCGGCCGCTCCAGCCACATCTGTAGTGATACCGGCACCTGCCACCCCGCAAACAGAGGATCTGTCAGCAACACCACCACCTGTGTCACCAACCGTCTCCACAATGTCCCCTGGAAGCGTTCAGCTTTCCATCTCCCAAACACTTGAGAGGAAGAGGAAGTACCCCCCCTACCCACCCGCGATCCCTGGCCCTGAATGCCAGCATTTCAAAATTCTTGGCCTTTGAAATGCTGTCATTCCGTCTGGTGGAGACGCACAGTTTTAAAAACCTTATGTCGGTGGCTGTCCCACAGTACGTCGTGCCCAGCCGCCACTACTTATCCAGGCAAGCCATCCCTTCCCTGCACAACAAAGTGGGGGAAAAAATCAGGTGTGCACTGCGCAACGCCATCTGTGGCAAGGTCCACCTAACTACCGATACGTGGACCAGTAAGCACGGTCAGGGGCGTTATATCTCCCTAACGGCACACTGGGTAAATGCAGTGGCGGATGGGCCTGAGGCGGATAGCAATTTGGCGCATGTCCTTCCACCACCGAGGATTGCAGGGCGCTTCAGTTTGCCTCCTGTTCCTAACTCCTCCTACTCCGCTTCCTCATCCTCTACCGCCTCCTCATCCGGACAGCGTAACACCTTCACCACCAACTTCAGCACGGCCAGGGGTAAACGACAGCAGGCAGTTTTAAAACTTGCCTGTTTGGGGGACAAACCACACACCGCGCAGGAGTTGTGGAGGAGCATGGAACAGCAGACAAATGAGTGGTTGCTGCCAGCGAGCCTCAAGCCCGACCTGGTGGTGTGCGATAACGGGCGAAATCTCATAGCAGCTCTGGGCCTAGCCGGTTTGACGCACATACCATACCTTAAAAACTACCCCGATATGCCAGAGATGCTGCAGAAAGTGCGGGCCGCCTGTGCGCACTTTCGGCGTTCTCACCCTGCTGGTGCTCGCCTGTCAGCGCTGCAGCGTAACTTCGGCCTTCCCGCTCACCGCCTCATATGTGGCGTGCCCACAAGGTGGAACTCCACCTTGCACATGCTGGAAAGACTGTGCGAGCAGCAGCAGGCCATAGTGGAGTTTCAGCTGCAGCACGCACGCATGAGGCTCTCTGCGGAACAGCACCACTTCACCAGTGGCGGCCCGTGCATAGCGGGCGCCAGGGCACCGCCCCCCTACCCCTAAAAAAAGAAAAAAAAAAAAAGAAAAAAAAAATGACAGCGAACAAATAAAGTTTAAAAAAAAAATTGGGTTCGCCGGCCTTTGTAATGGAAGTGGTGGCTGGGGGGGGGGGGTGGGGTTACGTCCCAGAAGAGGCGCCGATCGGCAGCCTTCTGGGGGCGTAACCCGATCGCAAGTCCTTGCGATTGGACACCCCCACTTTCGGATATCCTGGCTGTGATTGGTCCAGTCTCCAGCCTGGACCAATCATCATCCAGGACATCCGATCCCTGACGTCACAATGGGGGCGGTGCTGGTGCGTGAGTCAGTCACTCACCGTCACCGCCGCTCGGAGGACGAGGGAGAAGCCGCTCTCCTTCCCGCCGCCGCCGCCGCAGAGAGGACGGACTGGATCGAGGAGGGAAGAACCCGCCGCCGCCGCCGCCAGGTAAGTGCATTAAATTGAAGGGAGCACGCATGCTGCACTCTGCATTGATTGGGGGACAATGCTGTGGCACTCTGCATTTATTGGGGTACATTGCTGTGGCACTCTGCATTTATTGGGGTACAATGCTGTGGGCACTCTGCATTGATTGGGGGACAATGCTGTGGGCACTCTGCATTTATTGGGGGACAATGCTGTGGGCACTCTGCATTTATTGGGGGACAATGCTGTGCGCACTCTGCATTTATTGGGGGACAATGCTGTGGGCACTCTGCATTTATTGGGGGACAATGCTGTGGCGCTCTGCATTTATTGGGATACAATGCTGTGGCACTCTGCAATCATTGGGGTACAATGCTGTGGGCACTCTGCATTTATTGGGGTACAATGCTGAGGCGCTCTGCAATCATTGGGGTACAATGCTGTGGCACTCTGCAATAATTGGGGTACAATTCTGTGGCACTCTGCAATCATTGGGGTACAATTCTGTGGCACTCTGCAATCATTGGGGTACAATTCTGTGGCGCTCTGCATTTATTGGGGTACAATGCTGTGGCGCTCTGTATTTATTGGGGTACAATGCTGTGGCGCTCTGCATTTATTGGGGTACAATGCTGTGGGCACTCTGCATTTATTGGGGTACAATGCTGTGGGCACTCTGCATTTATTGGGGTACAATGCTGTGGGCACTCTGCATTTATTGGGGTACAATGCTGTGGGCACTCTGCATTTATTGGGGTACAATGCTGTGGCACTCTGCAATCATTGGGGTACAATGCTGTGGGCACTCTGCATTTATTGGGGTACAATGCTGTGGCGCTCTGCAATCATTGGGGTACAATGCTGTGGCACTCTGCAATCATTGGGGTACAATTCTGTGGCACTCTGCAATCATTGGGGTACAATTCTGTGGCGCTCTGCATTTATTGGGGTACAATGCTGTGGCGCTCTGCATTTATTGGGGTACAATGCTGTGGCGCTCTGCATTTATTGGGGTACAATGCTGTGGGCACTCTGTATTTATTGGGGTACAATGCTGTGGGCACTCTGCAATCATTGGGGTACAATGCTGTGGCACTCTGCAATCATTGGGGTACAATGCTGTGGCACTCTGCAATCATTGGGGTACAATTCTGTGGCACTCTGCAATCATTGGGGTACAATGCTGTGGGCACTCTGCAATCATTGGGGTACAATACTGTGGGCACTCTGCATTTATTGGGGTACAATGCTGTGGGCACTCTGCAATCATTGGGGTACAATTCTGTGGCACTCTGCAATCATTGGGGTACAATGCTGTGGCACTCTGCAATCATTGGGGGACAATGCTGTGGGAACTCTGCAATCATTGGGGACAATGCTGTGGCGCTCTGCAGTGATTGGGGACAATGCTGTGGAGCTCTGAATTGAAAGGGGCATGCACGCTGAACTCTGCATTGTGGGGGCACAGCACAGTGTTTATTGCATTGAAGGGGGCACAGCACAGTGTTTATTGCATTGAAGGGGGCACAGCACAGTGTTTATTGCATTGAAGGGGGCACAGCACAGTGTTCATTGCATTGAAGGGGGCACAGCACAGTGTTCATTGCATTGAAGGGGGCACAGCACAGTGTTCATTGCATTGAAGGGGGCACAGCTTCAAAGTCACGCAATTTTTTTACTGCGTTTTTTGGCGCGAAGCAATACCTATTACATTTTTCTTTTTGCGCCCCCCCAAAAATTTTGAGCACCAGCCGCCACTGCACTTCACCACCAATAACTGGTCCTCCATGCGAGACCTGTGTGCCTTGTTGCGCTGTTTTGAGTACTCCAACAACATAGCCAGTGCCGATGACGCCGTTCTCAGCTTAACTATCCCACTTCTATGCCTCCTTGAAAAAACATTTCGGGCGATGATGGAAGAGGATGGGGCACAGGATGAGGAGGAGGAGGATGAAGAGGTAACATTTCCAAGGCTTTCAGGGCAGTCATTCGCAAGGGGCTCCGAGGGTGGGTTCCTGCACACACAAACGCCAGGGACACAATTGTCCAGCAGGGGCACAGTTCTGGAGGATGAGGAGGATGAGCTGGGAGGAGGAGATGGAACCATGTTCACAGCAGGGTGGCACCCAGGCCAGCTCATGGCCATCACTGGTGCGTGGCTGGGGGGATACAGAGGACATGGACGATACACCTCCCACAGAGGACAGCCTTTCGTTGCCTCTGGGCAGCCTGGCACACATGAGCGATTACATGCTGCAGTGTCTCCACAACGACCGCCGAGTTGCCCACATTCTAACTTGCGCTGATTACTGGGTGGCCACGCTGCTGGATCCCCGTTACAAGGACAACGTACCATCCTTAATTCACTCACTGGAGCGCGATCGCAAGATGCGCGAGTACAAGCGCACGCTGGTAGACGCGATGCTGCTGGCATTCCCACCTGACAGCGGGGCCACAGTGGAAGCACAAGGCAGAGAAGGAGGAGGAGGAGGAGAAGGAGGAAGAGGTCGCCAATGCAACCAGGGCACCGCCAGCACCTCAGAAGGCAGGGTTAGCATGGCCGAAATGTGGAAAAGCTTTGTCAGCACGCCACAACAAACAGCAGCACCAGCAGCTCATATGGAACGTCTTAGCAGGAGGCAGCATTTCACCAACATGGTGGAGCAGTATGTGTGCACACGCCTAGACGTACTGAATGAGGGGTCTGCCCCCTTCAACTTCTGGGTCTCCAAGTTGGGCACATGGCCTGAGCTTGCCCTTTACGCCTTGGAGGTGCTGGCGTGCCCTGCAGCCAGTGTATTATCTGAACGGGTATTTAGCACGGCTGGGGGCGTTATCACAGACAAGCGCAGCCGCTTGTCCAGAGACAATGTGGACAAGCTCACGTTCATTAAAATGAACCAGGCATGAATCCCACGGGACTTTTCCGTACCTTGTGCAGAATAGCGATGGATACCGACCTTACCCAGCCATTGTTCCATTTTTGCTCTTTCTCACTCTTTTGGGGTGTACCCTCATTTAAAATTTGTGAAAAGAAGCAGTGTTGGCTACCTCGTCCGACTCCTCCTCCACCACTGCTTCCACCTACACCGCCCATAGGTGTGCGCAGCCGATTGCATTATATTATATTAAATACACATGCATGTGTTTGCCTACATGTACATGGCCCCGATACATTACTCTCCCTGCTGGCAAAGAGAAATAGAGCAGAGCAGATCCGAGGGAGAAGATCTTTCCCATCTCCTCACTGGAAAACAGAGGGATAATGCTATGTGCCCTAGGTGATTAGGGTGTGCCCAGGTACACCCGGCACACCCTGTGCACACGCCTATGACACCGCCACATCCACCACCACCTCAACCTCCCTCCTACTCCATATGGGCCTCGTCCTTCAGAGATGAAGAACATTGTTTTATTTTTCTGTTTTTTTTTTGTTGTTTTAAGTTATTTCCCTATCCACATTTGTTTGCAGAGCACTTGCCATGCTTTTAAATACGTTTTGCTGCCATTTGCAGCAGTCTAGCCCTTTCCATTGGTGTTTTAGAGCCATTTTAGTGCCTGAAAGTTCGGGTCCCCATTGACTTCAATGGGGTTCGGTGTCTGGGAAAAGTTCGGCAAAAGTCCGGGACACGGACCCGGACCCGGACTTTTTTTTAAAGTTCGGCCGAACCCGCCGAACACGGACATCCAGGTGTCCGCTCAACTCTACTGAAGACCATTCAGCAACTGCTCACAGTAATAGAGCAGTTTAACCACTTGCCGACTGATGTCCCCGCTCGTTCCCTGCCTTCCCCGCGGTTGTGACTGGTGGCTCCGATGTCCGCCGGCCCGATCTCGCTCAGGAGAGGGAGAAAGACAGACGGCTGATGTAAACACAGCCGTCTGTCATTCTCCCTTAGATCATCACTGAGGCTATACGATCCTGCTATGTAGGATCGTATGTCTCTGTGATGACCTAACAAGCCACGCCCCCTGACAGTTAGAATCACGCCCCTAAGGACACACTTAACCCCTTGATCACCAATAAAGTTAACCCCTTCCCTGCCAGTGTCATTTTTACAGTAACAGTGCATATGTATAGCACTAATTACTGTAGTAATGTCACTGGTACCCCCAAAAGTGTCAAAAATGTCAGTCAAGGGTCTGATCTGTCTGCCGCAATGTTGCAGTCCCGCAAAAAAATCGCAGATCACCGCCATTACTAGTTAAAAAAAAAACAATAAAAATGACATAAATCTTTCCAGTAGTTAGTAAACGCAATAACTTTTGTGCAAACCAATCAAAATACGCTTATTGCGATTTTTTTTTTTACCAAAAATATGTAGCAGAAAACAAATTGGCCTAAAATGTTAAAAAATTTAGATTTTTACATTTTTTTTTTTTAGAAATTCTTATAAAAAAATTTGAAAAATAATTATTTTTTCAAAATTGTCGCTCTTTTTTTGTTTATACAAATGCAAAACGTAAAAATCACAGAGGTGATCAAATACCACCAAAAGAAAGCTCTGTTTGTGGGAAAAAAAGGACATCAATTTCATTTGGGTACAGCGTTGCACGACCGCGCAATTGTCCATTACAGTCACGCAGTGCCGAATCGCAAAATAGGGCCTGGTCTTTGAGCAGCCAAATCCTCCGGGGCTAAAGTGGTTCAATAGGCCACTTGGCGCCAAGTGCTAATTGGTATGTGCACGATGAACTGGTAATGCAGAAGTGACATTGGTCCTTTGCTTATAAATATTAGCATGTGTGCATTGTGCACGAGCATAAACATAAGTCTGCAGTGGCCTTTTGGTGGTAGAAATCTGGTTTACCTTACAGCAGGGCAGGGCAGATCTGCTTCCAATGCTATGGAACACAGATCGCCGCAGAGAGTGCTGACAACATCTCCCTCACTGCAAGAGGTTATCTCACCTGCCACATGTACATGTTATGGCAAGCTGCTAAAGAAACCTTCGCTACCCTTGGTAATTACTACCTGTATATCTTCACACTGTATGAGCTCTTGTACCATCATCTTCATACCCCAACGTGTTTTTAATGACTCGAACTGTAGCTATTTGTGCCAGTTACTTGCATGACCCCCCTTTATTAACTTCAGACTAGGCTAAGGCAAAGTTTCACACGCTTTACTTAAATAAATTATTATGATGACATATTGTATACAGACAACAGACAGACAAAATAAAGTACAGTCTTTTCCTAACATCCCTAGTTCTAAACGCAGGCTTGTGACTGTCCTAGCATACCTGCATAGGAAAGAGTCTATGATGGCAGTATCCAGGATTGGCATCTTCAGGGTGGGCTGCAGGTTCCAGAAGTCCCCCTGGATAGTGGGAACGCTGACCTTGGCATGACATTGCAAATCCAGACTCCAGCAACTGCAAAGAGCGAGTCAGCGATGAGTTAGCAAGGCCAAGTCTCTCCTCTTAGTAAGGAACCCCCATAGTAAAGACAGAATAGACCAGACTAGACCCCACTAGATCCCTAGGGTCCAGACATCTGTCCTTTTTATAGCACATAGGACCAGGAGGTTGGATCCCACAAAATCTGCCAAGAATAACCTGGGAAACACAATTAACTCCAATATTCCCTGCCTACCGGCTGAGCAAACTATGAAATACAGGCACGTTGTGTGTCTGCACAGTGTCCTGTAACCCTGCCCCCCACTATCAGGAGGAAGAGACACATGGTCACATGACAGACCTTTTTAACCCTGTAAAAAAGGTTAAAAAGTAGTCTCCAATGACACTCTTGTGTGCACTACCCACAAGGTTGAGATGGATCTCTCACTCTTTTCTGTATTTTAACTGGTCCTGAAGGTGGGAATATAGACAGAGCTCTTTAAAAAAAATCATTCAATCTAATGCAGTTAGCACAAACACCTAATTCCCTGTACGTCAGAACTCAAACTAAGAGAAGGATTTCTTGGAACTAATCAGGTTTCATAATCACTAGAAAAAGATTCACTTTTACTCTATTTATTAAATATAACTTTTTAATTCTTTATGATATTATTATAAATGTAAGAATTACCAGAATTTAACTTGATTATCAGTCTCTTGCGGTCTTCTATACAGCAGAGCTCAAACTATGAAAGGTAATAGCAGCACAAGGAGCCAATCAGTCGTGCTGCATTGCTCATGTGCTAGCAAAGAACATCCTGGTAGGAGGAGAGAGCAGAGTTACAGAAACTGAGCTGTAGGTAGGCAGAAATACAAATCCTATGGCATATATAACAGCTCTCAAACATTAGAGTGACCAGATTTTTAAAAGAAAATCCGGGGGCATCTACTAATGCTTTCTGTTATTTGGGGTGGGGTAGGGCAGGGGTGGAGCAGGGGTGGGGATAATAGTGGCACATGAAGAATGCTACACCAAATGTTTGGTGCGACCAAATTGTGCTAACAGTGGGAGTAGCTTAAAGGATTATGATTTAAGGCTAAGCCTACTTTGCTCTAGGTCAAGGCATTGATGGTGAGTCCCCACAGTCCACCATCTGCTGGTGAGTTGCCTACCCTCATCTCCAGTGGTAGCACCTGTACAGTTGAAGAAGGCAGCATATACGTGCAGGATGGGGAGGAGTCTGTTGCATCAGATGGATGGAGCATGTTACCTCTCCAGCACCCCCGTACTTCTCTCTGCACAGGCAATTACGGACACACTCATGTGACAGGTCATGTCTGAGGCTGCATTTAGACGTGGTTGCCAGCAGAGGGCTCTTCAGTCACAATCCAGTGTCATATACAGTAGTTACGTAGTTACATAGTTAGTCAGGTTGTAAAAAGACACAAGTCCATCTAGTTCAACCAATAAATAAAAAAAATCATACAATCCCATATACACAATCCTTTACCCACAGTTGATCCAGAGGAAGGTGAAAAAACCCCAGCAAAGCCTGATCCAATTTGCTACAGCAGGGTAAAAAATTCCTTCATGATCCCCCGAGAGGTAATCCGATATTCCCTGGATCAACTTTACCTATAAAGTTATATTCTGTACATTTAGGAAAGAACCCAAGCCTTTTTTAAAGCAATCTACTGAGCTGGCCAGGACCATCTCTGGAGGGAGTTTTTATAGCTCTTACTGTGAAGAAAGCTTTCCGTATTTGGAGATGAAATCTCTTTTTCTCTAGATGTAAAGAGTGCCCCCTTGTCCTCTGTAAAGACCTTACAGTGAACAACTCAACACCAAATTCTCTATACGGATCCCTTATGTATTTGTACATGTTGATAATTTCCCCCTTAATCTCCTCTTCTCAAGAGAGAATAAATAAAGTTCCTCCAATCTTTCCTCACAGCTGACCTCCATGCCTCTTATCAGTTTGGTTGCCCTTCTCTGCACTTTCTCCAGTTCCCCGATATCCTTTTTGAGAACTGGTGCCCAAAACTGAACTGCATATTCCAGATGAGGTCTTGATGATTTGTACAGGGGCAGAATGATCTCTCTCTCTCTCTCTCTCTGGAGTCTATACCTCTCTTAATACAAGAAAGGACTTTGCTCGCTTTGGAAACTGCAGCTTGGCATTGCATGCTATTACTAAGCGTATGCTCTACCAAAACCCCAGATCCTTCTCCACTATGGATGCCCCCAGTTTTAATCCCAGACCCTATATAATTTATAAAGATAATAAAAAGTATGGATCCCAACACTGAACCTTGGAGTAATTTCAGTATATTAATGTCACAAAGTGCTATTGGTGTCTACTACTATTGATTTACTTAGCCTACCTTAAAACACTGTGCACAGGGGAAGCTGCTCCTTCTGGATGCCCACCCCCTTGTTCCTGCTCTGTACCCTTGTGTAATGCTGACTTATTGGCTCCAGGCCCAGATGCGCATTGTAGGTCACCATCACAAAGAAGAGGAAGGTTCCAAATTCATAGTCTACACAAGCCAAGAAGGGAGTGATTGAATAGACCACATAATATCAGCCTGAGACATCATCAATAACCCTAGACAGAGCCGGGAGCAGACACACACCCCTTTCCCCACTGCTGCTCTGGACCAATCATAGAAATGTTGGTAGGATGGCTTACCCCACAGCTGCCTGGGACAGGGACACTATTATTAAAGCTTGAAAGAAATCAGGGATACATTCTTTTAAATGGGGACACAGTTGGGGAAACTATTTGTCCTATAATTGAGGACTGTCTGTTAAAACAATCACCCTTACGTGCATCAATCAGCCATAATATTATGACTACCCACCAAAACCCATTGAGGCATGGACTCCACTAGACCTATGAAGGTATGATGTGATATCTAGCATTAGGCTATCAGTAGCAGATGCTTAAAGTCTTATAATTTGTGAGTTGGGGCCTCCATGGAGTGGACTTTTTTTACAGCACATCCCACAGATACTCGATTGGACTAACAGTAAATCTGGAGAATTTGGAGTCAATACTTCAAATTCACTGTTGTGTTCCTCAAACCTTTCCTAAATTATTCAGACCAGACAACCTTCTTCCATTGCTCTGTAGTCCAGTTATTATACTCATGTGTCCACTGACACTTTTGACTGTGGACACTGGTCAACATGGACACTTTGACCGATTTGCAGATATGCAGCCAAATATGCAACACACCACTATACACTGTGTGCTCTGACACCTTTCTATTAGAACCAGCATTAACTTCTTTAGCAATTTGAGATACAGTAGCTCCTCTATTGGATTGGAGTACACTGACCAGCCTTCACTCCTTAGATTGTGTCAGTGAGCCTTGGTTGCCCATGATAATGTCACAAGTTTGGTAGTTTTCCTTTCTTGGACCACTTTTGGTAGGTCCTGGAAACTGCAGACCAGGAACATTCAACAAGAACTGCAGTTTTGGAGATGTTCTAACCCAGTCCTCTTTACTTGTCAGTGATTACAATGTTATCGCTGCTTGGTGTATATATATTTCAACTGTGTATTTTGCTGCTTTAAAGTGGATGTAAACCCCATTCATGAGATTTGACCTGGGCATATACAGTATCTCACAAAAAGTGAGTACACCCCTTGCTTTTGTAAATATTTAATATCTTTCTATGTGACAACACTGAAGAAATGACATTTTGCTACAATGTAAAATAGTGAGTGTACAGCTTGTATAACAGTGTAAATTTGCTGTCCTCTCAAAATAACTCAACACACAGCCATTAATGTCTAAACTGCGGGCAACAAAAGTGCGTACACCCCTATGTGAAAATGTCCAAATTGGGCCCAAAGTGTCAATATTTTGTGTGGCCACCATTATTTTCCAGCACTGCCTTAACCCTCTTGGGCATGGAGTTAACCAGAGCTTCACAGGTTGCCACTGGAGTCCTCTTCCACTCCTCCATGACGACATCAAAGAGCTGGTGGATGTTAGAGACCTTGCACTCCTCCACCTTCCGTTTGAGGATGCCCCACAGATGCTGAATAGGGTTTAGGTCCGGAGACATGCTTGGCCAGTCCATTACCTTTACCCTCAGCTTCTTTAGCAAGGCAGTGGTTGTCTTGGAGGTGTGTTTTGGGTCATTATCATGTTGGAATTCTGCCCTGCAGCCCAGTCTCTGAAGGAAGAGGATCATGCTTTGCTTCAGTATATCACAGTACACGTTGGCATTTATGGTTCCCTCAACGAACTGTAGCTCCCAAGTTCCGGCAGCACTCATGCAGCCCCAGATCATGACACATCCACCACCATGCTTGACTGTAGGCAAGACACATTTGTCTTTGTACTCCTTTCCTGGTTGCCGCCACACATGCTTGACACCATCTGAACCAAATAAGTTTATCTTTCTCTCATCAGACCACAGGGCATGGTTCCAGTAATCCATGTTCTTAGTCTGCTTGTGTTCAGCAAACTGTTTGCGGGCTTTCTTGTGCATCATCTTTAGAGGAGGCTTCCTTCTGGGACAACAGCCATGCAGACCAATCTGATGCAGTGTTTGAGGTATGGTCTGAGCACTGACAGGCTGTCCCCCCACCCCTTCAACCTCTGGAGTAATGCTGGCAGCACTCATTCGTCTATTTCCCAAAAACAACCACTGCATATGACGCTGAGCACATGCACCTAACTTCTTTGGCTGACCATGGCAAGGCCTGTTCTGAGTGAAACCTGTCCTGTTAAACTGCTGTATGCTCTTGGCCACCATGCTGCAGCTCAGTTTCAGGGTCTTGGCAATCTTCTTATAGCCTAGGCCATCTTTATGTAGAGAAATATTTTTCAGATCCTCATAGAGTTAGCGATAACACCAAATTGAACACACATGCTCCCCATTCACACCTGGGACCTGCACAGGCAATTACGGATAGAGATGTCCCAAACTATTAGTGGGCGAACAGTTCCCGGCGAACATCGCTTGTTCGCATTCGCCGCGGCGGTCGAACATATGCGATGCTCGGTCTGCCCCCTATACGTCATTATTGAGCAAACTTTGACCCTGTACCTCACAGTCAGCAGACACATTCCAGCCAATCAGCATACCCTCCCTCCCAGACCCTCCCACCTCCTATAAAAAAGCAAGGACAGCATCCATCTGAAGCTGCAGTGTTAGTAAGAGCAGGGAGAGTGCTTTTGCTGCTGAATTAATAGCTTGGCCAGTGTTCTGTGTCCACTCCAGTCCTCAAAGACCCATCTGCTGTAAGGACAGCATCCTGACAGCACCCCAAAAAGCCATTTTTGGGCTGGTACATCAGTTTGCTTTTTTATTTCTATAAATATATATATATATATATATATATATATATATATATATATATATATATATATATATATATGCATGCATAGTACCTATAGTTCCTAAAATCTATTCCATACACTGGCTCCTGATAGGGGACGTAACAGGGATTAAACTGATAAGAATAGTACTACTTAACACACCACTCATATAGGGTGGCACAGTACATTGCACAGCGCACGCGCAGTGCCCAAAATTGGAAGTAAGAGGTCCCCAGGTTCACTTATAGAAGGGCACCAATCCTGAGAAATCTCATAGCTAAAAATATAGTTGATGAACCAAAAAAGGGTAACTTCACTTTTTTTGAAGGAAAGGGTTTTTATCCCTGTAAAGGTTGCTACGCCTGTAAGAGAACACGAGGTAACAAAAAGAAAATAACTTAATTCCAATCAACAAAAACCGGAAAAAACTATCAGCTAAGTGAATTTACTTCATGTAGAACAGAAGGAGTGGTTTATATGTTGCAATGTCCATGCCGGCTGCAATACGTTGGCAGAACAAAGAGACCATTATGGAAAAGGCTTAGAGAACATGTTCAAAACATACAAAAGGGATTCCCAAAACACAGCGTATCCAGGCACTACGCAGAAAAACACCACAAAGACCCATCCTCACTCCAGTTTTGGGGTATAGAGAAATACAAACCCCATTGGAGAGGCAGTAATAAAATTAAAACATTAAGCCAGGCTGAGTCCCGATGGATCTTTGAATTACAGACTTTAACGCCAGCAGGGTTAAACATAGAATTCGATCTGAATTGCTTTCTTTCTGATTATTAACCTATCTCTCTCTGTCTCTGAATCTCCCCTTGATTTTATCTTATATCTTCTATTTATGTCATTTTAGGTCTTTTAGATACATATTTGAATTATCATATTGATGTCTTTGATACAATATTGTTTTTAACCCTATATATCAGCAGTTTTTTTATCCCATTTTTGATTTTTATAATGAGTCATTCCTAATTTTTGAAACTAGGTGTCGCTTTTTATTAAACGTTTTTAGATTTACATTCGCATATATTTTTTTTTTTTATACGGCATTCAAATTTTATATCTATATATTTTATTTATTTATATTGGTTCCATCCGCCCTTTGCAGCATGGATTGGTGTTCATTTTTTCTCTATATGATTGGTTTCTATTAGCCGCCAGTGCTATATGGGGTTAACAACATGAGTAATTTGTTTTTAACGGTTCCTATGGAGACCGCATTGCTATATAATCCACGAGACGTCACATATCCGGCCACCCTTGAAAAAGTAACTTGATTGGTTACGCAACGCGTCGGGACGCCGTGGTGACGTCACTTCCTGGTCTACGGCCGAGACCGGAAGTTGCTGAGATAACACTGGAACCGCATCGGCGGCTGCATTTTGCTTACACGCTTGTACTTGTCTACTAAAATGTGAGTTTGTAACTTTACTTTATATCGTGAATAAATATCGCTGAACGTACTACACTATCAGACCCTCTCTCCATCTTTCCCCTAAATTATCGAGTGTCTGAGCAACTACTTTTAAGTGATATCTTAGACCAGCTTATAGGACCAGGACCTTGATTTCTATATCATCGGTGGAGGTGTCATCTCTTCCTGGGAAAGTGTTCTTGCTCCCCAAAGGTCTGCAGGTTGACAGGAGATACCTGATACGCCTAGATGAAGGATAAGTGAGGTGAGCGGCCATTGCATCTATTTTGAGGATTTTGTTCACTCACATTGGCACTGGGATCACTTGAAATCACCTGCTATAATTATGAACTTTTTCGTTTAAGATTTGGAGATTTATACTGGACTTTCTCACTTATTAATTTGGACCACGTTTTTGAATATTATTTACTTCACTTTCTACCACATTTGATTATTGTTATTCTTCTTAATCTCTGAAGTTTCTCAGAGTGGTTTACTTTTCAGAGGGTATTGTGTACTCTTCATTTTCTGATCATTTCCTCTTACTTTTTGGATTAAATCACTGCTATTTACATCACTGTGATTTTTTTTATCACTTTTTCACCACACTTGGAAGTACCGCTTCGGTTCACTATAGGACACATTTTATATATTTCCTTTTTTTTTACTGGAGCCTGTGACCAGTTCTTTTATTCATAGAATCTGTGCAACTTGCTCCTACAGGGTTGTTTCACCTTTTGCACACTTTTTATAATTGTCAGCGGTTCACTCTTCATAGGGCACTTTATAAATTTGTTTGATATTAATTGTTTCAGTCCGAGCTTTTGACCAGTTCTGGGTCTATAGAACCTGTATAATCGCTCATTATCTGCACACAACTTATTTTACTAACTTATTTTATATTTTTATTAATATTCTTCTAAGAGCACGGATCATCTGTTTTTTTAGGTCTTTGACCACTGCTTACATCAATTTAGTACTTTGGCACATTCCTGTTTGCACTAGCACTTTATGCCTTTCACCTATACTTATTTATTGTGCTATTGAGCTGTTGAAGATTACCCTCCATATTGTAGCTCTACATTTGTTTATAATACTGTTCACATTAATGTATGGTTCACCAATTTAAAGAGGTTTCAGCGCTGGTTGCTCTTCTATACTATAAGAGGACCGACCAACCATCATTTTCCATCTCCCGGTTCCTAAAATCTATTCCATACACCGGCCCCTGATAGGGGACGTAACAGGGATTAAACTGATAAGAATAGTACTACTAAACACACCACTCATATAAGGTGGCAGAGTACATTGCACGGCGCATGCGCAGTGCCCCAAATTAGAAGTAAGAGGACCGACCAACCATCTTTTTCCATCTCCCGGTTCCTAAAATCTATTCCATACACCGGCCCCTGATAGGGGACAAAACAGAAATTAAACTGGTAAGAACAGATTTTTTTAATTTAAAAAAAAAAAAGAGGTCAGCCCCTGCGGAGCTGGGTATTTTTTGGCCGCATTACTGAACGCTCATGCACAATGGCTGAAGGGTCATGTGTCCTTTTGTGGAGGTGACAAACCTGGTCAGTCAAACTCAGGCAACATCATCGACCTCATCCCATATGCATTTTTTCTGGAGCGTGCCCTGCGAAAAGTGCTGGATCAGGCCGTAGATGAGCATGAAGAGGAAGAGTTGTGGTCACCATCACCACCAGAAGCAGCCTTGTCGTCGCCGATTGCTGGACCTGTGGCAACGCAGAGAGAGGAGTCTGAATAAGAGGAGTCAGAGGAGGAAGGTGGCTTTGAGGAGGTGGAAGACCAACCACAGCAGGCGTCCCATGGGGCTTGTTGTCACCTTTCGGGAACCCTTGGTGTTGTACGTGGCTGGGTGGAGGAAGAGACCTTCAATGACGTCAGTGAGGACAAGGAATGGGACATGGCTAGCTTGGTATCCAACCTTGTGCAAATGGGGAGTTTGCGGTTGTGCAAATGGACTGTTTGCGGTTGTTTGCAGTGCGTTAAACAGGGAGTTTGGTCTGTCAGAGTTTGGTCTGTCACTGTGAAGCGGGCGTAACCCTTACACTACCTGATCGATACAACATCATACCTGATCGTATACACACACTGGATGTTTTAAAGCACATTATTCCAAACAATTCAGGAATGTTAGGTGATGTATGCCCTTTATGGATTAAAACCCGACTCTGCGTCAACTACGTAATTTCCATGGGAGTTTTGCCATGTATCCCCCTCCGGCATGCCACAGTCCAGGTGTTAGTCCCCTTGAAACAACTTTTCCATCACTATTGTGGCCAGAAAGAGTCCCTGTGGGTTTTAAAATTTGCCTGCCTATTGAAGTCTATGGTGGTTCACTCGGTTCGCCTGTTCGCGAACATTTGCGGAAATTCACGTTCGCCAGCGGAAAATTTTATGTTCGCGACATCTCTAGTTATGGACACACTCCACACACACTGCTAGCAAGTGAGAACACCCCTAAGTGAAAATGTCAAAATTGGGCCCAATTAGCCATTCCCCCCCCCATTGTCATGTGACTCGTTAGTGTTACAAGGTCCCAGGTGTGAATGGGGAGCAAGTGTGTTATCGCTCTCACTCTCTCATACTGGTCGCTGGAAGTTCAACGTGGCACCTCATGGCAAAGAACTCTCTGAGGATCTAAAAAAAATTCTGGATTAATTGATGAATTCTGAAGTGTTTCGGGCAATATTATCTGCTCATATTCAGCCAAATGCTTCAGAACTCATTGGACGGCGCTTCACAGTGCAGATGGACAATGACCCGAAGTATACTGTGAAAGCAACCAAAGAGTTTTTTAAGGAAAAGAAGTGGAATGTTATGCAATGGCCAAGTCAATCACCTGACCTGAATCTGATTGAGCATGCATTTCACTTGCTGAAGACAAAACTGAAGGGAAAATGCCCCAAGAACAAGTAGGAACTGAAGACAGTTGCAGTAGAGACCTGGCAGAGCATCACCAGGGATGAAACCCAGCGTCTGGTGATGTCTATGCATTCCAGACTTCAGGCTGTAATTGACTGCAAAGGATTTGCAACCAAGTATTAAAAAGTGAAAGTTTGATTTATGATTGTTAATCTGTCCCATTACTTTTGGTCCCTTAAAAAGTGGGAGGCACATATACAAACTGTTGTAATTTCTACACCGTTCACCTGATTTGGATGTAAATACCCTGAAATCAAAGTTGAAAGTCTGCAGTTAAAGCACATCTTGTTTGTTTCATTTCAAATCCATTGTGGTGGTGTATAGAGCCAAAAAAGATTAGAATTGTGTCGATGTCCCAATATTTATGACCCGACTATATTTGTATGCATAGTGTTTACTTACCTCTCTCCAAATCCCTAACTCCTGTGTCTTTCTGCTGCTACGTATCTCTGTTATCAGCATGATAACTTCTAACATAGTAACATAGTTACTTCTGATAAGTTTTGCGACACAGGAGATAAAAGCAGCTGGAAATTTGTGTCGGGGATGCATTTGACTGCATGGAGATAGATTACCAGAGAGCTTGTCTATTCACAGCATAGCTCTGCGTGTTTCTTCCTTCCTTTATCTGCCTATGTGGAGGGAGGGGGGGGGGGTGCCTTTTCTCCAATCAGCTGTCACACAGTGTTTGCCAAAACTCAACACTCAGTGCTGGAACATATAGAAAAAGTTCTAACACAATGTTCCCTTTCCAAACAGTGTAGGAAGCTGAAGACAGCAAATATACATATAAAACGTAGGGAGATTTGTTTTATCTCTGTGTATCATCTGAGGCTGTTCACTTCACTGGGTATATGTGAGGGTTTACATCCACTTTAAACTTTAAGCCCAGCTATAGGAACCCACATAACAGCTAGACCCTGCAACATAACAAATTCTAGAAGTACAGAATGCTATGTTCTCTGTAATCTCATGCAGTTTTGGGTTCACTTATTTTCCAGCAAGCACAAGCTAACTGAAGAAAAATGATATTAACACGTTTAAATGCACAGAAAAAGCACATAAACTGAAGAGGAAAAGGCATTAAAACATAGGTCAGAAAGCACATTTTGCTACATTGTTCAAAATTCTTCAACATATAGAGGATATGTACTTATGTGTGAATGATGCATTATCAGATGCCACTGTAACAGTCACTCTCAGTGCTTAATGTGTAAATTATCAAAGATGCTCAATGACTCTACCTAGTTACTCCACTTCCCTATTGCATTGCAACATCATTATCATCAGCCCTGCTAAAGGGCCTATTCACACCTCTTGTGGTGCGTTGTAGTAATACATTATTTTTCAATGGCACCCCATAACATTAGGGCAACCCAACTTCAAGGTATTAGCATTTCAGTACACCACAATGCATTGTAACACACTAATGGGGCTTGTAGTGTACAGTACTGTGTCAGAAAAAAATAGTGCTTTTCTAGTATTTGGTTCATTTTGGTATGTTGCAGGCCCATTCACATAATGGGCTTCTTTAAGCAGTGCACTTTCACTGGAATTCATAACAATTGGTGCAGACAGATTTTGCATAAGTGTCTCTCATGTGTTCTATAAGTGGTGCATCATACGCCAAATTCATTTACCTGTCAGGAACTCAGAGACGGATTGAGCTTGTCTGATTTGGGGGGGTGCAGTAAAAAATGTCAGGGGGGCAGAGGATGCAGTGTTGGCAGGGCAGGTTATAAGAGTCAGTATAGCAGAGGATAGGGATGGCAATTTGTAGGGCAGTATACAGAGGCAATTCGTTGTAGGGCAGTGTACAGTGGGTTATCAAGGCAGTGTACAAGGGTTAGCATTGCAGGGGATAGGGGTCAACAGAACAGAGGATAGGGGTCAGAAGGGCAGGGTACAGGGGTCAGCAGGGTGGAAGACAGTGGTAAGCACTAATATACCCATCTCAGCACATAGTTGAGATGGGTATACCTCCACACAGTGTGTAGCTGGCTACTGCAGCTGCCAATCCGATAAGGGGATTTCCACAGATAAGAACTGCAACATAGCAGCCAGCTACACATTGTACTGATCTCAGTGATGTGTTATGTGGGAAGGAGATCTGTTGAGTGCCTTGTGTGCAGTGCGGGAAGTGCTGGGACAGGGTCATCTACCTCTTACGATGAAAATGGCAAACTGCACCCCTCCCCTCATGGGTAAGTATCATGTTTAATCAAACCACCCCCCCCCCCCCCAAAAAAAAAAGAAGAAGAAAACAACAACAATAGCACAATCAACACACTCACCCCTAAGCATAAATTTCCTCTGCAAGCCCAAATTCTCCTCAAACAAATATTCAAAAAATCCCCCTGCTCTCAGTTCAAATCCCCCTCCCAGCACATATCATTGCCTCCTGATCCCTCCTTCCAGCTTAAATCCTTCCCCAAATATCTCCCCTGCCCAAAGAAATCACCCCTACTAGCACATATCCTCTTTCCTTCCAAATCTCCCCTCCTAGCATATATTCTCTCCCCCCTCCTAGCACAAATTCTCTCCACCAAATCTGCACTTTTAGCGTAAACCCTCTACCTAAATCCTTCTTCCTAGTACAATTCCTCCCCAGAATCCTCCTTTAGTATAAATTCTCTCCCCAAATCTTGCCTACTAGTTTGAATTCCCCCCATCCAAATCCCGAATCCTAACATAAATCTTCTCACTCAAATCCCCACTCCTAGCATAAATTCTCTCCCCGAATCCCCCCCCTCATTATACAAGTACTCCCCCTCCTAAATTTTCCCTCCTAGCACAACCCCCCCCTAAATCCCCTTCTTAGTACAAATCTCCCCCAGACTCCCCTTCCTAGTACAAATGCTCCCCCAAATCCCCCCTCCTAGTACAAACTCCTCCCCCAAATCCCCCTAATTTCCTGCTTTTAGCCCTAGTCCCCCCAAATTCCCCCTAGCACAAATCTTTTCAAATCCTGCCACCCAACACATACCCCCCCCTTTTCTAGCCCAAATCCCCCCTAATTACCCTTTCTAGCACAAACAGCCCCCCACCACCCCTCCTTCACAAGCTCCCCCACCCCCAATCTTACAGGCAGGAACTACAGGAGTAGTGAGGAGGTGCGGGCTCTCTGTGCTCTCCCTCCTCCTGTTGTAACAGCGCTCTTCCATACAGCATGTGACACAGGATCACTCCAACATGGGGGGACTGTGCATGGCTTGATTACCCACCCCCTATCTTCTACAAGGAATACTCAACTTCTGGGAATGTGAATAGGGGGCGAGTTATCAAGCCGTATACAGACTGCAGATATAGGAGTGATCCTGTGTCATCTGCTGTATGGAGGAGTGCTGTTATGAAAGGAGGAGGGAGAACACACATCTTCTCCTGGCTCTCTCTTATCTACTGCCGACACTTCTTCTGTCTGGACTATTTGTTGGAATACATTGCAGATGTATTTTTGTGCAACAACTATCAGTATAAGTATTCAGTAGAAATATAAATATTGCCATCTACTGGTTGAAGAATAAAAGTTTGTAGCTGCATCTATGATAGAACTCTACGTCTATTCTCTATAATAAAGATCCTGTTTTGTGTCTGCAATTTAACAGCAAAGCCCATGTGAACTCTGTGCATTGTTTGTCTGTACTGTAGGGCTATATACAGAATCTCTAACAGGTTATGGGCCCAGGCATAGCCCAGACACCCAGAAAAAAGCTGAGAACCCAGTCTTAGCCAGCTACAACAGATAAGTGCAAGATACAGCAACAAAAAGAAAAGAAGACTGCAACAGAATATTTAAAAAAAAATGCCCAGTTGAACGGCTGCAACAAAGCTTTTTCTTCTCATCTTCCAGGACGGCCCAACAGTGAGAGATGACAGGCTCCTCCCCACAGGAAACACAATCAATTCCAATCTGTTAAAAGGCCCCACCCTTCCTTCTGGCCCTCAGTTTAGATTGTGTTTCTTCCTGCAGCGAAATGTTTGTTATGTTCACTGACCTGCAGACTCTGCAAGTCGAAAGGTACCCCTGTGAGCCAGGTTCATCAGAAGGCCACGGGTTCCCTCTGGAGGACCCTACGAGCAGAGCTTTACCTGCCGCCCCTCCGGGCTTCTCACAGGTCGCCCACAGATGTACAAGCCCTCGGTCATCTGTGGTGTGTTTCCAGGTCTTGTTGTCCACCGCCAGCAGCTCTCCTCCACAGAAGATTTTTGAAGTTCCCACCGGGCGGGTGGTTCAAGCTTTGTGACAGTATTCACTGTCACTGGAATCTAAAGACAGATAAGTAATGGTTTGGAATGATTACTTCATATTTGCCAGCAATATCTCCATATAGAAATACTAAGATTTATTCCCTTTTGCCATTAAATCTGTAATTCCTAAATGCTGGGTATATTACATAGCTTTCAATGTCAGACAGGTATTCCTTCTGTTGTGTATTGGGAGGGAATGTGGATTGCCCTTTTGCATTGTTACGTGTTAATGACCTCCCATTGTTCTGTCTGTCTGCCTTAAAACTTATAGGAATGTGGATTGGATGCTAAGGGGGAGGGGGGATTGTCCCACATTCAGGCCCGGATTGGCCAATCGGGAGAACCGGGAGAATTCCCGGTGGGCTGGTCGGGTTGAGGGCCGGTGACACCGGTGTTCTAAAATTTAGAACACAACTGACAGAGAGGAGGCAGGACTGGTTGCTTAGCAGAGAGGAGGCGGCACGGATAGAATACATCCTCGGGTCTGAGAGGAGGCGGGGCTGAGGCGGGACAAACTGCTTAGCTGGGAGGAGGCGGGACGGAGGTAGAGAAAAAATGTAATCAGCAAGCTCTGCATTATTACAATTATGCTCGACCTCCGTCCCGCCTCCTCCTAGCTAAGCAGTTCGTCCCGCCTCCGCCCCGCCTCCTCTCAGACCCGAGGATGTCTTCTCTCCCTCCCACCTCCTCCCAGCTAAGCACTTCTTCCCGCCTCCGCCCCGCCTCCTGTCTCAGCTAAGTAATCTGTCCCGCCTCCTCTGTCAGCAGTGACCTAATGACGCCGGGGGGGCGCCATTTTTAAATCGAAATAAAAAAACTGCAGTGGCCCAGCAGTGGCGCTCGCCTCTCATCACGGCCAGGCAAGACCCCTCCACAGCCTCTAACCATCTCCCCTTGTACCATGCCCACAGCCTCTGACCATCTCTCCCTGTACCATGCCCACAGCCTCTGACCATCTCCCCTTGTACCATGCCCACAGCCTCTAACCATCTCCCCTTGTACCATGCCCACAGCCTCTAACCATCTCCCCTTGTACCATGCCCACAGCCTCTGACCATCTCCCCCTGTACCATGCCCACAGCCTCTAACCATCTCCCCTTGTACCATGCCCACAGCCTCTAACCATCTCCCCTGGTACCATGCCCACAGCCTCTAACCATCTCCCCTTGTACCATGCCCACAGCCTCTGACCATCTCTCCCTGTACCATGCCCACAGCCTCTAACCATCTCCCCCTGTACCATGCCCACAGCCTCTAACCATCTCCCCTTGTACCATGCCCACAGCCTCTAACCATCTCTCACTGTACCATGCCCACAGCCTCTGACCATCTCTCCCTGTACCATGCCCACAGCCTCTGACCATCTCTCCCTGTACCATGCCCACAGCCTCTGACCATCTCTCACTGTACCATGCCCACAGCCTCTAACCATTTCTCCCTGTACCATGCCCACAGCCTCTAACCATCTCTCCCTGTACCATGCCCACAGCCTCTGACCATCTCTCCCTGTACCATGCCCACAGCCTCTAACCATCTCCCCTTGTACCATGCCCACAGCCTCTAACCATCTCCCCTTGTACCATGCCCACAGCCTCTGACCATCTCCCCCTGTACCATGCCCACAGCCTCTAACCATCTCCCCTTGTACCATGCCCACAGCCTCTAACCATCTCCCCTTGTACCATGCCCACAGCCTCTAACCATCTCCCCTTGTACCATGCCCACAGCCTCTGACCATCTCTCCCTGTACCATGCCCACAGCCTCTGACCATCTGCGCCTGTACCATGCCCACAGCCTCTAACCATCTCCCCTTGTACCATGCCCACAGCCTCTAACCATCTCCCCTGGTACCATGCCCACAGCCTCTGACCATCTCCCCCTGTACCATGCCCACAGCCTCTAACCATCTCCCCTTGTACCATGCCCACAGCCTCTAACCATCTCCCCTTGTACCATGCCCACAGCCTCTAACCATCTCCCCTTGTACCATGCCCACAGCCTCTGACCATCTCTCCCTGTACCATGCCCACAGCCTCTAACCATCTGCGCCTGTACCATGCCCACAGCCTCTAACCATCTCCCCTTGTACCATGCCCACAGCCTCTAACCATCTCTCCCTGTACCATGTCCGCAGCCTCTAACCATCTCTCCCTGTACCATGTCCGCAGCCTCTAACCATCTCTCCCTGTACCATGCCCACAGCCTCTAACCATCTGCCCCTGTACCATGCCTGCAGCCTCTAACCATCTCCCCTTGTACCATGCCCACAGCCTCTAACCATCTCTCCCTGTACCATGCCCACAGCCTCTAACCATCTCTTCCTGTACCATGCCCACAGCCTCTAACCATCTCTCCCTGTACCATGCCCGCAGCCTCTAACCATCTCTCCCTGTACCATGTCCGCAGCCTCTAACCATCTCTCTCTGTACCATGCCCGCAGCCTCTAACCATCTCCCCCTGTACCATGCCCACAGCCTCTAACCATCTCTCCCTGTACCATGCCCGCAGCCTCTAACCATCTCCCCCTGTACCATGCCCACAGCCTCTAACCATCTCCCCTTGTACCATGCCCACAGGCTCTAACCATCTCTCCCTGTACCATGCCCACAGCCTCTAACCATCTCCCCCTGTACCATGCCCGCAGCCTCTAACCATCTCCCCTTGTACCGTGCCCGCAGCCTCTAACCATCTCCCCTTGTACGGTGCCCGCAGCCTCTAACCATCTCTCCCTGTACCATGTCCACAGCCTCTAACCATCTCCCCCTGTACCCCATAGACATGCATTATGTCCGTATATCATCCGCAAACGGATAGGATGATATGCAGACATACGGACCGGATGACACAAGTGTCATCCGTGTCCGTAAAAAAAAAAAAAAAGTGCCACAGCGGACAAAAAAAACGGGGCGGCCGTGTGAAAGAGGCCTTATGCCCTGTACACACGTGCAGATTATCTGCAGACTTTTGTCTGCAGACGTGCCAAAACCATATAATATGAGGTCAAACCTAAACACTTTCAATTTGTATGCAATCCGGCAGGCTCTTGCACTACATAGAAAAGGTAAGTCTGCAGACAAAAGTCTGCAGATAATCTGCACGTGTGTATGGGGCATTAGGCTACTGAATTTGCACTGAATTGTAAATATTTTTTGAAAAATACAATGAATTACAATGCTGTAGAGAATAGAGAACAGTGCACCTTTGCAAACTTATATTCTGAGGTGTTAATTACATTATTTTAATATAGTCAGTCATGAACTAAAGTGGGCCGGTCTAAGTCATGAAACTCCAGGGCTGAAAATGAGTCCCACTCCGGCCCTGCCCACATTGTATATTTTTGTACACTGTATGAGAGTGTAAAACTCTGTTCCTATTGGATGGTGAATATTATGTTCAGTCTTCAACAAGGTCCATCTGGGTGGTAACTTTGTGGGTGACAACTGTATATAAGTCTGTTCAAATAAAGTTGTGCTGAGTTCCTTCAACCTCAATCTAGAGTTCTGTCTCTTATTGGGGGAATCTGCGGCAAGGGATTGCTATGGTCTTCCATTCTCCCTTAGAGAATCACTGAGCTCTTGTAAGAGCTTGTGTAAGAGCTTGTCCTGCTGCACTCTCTGGGGAAAGAGAGGTTCACCCACAGGAACCTGGAGCCTTGTCGTAGGTCCAGGGTGGGTAGGAGATGCCAAGACCCTAGCCAAGCTGCGGTGGTTCGTGGGGTCTGAAGTGGCTACGGTGTCTGGTGGAGTGCTTGGAGCCCTCGGGAAGCACTAGGAGCATCTTTCAACGGAGGTACCCGGTCTGGGGTGCCCTGTTCCGTTACAAGCTTCGTCCGTCTTCAGACCAAAACTTCCAGCGCGATGGCAGGACGCACTACATCGTTTGTAGCACGTGGAAGGAAAAAAGTGTGGAGGAGATGCCGGAGCCGCTTACTAGTGGCAAAGCAGACTCCAAGGCTATTGCAGCTCGGACATCTGCTGGGGGAAATGAAGCCCTCCACGACTCGTCCTCCGGGGAAGGAGGAGGAGAGGCCGGTCCAGGTGTCGGTAGCAAAACCCAGATCTGAACAGGGTAAGTGCTAAAAAATTTATCCTTCATTGGATAATGAAGACTTCCTTAAAGTCTGCTGGTTACCGACTTTTAAAAAATGCCTGGAATTAGTCCCATTTCCCCGACCTTAGTTGGACCCACCTATGTCCTTTCTATGGTCTTCATGTTAACACCTTTAGGAAGAGTGATACTTATACTGCTTTGTATCCTGTCTTCCAGAGTCCCCTGAGCGGTTCACAAGAAACCTCGGCTACTACCCCAGCATTATCAGGCCCTGTTGCCCCCTAGAAGACTTCATAAAAACAGGGCCACTATTAAAACAGTATGTTTGCAATAGATCAAGCATTATAGAGCAAAGACCTATCTTCAATAGAAAATACCTCTTCATAAGGGAAATTCCTTACCTAGAACAGGACCTTCAGGACTTATACCATCTACCCAAAGACTCCCTTCAGCACAATTTAGGTAAGAATTAAAAAAAAAAAAAAAAAGAAGAAAGTAAAAGAGAAGAAAAAAAGAAATCATCAGAGGAGACCTGTTCATTAGGTGTAGGGAACAGGGACTTAAGCCCCGTACACACGTACCGATCGTCGGCCGAACAATCGGCCGTCTTTTGTCCGAGGGCTGTCGTGTCTGTTTAAAAGTGCAAAAGACTGCACACGAATTTTGTCGGCCAACAACAGCCGACTGCAGAAGTGATGTCATGTGATGGTTAACTTTCCTGGCCTTTTTTCTTTTCTGAGCATGCCCAGTCTTGCAAATCTGCTGTCTGTCGGCCGAATTCTGTACTGACTGGCGAACAATCGGCCGTTCTGGTGTTGGCCAACAAAAATTTTAATGCTTGCACGACAGATTATTTTCGGCCGAAAGTGCGCTGTCGGCTGTCGGAAGCATCATACTAACAAGCCTACAATCGGCCAATCGGTCGTCGGCCGAATCTTTACGGCCGACAATCGGTATGTGTGTACGGGCCTTTAGATGCACCTAATGAGGTAAAACCAACAAAGCAAGCATGCAGGGGCTCTTTCACTTTTTTGCGTCTGAAGAGATATCTGATCTGCCTAAGGAAACCTCAGCACAGCATAGACCCTACAAAGGCCTAGCCAAAAGCCCTTTTAGAGTGTCTACTTATACACCATTCCCTTAAAGGTCGTATCCTTTAACAATGTCAAAATACCGGAAAACAGCAGGAAGAGCGATCTGGTGGTGGTTCCCTCTTCTCCTTCAAAAAAAACTCCCAGTTGGGATAGTAAACTGGCTGATAAAAAAGGCCTCAGGTTCAATGTAAAATCCCTCCCTACATGTGCTCAGGAGCTAAATTAACAAAACCTGGGGCAGGGGTAAGAAGAAAAGACAACAGCGGTGCATACCTCCCTTTATCTGGGGAGATTAACGGTTTTTTTTTCCTGATTACAGCCAGGTGGGTTTTTTTTTAGCTCTGCTTGTGGTTGTACTCCCTCCCTTAATGAGGGTGATACTACCTGTCCCTCTCTAGAGGGGAACACATAACCCAGAAACTGTGTGTGCAGTCTGGCAGGCCTCTTGCACTGCATGGAAATCTGACAATGAAAATTGTATAGTGTGTAGCAAGCCATAACATTATTGTGTAAGCTTGCTTTTACACGGGTACTACGCTAAAGTCACGCTATCTGTAGTGCAACTTTGCAGTGCGACTTTCATACGCTGATTAATACAATTTTGGATCTGATATTGTAGTCTTTGACTAGAGAGCACATCAGTAAAGTGCAAGCACCTGGCATGCTAGAATCGCTACAGCCCTAAAAGTCGCAGGACCAGGGAAGTTACATAACACGTCACACCAGTAAAATAGAGCTTAAGGGGTGGAACCCCTAGTTTTTAAGCTACTACCCATCGTGGGACAAACTAGATGCGTTACTATCTGCAACCCTAGTGGATGATTTTTGTTACGTACAAAAATGCCTGTACAGCACCTACATATATATATATGCTAACCTGTATCTAATGCTTGCTTGTCCAGTCCTTCAGGTTTCTGAATTGTCTTCAAGCAAAGACTATGTTCAGCCTTTCTTACAGAGAGGCTGAGGTAAGTGATCTCCAGACCTATGCTTGTTAAAGACCTCACATGCTGGGAAACTCGGATCACACCTGACTGGTAAGGTAACCAGCTGCTGCTAAGGTGATGTATGAAACCACCTCAGACCTTCAATACCAGGTTTTCTCCTCCAGGGGAGAAAGTTTTAACAGCTAGAGTCCTCTGCTGGTTATTTCTTAGAAAATTCACCAAGACTCTGACTTACTGCCTAGATCGGCAGTCCCTTACAAATACACAATGTGGAAACCTATCTGTGTCTTTGGAATGTTTTATTGTCGACTAGCAAAAACATGCAACTTCATTTTCTGCCTTTTTTGTTGTCTGTCCTGTGCAAGACTCTACAAAGGACTAGGCAAAAGCCCCTCTAGAGTGTTTACTTATTCACCATTCCCTTACAAGCCATATGCTTTAACAATGGCAAATACCTGAAAACAGCAGGAAGAGCGATCTGGTGGTGGTTCCCTCTTCTCCTGCAAAAAAAATCCCAGTTGGGATATTGAACTGGTTGATAAAGAAGGCCTCAGGTTCAATGTTAAACCCCTCCCTGCATGTGTTCAGGAGTTGAATTAACAAAACCTCGCGCTGGGGGTGTGCTCCATTTGGAAAGTGGGGGTGTTCGCAGTTAACCTGTTACACCCTTATTCCTCAGCATATTAGAAATGCACTGCATGGTTTGTAGCAACATTTCTGTGGTCACTTGACAAGTAACCTGACTGTTAAGCAAAATATGCACAAGGGGCTCCAGACTCAGTTCCATTATAACTATACTGGTGCCAACAAAAACAAGCAATCTTAAATTGATCATTAGTAACGTCTGTTACAACAGCTGTACCAGGTTACTATTCAAAAATATGCAAGCTTATGTTTGCTAGTGGTGGTTCTAAGTATCAAATAATACAGAACTGTAAAATTGGTTGTAACTTTTGTTGCCTGCCTGATACATGCCTATATCATGCAAAACGCACACCATCAGATATGGATGCTTAAACTGTACCCTCTTGCTAATCAAGCATATGCAACATTGTTGTTAGCAGTACTGTGGCACTATATGGCTGCACCGGGTGGCCAATTAGATAAGCACAACAGGGACATAGATACTGTCTTGGTACCTGTTTGACTATCAAAAAATTCATGACAAGGAAGTCTAGTGGTTTTTTGTCTGCCATATTGCTATACCTTGTTGCTCATCAGAAACAAAAAAACTTGAAAGTTTGTATCTTTTCTGATATGGTTGTTGTATGAAGGTACCTGTTCAGGTATCAGCAATACACAACAGGGGAAGGGCGTCCCTTCTGTCTTATATGGACTGATTGCTGATCATATTACAGAAATACTCAGCAGAGCATGTGCTTGTCTCTTTCTGTTGTTGGCCTTTACATTTGACTGCGCAGCTGCATATTCAATAAGGCAGACGCTTGGGTCTTCCTATTTGATGACCAGGTTTATTACACTTCTAAAAATACTCAACTAAAAGGTTTAAGTTGTGTTTTACTGGGTCTAGGTTCATCTAGCGGCACCTCAGAAATACACATGTCTGTCTACATCTTTTTTTTCCCGGGGTGGTGCGTTAGTAACGCTCAGTCAGTATCAGTAGTCTCCTATACGTGCGATACTATTTATACATATATCACCTTGGTTGCAGACTGTATATACCCAGGGGATTAGAAGGGCAGAAGCTCTGGCTACGGAAGCATCAAATGTCAAAAAACTCAGTCCTTTTTTTGTTCAATCATATCAGAGTTTTTTCCTCTGCTTAGAAACCTGGTAAGGTCGCAGGACCCTAGAAGAGAGGGATAAAATATCATCCTCTTTCTTCCATGAAGTGTGTGCATAGGAGCATTGCAGTCTAAGCGATGGTATCAGAGCCTGTATGACCCATTTACCTTACACTATAGCTTTACATTTCGGGAGGTATCCCTCCTGGGTACCTCCCGATATTGAAAGGGCCTAACTTGGTTTTCCGCTTAATTGCGGACAAGATCTATTGGCAGTTAGTGTATAGGGCCAGACACCAGGTAGGATACCTGATCTCTACAATAAGGACAAAATATTAATTTGCCTAGCTCCTGTCTGCTTTTTTGCGGACAGATCTATATGGAAAGATTTATGACTCAGACGTCAGGTAGGATACCTGATCACTAAAGCATCTTTTTAGCAAACTCCTGTTTTTTTCCTGCATTTTGGGCAGGTGCATAAGGAGTTTGGTCGAGTCTATAGAACTTTGTTCACAACAAACATTCAGTTGTGACGAAAGTCCTGGGTTGCTGTACTTGGAGTGTATGCCAGTCCAGCCCTTTTTGAACCTATAGAGGAGGGTTCCCCTTTAAGTTTTGCTTCTCAAAACCAGCTTCATGTTAACTGTCACTTGAATCAGAAGTGTAGGGGAATTACAAGATCTTTCTAGGAAAAGATCCTTTATGTGGTTTATTCCCATATAGGATTATTCGCAGGCCAGATCCCTTAGATCTACCCAAGGTACATCTTCCCTTAACAGGTAGCAAGAGGTAAAAATGTTTTCCATCCTTAGGTGGTAACCCTATGGATATAAAAGGAATGAATTTTCACCGATTAGAAGTGAGGAACCGCCTCCTCACTGAATTACTGAGGACCAGGGAATTTGGAAAATCCTAATTAACCACTGATCCTCTATTCTGGACCAATAGGAATACGGGCCTCGAAGCCTTCAGTCCCTAGGTGGATTGGATAAGCCATTAAACATGTCTTGTGAAAAGTTTTGGTGTTTCAGCACCAGCAAAACTAAAACCATCAGAAGCCCTGGAGACATCCTGGGCCAAAAAAGCTGGAGCACCTGGACAACAGATCCGCAATGCGGCCACCTGGTCCAGACATAGCACGGTCCTAAAACGTGACTGTGTAGAAGTACTGTCTCAACAAGACCTAGCCCTTGGCCGAAAAGGTTCTACAGACAGTGGTCCCACCTGAAAGTAGGCCTAAAGGATCTCTATTATCCTCTCACTGTTGGGCCTTCCTGGAAGGCGAGGAGAGAAAACCTACCGTTAGTTCACAGGTAACGGTTTTTCTTCCGAACCTTCTAGGACGGCCGGCCTACCCGCCCTTGTAAAAAGGGTGTATGATATTATGGATAAGCTTAGGTAGTAAGTACCTATAGAATTATTAGAATACTTCCCTCGGAATTGGTTGTGGAAGATACTCTATTACAACTGAGGGCCAGAGGGAAGGGTGGGGCCTTTTAACAGATTGGAATTGATTGTGTTTCCTGTGGGGAGGAGCCTGTCATCTCTCACTGTTGGGCCGTCCTGGAAGGCTCGGAAGAAAAACCGTTACTGGTGAATTAACGGTAGGTTTTCCTTTACAAATCCGTGAAACCAGAACTACCAGTCTTGGAAATTCAAAATGAAAATGCTGCTAATAAAAGAAGGGAAATCAAAAAATGTGTAAATGAAGTCAGGCCAGAACACCCTTCAGATGTGTGCATAGAGAAAGACAAAAAAGCTTAGAGCAAAATCTCTCTTAGCATAGAAGATGATCAAATCATACTGTACATACAGTATATGTAAGCGTGAAACTACTAAAGAAATATAGGATGGATTACAAAAGGTGCATGAAAGAGCAAATCTTAGCAACAAACTGTATTTCATTAGAAAGCTATACCAAACCAAGCTGATGAAAGGCCAGGATTTGCAGGACTACATAAGACAAACCTTGGAAATGGTTGAAGGCCTGAGAGGCATAGGAGAAGAAATAAAAAACTTTCATGTCGCAGCACTATTACTTAGTGGCTTATGTTTTGTGTGCAAGAAACAAGGTAATTTAAAAGCAGATGGCAGAATTTGGAAAGCTAGCATGCAAAAACAACTACAAAAGGCCAAAAGTGTAAAGGAAGAAACTAATTTTGCTTAAGATAATGAATGTTTTTCAATCCAAAAGTTGCACCTCATCTTTGCAGGCATGGTGTGTTGATTCAGGAGGTACGAGTCACAGCACAAATGACAGAAATTTCTTTATTAACCTTGACCAGAGTAAAATAGAAAAGTCACCACAGCTAATGTCGAAATAATGGAATCAGAAGGAATAGGATATGATTTTCTTTACTGTCCTATTTCTCAAATTGTCACCAATGACAATTGGTCATAGATACCTATGAAAAATGTCCTGTATGTCCCTGCTCTTGAAACTAAATATTTTCAGTGGAGAAGCTCACAAAACGAGGCAAAGTAGTGACCTTTCAAGATGACAGTTGTGCCATCACAAAAAGGGGTTATCTTACTTGCAAAGGCTAAAATCACAGATGAACTGTATCAGCTAAACTGCAATGAAGTGGTTAATACTGCCAAGGAGGAAAAACATTTAAACTACATTCACATATGGCACAGACGACTTGGGCACAGAAGTCCTGACATGATATATAAATTAACTGAGAATAACTATGCAAGTGGAATAAAAATTAGACCACATCATCAAACAATGAAATGAACCAGTTGTATTAAAGGAAAAATTACAAGAAAAAAAAGCCTTTCTAAAGCAGAGTTAAGAAACCTCTGGACTTAATTTATTCAGATCTTTGCGATCCATTGGAAAAATTTACTCCAGGAAAGAAGAGGTATTTTTTCACTTTTATTTGTGATTTTTCGAGGTAAAATACACTATATCTGTTATACAACAAAAGTGAAGTACCATAGAAACTTGAACAGTATTTGGCTCAAGTTTTTAAAAAATTTAGAAAATGGCAAGTGTATTGTGCACAGACAATGGAAGTGAATATACCAGTGATAACACACAGGTGATTCTCATAAAGCATGGCATAATATTTCAAATTACTGTACCATACAACCCAGAACAAAACAGGGTTGCAGAAAGAATGAACTGTACTCTATGTGAGAGTGGAAGAACCATGCTGTTTGATGCAGATATGCCAACCACATACTGGGGGAGGCAATTATGACCACATGCCATCTCTAAAATCGACTACTAGGAAAAAACTGAGAAAAATGGAAAAGCCCCAACTATGAACCATCTAAAAATTTTTGGAAACAAAGTCTATGTGCACATTCCAAAAGAAAAACATAAAAATTGGATGCTTTCAGAAAGGAAAGTATACTTGTGGGGTACAGTGAACCTCAAAATGGATACATAATTCTACACCAAGACACAAACAAGGGAACCATCAGTAGAAGTGTAATTGTCAATATGTTCAAAACTTCATGAACTAACACAAACACATCAACTGAGGCAAATGCCACTTCAGTGTCTTATGAAGATAAGCAACAAAGTAACACAGAAATAGAAATAATGCAAACAAATGCTGTAATAGAAGAATCCTGGTCACAAGAGGTTTCAATTGGGAAATCCACCAGAAGCAATAAAGGCATCTCAGCCTAATGTTGTCCTATGTTGCTCACATAGTATTAAAACCAGAGCCAGATTCATGGGATGAGATGCAAAGACTTCCAACTCATGAAAAACAAAAGTGGATCAGATGCTTTGACAAAACCGCTTACAAGAAATAGATTTATAGAACTTAGATCCAAAATGGGACTAATATAAGGAGTAGTTGTTAAGGGGGGGTTTAAATATATTGTTCTTGTATTTTTGTGCAACAATTATCAGTATAAGTATTCAGTAGAGATATATTATTCAACCAGTAGATTGCAGTGTTTGTAACTTTGTAGCTGCATCTATGATAGAATTGTATGTCTTTTCTCTATAAAAAAAATTCCAATTTCCTTTCTGCAGTTAAGCAGCAAAGGCCATGTGGAATGTTCACTGTCTGTTCTGTAGGGCTAAATAGAGAATTTCTAACACTGTTTACATTAGTTCACTGTGGCCCTGAGTGGAGGGATGGGGAAGAAGCTCAGCAGGCCTGGGAACAATGTACATGAGAAGGGGCACAGTTTAAATCTGGGAGGGCGCAGCCCACCTCAGCACCCCCTAGACCTGTCCATCCTAGAACTTGTACGTAAATTTGGCTCATGCTGCACCACTTTTAGAATACGTATAGTGTGCTCATGTGGGATCAATCCCAAGTGTGCCACATCCCGTAATGGAAAGCTAAAGGATGAATTCCCCTTGGGGTGGGACTTTATAGGCACGTATAATAATAACTTGAAAAAAACTTTATTCAAAATATTAAATTTATTGAAATTACATATACAAAAAAGGATAAAAACATATGGCAAGCTGATAACAGATCATATGGTTATGTGGCAAAGAAATACCGCTGTATTTGAAGAAGAGTGCCCGACGCGTTTCAGAGTTCCTTCTTCAGGGGCAAACTTTTAAATAGCGGTCTGTAAGTGATTAATCACAAAGTAATCAATCGTTCAGTGTGTATCAAACAAAAGATACAATTTTAACAAAATATATAGACAGTGAATGAAATACACAGCATCAAAAATCACTAGAAACATTCATGTTATGTATTTGAACAAAAAATTGAAATGATATAACACTTACAGGGTCTGCCGTATAACACTTTGAAGTGTATGCCTGCCAAGGTAAAAACAAGTAGCTGGATTGCTCTCAGTGCTGTCTAGAATGTCTTAGTAAAGGAGACGATTGATATGAAGGCGGAGTCATATCATGTAAGCACGTTCCAAAAATGTATGCCCGTCAGCACAAAGCTGAATGGGGACAGCTGGAACCCAGAAGAATGGGAGATCTGCCAGGTGGGGAGAAAGGAATGATTACCACACCAATTGTGACAATGATTGCTTTGGTGGTAAAAATAAGCTGGTTGTGCTATATTGGTGTGTGACTGCTCAGAAAATGCTGCATAGGCTCACCAAAGTAACCATAGACAAAATCTCTTTATAATTAAGTTGCTGATCATAGCAATAATGAATTGATAAATAGGTTAAACACTAGATTAAATCGCCTAGGCGGATGTGAGAGCAAAAGATTTTCCATATAAAGTGGTATTAGAGTAGAACTTATGAGCAATACAGATAGATAAGGACTGGTTGGCATTAACTGAGCAGATGCAGCATTGGTGGCAGGTAGGGCGACACCATAAGCAGGACCAGTATAGAATTAGAGGAAAAATCGATTACCTTAATAGTTGTCTGGGCTGGTTTGAAAGTAGTGCTTCAACCATCAGTCTTCCGGCAAGTGAGCAATGCTGATCACTGCCCGAAGGGAGGGTGTTTATATATGATAGTTTCATTGGAATTAGCTGTGTGTGATTACTCACCTTACACCTGAACGGCAGTCTCCTAGTGGGTTCCCTGGTGCGCAGCCGCCGGACAGACTCCCCACCACGCATGCGTGCGCATAGAGCGGCGGAAGTCCGTGCGGCCGATGCGCTCCACCGGCACGATCACTTCCGCCGATGTGGTACGCAAGCGGAGGTGAAATGGACGAAACCAAAGAGACTCAAGAGCCAATGGTAATCGTTCAAAAGGCGGACATCACATAGGGTGCCCGCCTACCGTGCCGGGCATGTCACCAAGGCATACTGAATGATTGGAAAGAAAAGTAAACAATTCTGGGTAGGTTTAAAAAGGTGAATGGTGGAGAATTAATGAGAATGGGATATATTGGCTATGTGGATGACTGATATTGCATTATTCAAAGAAATTATATATATAAGGTAGAAGGAAGCCACAGTAGGGCTATCATTCTAAACTGCAGTTAGAGAGCAGAGCAGCTAAATGCTAAGTGGACCAAACAAAGTCATTTCCTACATTACTAAATGGAATAAATAGTGACCTGGAGGGGAGGACATAAGAAACACATCTGATATAACACAATGATGTGAAGATTCAATATAACAGAATGGCATAATTGCCCAATAATCAAGAAATAAGGGATAAAAAAGAGAGGAAAGGTAGCTCAATAATAATCAGTAGAAAATCAAAATTCAATATGTTAGTATATAGGGGAGGTGTGTGATTATTGTTCCATGCCTCCTGATGTAAACCCTTCAAGGAAAGGTTTGAAGGAGACCATTTCATTTAGACCTGGCGGATCTGTCGCCTTCAAGGTATAGATCCATCGGAGTTCTAGCTGTAAGAGTTTTATTCCAGTCCCCTCCACGGGGACTGGGGTGAACTCTGTCTAGAATCAAGAATTTTAATTTCGGAAATTTTCTTGCATGTACTAATCTAGTATGTCGTCCTAAAGGTAAATCTGGATTACAGACTTGCATGCTTTTGACATGTCTATTGGCCCTTTTGAAAAATGGCAGTTTAGTTTTGCCAACATAAAAACAGCCGCACCCACAGAGGAGTAGATAAACGACTCCGTGGGTGCGGCAGTTGGCAGAGTGTCTAGGAAAAAAGGTCTGACCATTGGGTAATGTAGGGTTTTTGGTGGTTAGCATGTATCTGCAATAATTGCAATTACCACAAATAAATGTGCCCTTGAGTTTACAGGGATCTTTATTTTTAAAAACTTTAAATTCACTTTGAGTGAGCTTGTCCCTCAACGCTGGTACTTTTTTGAGGGTAAATTGAGGACGGTCTGGTACATGTTTGCCCACCGTGGGATCAAGGGTCAAAACATGCCAATATTTAGAGATAATATGTCTGATGTTTTCATGTTGTTCAGAGTATTTAGTGATAATTCTTAAGGCATGGTCAGGTTCTTTTGGAGCCTTGGGGACTAGTAAAGTCTTTCTATCACATGCAAGCGCTTTTTTGTATGCTTTTTTAAGAGTGGTTTTAGTATAACCTCTCAAACGGAGTCTATCTCTAAGATCGTTTGCTGCAAGCTGAAAAGTTTGTAGGTCATTGCAATTACGCCTAATCCTGAGGTATTGACCAAAGGGGATCGAGCGAACAAGGGTGTCAGGGTGGAAGCTCGAGGCATGTAGGATGGTGTTCCCCGCAGTGGGCTTACGGTGGAGACCACTGCGGAGAGCACCATCCGTGCCCCTGTGTACCTCCACATCCAAAAAGGTGATGTGATTTTCATGGAAGTTCATTGTAAACGTAAGGTTAAAGTCATTTTTATTCATTCTAGATAGACAGTTCTGTAGCAAGTCAATTGAGCCTTGCCATAGCATGAAAACATCGTCAATATAGCGGATCCTAACATCCTAACATATTGAATTTTGATTTTCTACTGATTATTATTGAGCTACCTTTCCTCTCTTTTTTATCCCTTATTTCTTGATTATTGGGCAATTATGCCATTCTGTTATATTGAATCTTCACATCATTGTGTTATATCAGATGTGTTTCTTATGTCCTCCCCTCCAGGTCACTATTTATTCCATTTAGTAATGTAGGAAATGACTTTGTTTGGTCCACTTAGCATTTAGCTGCTCTGCTCTCTAACTGCAGTTTAGAATGATAGCCCTACTGTGGCTTCCTTCTACCTTATATATATAATTTCTTTGAATAATGCAATATCAGTCATCCACATAGCCAATATATCCCATTCTCATTAATTCTCCACCATTCACCTTTTTAAACCTACCCAGAATTGTTTACTTTTCTTTCCAATCATTCAGTATGCCTTGGTGACATGCCCGGCACGGTAGGCGGGCACCCTATGTGATGTCCGCCTTTTGAACGATTACCATTGGCTCTTGAGTCTCTTTGGTTTCGTCCATTTCACCTCCGCTTGCGTACCACGTCGGCGGAAGTGATCGTGCCGGTGGAGCGCATCGGCCGCACGGACTTCCGCCGCTCTATGCGCACGCATGCGTGGTGGGGAGTCTGTCCGGCGGCTGCGCACCAGGGAACCCACTAGGAGACTGCCGTTCAGGTGTAAGGTGAGTAATCACACACAGCTAATTCCAATGAAACTATCATATATAAACACCCTCCCTTCGGGCAGTGATCAGCATTGCTCACTTGCCGGAAGACTGATGGTTGAAGCACTACTTTCAAACCAGCCCAGACAACTATTAAGGTAATCGATTTTTCCTCTAATTCTATACTGGTCCTGCTTATGGTGTCGCCCTACCTGCCACCAATGCTGCATCTGCTCAGTTAATGCCAACCAGTCCTTATCTATCTGTATTGCTCATAAGTTCTACTCTAATACCACTTTATATGGAAAATCTTTTGCTCTCACATCCGCCTAGGCGATTTAATCTAGTGTTTAACCTATTTATCAATTCATTATTGCTATGATCAGCAACTTAATTATAAAGAGATTTTGTCTATGGTTACTTTGGTGAGCCTATGCAGCATTTTCTGAGCAGTCACACACCAATATAGCACAACCAGCTTATTTTTACCACCAAAGCAATCATTGTCACAATTGGTGTGGTAATCATTCCTTTCTCCCCACCTGGCAGATCTCCCATTCTTCTGGGTTCCAGCTGTCCCCATTCAGCTTTGTGCTGACGGGCATACATTTTTGGAACGTGCTTACATGATATGACTCCGCCTTCATATCAATCGTCTCCTTTACTAAGACATTCTAGACAGCACTGAGAGCAATCCAGCTACTTGTTTTTACCTTGGCAGGCATACACTTCAAAGTGTTATACGGCAGACCCTGTAAGTGTTATATCATTTCAATTTTTTGTTCAAATACATAACATGAATGTTTCTAGTGATTTTTGATGCTGTGTATTTCATTCACTGTCTATATATTTTGTTAAAATTGTATCTTTTGTTTGATACACACTGAACGATTGATTACTTTGTGATTAATCACTTACAGACCGCTATTTAAAAGTTTGCCCCTGAAGAAGGAACTCTGAAACGCGTCGGGCACTCTTCTTCAAATACAGCGGTATTTCTTTGCCACATAACCATATGATCTGTTATCAGCTTGCCATATGTTTTTATCCTTTTTTGTATATGTAATTTCAATAAATTTAATATTTTGAATAAAGTTTTTTTCAAGTTATTATTATACGTGCCTATAAAGTCCCACCCCAAGGGGAATTCATCCTTTAGCTCACCACTTTTAGAATGCACATGAGACGATTTTCAAAATCTGTTTGTGCCAGTGTATCTCTACGCCAGAAGAGAGTTGGTCTTAATTATTTCCACTTTCGTAAGATACAAACTGTCAGTATTTTGAATTTGACACATTGAATGTGACACAATTGATTTTGGTGCATTCAATACAATGTAAGAGCCACACATTTAGGAATTTAGTGCAGGTCACTGTCAGAGCCAAAAGTATTGCATGCGCCCCCTGAATTTAGCATAATACGCAAAAAATTTGTTGCAATATCTTAACACCAGAAAAGAGAGTCTTGTCTTCTCAAGTCTGCATGGGGAGGATATACAGTATCTGCAGAGAGAGGTCCAGTTCATGCTTCTCAGCCTGCTGCCTATGGGGAAGGAAGCAAAAGAATACTGTTTAGTCAACTGGTGGTCCCTAAGGACACACACACACACACACACTATTGGGCTACAGTAATGTTGTGTGCATTGATGCAGTGCGGTGCCATTCATTTTTCAGCGCCATTGGGCTGCACTGCTGAAAATGGTGCCTGCGCTTTCTTGCAATATACTTTAACAGAGGGCAAAAGCACCATAGCACGACAGTTATATTTTATAGCTCATTGCATTCACCACCATATCACCTTAATTTCACCTTCCACATTGACTCCAACGCATTTCATCAAAATGGCCAGAATTAATTGAAATCTTCCTAATTTAGCATAAGTTATGGGAAATTAAAACTCTTAATTTTACTGATTGCTAGTTATGGAAGATCCGATGCTGCTACTCCATATACCTCTGTAGTAATGGATCACTGCATGCAATGTGAATTTCAATGCGCAAAATATACAGTAGATAGATATACTGTATATTACAGTGATCTCTTGTAGCTGGAGACAGGGAAGAGCTGCTTCCATATACTGTATGTATGCATTAAGAGTTAAATGAAAGGCTTTGCCAAATCACTAGGCGAAACCAGAGCTGGTTCTGTGTAGCCTTGCTATGAAAAATAGCAATTATTATACATAGATATTTTACTGCTTTTCCTCACCAGGGTATTTGCTGCTTTTATTGCACCTCTTAGATGATACCACAGCTAGATTAAAGAATGGTGAATAAAAGGGAAGCTGCTGGAATTGTTTAGTACCGCGCCTTCTATGTGATATGGAAAGCAAAAAAAAAAAAAAGATAAAGAAAAGATTCACAGGATCAGCCAAAGCAGAAATACAGATAATAAAATCAGACAAATGTGGCACCCCTCTATCTCTCTATCCAAAGCTAGGGCCAGAGAAATCCTGTCTTGTGTATTAAACTGCAAGACATCAATAACTGCAACATTAACTATTTTCACACAGCGTGGTGTTGCTAATAAGCTTCGCAATGCGAGGCACCTGCAGCTCTGCTTTGCTCGTTCCTAGATACAGATGTAAGCAGTATCCCTGTTCATTGACCCATGTGTCTCTTGTTTTTCTTATATTCTAGATCCGATTGCCATACCCAGCTGTGCAGCTGATTAACTATTTATATCTTGGCTCGATTTAGAGGAATGCAATACAATTATTGTTGTGTGACATAACTCTAAAGGACTATTGTTGTATGGCGTAAAGGAATTAAGATGCAGCAAACGTGCCTGTTTTCTAAGTTTCTTTATTTCTTTCTGATTTTGATCATGAAAAAGAAAGTTTTGGGTTACTAGCCCCTTAGGAACCTGATGAGAACCTCTGTATTTTCTCCACTTGTTATAGTCCTTGATTTTAAGATACGCAGGTACCTGCGACCCACTGAACTTTCCAGCACCCACACCTACTTAACTCTCAAGCAATTTTTCGCTTTACCTTCCTTCAGCATAATCATCACCTAAATACCAGTAGCTGGTGGTTTTGGAGCTTAGAGGAAGCAATGGCTACTAGGCATGAGGACTGCATCATTAGTGGAGATAACATGTTCTCCTGTACTGAGAAGCAGTCATGACTAGAGTTGAGCGGACACCTGGATGTCCGTGTTCGGCGGGTTCGGCCGAACTTTAAAAAAAAGTCCGGGTCCGTGTCCCGGACTTTTGCCGAACTTTTCCCGGACACCGAACCCCATTGAAGTCAATGGGGACCCGAACTTTTCAGGCACTAAAATGGCTCTAAAACACCAATGGAAAGGGCTAGAGTGCTGCAAATGGCAGCAAAACGTAGTTAGGACCATGGTGAGTGCTCTGCAAACAAATGTGGATAGGGAAATAACTTAAAACAACAAAAAAAAAAAACAGAAAAATAAAACAATGTTCTTCATCTCTGAAGGATGAGGCCCATATGGAGTAGGAGGGAGGTTGAGGTGGTGGTGGATGTGGCGGTGTCATAGGCGTGCGCACAGGGTGTGTCGGGTGTACCTGGGCACACCCTAATCACCTAGGGCACATAGCATTATCGCTCTGTTTGCCAGTGAGGAGATGGGAAAGATCTTCTCCCTCGGACCTGCTCTGCTCTATTTCTCTTTGCCAGCAGGGAGAGTAATGTATCGGGGCCATGTACATGTAGGCAAACACATGCATGTGTATTTAAACTTTGGGGTGCACACCCTAATGCAATAGGCTGCGCACACCTATGGGCGGTGTAGGTGGAAGCGGCAGTAGAGGAGGAGGACGAGGTAGCCAACACTGCTTCTTTTCAGAAATTTTAAATGAGGGTACACCCCAAAAGAGTGAGACAGAGCAAAAATAGACCAATGGCTGGGTAAGGTATCCATCGCTATTCTGCACAAGGTACGGAAAAGTCCCGTGGGATCCATGCCTGGTTCATTTTATTGAACGTGAGCTTGTCCACATTGTCTCTGGACAGGCGGCTGCGCTTGTCTGTGATAACGCCCCCACCCGTGCTAAATACCCGTTCAGATAATACACTGGCTGCAGGGCACGCCAGCACCTCCAAGGCGTAAAGGGCAAGCTCAGGCCATGTGCCCAATTTGGAGACCCAGAAGTTGAAGGGGGCAGACCTGTCATTCACTACATGTAGGCGTGTGCACACATACTGCTCCACCATGTTGGTGAAATGCTGCCTCCTGCTAAGACGTTCCATATGAGCTGCTGGTGCTGCTGTTTGTTGTGGCGTGCTGACAAAGCTTTTCCACATTTCGGCCATGCTAACCCTACCTTCTGAGGTGCTGGCGGTGCCCTGGTTGCGTTGGCGACCTCTTCTTCCTCCTCCTCCTCCTCCTCCTCCTCCTCTGCCTTGTGCTTCCACTGTGGCCCCGCTGTCAGGTGGGAATGCCAGCAGCATCGCTTCTACCAGCGTGCGCTTGTACTCGCGCATCTTGCGATCGCGCTCCGGTGAATGAATTAAAGACGGTACATTGTCCTTGTAACGGGGATCCAGCAGCGTGGCCACCCAGTAATCAGCACAAGTTAGAATGTGGGCAACTCGGCGGTCGTTGTGGAGACACTGCAGCATGTAATCGCTCATGTGTGCCAGGCTGCCCAGAGGCAACGAAAAGCTGTCCTCTGTGGGAGGTGTATCGTCTGTGTCCTCTGTATCCCCCCAGCCACGCACCAGTGATGGCCATGAGCTGGCCTGGGTGCCACCCTGCTGTGAACATGGTTCCATCTCCTCCTCCAGCTCATCCTCCTCATCCTCCAGAACTGTGCCCCTGCTGGACAATTGTGTCCCTGGCGTTTGTGTGTGCAGGAAACCACCCTCAGAGCCCCTTGTGAATGACTGCCCTGAAAGCCTTGGAAATGTTACCTCTTCATCCTCCTCCTCCTCCTCCTCCTCCTCCTCCTCATCCTGTGTCACATCCTCTTCCATCATCGCCCGAATTGTTTTTTCAAGGAGGCACAGAAGTGGGATAGTTAAGCTGACAACGACGTCATCGGCACTGGCCATGTTGGTGGAGTACTCAAAACAGCGCAACAAGGCACACAGGTCTCGCATGGAGGCCCAGTTATTGGTGGTGAAGTGGTGCTGTTCCGCAGAGCGACTCACGTGTGCGTGCTGCAGCTGAAACTCCACTATGGCCTGCTGCTGCTCGCACAGTCTTTCCAGCATGTGCAAGGTGGAGTTCCACCTTGTGGGCACGTCACATATGAGGCGGTGAGCGGGAAGGCCGAAGTTACGCTGCAGCGCTGACAGGCGAGCAGCAGCAGGGTGAGAACGCCGAAAGTGCGCACAGACGGCCCGCACTTTCTGCAGCAGCTCTGACATATCGGGGTAGTTTTTAAGGAACCTCTGCACCACCAAATTCAGCACATGCGCCAGGCAAGGGATGTGCGTCAAACCGGCTAGGCCCAGAGCTGCTATGAGATTTCGCCCGTTATCGAACACCACCAGGCCGGGCTTGAGGCTCGCTGGCAGCAACCACTCATTTGTCTGCTGTTCCATGCTCCTCCACAACTCCTGCGCGGTGTGTGGTTTTTCCCCCAAACAGGCAAGTTTTAAAACTGCCTGCTGTCGTTTACCCCTGGCCGTGCTGAAGTTGGTGGTGAAGGTGTTACGCTGTCCCGATGAGGAGGCGGTAGAGGATGAGGAAGCGGAGTAGGAGGAGTTAGGAACAGGAGGCAAACTGAAGCGCCCTGCAATCCTCGGTGGTGGAAGGACATGCGCCAAATTGCTATCCGCCTCAGGCCCATCCGCCACTGCATTTACCCAGTGTGCCGTTAGGGAGATATAACGCCCCTGACCGTGCTTACTGGTCCACGTATCGGTAGTTAGGTGGACCTTGGCACAGATGGCGTTGCGCAGTGCACACCTGATTTTTCCCCCCACTTGGTTGTGCAGGGAAGGGATGGCTTGCCTGGAAAAGTAGTGGCGGCTGGGCACGACGTACTGTGGGACAGCCACCGACATAAGGTTTTTAAAACTGTGCGTCTCCACCAGACGGAATGACAGCATTTCAAAGGCCAATAATTTTGAAATGCTGGCATTCAGGGCCAGGGATCGCGGGTGGGTAGGGGGGTACTTCCTCTTCCTCTCAAGTGTTTGGGAGATGGAAAGCTGAACGCTTCCATGGGACATTGTGGAGACGGTTGGTGACCCAGGTGGTGGTGTTGCTGACAGATCGTCTGTTTGCGGGGTGGCAGATGCCGGTATCACTACAGATGTGGCTGGAGCGGCCGAGACTGCAGCAGAAGAGGAAGCAGGATGAGCCAGAGACATTTCTTGGTTTTGAAGGTGTCTACTCCACTGCAGCTCGTGCTTTGCACTTAGATGCCTGATCATGCAGGCTGTGCTCAGGTTGAGAAGGTTTATGCCTCGCTTCAGGCTCTGATTGCACAGGGTGCAAACCACTCGTGTCCTGTCATCAGCACATTTTCTAAAGAACTTCCACGCTAGAGAACTCCTTTGAGCTGGCTTTGGTGCGCTCGTTCCCTTGCTGCGTTGGGCAGTAGCAGGCGTAGTGTCTAGGGCACGGCCGCTCCGCTTCTGCACCCTGCTCCCTCTTCTGCTGTGCTGTTGGCTCTGTGCGACCACCGCCTCTTCCTCCAAACTACTCAGGTCACCTGCATGATCTTCATTCCATGTGGGGTCGAGGACCTCATCTTCCTCCACATCATCTTCCACCCAGTCTTCACCCCTGCCCTCCTTGTCGGTCTCCACAATGCTGAACGCCGCAGCAGTTGGCACCTGCATTTCGTCATCATCGGAGACGTGCTGCGATGGTCCTTGCATGTACTCATCTTGAGAAATAAGTGGTTGGGCATCGCTGCACTCAATCTCTTCCACTTCTGGGGCAGGGCTAGGTGGATGGCCCTGGGAAACCCTGCTGACAGAGACCTCAAAAAGAACAAGAGACTGCTGTATGGCTTGGGGCTCAGACTGCTTGCCTGATTTGCAAGGGGGTGAGGTGAAAGACGGTTGGACATCGGCTGCAGGTGCCAACTCTGACCTTTCTGCAGTAGACTGGGTGGGAGACAATGTGAAGGAACTGGAGGCAGTGTCAGCAGCAAACCAATCTACTATCTCCTCTACGTGTTCTGGCCTCATCACTTCTAGAGGCGTATGATGCCCTACCAAATACTGTTTCACTTGTGCATGTAGCTGGCACAGATCGACCACGTCCTCTCCTTGCAACAGGAGCTCTACCAGCAGCACCACGACCCAGGCCACGGCCCCTATTTGACGGTCTCCTCATATTTCTGTAATTTAAGATCTTGCCCTAGAAAGGTGTTTATTGGTCGGAACAAAACAACAACAGTATCGCACGGGTGTATCTCACAGTCAAATATGCAAACTATGCCGCAATTTAATGTTTTTTACCCCAAAAGGGTGTATATTAAATAGCGGAATAGGATAAAAAACAGGTAGCACCCTCAAATCTTCAGAAGTATGAGATGAACCCCAAAAACTTGGAAAGGTGTATCTCACACGTACCAACACAGACTATCCCGCAATTTAATTGTTTATACCCAAAGGTTTTTATTGAATAGCGGAATAGAAAATATGATCAAAAAAAGTGTATGTATCTCACACGTACAGAACCACACTAGGCCCCAATTACTATTGTTTCTACCCCTAAAGGCAGGATGAGGAGTAGGAGGAGTTTGGAACAGGCAGCACCCTCAAATCTTCAGAAGTATGAGATGAACCCCAAAAACTTGGAAAGGTGGATCTCACACATACCAACACAGACTATCCCGCAATTTAATTGTTTATACCCAAATGTTTTTATTGAATAGCGGAATAGAAAATATGATCAAAAAAAGTGTATGTATCTCACACGTACAGAACCACACTAGGCCCCAATTACTATTGTTTGTACCCCTAAAAGGCAGGATGAGGAGTAGGAGGAGTTTGGAACAGGCAGCACCCTCAAATCTTCAGAAGTATGAGATGAACCCCAAAAACTTGGAAAGGTGTATCTCACACGTACCAACACAGACTATCCCGCAATTTAATTGATACCCAAAGGTTTTTATTGAATAGCGGAATAGAAAATATGATGTAAAATTGGTGTGATTTATCAATAGCACATGATGTGAACAGCAGTGTCTTATATCATTCAGCTCTGCTGCAGGCCACAATTTAATTTTTTTTAACCCAAGGCTGTATATTGAATAGTGGAATAGAAAAAAGTGTATGATTTTTGAAACCACTCAATAATAGCACATGTGAACTGAACACTGAACACAGCAGTGTATGATCAGAGTCAGCACAGCACAGCTGAAGGACAAACGCTGCACACAGTGACTGATAGAAAAATACTTTTCTCCCTCCTCCTCAGTGGGCAAAAAAGATTGTGTTCACTGCACCCCACACACAGCAAAATCGATGTGGACCACTGACACCTGCCTATCTCCAGCCTCTCCCTAAAAGGATTGATAAGATAGGTCACTGCAAACCCCCCCACACAGCAATATCGATTGTAGAACACACTGTCTGACCCTAAAAATCAGCAGCCTCTCTCCCTAAAAGGATTGATAAGATCGGTCACTGCAAACCCCACCCCACACAGCAATATTGATTGTAGAACACACTGTCTTACCCTAAAAATCAGCAGCCTCTCTCCCTAAAAGGATTGATAAGATCGGTCACTGCAAACCCCACCCCACACAGCAATATCGATTGTAGAACACACTGTCTGACCCTAAAAATCAGCAGCCTCTCTCCCTAAAAGGATTGATAAGATCGGTCACTGCAAACCCCACCCCACACAGCAATATCGATTGTAGAACACACTGTCTGACCCTAAAAATCAGCAGCCTCTCTCCCTAAAAGGATTGATAAGATCGTAGATCGGTCACTGCAAACCCCCCCCCCCCCACACAGCAAAATCGATCGTAGAAAACTGACCCTAAAAATCAGCAGCCTCGCCCTAAAATGCCTACAACTCGCCCTGACTAACACACTCCGACCTGTCCCTCAATTCTATGCGGACACAAATGAGTTTTGCCTGCCTGTCTGTCCCTAATCAGCAGCCAGCACGTATAATGTGTGCTCTGTCCCTGAACTACACAGCAGAATGACGCCGCAGCGGCGATGGCTCGAACTTATAAAGACTTGGTCACATGCTTCAGATGGCCAATCACAGCTACTAATACATTTGTAGGCATGGCTGGGATGGCTTAAGGCACACCAGTTAAACGCTTGTTGATTGGCTGTTGAAAGCCCGCCATGAAAAGCACGCCAATGCATACAAAACCCGGAAATAAAATGACCGAACACGGATTTTTACCCGAATATACAGTAAAGTTTTCGGGTCCGTGTTCGGGTAACAAAAAAACAATTATTTGGTACGAACACGAATAATACAGTCCGTGTTCGCTCAACCCTAGTCATGACCCAAAACTCTGTTTTTACACTCCCCGGCAGTCTACATGGACAAACCCTTAGTAAATGATACCGACTAAATATAGGGTTTGTATCTTTAAAAAGGCACTGATGTCACCAGCATCCCACCCCTTTAATTACATGTGGCAGGGAATGACCTGGACTGAAGCTACTTGGATTTGGAAATAGCACAAAGTTGAAGTGCAGATATAGATGAGTTTGGAGAATGCCTACGCTCATTTGTAGTTGGGATCTAAGAAGTCAAGCTATCATATGACTGAGAACAATGACAAGGGAAATCTATAGGCAGGGAGTATGGAGGTTGCCTCCGTTGGTCTCTAGTCAGTCAATATTGATGGGGAAATCCCACTCGATGAGCTCTTGTGTTCTCCAGGCGGGGGGGGGGGCAATCCCTGCCGGGAGAACACAATGATTATTGCCTGCAGCTATAGCTGTTGGCACTAATCACAAGTAAAAAGTTGAACCATCTTTGGCCAGCTTTAGTGTGAAAATACCAGCTTCCGTATTTTGAACAATATCCGGCATTACGGTAAGGCAGACCATTTATTTTGAATGGGCTTGCAAACCACCAAAACAGACCTTTCATTGCCCCTGCAACAGTCTTTTCTATCTCCAGCGGACCACAATGTGTTAGGGTGTGCTGAAAAAAACAAGTGCATTTAATGTTGATGCCCATTCAAAATTGGGGTTGTGGTGCGCCAAAATGTGGGTCCATTGTGGAGAGTTGGATTGGTGGGGTGCCATTCAAAATGTGTGCATGCATGCTTTTCGGTGGAACTGTGAATCCAACCTTTATTGTTTTATGTTTTCTGTAAAGCTCTGCATAGCACGTCAGCCAGTGTTATATAAATACTCCAGAGAAATAAAATTAAAGATAAACTTGACTGCATGTGCTGGAAAATGTAGCATAATTGCTATTATTATACACTTGTCCCATGACAACACTATGTTTGCCCTCAATATCCTTACTGCTTGATGCATACAACAGTACGCATGCGTCTACTGAGATCCGCTGGTCTGATATCATGCAAATCAGTGAACAAAGCTGCACATATTTGACTAAAAACAAATCTATTTTTGGAGTAAATAGAATGTTTAACATAGTGTGCTTGCCCTATGTAATTCAAGTGTAGAATTACAGAATATTTAGTTAATTCAGCATCTACCAAGAGTTAATGTGTGCTAATTACGCAGCTCAGAGGTATACTGCAATGAAATCAAGCACATCTAGTATATAGCAATAAACGTAAGGCACCAGAGAGTAAATGTACAGTAATTACACCAGTCTGCAATACAAATCTACAGAGACTCACTAAACAGCCAGGCTGAAACATGAACCTTTACCAGTAATTTTACAGTATTTGCACTGGATGATAATTATTAGTGTTGCTTTTTGTGTTCTTGTGAAAGTGAAATTCTTCCTGAACCGCATATTCGATTTGGGAAAGCCTGAACTTAACAACTGCGATGTTCGCAAAAAACTTTGGCAGGCTTGGCCCCAGATAGCGCTCACCCTTGGTATGTTCCACCAAATAAAATACTGAATATTTAAACAAAAACAGAAAATAAACAACTAAATAAATAAAAGAAAGTAAGAGATACATTTAAACATTGTAAATTTTAACATCTAAAGCTTTAATTAATTCACTTAATTTAAGTGAATGTATTAATTAAAATAAAATAATTTAAGGCCCTTCTGCCCTTTATCTGAGATCTGAGGCATGTCTCATTTTTGGGGAAGGGTATTCTGCCACCCTCTTAGTTCTATATAAAAAACAAAATGGCTGATTACTTCTCTTCACACAATAGAAAAAAAAATACATCTCTAGGAGGACTGGCCTCGAAAGTGCTTGTACAAAGACTTTCCAGATGGCAACAAGGATGTCTCTGCTATCTTATGTGGCTCCTCTACCCAGGGAGGCAGCAGTGGTAGAATAACCACCAGTAGAGGACCTCTAAAAAAGGCACTGCAAACTTTCTTCAGACAGCAGAAGGCAGGCCTGGCCCCAGTTAGCACTCACTGCCTTAGCTTGTCAATGATGGTGAAAGAGTTTGAGTTTGGATAGCAACAACCTAAGAAGTGAAGAAAGACCCCATGGACTACTTAGTGTCCAAGATGGACCAGAGCTTGCAGAACATGTGTTAAAGGGGCTGGCCTGCACTTTTGGAAGTGTCTTATCATAAAATGTGTTTAGCTCAGTTGGAGGGGTAATAACCGGTAGACATAGCTGCCTGTGCACAGGCAATTGTGACACGCATGAACTTTATCAAAATGAACCAGGCTGGACCTCAGATGCATTCCACACCCCACAGAGCATATATTTACAAATTTAGGAGCACACACTGTTTTTGCTGGGTAGTGGTGTGTCCACTGTTCCTACAACCTCTCACTACAGCGTGTCTATAATAATTTTGATTTCAAATGGTTGGTGTTAGTCATCAATACTAGTTCCAACTTAGCCAATTCCTGAAATACCCTACTTCTTTCAACCCACCTTGTTCCTCTTTCTTTTCATTTCCTTTCTGTCTTCCCCATGTTAGTAAAGAGAATATGACCAGCGCTATGGACTTAAATATATGTTGGGAGGAGGAAAACACACATAAAGGTGTAAGCTGCCCCAATCAAACCTTAGGTGTAAAGGTAAAAAGTGATAAAAGGAATGTGAAGATTGGTGATGGTGCTACCTTTGAAACAAATAAATAAAAACATATATAGTGCCCCTAGTGACGTGAAGGGTACAAGAGAGAATTCCCCTGTTGTTGGGACTTTTAAGGCACATAAATATACAGATTCAACGATCTATGCAAAAAAATTATAAAGTTTATTAAAGTGACAAACATAGGAGCATAAATGTTAAAAACATTACAGGCGAAAATGTATGCATCAAGAATATATAACCATAACCGTGAATGATGAAGGTTGTGGCCCAATATATTTCGGAAAATCAATTTCCTTCTTCAGGGGCAATTCACAGTAGAAGTGTTCTAATAATAGAGATAACAATATAATTAGGCCCACCACACATGTTAAGCAGGATCATCATATATAGTATGACTATTACACTTTAAACACAATAACAAGCAAGTACATTGTTATTATATGTTTTTTCTCTCCCTCCAAAACAGTTGGAAAGAAAACACTTACATGGTTATTCTTGTCATACATATGGAGCCTGTAGGGTAGCTAAAAGCAGAGCCGATTGACCGCATATGTGAATCCACTATCACTGATGTCCATGCATTCCAAGATTTTTTAGGGGACCGGTGTATCAAATTAGTGATTGTGGGGTAATTTACATAGAAAACCCCCGGATTTCCCAGTCTCTGTGGTCACCTGAAGTCCCAATGTTGGCTGCGGCACACAGGAAACCGACAGTGGGGGCCAGCTATAAGGGAAGAGCGTATAGACAGGATGTCTTGATTAGTTTTTTGGGCTTAATATAAGTCTCCAAAAGTAGACATCTGGATCAATAAAGTATTCACCAGAGTGTCATATATAGGGACATAAAAGTTGTAGTTACCTGTGTGTTGTAAGACCCACCGATTCCACATACGAGATCGACCAGCACAAATTGAAGAGTGTGGATAAAAATGCTGACAATGTGGGGTGTTAAAGTATTACCTTAATTGGTCCTCAACTGCCGGCAGCTGGTGCTTAGCCTACGGGGCTTCCTGGATCACAAGCGCCAGGACCGCCCCGCCATCTGTGTGCGCATGACAAGCCGTCATGACGCTAGGCGGAACCGGAAGTGGCGCTTGCGTTCCACCGGCACGGGTCACGCAACCGGAAGCGGAGAACTGCATCCGGTTTGCGATTGGCTAGGTCCGCCCATGTGTGCAGAAAACTGCAATGGGTAGGGCCAGCCAGGGACAGTGAACGCCACTTGGCGATCTGTCTCCCCGTGCCGGGGTGGCCACAGAGATCGGGAAAAATTATGTGGGGGAAATGAGAATCTTAGATTACCCAGGTTATAAATAAATTGGTGATTTTCCTAATTATTAGATGTTGTTCCCATATTTATATAAATAGAGCAATGACAAGTAACAAGAAATAGAGATAATGAGAAGTTTGAAAAATATATGTCAATACACCTAATGAAGGATTTACTGTGGTAGCAGAATATCATGCGGTAATATCTGGTTTGGAATTAGCTACCCCTTTTACAATTCTATATACAAAACACATCGACATCATGTGCATAAAGGAGTAAAGACATTGAGAAATAATATGGATGTTATGAGATATAAAATACAGTTATTTTTCCATCCCTCCTGATGAAAACCCTTCAAGGAAGGGTTTGAACGACATTGCTTCATTGAGGCCAGGAGACTCCGTCGCTTTTAACAGATGTATCCACCTCAGCTCGAGTTGGAGGAGACTTTTGTTCCAGTCTCCTCCTCTCGGGCTGGGGTGTACACGATCCAAAATAAGGAACTTAATTTTTGGAAATTTGCCCTTATGGACTAATTTTACGTGACGCCCTAGGGGGAGCTCGGGGTCTGATTTGCGCATACTAAGGATGTGGCGGTATGCGCGACGCCAGAACTCCTGTTTAGTTTTTCCTATGTAGAAGCATCCGCATGTACATAGGAGTAAGTAAATGACACCGATCGTGCGACAATTCGCAAAATGTCTTGCCCTAAAGATCTGACCATTGGGTAGACTAGGGGATTTGCTTGTCAGCATGTAGCCACAATAGTGGCATGCACCACAGATAAAGGTACCCTTGTATTTACAACAAGATGCATCATCATTATTAAACTCACTTCGAACAAGTTTGTCCCGAAGTGCCGGGGCTCTTTTGTAAGTAAAACCCGGTGTATTAGATAGAAATTGACCTAATATTGGGTCAGATGTTAATAAGTGCCAGTGTTTGGTCACTATTTGTTTTATCTTTTTGTGTTGATACATATAAGGGGTAATTATCCTGATGTTGTTCCTATCATTGGTATTACTATGCTTAGATGGATTGAGAAGTTCCCGTCTATCACTTAAGAGGGCTCTTTTATATGCCTTTTTGAGAGACATTTTGGAGTACCCTCTTCGTGTCAATCTCTGACGTAGGTCATTTGCCGCAAGTTGGAAAGACTGTAAGTCGCTACAATTGCGCCGTAGGCGTAAGTATTGACTTATCGGAATTGATCGGATTAGTGGCTCGGGGTGGAAGCTTGAACCATGGAGGATGGTGTTCCCTGCCGTTGGTTTACGGTAAAGTTCACTCTGTAGAGTGCCATCCTCTCCCCTAAAGATCTCAACATCTAGGAATGTCACGCGATTAGGATCCCAATTCATCGTGAAAAGTAGGTTGAACTCGTTCCTATTCATCCTTCCCAAACAGGTATACAACAGTTCAAGGGGACCCTCCCAGATGAGGAACACGTCATCTATATACCGGGTCCACAGGGAAATGTGGTCCGTGTATAGAGATAAGGTCTCGTCATCTAGGAAGGATGACTCCCACTCCCCCAGGTACAAATTGGCGTAGGATGGGGCACAACAAGTGCCCATCGCTACGCCCTGTATCTGGAGGTAGTGGGAGCCATTGAACATAAAGATGTTATGTGTAAGAATAAAGCGCAGAAGGTTGATTATGAACTCACTGTATGCATTGTTTGTGGCTTTTTTGGAAACAATGTGTTGGATTGCAGCTATACCCTTTTCATGGGGTATAGAGCTGTAGAGAGCTTCTACATCGATGGTAACAAGTACCGCTGTGGAGGACATAGGAACGCCTTCAATCTTGTTCAAGAAATGGATCGTGTCCTTCGTGAAGGAAGGAAGTTCCTGCACGAAGGGTTGTAAAAAAGTGTCGACCAAGCGACTAGCATTTTCTGATATGGATCCTCTCCCTGATATGATGGGTCTACCAGGGGGGTTAGTGGGATTTTTATGGACTTTAGGAAGTCCATAGAACGTTGGTACTTTGGGGAATTTAGTTCTAATAAAATCCCAAGTTTCCTTGGTGATGACATTATTTAAGTAGGCTTGATCTACCAGGAGATAAAATTCCTGGTAGAATTTTGCTACAATGGTAGAGGTGATACATCTATACCAGTTGGTATTCTTGAGGATCTGACTACACATCTGTACATACTGTGTGTCGTCCATTATGACAATATTGCCCCCCTTATCGGCTTGTTTGATAATTATGTTTTTATTATTTGAAAGTTTTTTTATGGCTTCTCGATGTTGGGGGGAAATGTTGGCATGAGGGGTGGAGTCAATTTTCATTTTTTCAATTTCACTAGTTACAATCCTGAGAAATGTGTTGATGTTCTGGTTTTGGATGGGGGGATACATATCCGATTTCTTTTTTAGCGTCGTGCTGTTTTTGTTGTCTTTAGTTTTGTCTGATGCCGCACCTGATAATAACGCATCGATGTCAATCCGATCGATTAAATTTTCGTTCTCCTCTAATAGCGAAATTAGAATATCTAAAGCTGGGTCCTTATTTATATTTTCGCTATTCCCTTTGTGAAATAGCAATTTGAGGTTGAGTTTGCGTGCAAACAGATGTAGGTCTTTTATAACCTCAAATTTATTAGTATTGGATGTAGGGCAGAAACTGAGACCCATATGAAGGATCTCTGTTTCTGCTTGGGTGAGAGTATAGTGTGATAAATTGATAATAGAGAAATCCTGCACTAAAGGAGAGGCGTGATCTAAAGTGATGGTGTTGGAATCGGGGATGAGGGTAGAGTGTCTGTGGTTGGTGTAAGTTGGAGTGCTCGCTGGTGGATTACGTCTAAAAAAGTGGAATCCTGTAACTTAATGTTGGTTGAAGTGCTAGTGGGTGGAAGTGGGATACTAAGATCCTGGGGTTGTTGTGAAGCTAGAAGTGGTGGTGCCTCACGTGAATGGGTATGTGCAGGGAATAAAGAAACATTGTCTTTTTTGTTTAGAGGTAGATTGGATTTTTTGGTTTTTTGTTGGAAAGATAGATCGTCTTGAAATGGACGCTTTGTGCGGTCATTTGTTCTAGTTTTGGCATTAGTAGGTATGTCTTTTTGAGTAGGAATAGAAGAATTGTCCTTTTTATCACTATTGTAGATGTTTCTATTTTGTGCCCAAAAATAGGCTTTACCCTGTTGTGAAATATTCCTGCTTCTATTTAAGATTTTTTGTTTTTTCATTAAGATGTTCTTGTTGAATACATCCAAATGATCTTTTAGTTTTTTCTCTCTTTCGATATATGTTTTGTGATTTTTAAATTTTTGTATTTTTTGGCAGGTTTGAGCAATGTCAATATCTAATTTTTTGGCTCTTATAGAGTATTCCTCAATGAGGAGTCCCATAAGAGATCCTGAACATGCTTGTAGGGTGTCCTCCCATTTTGCCCTGAAATTCGGCGTTATATCCTCTAGGGAGGGAAACACCTGTATTCTAAGGCCGAAAGGGGTGATACCCTCTTGAATATGGTCCTGGAAGGATTTGCAGTGCCAAAAAAGGGTTGACTTTTTTTCAACTAATTTGGATAGCTGGAACAACAATGAGGCCAATTCGGTTTCGATGAACTCTTTGTGTTCATATTCATCCAAATAATTGGCCATTAAGGTGTTCCAGTCATCCCCAACGAAACCAGACATTTTCAACAGGATTATGAAAGTGAATAAACAAACAAACAATGTCTATTGTCCAAACTGCACAAAGATATATATGTGTAATTATTCTTAAAACTACTACATTAAAGAATATATGAAGAAAATAATTTCAGATGAAAGGAATAGCCTAGCACGAGCTGCGGGGAGGGGTATTTTCTACCCAATTAGACAAATGGGGTTTGCTCGTGATAGGTAGTCCAAAAAGTGTGCCACGTCCCTAGATTAGAGTACAAGAGAGAATTCCCCTGTTGTTGGGACTTTTAAGGCACATAAATATACAGATTCAACGATCTATGCAAAAAAATTATAAAGTTTATTAAAGTGACAAACATAGGAGCATAAATGTTAAAAACATTACAGGCGAAAATGTATGCATCAAGAATATATAACCATAACCGTGAATGATGAAGGTTGTGGCCCAATATATTTCGGAAAATCAATTTCCTTCTTCAGGGGCAATTCACAGTAGAAGTGTTCTAATAATAGAGATAACAATATAATTAGGCCCACCACACATGTTAAGCAGGATCATCATATATAGTATGACTATTACACTTTAAACACAATAACAAGCAAGTACATTGTTATTATATGTTTTTTCTCTCCCTCCAAAACAGTTGGAAAGAAAACACTTACATGGTTATTCTTGTCATACATATGGAGCCTGTAGGGTAGCTAAAAGCAGAGCCGATTGACCGCATATGTGAATCCACTATCACTGATGTCCATGCATTCCAAGATTTTTTAGGGGACCGGTGTATCAAATTAGTGATTGTGGGGTAATTTACATAGAAAACCCCCGGATTTCCCAGTCTCTGTGGTCACCTGAAGTCCCAATGTTGGCTGCGGCACACAGGAAACCGACAGTGGGGGCCAGCTATAAGGGAAGAGCGTATAGACAGGATGTCTTGATTAGTTTTTTGGGCTTAATATAAGTCTCCAAAAGTAGACATCTGGATCAATAAAGTATTCACCAGAGTGTCATATATAGGGACATAAAAGTTGTAGTTACCTGTGTGTTGTAAGACCCACCGATTCCACATACGAGATCGACCAGCACAAATTGAAGAGTGTGGATAAAAATGCTGACAATGTGGGGTGTTAAAGTATTACCTTAATTGGTCCTCAACTGCCGGCAGCTGGTGCTTAGCCTACGGGGCTTCCTGGATCACAAGCGCCAGGACCGCCCCGCCATCTGTGTGCGCATGACAAGCCGTCATGACGCTAGGCGGAACCGGAAGTGGCGCTTGCGTTCCACCGGCACGGGTCACGCAACCGGAAGCGGAGAACTGCATCCGGTTTGCGATTGGCTAGGTCCGCCCATGTGTGCAGAAAACTGCAATGGGTAGGGCCAGCCAGGGACAGTGAACGCCACTTGGCGATCTGTCTCCCCGTGCCGGGGTGGCCACAGAGATCGGGAAAAATTATGTGGGGGAAATGAGAATCTTAGATTACCCAGGTTATAAATAAATTGGTGATTTTCCTAATTATTAGATGTTGTTCCCATATTTATATATTTATATAAATAGAGCAATGACAAGTAACAAGAAAGGGGGTTTTCTATGTAAATTACCCCACAATCACTAATTTGATACACCGGTCCCCTAAAAAATCTTGGAATGCATGGACATCAGTGATAGTGGATTCACATATGCGGTCAATCGGCTCTGCTTTTAGCTACCCTACAGGCTCCATATGTATGACAAGAATAACCATGTAAGTGTTTTCTTTCCAACTGTTTTGGAGGGAGAGAAAAAACATATAATAACAATGTACTTGCTTGTTATTGTGTTTAAAGTGTAATAGTCATACTATATATGATGATCCTGCTTAACATGTGTGGTGGGCCTAATTATATTGTTATCTCTATTATTAGAACACTTCTACTGTGAATTGCCCCTGAAGAAGGAAATTGATTTTCCGAAATATATTGGGCCACAACCTTCATCATTCACGGTTATGGTTATATATTCTTGATGCATACATTTTCGCCTGTAATGTTTTTAACATTTATGCTCCTATGTTTGTCACTTTAATAAACTTTATAATTTTTTTGCATAGATCGTTGAATCTGTATATTTATGTGCCTTAAAAGTCCCAACAACAGGGGAATTCTCTCTTGTACTCTAATCTAGGGATGTGGCACACTTTTTGGACTACCTATAGTGACGTGAAGGGGGATATATGGGTTGGGTGACCCACAGATGTTTTATTCAACATCATCTTTTTAGTATTTTCACAACCGTTTCCTCCCATATTATTTTACACCTCTGGATATCCATCCAGACATTTATACATTTTTTTTTTTAATATTTTTTGGCCTTTTGCCTTCCCATCCAGCATCACTGTTCACTGACACAATGCATATTCCTACACGTTTTATATCCCCAATTTTTTATCCTCACCCGTCAGCAGTTATTTTGTTTTTTTGCCTTTTCATCCAGCATCATGTTCATTGGCACATGCATATACATACATGTTTCTATTTCCTCAATTTATTCTTACCTGTTTACATTTGATACCGTTTTGTTTTTTTTGTCCGAGCCAATACATTTGCTCAAATATTGAGTAATATTGCCCTCATTCGCATTGATCTATCCTTTTTAATGTTATACGCAGAGGGTATCTATTTGAAGATGATCCCGGTTTTTACACAGAGCTTTTTACACAGACCTTTCACTAGTATATACCTGCACTTATATGCACAGAACCCTGCCTTTGATGGTTTAAATCATTTCTCATTTTTTCACTTTTTTTCATATTTTCAATCTCAATTCAATTTTATGTCTCTCATTGTTCGCATTTCTCAGAAGCATACACTCCGGATATGGCCCCTTTTTTCCATCCAGTTTTATAATTAACTCGTATGGCCTTTTGTTTTTAATTTATTTTTAATTTTTTTCAGCACTTTTTAGCATGTTTTTTAATGATATCAATGTTTTTATATTGTTAAAGGCTTGTAGCACACTCGGTCATAACAAATAGATCAGATATGATGAAATATGGCCGTTCCCCTGCACATCCAGAGAATGAAGCTAGTGGTAGAGTAATATGGCTTCCGGAGAGGGAGTAGCAAGATGGCGGTGTTGTTCCGTCCCCTCCGTTGCCTGGATACGGGCGGCTATAAGTATTCCGGGAGTACGCTCTGTTGACGCCGCTCCAGTTGACGTCATTGTGACGAAACGCGTAGGGTGGAGTCTCCGACGTCAAACGTCACTTCCGGTTGTCGGCCGTGGAACGCGGAAACATCCTGGCGTGCACTGTTTTTCTGACTCTGATCTTCTGAACGAGTGAGTTTACTACGCCGTTTGTGTATGACTGTATGACTCATCTATTCACCATGGGGCCTTCTTCTTTCCATGTGAGCACTTAGGGCATCCGCCGCTGACCCATGACTGCTCGCCCACTACAGAGAGGAACCCCCCCATATACCAGCATACAGGTTGTACAACCATTAACGCCACCCAGTGGCCACTCGTGGACTTTACCTATCCACATTTCTTCACCATTTCAAAACACAGTGTATGTGGCACAAATATCAGTTTATTTTTAACCTGTTCACACACTTGTGGTTGTGGGTTAATTTTTTCACGGTATTAGTTTATTTTATTTTCTGTGTTTATTGTTTTATGTGAATAAATACCTGTTCCCACATCTATATATTTTTATTTCTCCACTCCTTTATTTTATGACACTTCCCCATGTTGCCCGCAAAGTCTCATAGCTGAACTCATTTTTTCCATGTTCTTTAGAAATGTGTTAGGGCTCGCTCTCTCAAGCATTTTGTTGCATTTGTCTGCTGTAGTTGCCCTACAGAGACCAAAATAAGAAAAAAAAAAAAGCCACCAGAATGTTTTCCCCTATGAATTTGATATCTTTGGAATTCCAAATATTTAACCTGTTTGGTTGAAGGGAACTTAACCCCCTAAACAAAATTTTGTAAGCAGTCAGGCTTTTTATTGCAAAAAAAAACCTTCTCCACTTAATGTACATTCTTGGCATTCCTTGGTGCCAGGAGGAAAGAGCTGGCACAGCCATTCAAAATGCCTAAAGATTAGTGTTGAGCGAACACGGACTATATTATTCGTGTTCGTACCGAATAATTGGATTTTTTTTACCCGAACACGGACACGGACACTTTACTGTATGTTCGGGTAAAAATCCGTGTTCGGTCGTTTTATTTCCGGGTTTTGCATGCTTTGGCGCTCTTTTCATGGCGGGCTTTCAACAGCCAATCAACAATCGTTTAACTGGTGTGCCTTAAGCCATCCCAGCCATGCCTGCAAATGTCTTAGTAGCTGTGATTGGCCGTCTGAAGCATGTGACCAAGTCTTTATAAGTTCGAGGCAGCCGCCGCAGCAGCGTCATTCTGCTGCTTAGCTAAGGGATAGAGCACACATCAATGTGCTGGCTGCTGATTAGGGAAAGATAGGCAGGAAAAAACCATTTGTGTCCGGATAGAATTGAGGGACAGGTCGGAGTGTTTAGGCAGGGCGAGTTGTAGGCATTTTAGGGATAGAGTCTGCTGAATTATAGGGTCAGTGTCTTCTACAAACTACAATCGATATTGCTGTGTGGGGGGTGGGGTGAATCTGCACTCAATCCTGATCTACGATCTCTTCTCAATCCTGTTAGGGACAGAGTCTGCTGAATTTTAGGGAAACTGTGTTCTACAAACTACAATCGATATTGCTGTGTGGTGTGGGATTGGAGATAGGCAGGTGTCAGTGATCCACATCCATTTTTCTGTGTGTGAGCTGCAGTGAACACAATCTTTTTGGGCTGCAGTGAACACAATCTTTTTGGGCTGCAGTGAACACAATCTTTTTGGGCTGCAGTGAACACAATCTTTTTGGGCTGCAGTGAACACAATCTTTTTGGGGTGCAGTGAACAAAATCTTTTTGGGGTGCAGTGAACACAATCCTTTTTGGTGTGCAGTGAACACAATCTTTGTGGGGTGCAGTGAACAAAATCCTTTGTGGGGTGCAGTGAACACAATCTTTTTGGGGTGCAGTGAACAAAATCCTTTTTGGGGTGCAGTGAACAACATCCTTTTTGGGGTGCAGTGAACACAATCTTTTTGGGGTGCAGTGAACAAAATCCTTTGTGGGGTGCAGTGAACACAATCTTTTTGGGGTGCAGTGAACACAATCTTTTTGGGGTGGAGTGAACAACATCCTTTTTGGGGTGCAGTGAACAAAATCCTTTTTGGGGTGCAGTGAACAAAATCATTTTTGGGGTGCAGTGAACACAATCTTTTTGGGGTGCAGTGAACACAATCTTTGTGGGGTGCAGTGAACACAATCTTTTTGGGGTGGAGTGAACAACATCCTTTTTGGGGTGCAGTGAACAACATCCTTTTTGGGGTGCAGTGAACACAATCTTTTTGGGGTGCAGTGAACACAATCTTTGTGGGGTACAGTGAACAGAATCTTTGTGGGGTGCAGTGAACACAATCTTTGGGGGGTACAGTGAACACAATCTTTTTGGGGTGCAGTGAACACAATCTTTGTGGGGTGCAGTGAACACAATCTTTTTGGGGTGGAGTGAACAAAATCATTTTTGGGGTGCAGTGAACAACATCCTTTTTGGGGTGCAGTGATCAAAATCCTTTTTGGGGTGCAGTGAACACAATCTTTTTGGGGTGCAGTGAACAAAATCCTTTGTGGGGTGCAGTGAACAGAATCTTTGTGGGGTGCAGTGAACACAATCTTTGGGGGGGTACAGTGAACACAATCTTTTTGGGGTGCAGTGAACACAATCTTTGTGGGGTACAGTGAACAGAATCTTTGTGGGGTGCAGTGAACACAATCTTTGGGGGGTACAGTGAACACAATCTTTTTGGGGTGCAGTGAACACAATCTTTGGGGGGTACAGTGAACACAATCTTTTTGGGGTGCAGTGAACACAATCTTTGTGGGGTACAGTGAACACAATCTTTGGGGGGGTACAGTGAACACAATCTTTTTGGGGTGCAGTGAACAACATCCTTTTAGGGTGCAGTGAACACAATCTTTGTGGGGTGCAGTGAACAACATCCTTTTAGGGTGCAGTGAACACAATCTTTGTGGGGTACAGTGAACAGAATCTTTGTGGGGTGCAGTGAACACAATCTTTGGGGGGTACAGTGAACACAATCTTTGTGAGGTGCAGTGAACACAATCTTTGTGGGGTGCAGTGAACACAATCATTGTGGGGTGCAGTGAACTCAATCTTTGTGGGGTACAGTGAACACAATCTCATACTTCTGAAGATTTGAGGGTGCTGCCTGTTCCATACTCCCCCTACTCCTCATCTAGCCTTTTAGGGGTACAAACAATAGTAATTGGGGCCTAGTGTGGTTGTGTACGTGTGATATACATACACTTTTTTTGGATCATATTTTCTATTCCGCTATTTAATCAAAAACCTTTGGGGATCAGTTAAATTGGGGGATAGTCTGTGTTGGTACGTGTGAGAGAGATCCACCTTTCCAAGTTGTTGGGGTTCATCTCATACTTCTGAAGGTTTGAGGGTGCTGCCTGTTCCATACTCCCCCTACTCCTAGCCTTTTAGGGGTACAAACAATAGTAATTGGGGCCTAGTGTGGTTGTGTACGTGTGATATACATACACTTTTTTTGGATCATATTTTCTATTCCGCTATTTAATCAAAAACCTTTGGGGATCAGTTAAATTGGGGGATAGTCTGTGTTGGTACGTGTGAGAGAGATCCACCTTTCCAAGTTGTTGGGGTTCATCTCATACTTCTGAAGGTTTGAGGGTGCTGCCTGTTCCATACCCCCCCTACTCCTCATCTAGCCTTTTAGGGGTACAAACAATAGTAATTGGGGCCTAATGTGGTTGTGTACGTGTGATATACATACACTTTTTTTGGATCATATTTTCTATTCCGCTATTTAATCAAAAACCTTTGGGGATCAGTTAAATTGGGGGATAGTCTGTGTTGGTACGTGTGAGAGAGATCCACCTTTCCAAGTTGTTGGGGTTCATCTCATACTTCTGAAGGTTTGAGGGTGCTGCCTGTTCCATACTCCCCCTACTCCTCATCTAGCCTTTTAGGGGTACAAACAATAGTAATTGGGGCCCAGTGTGGTTGTGTACGTGTGATATACATACACTTTTTTTGGATCATATTTTCTATTCCGCTATTTAATCAAAAACCTTTGGGGATCAGTTAAATTGGGGGATAGTCTGTGTTGGTACGTGTGAGAGAGATCCACCTTTCCAAGTTGTTGGGGTTCATCTCATACTTCTGAAGGTTTGAGGGTGCTGCCTGTTCCATACTCCCCCTACTCCTCATCTAGCCTTTTAGGGGTACAAACAATAGTAATTGGGGCCTAGTGTGGTTGTGTACGTGTGATATACATACACTTTTTTTGGATCATATTTTCTATTCCGCTATTTAATCAAAAACCTTTGGGGATCAGTTAAATTGGGGGATAGTCTGTGTTGGTACGTGTGAGAGAGATCCACCTTTCCAAGTTGTTGGGGTTCATCTCATACTTCTGAAGGTTTGAGGGTGCTGCCTGTTCCATACCCCCCCTACTCCTCATCTAGCCTTTTAGGGGTACAAACAATAGTAATTGGGGCCTAGTGTGGTTGTGTACGTGTGATATACATACACTTTTTTTGGATCATATTTTCTATTCCGCTATTTAATCAAAAACCTTTGGGGATCAGTTAAATTGGGGGATAGTCTGTGTTGGTACGTGTGAGAGAGATCCACCTTTCCAAGTTGTTGGGGTTCATCTCATACTTCTGAAGGTTTGAGGGTGCTGCCTGTTCCATACCCCCCTACTCCTCATCTAGCCTTTTAGGGGTACAAACAATAGTAATTGGGGCCTAGTGTGGTTGTGTACGTGTGATATACATACACTTTTTTTGGATCATATTTTCTATTCCGCTATTTAATCAAAAACCTTTGGGGATCAGTTAAATTGGGGGATAGTCTGTGTTGGTACGTGTGAGAGAGATCCACCTTTCCAAGTTGTTGGGGTTCATCTCATACTTCTGAAGGTTTGAGGGTGCTGCCTGTTCCATACCCCCCCTACTCCTCATCTAGCCTTTTAGGGGTACAAACAATAGTAATTGGGGCCTAGTGTGGTTGTGTACGTGTGATATACATACACTTTTTTTGGATCATATTTTCTATTCCGCTATTTAATCAAAAACCTTTGGGGATCAGTTAAATTGGGGGATAGTCTGTGTTGGTACGTGTGAGAGAGATCCACCTTTCCAAGTTGTTGGGGTTCATCTCATACTTCTGAAGGTTTGAGGGTGCTGCCTGTTCCATACCCCCCCTACTCCTCATCTAGCCTTTTAGGGGTACAAACAATAGTAATTGGGGCCTAGTGTGGTTGTGTACGTGTGATATACATACACTTTTTTTGGATCATATTTTCTATTCCGCTATTTAATCAAAAACCTTTGGGGATCAGTTAAATTGGGGGATAGTCTGTGTTGGTACGTGTGAGAGAGATCCACCTTTCCAAGTTGTTGGGGTTCATCTCATACTTCTGAAGGTTTGAGGGTGCTGCCTGTTCCATACCCCCCCTACTCCTCATCTAGCCTTTTAGGGGTACAAACAATAGTAATTGGGGCCTAGTGTGGTTGTGTACGTGTGATATACATACACTTTTTTTGGATCATATTTTCTATTCCGCTATTTAATCAAAAACCTTTGCGGATCAGTTAAATTGGGGGATAGTCTGTGTTGGTACGTGTGAGAGAGATCCACCTTTCCAAGTTGTTGGGGTTCATCTCATACTTCTGAAGGTTTGAGGGTGCTGCCTGTTCCATACCCCCCCTACTCCTCATCTAGCCTTTTAGGGGTACAAACAATAGTAATTGGGGCCTAGTGTGGTTGTGTACGTGTGATATACATACACTTTTTTTGGATCATATTTTCTATTCCGCTATTTAATCAAAAACCTTTGGGGATCAGTTAAATTGGGGGATAGTCTGTGTTGGTACGTGTGAGAGAGATCCACCTTTCCAAGTTGTTGGGGTTCATCTCATACTTCTGAAGGTTTGAGGGTGCTGCCTGTTCCATACCCCCCCTACTCCTCATCTAGCCTTTTAGGGGTACAAACAATAGTAATTGGGGCCTAGTGTGGTTGTGTACGTGTGATATACATACACTTTTTTTGGATCATATTTTCTATTCCGCTATTTAATCAAAAACCTTTGGGGATCAGTTAAATTGGGGGATAGTCTGTGTTGGTACGTGTGAGAGAGATCCACCTTTCCAAGTTGTTGGGGTTCATCTCATACTTCTGAAGGTTTGAGGGTGCTGCCTGTTCCATACCCCCCCTACTCCTCATCTAGCCTTTTAGGGGTACAAACAATAGTCATTGGGGCCTAGTGTGGTTGTGTACGTGTGATATACATACACTTTTTTTGGATCATATTTTCTATTCCGCTATTTAATCAAAAACCTTTGGGGATCAGTTAAATTGGGGGATAGTCTGTGTTGGTACGTGTGAGAGAGATCCACCTTTCCAAGTTGTTGGGGTTCATCTCATACTTCTGAAGGTTTGAGGGTGCTGCCTGTTCCATACCCCCCCTACTCCTCATCTAGCCTTTTAGGGGTACAAACAATAGTAATTGGGGCCTAGTGTGGTTGTGTACGTGTGATATACATACACTTTTTTTGGATCATATTTTCTATTCCGCTATTTAATCAAAAACCTTTGGGGATCAGTTAAATTGGGGGATAGTCTGTGTTGGTACGTGTGAGAGAGATCCACCTTTCCAAGTTGTTGGGGTTCATCTCATACTTCTGAAGGTTTGAGGGTGCTGCCTGTTCCATACCCCCCCTACTCCTCATCTAGCCTTTTAGGGGTACAAACAATAGTAATTGGGGCCTAGTGTGGTTGTGTACGTGTGATATACATACACTTTTTTTGGATCATATTTTCTATTCCGCTATTTAATCAAAAACCTTTGGGGATCAGTTAAATTGGGGGATAGTCTGTGTTGGTACGTGTGAGAGAGATCCACCTTTCCAAGTTGTTGGGGTTCATCTCATACTTCTGAAGGTTTGAGGGTGCTGCCTGTTCCATACTCCCCCTACTCCTCATCTAGCCTTTTAGGGGTACAAACAATAGTAATTGGGGCCTAGTGTGGTTGTGTACGTGTGATATACATACACTTTTTTTGGATCATATTTTCTATTCCGCTATTTAATCAAAAACCTTTGGGGATCAGTTAAATTGGGGGATAGTCTGTGTTGGTACGTGTGAGAGAGATCCACCTTTCCAAGTTTTTGGGGTTCATCTCATACTACTGAAGATTTGAGGGTGCTGCCTGTTCCATACTCCTCCTCCTACTGCTCAACCATCCTTTTAGGGGTACAAACAATAGTAGTTGGGGCCTAGTGTGGTGGTGTACGTGCGAGATACATACACTTTCTTTTTGATCATATTTTCTATTCCGCTATTCAATTAAAACCTTTGGGGATCAATTCAATTGCGAGATAGTCTGTGTCGGTACGTGTGAGATCCACCTTTCCAAGTTGTTGGGGTTCATCTCATACTTCTGAAGATTTGAGGGTGCTGCCTGTTCCATACTCCTGCTCCTACTGCTCAACCATCCTTTTAGGGGTACAAACAATAGTAATTGGGGCCTAGTGTGGTTGTGTACGTGCGAGATACATACACTTTTTTTGATCATATTTCCTATTCCGCTATTCAATAAAAACCTTTGAGGATCAATTGAATTGCGGGATAGTCTGTGTCGGTACGTGTGAGATCCACCTTTCCAAGTTTTTGGGGTTCATCTCATACTTCTGAAGATTTGAGGGTGCTGCCTGTTCCATACTCCTCCTCCTACTCCTCATCCATCCTTTTAGGGGTACAAACAATAGTAATTGGGGCCTAGTGTGGTTGTGTACGTGCGAGATACATACACTTTTTTTGATCATATTTCCTATTCCGCTATTCAATAAAAACCTTTGAGGATCAATTGAATTGCGGGATAGTCTGTGTCGGTACGTGTGAGATCCACCTTTCCAAGTTTTTGGGGTTCATCTCATACTTCTGAAGATTTGAGGGTGCTGCCTGTTCCATACTCCTCCTCCTACTCCTCATCCATCCTTTTAGGGGTACAAACAATAGTAATTGGGGCCTAGTGTGGTTGTGTACGTGCGAGATACATACACTTTTTTTGATCATATTTCCTATTCCGCTATTCAATAAAAACCTTTGAGGATCAATTGAATTGCGGGATAGTCTGTGTCGGTACGTGTGAGATCCACCTTTCCAAGTTTTTGGGGTTCATCTCATACTTCTGAAGATTTGAGGGTGCTGTCTGTTCCATACTCCTCCTACTCCTCATCCATCCTTTTAGGGGTAGAAACAATAGTAATTGGGGCCTAGTGTGGTTTTGTATGTGCGAGATACATACACTTTTTTGGATCATATTTCCTATTCCGCTATTCAATAAAAACCTTTCTAGGGCAAGATCTTAAATTACAGAAATATGAGGAGACCGTCAAATAAGGGCCGTGGCCTGGGTCGTGGTGCTGCTGGTAGAGCTCCTGTTGCAAGGAGAGGACGTGGTCGATCTGTGCCAGCTCCACGCACAAGTGAAACACCTTCCTCAAGTGTGAGTAGGCGACAGAACCTGCATCAGTATTTGGTAGGGCATCAAACGCCCCTAGAAGTGATGAGGCCAGAACAAGTTGAGGCGATAGTAGATTGGTTTGCTGCTGACAGTGCCTCCAGTTCCTTCACATTGTCTCCCACCCAGTCTACTGCAGAAAGGTCAGAGTTGGCACCTGCAGCCAATGTCCAACCGTCTTTCACCTCACCCCCTTGCAAATCAGGCCAGCAGTCTGAGCCCCAAGCCATACAGCAGTCTCTTATTCTTTTTGAGGACTCTGTCAGCAGGGTTTCCCAGGGCCATCCACCTAGCCCTGCCCCAGAAGTGGAAGAGATTGAGTGCAGCGATGCCCAACCACTTATTTCTCAAGATGAGTACATGCAAGGATCATCGCAGCACGTCTCCGATGATGACGAAACGCAGGTGCCAACTGCTGCGGCGTTCAGCATTGTGGAGACCGACAAGGAGGGCAGGGGTGAAGACTGGGTGGAAGATGATGTGGAGGACGATGAGGTCCTCGACCCCACATGGAATGAACGTCATGCAGGTGACCTGAGTAGTTTGGAGGAAGAGGCGGTGGTCGCACAGAGCCACCAGCACAGCAGAAGAGGGAGCAGGGTGCAGAAGCGGAGCGGCCGTGCCCTAGACACTACGCCCGCTACTGCCCAACGCAGCAAGGTAACGAGCGCACCAAAGTCAGCTCAAAGGAGTTCTCTAGCGTGGAAGTTCTTTAGAAAATGTGCTGATGACAGGACACGAGTGGTTTGCACCCTGTGCAATCAGAGCTTGAAGCGAGGCATAAACCTTCTCAACCTGAGCACAACCTGCATGATCAGGCATCTAAGTGCAAAGCACGAGCTGCAGTGGAGTAAAAACCTTCAAAACCAAGAAACGTCTCTGGCTCATCCTGCTTCCTCTTCTGCTGCAGTCTCGGCCGCTCCAGCCACATCTGTAGTGATACCGGCACCTGCCACCCCGCAAACAGACGATCTGTCAGCAACACCACCACCTGGGTCACCAACAACCATCTCCACAATGTCCCGTGGAAGCGTTCAGCTTTCCATCTCCCAAACACTTGAGAGGAAGAGGAAGTACCCCCCTACCCACCCGCGATCCCTGGCCCTGAATGCCAGCATTTCAAAATTATTGGCCTTTGAAATGCTGTCATTCCGTCTGGTGGAGACGCACAGTTTTAAATACCTTATGTCGGTGGCTGTCCCACAGTACGTCGTGCCCAGCCGCCACTACTTTTCCAGGCAAGCCATCCCTTCCCTGCACAACCAAGTGGGGGAAAATATCAGGTGTGCACTGCGCAACGCCATCTGTGCCAAGGTCCACCTAACTACGGATACGTGGACCAGTAAGCACGGTCAGGGGCGTTATATCTCCCTAACGGCACACTGGGTAAATGCAGTGGCGGATGGGCCTGAGGCGGATAGCAATTTGGCGCATGTCCTTCCACCACCGAGGATTGCAGGGCGCTTCAGTTTGCCTCCTGTTCCTAACTCCTCCTACTCCGCTTCCTCATCCTCTACCGCCTCCTCATCCGGACAGCGTAACACCTTCACCACCAACTTCAGCACGGCCAGGGGTAAACGACAGCAGGCAGTTTTACAACTTGCCTGTTTGGGGGACAAACCACACACCGCGCAGGAGTTGTGGAGGAGCATGGAACAGCAGACAAATGAGTGGTTGCTGCCAGCGAGCCTCAAGCCCGGCCTGGTGGTGTGCGATAACGGGCGAAATCTCATAGCAGCTCTGGGCCTAGCCGGTTTGACGCACATCCCTTGCCTGGAGCATGTGCTGAATTTGGTGGTGCAGAGGTTCCTTAAAAACTACCCCGATATGTCAGAGCTGCTGCAGAAAGTGCGGGCCGTTTGTGCGCACTTTCGGCGTTCTCACCCTGCTGCTGCTCGCCTGGCAGCGCTGCAGCGTAACTTCGGCCTTCCCGCTCACCGCCTCATATGTGACGTGCCCACAAGGTGGAACTCCACCTTGCACATGCTGGAAAGACTGTGCGAGCAGCAGCAGGCCATAGTGGAGTTTCAGCTGCAGCACGCACGCGTGAGTCGCTCTGCGGAACAGCACCACTTCACCACCAATAACTGGGCCTCCATGCGAGACCTGTGTGCCTTGTTGCGCTGTTTTGAGTACTCCACCAACATGGCCAGTGGCAATGACGCCGTTCTCAGCTTAACTATCCCACTTCTATGCCTCCTTGAAAAAACAATTCGGGCGATGATGGAAGAGGATGTGGCACAGGATGAGGAGGAGGAGGAGGATGAAGAGGTAACATTTCCAAGGCTTTCGGGGCAGTCATTCGCAAGGGGCTCCGAGGGTGGGTTCCTGCACACGCAAACGCCAGGGACGCAATTGTCCAGCAGGGGCACAGTTCTGGAGGATGAGGATGAGGAGGAGGAGGAGCTGGAGGAGGAGATGGAACCATGTTCACAGCAGGGTGGCACCCAGGCCAGCTCATGGCCATCACTGGTGCGTGGCTGGGGGGATACAGAGGACACGGACGATACACCTCCCACAGAGGACAGCCTTTCGTTGCCTCTGGGCAGCCTGGCACACATGAGCGATTACATGCTGCAGTGTCTCCACAACGACCGCCGAGTTGCCCACATTCTAACTTGTGCTGATTACTGGGTGGCCACGCTGCTGGATCCCCGTTACAAGGACAACGTACCGTCCTTAATTCACTCACTGGAGCGCGATCGCAAGATGCGCGAGTACAAGCGCACGCTGGTAGACGCCATGCTGCTGGCATTCCCATCTGACAGCGGGGCCACAGTGGAAGCACAAGGCAGAGGAGGAGGAGGAGGAGGTCGCCAACGCAACCAGGGCACCGCCAGCACCTCAGAAGGCAGGGTTAGCATGGCCGAAATGTGGAAAAGCTTTGTCAGCACGCCACAACAAACAGCAGCACCAGCAGCTCAGATGGAACGTCTTAGCAGGAGGCAGCATTTTACCAACATGGTGGAGCAGTATGTGTGCACACGCCTACATGTAGTGAATGACGGGTCTGCCCCCTTCAACTTCTGGGTCTCCAAATTGGGCACATGGCCTGAGCTTGCCCTTTACGCCTTGGAGGTGCTGGCGTGCCCTGCAGCCAGTGTATTATCTGAACGGGTATTTAGCACGGCTGGGGGCGTTATAACAGACAAGCGCAGCCGCCTGTCCAGAGACAATGTGGACAAGCTCACGTTCATTAAAATGAACCAGGCATGGATCCCACGGGACTTTTCCGTACCTTATGCAGAATAGCAATGGATACCGACCTTACCCACCCATTGTTCCATTTTTGCTCTTTCTCACTCTTTTGGGGTGTACCCTCATTTAAAATTTTTGAAAAGAAGCAGTGTTGGCTACCTCGTCCTCCTCCTCAGGGCCAGATTAATGTAGGGGCTATTGGAGCTGCAGCTCCAGGCCCCTACCTTTTATATAGGCCCCGGGTTGGCCATATTCACTGTTACCGCTCTTCTGTCACTTGTAAACACAGAAGTCTGGCTTCTATGCTCGCTTCCCCAGGCAGCACCCTCAGAACCTCCCCACACAGCGTGAAGGCCGGACAAGGAGGGACAGTTGGCGATGCATGGATGTGTTTATGGGCTTCAGAGACAGCATCCCATGTTGAATTAGGCATGCATGGCTGCACCCTTCCTCCTCTGGGTGCATGGCAAGGCACGGCCCTTAAGGCCCTTCAAAATCCTCAGCACCAAGCCCATGATGCTGTTAATCCGGCCCTGGTCCTCCTCCACCGCCGCTTCCACCTACACCGCCCATAGGTGTGCGCAGCCTATTGCATTAAGGTGTGCACCCCAAAGTTGAAATACACATGCATGTGTTTGCCAGCAGGGAGAGTAATGTATCGGGGCCATGTACCTGTAGGCAAGGAGAAATAGAGCAGAGCAGGTCCCAGGGAGATCTTTCCCATCTCCTCACTGGCAATTCTATGTGCCCTAGGTGATTAGGGTGTGCCCAGGCACACCCAGCACACCCTGTGCGCACGCCTATGTCACCGCCACATCCACCACCACCTCAACCTCCCTCCTACTCCATATGGGCCTCGTCCTTCAGAGATGAAGAAGAACATTGTTTTATTTTTCTGTTTTTTTTTTGTTGTTTTAAGTTATTTCCCTATCCACATTTGTTTGCAGAGCACTTGCCATGCTCTTAATTACGTTTTGCTGCCATTTGCAGCACTCTAGCCCTTTCCTTTGGTGTTTTAGAGCCATTTTAGTGCCTTAAAGTTCGGGTCCCCATTGACTTCAATGGGGTTCGGTGTCCGGGAAAAGTTCGGTAAAAGTCCGGGACACGGACCCGGACTTTTTTTTAAAGTTCGGCCGAACCCGTCGAACACGGACATCTAGGTGTCCGCTCAACCCTACTAAAGATTCCAAAGCCAGGGAAAAGATGTCAGAGAAAACAAGGAAAAACGTGGATATTGTGTCACTGTAGTGGAGGTGAGCATTGGAGCCTTTATTGGGGCCTTTAGGGATGCTTGAAAGTAAAGCGGAACGTCAATTGAAAAGGCATGTTCCGCTCATCCTTCTCCTCCCTCTTCCTCTATCCCTTTTGAAGGTTTTTTTTTTTCTGGCAGCAGGTACCTATTTTTGGCAGGTACCCACTCCCACTTCCACTTTGCTTGCCTAGGCAAGCAGAGCAGAAGTTCAGCCCCCTCCCCGCCCCGCCCACAACTTCTTGGGAGACATCTCATGTCCCAGGAGATTGCGGGTACATTGAGAAAGAGCAGTGCGCCTCATGCATGTGCAGTAGAAAACCGGCCGTGAAACACCAGGAAGTCATAGTCGCTTTCCCACAAGCAAGATCTCCCATTCTGAAGGCAACTAGAATATATGTCAGGCAAGTTAGTAAGAATAAATGGAAGAAAAAAACAATATGGTTTACTAAAGAGGTAAGTAGGATAGTAAAGGGGAAAAAAAAAAAAGATTTAAGGAAACAGGAGTTGTAGCTGACAACGAAGAGTATGCCAATAGACAAAAGGAGGCCAAACACATTATTAGTGCTGCCAAAGCGCAGAAAGAGGAGAAAATTGCTAAACCTAAGGCATATCAGTTATAGAAGTAAAAATACAATGGTATCACTAAAATGAAAAATGGGCACAGCACATATGTTGAGGGAGACCTGGCTTAGCAAACTATTAACAAATTGCTAGGGATGAGCTAAGTTACTCCCTGTTCGATTCGCACCAGAACTTTCGAACATCACAAAAGTTTGGAACCGAATACCGACCCCCATTGACTTCTATTGGACCTGAACTGTAGAAATCAAAAGTGCCCATTTTGAAGGCTTATATGCAAGTATAAGCATTGTATGTCCAATACAATGGTTATGGGGTCCGGGTACTGCCCTGTGGGACATGTATCAATGAAAAAAAAGTTTGTAAAAAACGTCATTTTTAAATGAGCAGTGATTTACTGATGCTTAAAGTGAAAGCATAAAAATGAGAAATGACAATAAAAATGAAAAATTCCTTTCAATATAGTGCCTGGAGGGTCCCCTTAGTCTACCTGTAAAGTGGTACATCTGTACTATGTCTAGACCGTGCTGCAGCAAAAATGAAATTTATAAAGCCAAAAAAAAATGAAATTTTCCCTGCAAGCTTTCTTTATTTTGCAAACAACTGCTTGGGGGATCCAGTCTGTATGATGAGACCACAATGTAGTGCACTGGGAACAAGATTAGAGATTTTTCGGATAAGTTCTGGTGACTCTCCTGTAGACAGGTGCAGATTAAATTGGTCTTTGGGTGTCGAGGCGCTTTCACACTGTAACCCTATAGAGGTACTCTTGATGAAAGCAAGATTTGGCCTTGCTGTCAAAAATTGAAATGATATGCACCTGTCAAACAGGTGCAGAAAAATTGGTCTTTGGGTGTCCGTGGCGCCTTCACACCATAACCCTATAAAGGTACTCTTGATGACAGCAAGAATTGGCCTTGCTGTCAAAAATTGAAATATTATGCATCTGTCAAACAGGTGCAGAAAAATTGGTCTTTGGATGTGGGTGGCACCTTCACACCATAACCCTATAGAGGTACTCTTGATGAAAGCAAGAATTAGCCTTGCTGTCAAAAATTGAAATTATATGCACCTTTCAACAGGTGTGAAAAAATTGGTCTTTGGGTGGTAATTGTGCCCATGAAACCTACACGAAAAAAAATTATTCCAGATGAAATCAACACCCACAATGCCTGGCAGCCTAGAAGTCTTGCAGAGATTCTACATTCCAAAAACACTTAATCAGCGGCCATGGCATCAGGAGCTTCATAGCTGCTGGTAGTCCAGGACTAAAAGGTGGTTCTGGCTAGCTCACTAGATTGCTTTAAAAAAGGCCTGGATTCTTTCCTGGGTGTACATAATATAAATGGGAACTAATATATAGAGTTACAGCTGATCCAGGGAATATCCGATTGCCTCTTGGGGATCAGGAAGGATTTTTTTTCCCCTGCTGTAGCAAATTTGATCATGCTTTGCTGGGGTTTTTCACCTTCCTCTGGATCAACTGCGGGTACAGGATTGTGTATATGGGATTGTATGGTTGGGTTTTCTTCACTGTTTTTCTTTTTGTTTTTTGTTGGTTGAGCCAGATTGACTTGTGTCTTTTTTCAACCTGACTAACTATGTAACTATGTAAATCATTTTGATAATTGTCAGACGGTCCACGGAGTCTGTGGACAGATGCGTTCTGTTATCAGTAACAAAACCGCCAGCAGAACTGAATGCCTATTCGGAAAGCACGCTGGACGCAGGGAAGCCCAGCAGCTCAATTGCATACTGGGCCACTTCTGCCCAGTGGTCATCAACTGGAAAGCTCTCCATCTCTGCTTTTGCCCCTAGATAATCGTTAACGATATGATGCAGGCGCTGTCGATGAGATGTAGAGGCTGAAAGTCCTGGGCGGCAAGGACTAAAAAAATTGTGAAATGCATCACTTAGACGACCCCCTTCTCCGCCGTTCCTCTCATGACAAACCGAAGCCTCAAAACTACATTTTCCACGGCACTGTACCCTTCCAGAGTCAGGAAAAGCGTTAGATAAACTCCTCTTTAGGGAGTCCTCAAGTGATTTCGTCTTCTGCACCTGTGGGGACGGGATGCGTTCTGAGACTTTTCGCTTGTAACGGTGTCTGCTCCAGCAGGAACACAACAGGGATTGTGTCACTGATGCATGCCTCCTCAAATTGTGACAGTACAGTACATGCATCGTTTATCAGCAGCTATTGGCATGGGGAAAAAAGCCAAGAAATGCTGCACCACCAAATTGAGGACATGTGACAGGCATGGCACATGTGTCAACCTTCCCTCTCTAAGGGTGGACAGGGGGTTTGAGTCAGTATTGCACACCACCAATCCTGGCTCCAGCCGGCATGGCGTGAACCACCTCTAGGCCTGCCCCTGCAGAGCTGCAAGAATCTCTTCTCTGGTGTGGTTCCTGTCTCCTAGACACACCAACTGAAGCCCTGCATGGCACATTTTAGCCTCTTGAACGATTAGGGAGTACTTGTGGTTTGTAGGACGATTCAGCAGAGGAGGGCATGGAGGAGGAAGAGAAGGGGTAGAGCTGACGAATCTTGCATCATCACTACTAGCTGTATGAAGATGTGCAAGCTGCAGCATTGAGCCCTGTCCTGCATCCTTCTGAATTGCAAGCAGAGTTACCCAGTGTGCTGTAAACTAAATATAGCGTTCCTGACCATGTTTGCTGGACCACGTGTCAGCAGTAACGTGGACTTTGCGGCTGATTGCCTTGCCCAACAATGCCACAACATTGCCTTCCACATGATGGTACAGAGCTGGCCTTACGTGAAAATAAATAGTTACTGGGAACCTACCATTGTGGTACAGCACATTCTGCAAATTCCCAGAGGGGGCCGAATCCACCAGGCGGAAAGGCAGAAGTTGTAAAGCCAGCAGTTTTGACAAGCTTGCATTTAGACGCTGGGCATGTGGGTGGCAATGACTGTATTTTTTTTTCACTGCAGCAGATGGGGCAGAGACATGCCTTGTCAACATGTGGTACCCAAATGGCTGGTGTTTTTGCCACGCTTGATGTGCTTGAAAAAAAGTTTGCAAATTGCAACAGTGCTTTCAGCTGCACATGTGCAAAAAAAGGCTCCAACAGCTGAGCTGTGGGAAGTGGGAAGTGGGCCAGGAGACAACAGCTCCACAATGTGATGGAATAGGGTAGCTGCTCTTCCATGATGGCTGCCTCATTGTGGTTTGTACCTCAACCTCCCTTTCCTCCTCTGCTCTATCCGGCACCCAAGTCGCGTCAGAGACCTCATCATCATTATCTCCTCCATCCTCATTATCACTGGAGACAACTTGGCAATACGCTGCAGCTGGTGAACCATGACTGTAAATTTGTGTACCAGTGTTCTCCCCTCTCTGTAGACTCCTGTTCCTACTTTCCTCAACCTCAGAACCAACATCTGAATCAAGTAATGGCTGTGCATCGTCAAGGAGCTGTGTTCAAATAACTCAGCTGACTACTCTGTGCCTGATGCTAGGGCTATGGCAGGAATAGCTGTGGAAAGGAGGCAGATTTAACCACCCTGCCAGCTGCAGTGGACTGGGCACTAGTCTCTGCTTTGGTGACGGAGCATGAGGAGGATGAGGATGGTTTAGTAGGCTAGTCCACCACTTCCTCTGCATGATGTGGCTGGATAGCACAGCCAGCATCACTAAACAGAGGAAATGATGCCCTGCCTGAGGAATGACTCCATCCACCTATGCCTGTGGACACACACTGCTTCCCCTCACACAGTGCCATGGGAATGTCTGCCTCTTCTTGTTGGCCTCCCAGACATGATGGGAGGGGGGGTGCTTATTAACAAAATGTAATAAAGGTGTGGAACTGTGTACGTGGACGCACTTTAACCTGAGTACTTACTACATACACACTCCACTGACACACTACAATATACTGCAGTAAAACTGCACTGATGTACTGCAATATTCTGTGTTAAACATGCAGTAACGCACAGAAATATACTGTGTTAAATGTGCAGTAATGCACTGAAATTTACTGCGTTAAACGTGTTCTAAGGCACAGAAATATACTGCATTAAAGGTGCACTAATGCACTGATATTTACTGCAGCAAATGTGCAGTAAAGCACTGAAATATACTGCACTAAACGTGCACTAACACACAGAAATATACTGCATTAAATGTTCACTAAAATATACTGTGTTAAACTGCAGGTAATGCACTGAAATATACTGCGTTAAACGTGCACTATTGCACTGAAATATACTGCGTTAAACGGCATGTAACACACCAAAATATTCTGCGTTAAATGTGCACTAAAATATACTGTGTTAAAGTGCAGGTAACGCACAGAAATATATTGTATTAAACGTGCACTATTGCACAGAAATATACTGCGTTAAACGGCATGTAACACACCAAAATATACTGCGTTAAACGTGCACTAACCCACTAAAATATACTGCATTAAATGTGCACTAACGCACAGAAATATACTGCATTAAATGTGCACTAACGCATTGAAATATAGTGTGTTAAACGTGCAGTAACGCAATGAACTATACTGCATTTAACGTGCACCAATGGATTGAAATATACTGTGTTAAACGTGCAATAACGCACAGAATTATACTTCAGTAAACGGGCACCAACGCACTGAACTATACTGCAGTAAACCTGCCCTCACAAAATAAACTGACACTAATATTAAAATGAATGGTCACTACACCGACTGAACTATCACAGGATTCATACTAAACTGATATTCTACACTAACAATAGAATCAGAATAGCCCACTATAGCACACTAACTCTCTAGTAACACTGAATAGAGCCCTGTTCTATCTCTCTCTCTCCACACTGATATCACACTACAAATGGCCACTATTGAAAGAATACTTTTATAGTGTGGGGAAGGACTAAGAGCAATGAGCCATGACTGGATAGAGTCATCATTACCTTTCCAATCATGGCTCTGACAGTGCTCTTTGCCCTGATTGGGCAAAGCTTTCATTGCTTCAGCCAATCAGGGCTTCCAATGCCCTGTGTGGTGGAGCAGTGCATTGTGGTCATTTGGCGGGTTAAACAAATGGTCGAACTCCTTGATAATTCGGGTGTTCGTGGAACGGGCGAACAGCCAATGTTCAGGCCATTCGCCTGTTCCTAGCAATTACTTCTGTTTAGTCTTCTTGGAAATAAATTGCAGTAAGAATAACAAGTTGGGGACTCATATTGGTTCTAGTAATGATGGTTCATTTTTAGGATTTCTGGAGACAGAGGTAGCAGAAAAACTGGCTAAAGTTTAAAAAAGCAATGAGCCCTGATGGTATTCATCCCAGAGTTCTAAGAGAACTTCGAGATATAGTTGTTGGACCATTAACAGATATTTTTAATCAATCTTTTCCAACAGAAAACATTCCCCATGGCTGGTGGACAGCTAATATTGTACCTATCCACAAGAAGGGCAACAAGGGATAAACTGGCATTTACAGGCTAGTGAGTTTAACACTCCTAAAAACTTGCTGGACCCAAAACAACATAGCTTTACTGAGGGCAGATCATGACAGACTAATCTAAATATTTATTTTCCACATAATGATCTAATAATAAAAAAAAAAAAGTTGTACAAGCTAGGACTTAACCCTTGGGTGATTCAGCGGATATGCAGTTGGCTAAAGGATAGATACCAGAGTGTGGTTGTAAATGGGGTTCATTCAAAACAGAGGGCAGTCACTGGTGGTGTACCACAAGGCTCTGTACTGGGCCCAGTTTTATTAAATCTATATGTAAGTGGTATAACTAAAGATTGGTTGGCCAAGGAATGTATTTTTGCTGAAGACACAAAGGTGTGTAATAGGGTTGATATCCCTGGAGGTGGCTGTAACTTGGGACATAATTTGGCATTGCTGATAGATTGGTGAAAGCAGTGGAGACTCAATGTTTCTAAATGTAAAAATAATGCACATAGGGAAAAAAAGAATCCCCTAAGAGAGTACATCATTGGGGGTACAGTGTTAGCCAACACTACCGAGGGAAAAGGATTTGGGGGTACTTATTTCAGATGATTGCAAAATGAGCAAAACAGTGTGATCACGCAGTTGGAAAAGCAAATTGAATTCTAAAATGCATCACTGGAGGGATCACCAGCAGCAGGAAAGGTTCTGATTCCTCTATATAGATCTTTAGTAAGACCTTATTTGGAATACTGTGTCCAGTTCTGGAGACCTCACTTACACAAACATATTGATAAAATAGAACAAGTCCAGAGACAGGTAACAAAAATGGTGAAAGGTTTGGTGGATAAAATATATTGAGAGCGACTTGAGGAACTTAATATGTACAGTCTGGAGGAAGGAAGGGAAAGGGGAGACATAATTAAAACCTTTAAATACATCAAGGGGTAAATAAGTTTCAGGAGGGCAGTTTTTTCAATTTGAAGCCAAAATCAAGAACACGGGGACATGGCCTCAAACTAACTGGAGGAAAATATTTTACTGAAAGGATAGTTGATGCCTGGAATAAACTTCCAGCAGAGGTAGTGAGACAGTCAACATTAAATGGGTCCAAACGAGCTTGGGACCAACTTACTGTAGATCTATAGTCAGACAATCAAGTGAACGAAAAACAAAAATACAAAAACAGCAAAAACAAAAGAAAACCAAAAAAATGAAAAACCAATCCCCCCCCCCCCCCCAAAAAAAAATAAATAAATAAAATAAAAATGGGTACTTGAAAGACTAAGTATTTTTCTGTTGTCACTTTTCGATGTTTCTAAGATGGCAGCCTGGGTGATGACAGAGCTGGTTCCCTGGGCTGATAAGTGTCTGTATCTTAAAAGTCAGTAGCTACAGTATTTGTAGCTGCTGACTTTTAATTTTTTTTATAATTGACCGGAGCTCCTCTTTTAATATTTTTAGCAAAAAATCTTTACATTTTGCCAAAAAAAATTTTTATATCCAAACAAGAACTTTTATTGAATCAATGTCAACAACAATAACAACAATCCAATGCCAGTGTTACAGATCATCACATTCATGTATACATATAATTAGCATCATGACATCTCATCACATACCAACTTATACCACAAGTCTCACCCTGCTGCATCCCCACCTACCACCTCCACAAATATCATCCGAAACCAGAAAGTACATCGGGAACAAGAATCAGCAGATGGATCTACGCTACAGGGCATAATATCCTGCCCATCACCAGATCAACTGGAGCAAGCCCCGGGGTATCCAGCCATGGTGCCCACAGCTTTTCAAACTTGGCCACGGTTCCTGTGTTGATAAATAACCTTCTCCATTCTCAAAACATTACCCATTGTATTAATCCATTCTTTCAAGTTCGGGGGGGGGGGGGGGTCCTCCGATTTCCATTGTACCATAATCAACTTTCTAGCCTGAAACAGGGCTCTATGAATAGTTTCTTTCCCATATTTATCCCAATCGTAATCACCCAACACTCCCAACAGGCACTCCAGCGGAGCAACCGCCAAAGATACTTGGAACACATTATTAAGAGTTTGCACCACAACTGTCCAGTAGGGATGCAACTTTGGGGATCGCCAAAGTAAATGAATGAGGTCTCCATGGTCTCTCCGACACCACGCATAAGCCAGGTCAACAGGAAGTCCCATGGTGTAGAGTCGATAAGGAGTGTAGTATACTCTAAGCATTATGTATAATTGCGTCAGTCTTTGTGTAACAGTTAGAGAGCAGACCGTCACCGTCTAAAAAGCCTCATCCCACTGTTCAGTCTCCATTGGACCTATATCCCTCTCTTTTGCCAACACACCAAGTGGGTGTTGTTTCAAGTGTATTCATAATAGCTGAGCGTAACATTGTGAAATAAACCCCTTAGACACCTTAGTGTCCCTAAATATGTTGAAAATTGGAGTCGGGGACAGCACCCAGTCAGAGGATGCGCTTTGGACCTTAACCGCATGACAAAGCTGTAGATATAGGAAATACATATAAAATGGAAGATTGTACTTAGCCATCCAACGCCGAGAACAGGGGACCCCCATGGGTTGTGTGTCTCATTATCCCCAGGGACAGGTTGATATTCATACTGTTTACAGTGGCATCCTCCCCCATAGCCCCTATCAAGTGTTGCAATGAGCAACTAAATAATATAACCCTGGGTTAGGTAGAGCAAGCCCTCTCTCGCCCTTGGGCCTCTGCAAATGTTCAAGTTTGAACCTAGGAGTCCCGTTCTTCCAGATCAATGTGCGAAAGAAAGAGTTAATTATTCTAAAAATTTTTAAAGGAAGGAATTACCATAGGTGTGTTATGTAACAGGTAACGGCAAGAGTACCATTTTTATCAAATTCACCCTATCTGCCACAGACAGGAACAAAGAATTCCATGTTTTTATCTGGTCCCTAAACCGCCGAAGAAGGGGAGCGACATTCAATTTACAAAAATCACGTACCATGGGGGATACCAGCACCAGCTGACTCCCTCATGATTTCCTCAGGTGTTCTCCCCAAGGACCCCGTCCAGGACCTAATCGCCCCAATGATGGGTGAACGTTGAGAGGAAGCTATCCTTGCCAAGAGATGGCCAGTCTTCTCCCCTTCCTCAAAGAACGCCTGTTTTGAGAAGAACCGCTTCTTCTCAGCCTTCGAGGTCAACAGGCGCTCATATGCTGACTGAGCCACCCTCCAAGCCTCCCTTGCCGAGTTAGAAGGGTCAGAAATGTATTGCTGTTCTAGATCCCGCACCCTAGTCTCCACCTCAGCAACCAAAGCAGTGGAGGACCTCTTCATCCTAGACATTTCAGCAATCAATAATCCCCTCAAATACACCTTGAAGGCCTCCCAACGAAGAACTCCAGAGTCAGATGGATCCTGGAATGAGTAGAATTCACGAATACGCATGGTGGAAGCAAGGATGAGGTGCTCATTCCAAGATCTATTCTGGATAAGGTACCATAAGTTTTAGAAAAACAGGAAAATTGCTTAAGCCCAGGATTCCTGGCTCTCCAAACATCCACCCAACCCACCTCCCGTGCCAAAGCCGCCAAGGGAGTACCCCTGGAAGGCAAAACATGAGGGACCGGGTGTCTATCCAGAGAGGGATCCATACAACAGTTGAAGTCCCCAACTAACAGCAGTGAGACATCCGGGCCTCGCGTCCACAAAGATGTCTAGAAGACGAAGTACCGCCATGGAAAATGGGGGGGAGATACACACAAGCCAAAATACATTGCATATGACCAATGCGACAATAAAGAAAAACCCATTGACCCTCTTTGTCTTTTTCACTGTCCAGCTCCTGAAAGTCCAGGGCATTGTGAACCAGAACACTGACACCCCTGGAAAAGGAAGTATGATTTGAAAGATAAGCCCTGTAGTTCAAGAAGCTCAGTACATCTGGTGTGAGGTGAGTCTCCTGCAGATAGATAATGGCAGGTTGCAACCTTCTAATACACATAAATACCATAGTACGTTTTGGAGGGGAGTGAAGACCCCTAATGTTCCACGAGATAACCGGAACCTTCGCCATGGAAGTGTGTTAATTAGCACATGCCCTAGGGGAACCAGAGGCAGTCCAGCAGTCTGAGACCCCATTGAGTGTGAGGTGTACAAGGAGTCCAACTGGAAGATGAGAGCAGCAAGATGCATAAGTGAAGAGACATAGCACACTGGCAATAGTAAGGGGTAACCAGGAGCCGTAACTACGACGTTGTTGAATCCACTATTGTAGGAACAGCATTGTCGTAGGGTGAAAAACGTAGTGAGAATCACAAACTAATATTCAACCCCATTTATTGTGGGGGAGCTAGCCAACAGGGCAGCTCTAAAGTTTGGAGAAATTGCTGAACTCGCACGAGCCATCCAGAGATAGTGTTAGTAGCTCTCATCTTCTTATGCAACATATTGTCCCTCAGCCAGAGACTTGTATGATTTGAAAGATAAGCCCTGTAGTTCAAGAAGCTCAGTACATCTGGTGTGAGGTGAGTCTCCTGCAGATAGATAATGGCAGGTTGCAACCTTCTAATACACATAAATACCATAGTACGTTTCGGAGGGGAGTGAAGACCCCTAATGTTCCACGAGATAACCGGAACCTTCGCCATGGAAGTGTGTTAATTAGCACATGCACTAGGGGAACCAGGGGCAGTCCAGCAGTCTGAGACCCCATTGAGTGTGAGGTGTACAAGGAGTCCAACTGGAAGATGAGAGCAGCAAGATGCATAAGTGAAGAGACATAGCACACTGGCAATAGTAAGGGGTAACCAGGAGCCGTAACTACGACGTTGTTGAATCCACTATTGTAGGAACAGCATTGTCGTAGGGTGAAAAACGTAGTGAGAATCACAAACTAATATTCAACCCCATTTATTGTGGGGGAGCTAGCCAACAGGGCAGCTCTAAAGTTTGGAGAAATTGCTGAACTCGCACGAGCCATCCAGAGATAGTGTTAGTAGCTCTCATCTTCTTATGCAACATATTGTCCCTCAGCCAGAGACTTGTAGAACTGTATTAAGACAGCAGCATGAACCACTAAGAGTAGGTAGGCCCTGATCAGCATATCAAGAGTGTCACCATGAGAATCAAAAGGCTCAGGTCTGTCTCCCTCTACTTCCTCTCCCATCTGTCAAAGAATTTGTTTGTTCCAGTCCAGCCAAGTTGCCTCATCGTGGGATGACTCGGAGAATTGCACTTGACCCCTGGCCGTGACTCTGAGCTTCGCAGGATACAGCATGGTGTATGGCAATTGCAGGGTCCTCAACCGCCTCTTAACATCAGAAAATTTTGCTCTCTGCCTTTGGACCTCTGCAGAAAAGTCAGGATAAAAGGATACCTTTGCTCCATTAAATTGGACAGCGCCCTTCTCTCGTGCCTGGCGCAGCACCACCTCACAGTCCTTGTAATGTTGAATTTGCGCCAACATAAACCTGGGGAGGGGGGCGAGGTGGCACCCTGTGAGCCCTCTCCACTTCAAACATAGGTGAGAAAATGCCGTCTCCAAACACCTCTGTGAGCCATTTCTCCACAAATGCAGTAGGATCTCTCCCTTCCACCTTCTCAAACAGACCCACTACATGCACATTATTTCTACGGAGGCAGTTTTCCATATCCTCAGCTCTATCGTAAGCCTTCATTGCGAGCTGGTAAGCATATTTAGTGTCCCTAGAAATGTCAGGGAGCTGATCTTCAATATCACTGACTTGACTCTCTACTGCAGTAGTTCTCTCCCTGATCTTCTGCAGATCCTGGTGCAGTAAGGATACATCCTCTCTTAGTCCCCCAAATTGATCTTTCAGGATGTTATTGGATGCAGCACAATTATTCACAGCCTTCAATATATCTGCCAATGTCGGCTGTTCCTGCTCTGACCCCTCAGTATCATGGATTGAGGAGGATTGCGTGTCCATATGCTGTAGGTCAGAGCCATGTGCAAGGCTAAGAGTCTGATCATGGTCCCCTTCCCTTGCCTCCAGGTTTCCCTCTGAGGCATCCTGCTGATCCATTCCCTGGGTCCCAGACAGTCTTTGGGCAAAAAATAACATGTTCCGGGGGGATCCTTACCCTGGCTCCTCTGGGACTTCTGTGGTTTCATGCTGGCCTCCTTCCCCTTCTCCAGGCCACGCAGGGTCCCTTTCAGCAAGGCCGCACCGGCGCCATCTTGGCCGTCGGCACTTCACCTAGCCCTTTTCATGTCATCCCTCGGGTTCGGATGGCCAGCGGAGTGTCCACCGTGGGTTAGGTCCGGCAGTTTTGCCCAGATCAAGGCTGCGTAGAAGGCTGGGGGAGGATCGGTGAGCAGATCAGCAGCAGGAGCTTTGAGAGATGCGTCTTCTCACATGCCGGTCTTGGCCACACCCCCCCCCACACATTTTGCCAAAATTTTACCTCCTGGTTATTTGCTTCAGCATCAATTTGAAGGCAAAATAAAAGTGTTTTTCATGGTTTTTGGGGGGTGCATGGGATTTTTAAAAATATATTTTTTAATTCAAAGGCCATGTACTCTATTCCGTTTAACAAGAATCTCTTTTTGTAAAGGTCTCGTGTGGAACTGAGCAAATGGAACCGCCTCGAAGGTTGATACCCTCAGACCCAAGGCCCACAGAGAGGACAGATTGTTTGCCAAAAGCAACAGAATCGCCCCCTGCAACTTCTGCAGCATGTCCAGGGGAAGAAATACCCTAACCAAAGCGGAATCCAGAGTCAGGCCCAGATAATCCAGTCTCAATGAAGATATCAGGGCGGATTTCTTGAAATTAATATTACACCCAAACTCTTGCAGGGTTCTGACAGTAATGGACAGATCTCCCAACAGGGCTGAATGAGCGTCCACTCTCAATAGCAGATTGTCCAGATACCCCAGTACAACAAATCCCCAATTGGTGCAGCAATGCCAACACTGGGGCCAGTACCTTGGTAAAAAACTGGGTTGCGGAGGCAAGACCAAAGGGTAACACCACAAATTGATAATGCTCTTCTGCTACAGTAAAGCGAAGAAACCGCTGATGCCCAGCATAGAAAGGCAAAATAAAAGTGTTTTTCATGGTTTTTGGGGGGTGCATGGGATTTTTAAAAATATATTTTTTAATTCAAAGGCCATGTACTCTATTCCGTTTGACAAGAATCTCTTTTTGTAAAGGTCTCGTGTGGAACTGAGCAAATGGAACCGCCTCGAAGGTTGATACCCTCAGACCCAAGGCCCACAGAGAGGACAGATTGTTTGCCAAAAGCAACAGAATCGCCCCCTGCAACTTCTGCAGCATGTCCAGGGGAAGAAATACCCTAACCAAAGCGGAATCCAGAGTCAGGCCCAGATAATCCAGTCTCAATGAAGATATCAGGGCGGATTTCTTGAAATTAATATTCCACCCAAACTCTTGCAGGGTTCTGACAGTAATGGACAGATCTCCCAACAGGGCTGAATGAGCGTCCACTCTCAATAGCAGATTGTCCAGATACCCCAGTACAACAAATCCCCAATTGGTGCAGCAATGCCAACACTGGAGCCAGTACCTTGGTAAAAAACCTGGGGGCGGAGGCAAGACCAAAGGGTAACACCACAAATTGATAATGCTCTTCTGCTACAGTAAAGCGAAGAAACCGCTGATGCCCAGCATAGAAAGGGATGTGTAGATATATATCTTGATCTCTATGGAGGCCAAGAGGTCTCACTAGTATAGGGACACCACTACTGTGCGGATGGATTTCATCCGAAACTTCTGTACCCGCACAAAGTGGTTCAGAGCCTTGAGATCCAGGATTGGACGCACCTTGCCCTCTTTTCTGGGCACAGTAAACAGGTTTGAACCCTTGAAAGCATTTTGTATGATAACAATAACTAAATAAATAAAAACGAATGTCATCATTTTCTTTTGACATCCAGGTTTCTGTGATGAGATGAGAAGAAAACACAAGCTCCTACTAAGCGTAGCTTTTAGGAACTTTAATGAGATAAAACAAGGGGAATCCTACTCACAAAGGTAGTGTAAAAACAGGCACATCAATAGTGTCACAGCAATAGGATCTTCTGCATCATCTAGGGCTGGGGGAAGCACAGGTCCATGGAAGCAGGTACATCCAAACCTTGCTAGCTCTAATACACTCGCTCCAAAAATGGAATGGCATATAGTAAAATGTATATCAATTTCTAGACTTAGCAAAAAAGCATGAATGTTCAAAAAATATTGTAGATGTGTATATACATAAAATATATATGTTATTAAAATATATATACAATATATGTATTTATTTTAATCATATATATATTTTATTTATATACACATCATCTACAATAGTTTTAGAACATTCATGCTTTTTTGTTCTAAATTCTTCTTAGCTAAGGTTAAATATTAAGAAACACTAACTAAAATGTCTTTTCAAGAAAAAATGATTTGTGTACTGTCACTTTAGAACTTATTTTTCTTTTTCACTTGTCTTTTTCTTTCTGTGAAAAAAAAATGTCAAATAGCAATACAATGCACAAAAATAAGAAAAATGCAAATACAATACTTTGCAAAGCAACATGAGGTTTCCTTAAAAATGTTTTTTTTTTTCAGCTAAGCAGCCTGCACGGTGAAATTTTACTTTCAGCAAAATTGAAATCAGTCATTTCGCTGAAATCACTCCTCTTTTCCTAGTGAGCATGTAAGCTTTTATGAATAATGAAAGAGTTCCATGGTGTTGTAAAAATAACAGTGCATTCTTTCTGCTGAGATTTTTTTATCGGGATTGAGGTTCCTTTTCTTTTAGGGTACATTCACACCAGGTGCCTTAAGACTGCGCTAGGCAGCTATTCCAGTGCAAGCCCACCGCTGTCGTACTGCAAGACAAAGCAAAATGCCTTGTCTCCTACCTGGCCAATTCACATCACCACATTACGGTGGTGTGTGCTAAAAAAAATGTACGGCATGGGGCGCAGGCAGCCAATAAAACGAAATAAAATATCAATGTCTGACATTTCAATAAAGCTCATTAAAAAAAAAGTGAACAATCGGATGCACTGTGATCGGCGCATCATCACTGCTCTTAACCCATGGCACATCAGTGGTAAAACAGCAGTTGGTGGTAATGTACCCTCAATGCATGCACTGAACATATAAGATTTGTTTTTTGGCTGCTTTTATGTTGCACCTAGTGTGCTTTTCAGTCTGTTGACTTATGACATTACTAGCCCATACCTGATTGTAATACATGTGATAAATACCTAGAAGAATCCACTAGGGGCTGACAATGGCTTTCTAAAAGACTATCCACTGGTCTTTATGGGGGAATGTAGTCCAGAGAACAGAAGAAGTTCAGCTTGCAGCTTGTTTGTTACCGAGACAGGAACTGGGAACACATCAGGCTAAACAAAGCCAAACAAAGACAGCAATTAAAACCTGGATAAAGTGGTGAGAAAGCATTTGGCTAGAGAAAGCTGATGAATGAGTGGGCTGCGTATTGGATCCCTCTGAAGGATGCTTGTCTGTACACATACCTTTGTAAAGCTCTTCTCTATAGATTAATGGTATTATTATTATTATTATTATTATACAGGATTTATATAGCGCCGACAGTTTACACAGTGTTTTACAACTTGAGGGTAGACAAGTACAACTACAATACACTTTAACACAGTAGGAATCAGAGGGTCCTGCTCGTTAGAGCTTACAATCTAATAGTATGAGCAAATGTATGCAAAGCCCAAATGAAATTCATATCTATGGTTGTGTAGCACCTTCCTAGTGTAGAGCAGGCTGCTAGGGTAAATTTAGTTGTCTCCACTGTAATCTGTGGAACAGGGAATTGATAACGTAGGACTGCTCAGTGTTTCACAAGCTGCTGCTCTGTTACTACAAGTATAGTTGGAGGAACATCAGTGCAAGCAGCCTGAATATTTAGAGAACTCCAGCCAATCCCTAGGGAGGTGTGCCCACAAACAAAACCAAAGAAACTTCCAAGCTCAACCTACCAACTAGCCTGCGACCAGCTGAATTGACCTGTCTAACAATGCCTTAAAAACAGGAGTTTTGTCTGCAAACATTTGCAAATACACGCGTAACCTACAAGCCCCTTAAAGGCACCCAATTTTCTGTAGTCCTAACTCTAACTTTATGGAGTCTCCACAATGAGCCTGGAAGGAGCCCACCCCTCCTTAAAGGTTCAGGGGCACACTAAAGACCCAGCAGGTGTCAGTGCGATACCTGACCAATATATTCAAAATACAAACACGTGGCCACTGCCTCTACCTATAACTGGTCTTTACATCCCCGGTGCATGCCCTCTGATTGGCAACGGAGTCCTATGCCGTAAGCGGTGGCTCTCACACACATGGCCACTCACACAGCCGGAGTCCACAAACCCGGAAAGGTTCTGTTTGTAGGAGGGATGCATCTAGCACATTATGGCATTACCTTGCAGGATTAAAAAAAATAAAAGCCAGCGGTTTACTACCCCTTTACCCTATTGATGAGCAAGTTCTTTTAACTGTTTGTGTAAGTTGTCAATAGCCTTTCACTCCAATAAATATGTTTTATATTACACTTACAGTATCTCACAAAAGTGAGTACACTCCCCACATTTTTGTAAATATTTTATTACATGTTTTCATGTGAAAACACTGAAGAAATGACACTTTGCTACAATGTAGTGAGTGTACAGCTTGTATAACAGTGTAAATTTGCTGTCCCCTCAAAATAATTCAACACACAGCCATTAATGTCTAAACAGCTGGCAACAAAAGTGAGTTCACCCCTAAGTGAAAATGTGCAAATTGGGCCCAATTAGCCATTTTCCCTCCCCGGTTTCATGTGACTCGTTAGTATTACAAGGTCACAGTCGTGAATGGGGAGCAGGTGTGTTAAATTTGGTATTATTGCTCTCACTCTCTCACACTGGTCACGGAAAGTTCAACATGGCACCTCATGGCAAAGAACTCTCTGAGGATCTAAAAAAAAGAATTGTTGCTCTATGTAAAGATGGCCTATGCTATAGCAAGGTTGCCCTGTCCCTGAAACTGAGCTACAGCATGGTGGCCAAGACCATACAGTGGTTTAACAGGACAGGATCCACTCTTAACAGGCCTTGCCATGGCCAACCAAAGCAGTTGAGTGTATGTGCTCAGCGTCATATCCTGAGGTTGTCTTTGGGAAATAGACCTATGAGTGCTGCCAGCATTGCTGCAGAGGTTGAAGTGGTGGGGGGGGGGGGTCAACCTGTCAGTGTTCAGATCATACGCCTTACACTACATGAAATTGGTCTACATGGCTGTCCTCCAAGAAGGAAGCTTCTTCTAAAGATAATACACAAGAAAGCCCACAAACAGTTTGCTGAAAACAAGCAGACTAAGGACATGGATTACTGGAACCATGTCATGTGGTCTGATAAGACAAAGATAAACTTATTAGGTTCAGATGATGTCAAGCGTATGTGGCGGCAACCAGGTGAGGAGTACAAAGACAAGTGTGTCTTGCCTACAGTCAAACATGGTGATGGAAGTGCCATGATCTTGGGCTGCATGGGGAGCTACAGTTCATTGAGGGAACCATGAATGCCAACATGTACTGTGACATACTGAAGCAGAGCATTATCCCCTCCCTTTGGAGACTGGGCCGCAGGGCAAAATCTAACATGATAACGACCCCAAACACACCTCCAAAACGACCACTGCCTTGCTAAAGAAGCTGAGGGTAAAGGTGATGGAATGGCCAAGCATGTATCCAGACCTTATCAGCATCTGTGGGACATCCACAAATGGAAGGTGGAGATGCGCAAGGTCTCTTACATCCACCAGCTCTGTGATGTCGCCACGGAGGAGTGGAAGAGGACTCCAGTGGTGACCTGTGAAGCTCTGGTGAACTCCATGCCCAAGAGGGTTAAGGAAGTGCTGGAAAATAATGGTGGCCACACAAAATATTGACACTTTGGGCCCAATTTGTACATTTTCACTTAGGGGTGTACTCACTTTTGTTGCCAGCGGTTTAGACAATAATGGCTGTGTGTTGAGTTATTTTTAGGGGACAGCAAATTTTCAATGTTATACAAGCTGTATACTCACTACTTTACATTGTAGCAAAGTATAATTTCTTCAGTGTTGTCACATGAAAAGATATATTAAAATATTTACAAACATGTGAGGGGTGTACCCACTTTTGTGAGATACTGTAGATCGCACCCCTCCTCTCTCTATCTGAACAGCCCCTAACACCTGTCATGGGCTGCCCTTCCAGGCTAAATAGTCTGAGGCCTGAACAGCAAGGTGCAGTGTACCTGGTTTTCAGTTCTGCAGGAGGAGACCCCTGTGCAGGGGCTCTTCCTCTTGGTGCAGGATCCTAGAAGAAGCCTTGAGGAAGATACCGCAGTCCTAGCTAGGCTTAGCTGGGGGGGTCTACTTGCAGATCCGTGTCCAGGGATCAAGTTGGGTCTGGAGGAAGCTCACTGGAGAGAACCAGGAGGAAGTTTATGGGAAAGAGTTCAGCTGTTCTATGGTGGTGTGAATCTTCATCTTCCTCAATAGGAAGAACCTGCTGGATATCGGCAGGAGGTAACCGATGATCCAGTGAGTAGAGGACTATAGTGCTGAAGAACATTGACTGTGTGTAGTTTAGTTTTTTTTTTTTTAACCCTGGAGAGAGTACAGGTCACCATCAGCCCAGAAATCCTGTGGGAAATTTACTATAGTGCAGTATAGCCAGCAGTTTTGTGAAGTGCAGCCAGAAATTGTGGAGTTCTCAAGTTGTTCAGTGTTGCAGTTCATCTGGGTTTGCCATGTTCCCTACCGCTATTCAAATTCATTGCTTCCAATAAACATTTTGTTTGTAGCCAGTGGAGAAGTGCTGAAAATGCAGTGTGCTTTGCTGTGTGCTCTGAGAGGTAAATTGGATCCAATTCACCAGCAGCTCCTACAGGGGTGAGATACAGTTGCATAGCATACAGTTGTTAAAGAGACACTTCTGGAGTAAAAAAAAAAAAACCTAAAGGAAGAAGCCCAGCAATAGAACAGACTTTATATTCACCACTCCTATGGCAGTGTCTTCTAAATAGTACCCCCACTGTCAGTAGATATGCTGCAGCTCATCGCAGTCTCCAGAACTTGCCTCAGGCTAGCACAAAAAGTTTATACTACAAAAGGAAGGCACAGTCAACCGAGTATGTTTATATTTTTTATGTATGTTTGCTTGTGAGTGTGTATGTATAGTGTGTGTTTACATGTAAGCGTGTGTGTGTGCATGTGTGTATGTATGTACAGTATATGAGAGTGTGGGTGTTTGTATGTGGGTATGAGTATGTGTATGTATGTGGGTTTATATGTGTGTGTTGTCAAAATGCCTTATGGGGGTTCTGCTGCGCTGTAAATATACATGAATAAAGGTGGTGGAATGAATCACAGGGGTGCTGTGCACTAGGGTGTATATACACTCTTTTTTGCTACTTTCTGTTTATTTGGCTGTATATTACTGTTACTCTTGAACTCTGCACTCTTTCGGGTACTGTTATTTATGACCCCTATACTCTGTAGGTTGCAGACTCCTAACCCATATACTCTGTAGGTTAAACACTTCTGACCCCTGCACTCACATGTTACACACTTCTGACCCCTGTACTCTGTATGTTACACACTTCTGACCTCTGCACTCGTATGCTACACACTTCTGACCCCTGTACTCTGTATGTTACACACTTCTGACCTCTGCACTCGTATGCTACACACTTCTGACCCCTGTACTCTGTATGTTAAACACTTCTGACCCCTGCACCCATATGTTACACACTTCTGACCCTTGCACTCCTATGTTTTACACTTCTGACCCCTTCACCTGTATGTTACACACTTCTGACCCCTGTACTCTGTACGTTACAGAGCTCTGACCCCTGTACTCATATATTACACACTTCTGCCCCTGTATTCTGTATATTACACAGATGTGACCCCCTACACTCTTTAGGCTGCACACCCCTGACCCCTCAATTTGTACATTTCACACTCCTGACTCCTACACTCTGTTCGTTACACATTTCTGACCCCTTGCACTCTGTATATTGCACGTGTAACACCCTCTTGCTAGGTGCTAGTGTACATAGTTATTAGAGTAGGTAAATTGGCCGGCCTGAGAGCCAGGACTAGGTTAAATCTGGGTCAGGGCTGCGTGACTCAGGGAGGCTGGATGACACAGCAGGCAGCACCACTGGTAACTCCCCCTGCTCTCTGGAACCTTGAAAAAGCTTCCAGAAGTAGAGGGTGGAGCTTAGGAGGCACTGCTTGGGGTATTGATGAGGGCCCCAGTCAATCCCCAGAAAAGTGGGCTGGCAGAGGGCAGGCACATCATAAATCTCAGGGGTCATGCCAGCAGAGGCAGTCAGGTGAAAGATGGAGAAAGAGTGCTGAGGAGGCTGTCAAGGGCCCTTGAGGATGCTCCCTGGTCTGGGGGGGGGGGGGTAACCTCAGGCTTGGGGCTCAGGTGCTGAAGTGATTCTCTACAACACACGGAGGAATCCTTCCTGGAGGCACGGAAAGCGAGGAGAGGACAGCAGGTCAGCACATCCAGTAATTCTCCATAGGAGTCAGTCAGGGGGGCTGGGGAGTGAGCAGTCTGAGAGGACTGTGGTGTCAGTCTGGGAGGACTGAGGAGAAGTAGCCAGGAGGGCTGGTAAAGAGGCAGCTGCAGCCAGATGGGCTGTCAGTACCTAAAGAGGTGGTGCTGGGATCAGTAGCCACAGGGATGGAAGCTGGATAATGATTTTTGCTACACAATTAAAGGGGCTTCAGGTTCCTGCCTATAACAGGCTGTTGCTCTAAGATCTGACTGAGTGCTGAGTCAAGATCCTTTTTGTTAAGTGTGCCAGTGAAGTTCTGCAAGCAAGTGTGCTGGAGGAAGCAGAGGAGTGTATGTACAGTATCTCACAAAAGTGAGCACACCCCTCACATTTTTGTAAATATCTTATTTTACCTTTTCATGTGACAACACTGAAGAAGTGACACTTTGCTACAATGTAAAGTAGTGAGTGTACAGCTTGTGTAACAGTGTAAATTTACCATCCTCTCAAAATAACTCAACACACAGTCATTAATGTCAAAACCGCTGGCCACAAAAGTGAGTATAACCCTAAGTCAAAATGTCCAAAATGGGCCCAAAGTGTCAATATTTTGTGTGGCCACCATTATTTTCCAGCACTGCCTTAACCGCCTTGGGTATGGAGTTCACCAGCGCTTCACAGGTCCTCTTCCACTCCTCCATGATGACATCACGGAGCTGGTGTATGTTAGAGACCTTGTGCTCCTCCACTTTTCATTTGAAGATGCCCCACAGATGCTCAATAGGGTTTAGGTCTGGAGACACTCTACCCTCAGCTTCTTTAGCAAGGCAGTTGTTGTCTTGAAGGTGTGTTTGAGGTCGTTATCATGTTGAAATACTGCCCTGGGGCCCGGTTTCCAAATGGAGGAAATCATGTTCTGCTTCAGTATGTCACAGTACATGTTGGCATTCATGGTTCCCTCAATGAACTGTAGCTCCCCAGTACCGGCAGCACTCATGCAGCCCCAGACCATGATACTCCCACCACCATGCTTGACTGTAGGCAAGACACACTTGTCTTTGTACTCCTCACCTGGTTGCCGCCACACACTCATGACACCATCTAAGCCAAATAAGTGTATCTTGGTCTCGTCAGACCACAGGACATGGTTCCAGTAATCCATGTCCTTAATCTGCTTGTCTTCAGCAAACTGTTTGCTGGCTTTCTTGTGCATCATCTTTAAAAGAGGCTTCCTTCTGGGATGACAGCCATGCAGACCAATTTTTGCAGCGTGAGGCGTATGCTCTTAGCACTGACAGGCTGACCCTCGACCCCTTCAACCTCTGCAGCAATGCTGGCAGCACTCTATTTCTATTCTATTTCCCAAAGAAAACCTCTGGATATGACTCTGAGCATGTGCACTCAACTACTTTGGTCGACCCATGCTAGGCCTGTTCTGAGTGGAATCTGTCCTGTTAAACCGCTGTATGGTCTTGGCCACCGTGCTGCAGCACAGTTTCAGGGTCTTCGCAATCTTCTTATAGCCTAGCCCATCTTTATGTAGAGCAACAATTCTTTTTTTCAGATCCTCAGGGAGTTCTTTGACATGAGGTGCCATGTTGAACTTCCAGTGACCAGTATGAGAAAATTATAGCGATAACACCAAATTTAACACACCTGCTCCCCATTCCCACCTAAGATCTTGTAACACTAATGAGTCACATGTCACCGGGAGGAAAAATGGCTAATTGGGCCCAATTTGGAAAATTTAAAAATGTGAGGGGTGTACTCACTTTTGTGAGATACTGAAGACTGTATAGAGGAAAGTTGTCCCTGAAGTTGTCTGAAATCAAATGGGCATCCAATAATATTCCTACTCCCCATCCAAGTTTTATCTCCTTGATAAAATAACAAAACAAAGTGCTGGACTGTTTTCTGACTCTGGGAGACTGTGAAGATTTGGTGTGCCTGGCTGTGCAGGGTGGGGGATCCCATATCACCAGCAGCACCTACGTGGGGTGTGCTACACACACTTTCAATCCCTGCACTCTGTACATTATATACTTTTGCCCGTGAACGCTGTACTAGAGTTAGGTCAATGGTTCAGGCTGAGCAAATGTTTGGCTCGAACATCGCCTGTTAGAAAACACCTGAATTTGCCAGGCAATCAGCAGGTGTTTACCCAGCCAAACCTCCTGTAATGCACTGCGCGCTGCACAGTGCGTTCTGAAACCCGACTGGGCAAAGGTTTGCCCAAACAGCATGAATAGTTGTTTGGTAATGAGAGGAACTGGGAAACTGGCCGTGGCATCCTTAACAACCAATGAGTCATTAGCGGTCAATAGGCTCCCCAGCTGACAGCTGAATATAAAAACATTGCTGGCAAACAAACAAAGTGTGGGAGCCCCCCCTTTGGGTCTGGTATGGATTTTAAGGGGAACCCCAAACCAAAATGTAAAAAAAAAAAAAAATGGTGTGCGCCCCCCACACTTTTTTGGTGAATTGATAGGAGTACTATGTACCCTATAATCATTTATGTAGGGGGGCAGGATCTGGGGGCCCCCTTGTTAAATTGAGGTTCCAGATTCTGATAAGCCCCCCACCGGCAGACTCCCATAATCACTGTCCAGAGCTGTCAGGAAGTGGCCCTTGTCACCATCAACATGGGGACAAGGTGCTTTGGTGCACCCCCCTATGTTGAGGGGATGTGGCCTGCTATGGTTCGGGGGGGGGTCCTTGCTCTCCTCCCCCTTTCTTGACCTGCCAGGCTGCATGCTCAGATAAGGGTCTAGTATAGATTTTGGGGACCACACGCCATTTCTTAATTTTGGCATAGGGTTTCCCTTACAATCCATACCAGACCCAAAGGGCCAGGTATGGATTGAGGGAAACCCCAACGCCATTTTCTTTAAAGGTTTTTTTATTTCAGACAATAATATTGTATTGTTGGCAATTCAAAATTTCAATTATTTCGTTTTCTTTAGAAATGTCAATTTTGCTGCAGTAGGTTCTATCTACAGTACAGGTGTGCCACTTTACAGGCAGGCTAAGGGGACCCCCCAGGCACTATATTTAAATGCATTTTTCTTGTTTCACTTTAAACATCATTAAAATCACTGCTCCTGAAAAAACAATCTTTAAAAAAAAACAAAATGTTTGCTTTGATATATGTCCCCCAGAGCAGTACTCAGACCCCCATACCCTTTTTATGGCCAATAACTTGCATATAAGCCTTCAAAATGTTTCAGGTTTGGGTCCCATAGACATTAATAGGGTTTGCCATTTGGGTCAGAACTTTTTCTCTGTTCGGGAGTTCTGGTGCAAACCGAACAGGGGGATGTTTGGCCTATCTCTACTCTGTACATTACACACTTCTGACCCCTGCCCTCTGTACTTTGGTATGATGATTGGATGTGCACATCAGGCATGGGTAAGATGATGGGGTGTGCACATCACAGATGAGGGGGAGCAGTTTGGCCCCTTCACAATTGCACTAGATGCCTTTTCTTAGTATTGCATGTGAAAATCGCTGCTGTGTTAAAAGCAAAATGTAATCACCTCAATTGTTTTTTTCTATTTAATGTAGGTCCCAGAAACTTTATTGGTTGATAAAAAATTTTCAAGACATATTTTTTAAATCATTCCTGCTTTGCAGCAATTCTTTCACAAGTGTCTGTAACTTTTTCACACTACTGTATATCTAATTTAATGTTCTGGTATTATAGGCTGCAAAGTAACTCTGATTCTTTGATGTCAAAATAGTTTTTCTAGCTCTGGCAGCAGTCATTGTATAGCTAGCATAGTGTGTTAGTTAATGAGGTGCTCATTTTTACTGTTTATATCGTGGTAACGGGTTAATTATAAAATGTATATATATATATATATACAGAGGCGTAACTAGAGCCTTCAGGGCCCCGATGCAAGAAACCATGAAGGGCCCCCCCAGATCCCTGGCCGGGGCCCTTCCCTTCAAGCCCAGGGCTCTTCCCACTAATCCTGGGCCTCTTTACTCTCGTTGCATGGCCTTTTATTACGGTCCCGCAGCAGGATCCTTTCACAAGTTCTGCAGTGGGCTCCCTTCCTGCAATCTTGGGGCCTCCCCACAGTGGTGCAATGCCAGGGCCCGGTCGCAAGTGTGACTTTTGCAATCCTGAAAGTTCACCCACTGGTTTGCTACTGGGCCCCCTGGAGCATGGGGCCCGGTAGCAATCGCAACCCCTGCAACCCCTGTAGTTACGCCCCTGTATATATATATATATAATGTATATTCGTTTTAAGAATTTTTACATACTGCAAGGAGCTTCATTATTAAAAAACAGAATGATGGCAGTGTAAGTGGCACTGACAAGAGACATTTTATTGCCCACATAACCCAATATAAAATCAGTGGAGAGAAAGTAATAATGGGGGGGGGGGGAATGCAAACAGAAGCAGACATAGCAGCACGTGTTGTACAAAAGCATACAGTATTCCCAAATCTGCAAATCACCAGACAACTGATGTATCCCAACAATTGTCATTGAAGTTCCCATCGGAATAGCTCATTTGTCTTTGCAGTCACAGTTCTGAACCTGTATATCATATAGTTTATTGGGTCTTGTTTGTCCTTAAATCTTTTTTTTCAGAAATAAAGAACTATTTGTTAAGAGTCTTACCCCAGCACTTGCAGTTTACAACTTACAATGCTGTTGCCTCCTGCTCTCTCAGTGCTGCTTCCTTGAACTTCCGGTCTTCACAGGAAAGAGTCACTAGTGAACAGTGCAGTCATCAGTTATGCCTCGTACACACGCAACGATTATCGGCCGACCAATCGGCCGACTTTTGTCCAAGTTGTGTTTTGTTGGTTGGAATGTGCCTAGATTGCACACAAATTTTCTCGGCCAACAAAAATCTACTTCAGAAGTGATGTCATGTGCTGGTTTACTTTCCGTGTGTTTTTTCTTCTCTGAGCATGCCCAGTCTTGCTCATCAGGTTTTTGTCTGCCGAAATCTGTACTCACTGACTACAGTTGTCGGAAGCATCATACTAACAAGCCGAAAATCGGCTGATCGGACGTTGGCCGAAAATTCCCGGCCAATAATCGATGCGTGTGTACGAGGCTTTAGTATGTTAGCTTGGAGAAGGGGGGCGGGGAGTAGTAGGGGAGTGCCTTGCCATCCTAGGCTGTGTGTTTCTACAAAATGTGGGTGTGGTCATACTCTTAACAGTGAGAGGGGCTTAAGGGGTGTGGTTAAACAAAATGTGGGCTTCCTTGTACCTATAAAATATGCTTTGATTGCTTTTTCTGAGCCTACCTTACAGAAGAACGTCATTAACTACTTCTGGACCGGAAGGTTTTACCCCCTTAATGACCAGGCCATTTTTTGCAAAACGGCACTGTGTTACTTTACCTGACAATTGTGCGGTTGTGTACCCACATAAAATTGATGCCCTTTTTCCCATAAATAGAGCTTTCTTTTAGTGGTATTTGATCACCTCTGAAGTTTTTATTTTTTGCGCTATAAACAAAAAAAAACACTGACAATTCTGAAGAAAAAACAATATTTTTACTTTTTGCTATTTATTACCAATAAAAAGAAAAAAATTAGAAAGTCACATTTTTTCATTTTAGGCCAATATGTATTCTGCCACATATTTTTGGTAAACAAAATCCAAATAAGTGTGTATGGATTGGTTTTCGTAAAAGGTATCACGTCTACAAACTAGGGGAAAGATTTATGTCATTTTTATATATTGTATTTTCTTTTTACTAGTAATGGCGGTGATCAGCGATTTTTAGCTGCACTATGAAATTGCGGCAGACAGATCAGACACCTAACTGACACTTTTAAGGGGACCAGTGACATTACTACAGTATTCAGGGCTACAAATATGCACTATTACTGTACTAATGACACTAGCAGGGAAGGAGTTGACATCAGGTGGGGTCAAAGGGTTAAGTGTTTCCCTAGGGGGTGCTTTCTAACTGTGGGGGGGGGGGGTGGACTCACTAGATGAACATAGAGATCTGTGTTCCTGAATAGCAGGAACACAGGATCCCTGTGTTCATCTGTGACAGAAAAACTATCTGCCTTGTTTTTTTTTTTGTTTTTTGTTTTTTAACATACATTTTTTTTTTTTTTTTTTATCTCTGCAGCACAGGATGCAGGGGACAGGAGTGTGTAATGCATAGTAAGAGTCAGGAGTACAAAACAAAAAGAATGCAGGAGTTAGGGGAGTGTAACACACAGTGTAGGGGTAAGGAGAGGTCAAAATCACCCCTCTCCACCCCATACCGCAATCAATACTCTCCCCAACCTTAAGAGACAAAGACAAAAAAAATTCCCAGCTCAATTCACCAATCAGTTTGCTTACCAACCAAATTAACCTGTCTAACAGTATGCCTTAAAAACAGGGGTTTAGTTAGCACACATTTGCAAACGCATGTGTAAGCTGCAGGGCACCCTGTATTACTTGCCGTCCTAGCTCCTGTAGATTTGTGAGAGTCTCCATAGTGCAAACACATGCACTCTAATGGATAGATAGGGGGCAGGTGAGCCTGGAGGTAGCCCAACCCTCCTTAACCACTTAAGCCCCGGAGGATTTGGCTGCTAAAAAACCAGGGGGTATTTTGCGATTCGGCACTGCGTGACTTTAACGGACAATGCGACACTGGACAATGCGCGGTCATGCGACACTGTACCTAAACAAATTTGATGTCCTTTTTTTTCCCACAAACAGAGCTTTCTTTTGGTGGTATTTGATCACCTGTGCGATTTTTTGATCATGCGCTATTTACCCAAAAATAGCGTCAATTTTGCAAAAATTACAATATTTTTCAAATTTTTTTATATGAAATTCCCCCCAAAAAAATGTAAAAATCAAAATTTTTTAACATTTTCGGCCAATTTGTTTTATGCTACCTATGTTTGGTAGAAAAAATCGCAAAAAGCGTATTTTTATTGGTTTGCGCAAAAGTTATCGCGTTTACTAACAAAGGGAAAGATTTTTGTAATTTTTGTTGTTTTATTTTTTAACGCGTAATGGCGGCGATCTGCGATTTTTTTGCGGTACTGCGACATTGTGGCGGACAGATCGGACCCTTGACTGACATTTTTGACACTTTTGGGGTTACCAGTGACATTTCTACAGTAATCAGTGCTATACATATGCACTGTTACTGTAAAAATACACTGGTAGTGAAGGGGTTAACTTTATTTGAGAGGGAGGGGCTGTGTGTGTCCCTAGGGGCGTGATTCTTACTGTGATTGGCTGTGGCTTGAGCTGTAGGAACACTGATCAACGGTCCTACATTGTAGAACCGTGTGATCAGTGTTTCTACACCGGGGAGAATGACAGGTGGCTTGTTACATAAGCCGCCTGACTTTCTCCCTCTCCCCGACGATCGCCGAGTGACCGGCGGACATCGGGTCCGCCGGTTACACGCGCGGGGGGGTCCGTGACCACGCGGGAGCGCGCCTCCGGCGGCGCGCACTCGCTCCCCAGAGCCTCACAGGCTAGCGACGTAGACCTGCGTCGCTCTGCCTGTGAGGGGCTGACTGCCGCAGTAAATATACTGTGAGCAGTCGGCAAGCGGTTAAAGGCACTTGGGGGCACAGTGAACGCCCAGCTTAAAGCACAATGGCAGCAAAGGCATGCAGTTTGTCCACTCACCAGTATACATCAACAACAAACAAAATGGCCCCTGCCTCACCTCAGTGGTGGCCTGTGCATAGGGGGCACCAGGGCGCCGCCCCCCTTAAAAAAAAAAGGAAAAAAAAAATTACAAAAAGAACAATAACGTTTAAAAAAAAAATCGCGTTCAACGGCCTATGTGTTGGCTAGGGGGGGGGGTTACGACCCAGAAGAGGCGCCGATTGGCTGCCTTCTGGGGCCGTAACCTGGGCGCAGGTCATAGCGCTAGGACACCCCCACTTTCATAATATCCTGGCTGTGATTGGTCCAGTCTCCAGCCTGGACCAATCATCATCCAGGACATCCCGCTGACGTCGCAATGGGGGCGGTGCCGGTGCATGCATCAGTCACTCACCGTCACTGCCCGGTCACCTTCCCGCCGCCGCAAAGAGGAGTCTCGAGGAGAGGAGAAGCCGGCGCCGCTCACCTTCCCGCTGGTTCCCGCCGCCCACCACAGAGAAGAGGAGAGGCCGAGAGGGAGAAGCCGCTCACCTTCCCACCGCCGCAGAAGAGGACGAAGTATTGAGGAGGGGAGAAGCCGCTGCCGGGAGCGAGCCGCCGCCAGGTAAGTGCATTGGATTGAAGGGAGCACGCACGCTGGTCTCTGCATTGATTGGGGTACAATGCTGTGGGCACTCTGCAATCATTGGGGACAATGCTGTGGCACTCTTCAATCATTGGGGTACAATGCCGCCGCCAGGTAAGTGCATTGGATTGAAGGGAGCACGCACGCTGGTCTCTGCAATCATTGGGGTACAATGCTGTGGCACTCTGCAATCATTGGGGAAAATGCTGTGGCACTCTTCAATCATTGGGGTACAATGCTGTGGGCACTCTGCAATCATTGGGGTACAATGCTGTGGGCACTCTGCAATCATTGGGGACAATGCTGTGGCACTCTGCAATCATTGGGGTACAATGCTGTGGGCACTCTGCAATCATTGGGGTACAATGCTGTGACACTCTGCAATCATTGGGGTACAATGCTGTGGGCACTCTGCAATCATTGGGGACAATGCTGTGGCACTCTGCAATCATTGGGGTACAATGCTGTGGGCACTCTGCAATCATTGGGGTACAATGCTGTGGGCACGCTGCAATCATTGGGGAAAATGCTGTGGGCACTCTGCAATCATTGGGGGACAATGATGTGGCATTCTGAAATCATTGAGGGACAATGCTGTGGGCACTCTGCAATCATTGGGGACAATGCTGTGGCACTCTGCAATCATTGGGGACAATGCTGTGGCGCTCTGCAGTGATTGGGGACAATGATGTGGCACTCTGAAATCATTGGGGGACAATGCTGTGGGCACTCTGCAATCATTGGGGACAATGCTGTGGCACTCTGCAATCATTGGGGACAATGCTGTGGCGCTATGCTTTGAAAGGGGCTCGCACGCTGAATTCTGCATTGATGGGGGCACGGAACAGTGTTCATTGCATTGAAGGGGGCACAGCACAGTTGCATTGAAGGGGGCACGCACGCTGAACTCTGCATTGTGGGGGCACAGCACAGTGTTCATTGCATTGAAGGGGGCACAGAACAGTGTTTATTGCATTGAAGGGGTCACAGCACAGTGTTTATTGCATTGAAGGGGTCACAGAACAGTGTTTATTGAATTGAAGGGGGCACAGCACATTGTTCATTGCATTGAAGGGGGCACAGCACAGTTGCATTAAAGGGGGCATGCACGCTGAACTCTGCATTGTGGGGGCACAGCACAGTGTTCATTGCATTGAAGGGGGCACAGCACAGTGTTTATTGCATTGAAGGGGGCACAGCACAGTGTTCATTGCATTGAAGGGGGCACAGCACAGTGTTCATTGCATTGAAGGGGGCACGCACGCTGATCTCTGCATTAAAGGGGGCACGCACGCTGGTCTCTGCATTGAAAGGGGGCATGTACGCTGGTCTCTGCATTGAAAGGGGGCATGTACGCTGGTCTCTGCATTGAAAGGGGGCATGTACGCTGGTCTCTGCATTGAAAGAAGGCATATACCATCTCCTGTACCATGACCTGTGCCATGCCTATACCATATCTGTGCCATGCCTATACCATATCTGTGCCATGCCTATACCATCTCCTGTACCATCACCTGTGCCATGCATGCCTGTACCATCACCTATGCCATGCCTATACCATCACCTGTGCCATGCCTGTACCATGACTTCAAAGTCACGCAATTTTTTACTGCGTTTTTTGACGCAAAGCAATACCTATTACATTTTTCTTTTTGTGCCCCCCCCAAAAATTTTGAGCACCAGCCGCCACTGCCCCACCTATAAATGGCCTTCATAGCAAAGAGCAAATGGAAGGGCAATGCATGCGAGACAAAAACAGAAAAAATTCCCAGCTCAATGGGATTGTAGACAGCAATGGAGCTCTTGAAATAAAGAAGACACAGATAAAACATGGTGGAGTTCAAATGGCCACAGCCAATTTATTATTGGTATAAAGTTCCAATGAATAACTCAAACAGTTACATTAGCTTAAAAAAATTACACTCAGAAACAACCATTAAAACAACATAGCCACTACGACTCATGTTGCCATACTTTTTAACATAGTATTTAACCATTCCCACAAGCCAGGATTGTTCAAGAAACATACCTGGCCCAATCCCCTGAACCGCAGCCAACTCCACCATGGTTTGCAAGTCACTATTAAAAATTTTGAGACCAATATCTGACAAATGGACCCCATCTTCCCTATATAGACCCACTACACCCCCCTCTAAATCAACATGCCTAAAGGTAAAACCACCCAGGCCAGGTAAAACTTACACTATATTCCTATTCACTCTTTTCCTAACTTTTCAAAAGGGGAGTTAAACTAAACTAACCTGCACAATTTCAGAAAAAAACTAAACCGAATTCAGAAATGACCTATGGAAGAGACATAAATCATTCCTAATTTGAAAAATCAAATCCAGAGTTTTAACCTTCCCAAAATCATTGCTTCTCAAATGAATAATTAAAATATCAGGTGCTGAAAAAGAACAAAACATATTAGTTAGCGTGAAAAATAAATCATGCCACCGCATGTCCTGCATTCCATACCAGCAAACATGAACTCTAGATGGGTCAAACTTAAGCTTTCAGAATAATTTCTTCCCAAAGCTCTCTGTTCAGCCCAGAATAAGAAAAAATGGCCAGCCAACCAAACGGACAGGAATTGACCTGAAATTAGAAAAAACAGTTAGGGTGGATATATAACTTATAAGCATTAAATTGCCATCTGCCATTTTTTTTAATAATACTGACATCTAAACCCAATACAGAAGGAATGTGAAGACAAATGTAGACCCTCTAAATTTAGAAAATGCACACACTTGCGCAAAACTGCAGTAAACTGAAACCTTGTTAACGGGGACCCGTCAGCATGACTGAATAATAAAACATACATAGGGAGCCTGGACCGTAAAAATCTTGATAACAATGACACAGGACAGATGGGGGATCCTTGAAAGGAATGCAATTGCAACCAAGCACCCCTGGCTGTCTGGTCAGTTTTAGAACGTGGAATAAAACATTCTAAATCGCTATCCGTCAATACAATATATTCCAATAAAATGCCCGATAAGCTATGTTTATTAGGTGGCACCACCTCAGATATCAGTAACGCCCCAAAAAAGAGAATAGAAAAGACTGCCCGAAACAATGCAGCCTCATAAGAGGAAAAACAAACCTTAACTACAGCCATGCATAATTGAGCAAGAACAATCGGCGGCATGGCCGATCGTATATCCGGTCGGAAAGATAGCCTCTTGTAACCCTTCAGCCCTTGCCTAACTGAAAAGAAATGATAGCAGGCTGGATAATTTTGTACTTTTAGAAAAAAAGAAAGCCCAGCCAAAACTTTTGTAACCTGCGACCAAGAGAGTGATTGAGACATCAGGTTGTCAATAAATGATAAAAGCAATCGTTCAGAATATGCAGACTGAGGTTCCCTTTTGGATGAGAAAAAGGAAAGCCACTGCCACCATGCCGAAGAATAAGCTGTGAAGGTAGAAGGTACAACTGATCCTGCAATGCTCTCAAGAACCATTCTTAAATTAGAGTCCAAAGAAATGAAGGACATTGGATACCTCTCTCGTCTGCAGCCGGTAAAGCATCCTGAATCTGGTCATCTGCAAACGAGAGAGAGAATCTGCAATCTCATTTTTCTTTCCCGGCAAATATCGGGCCTTTGCGCAAATATTAAGTCTTAGGCATCTGAAAACAAGATATCTGATCAGTTTTATAACTGGCGGGGATTTTGAGGACAAGCCATTCACCGCATAAAGGACCCCTTTGTTGTCTGTGCTAAAAAGAATCCTCCTATTCCTAAAATACTCACCTCAAATCTCCAACACTACCAGAATAGGGAACAATTCAAGTAATACCACATTTTTTACGAAGCCTTTAGCTCTCCAAGAAGGATGCCACAAGGAAGCGCACCAATGTGTCCTCCAAATGGACGCAAATGGATGAATCCGCAGCATCGATAAACAGACAAAACTCATCATCGACTACAAACTCCTCCTGAAAGATTGCCCTCCCATTAAATTCGTCAAAAAATTTAGCCCAAACTAACAGATCCTTCCTTAAGTCCGAATTGATTCTGATATTCGAAATAGGAGATTTAAAAGCCAAAATCGCCCTTTAGAAACGACTAGAAAATATCCTGCCAATAGGCAAAACTCTAGAAGCAAACGCCAGAAGGCCAATCTGCATATTTTTTTGCATATCTTTTAATAATACTTTCTTACGTCTGATGACTATGGCAATGACATTCTTTAACTTAACAATTTTTTCAGATGGTAACCAAAGGTGCATGATCTGGGTATCATTACTAATACCCAAAAATATAAGACAAGTCAATGGGAAAATGTTTTTTTCATGAGCCAATGGAATATTAAATTCCACACTGCCAGGAAAGAATGAAAAATATCATTGCATTCAACCAGGGAGCGGCCAAAAAAAAAAAAAAGGAAATTGTCCAAGTAATGCAGCATCAGGGAGGATCCAGACTGGGTTCTAATGACCCATTCAAAAAATGTTGAAAAGGCCTCAAAATAACTGCAGGAAAGAGAGCAACCCATGGGAAGACACCTATCAAAGAAAAAAAACAATCGCTAAAACAAAATCCTAAAGAATTAAAAGATAAAGGGTTAATTGGCAACAAACAAAAAGTAGATTTTACATATGCCTTGGCCAAAAAAGCTCCCTCAATTAAACTGCTTTAGATTTAAGCTGGTCATAGATTGACTGAAAATCATCCAGCAAATTTCAATCCATCTATGGCCATTCCCACTGGAGAGAAGTCGGTCTAATGATCGACCTCTCTCAAACGAGAATGTTGGATAATTTTAATTCAATCAGCACATGCAACCAATCGGCTACAGCCCTGATCAGTGTTTTCTGATAGCAGAGGAGTCCCCGTTTTCAGTATAGAATAGCACAGTGGGGAGGACTTCTCTAGTCACCTTGCATCCATTTGTTTTCTTCTTTCGGGAAGTTCGGGTGTTCTGGTCGAACCAAACTTTTCAAAAGTTCAATCATCCCTATTAAGCACAAGCTAATTTGGATATTTTAGTATGCTTGGTTGCACCTTATATAGATCACATGATGGTTAATGGCTTCTGGAAGTTGTAATCCTATGTGAAGCCTGGTTCACACTGATTTGGCTAGGCAAGGCACGGTTTGCGTGGGCACAGCAGCCCATTCATTTGAATGGGCTGCCATGCCTCCTAAAACGCAGGGAAAAGATCCCTGCTCCTTTTTTGGAATCACAGCCTGCATCGTAACCACATGTTAAGTGCGGTTCCCAGTGCAGGAGCGATTTCCAGTGCATGCGGCATGCCATTAGGATTAATGGTACCCGCATACATCTCCTGCGTTTTTCTGTGCGGTTGGTTGCGGATGCAGGAACAGTGGCAGACCCACAGCGACAATCTCCCGCACAGATGTGAACCAAGCCTTACTTTGTGTTATTATTATTACTGCTAAAACAGACAGGCATGTCTATTTCTTTATTAAATGTTGTGAATAAAAAAAGGAAAAGATTTCCACGATTATGAAGCATTAATAGGTGGATCATTTGCTAGAATTTTGATTAGATGCCAATCATTTTTTTATTGATGATGACAATGAAAGACTGCAGTGGGGACTGATAATACTGTGAATAATGCAGCCATGTAAGTGTAACTGTCTCAACTAAAATCTTAGATTTTATAGGGTCTAAAATATTAGATATTAAACTATTAAAGGGATGATATTGGGTAGCCACAATGTAGCAATACGCTTCTGAGAAAAACACACTTTTTTACTTGTGATATTGTAAATCTACATGTATTCAGGTCCCAAAAACATTTGATCATTTGCCTCTGCATTTTTGGAAAGGATTGGGGACTTTTTTTCCCCCAAAATGCAGTGTTTTGCATGTAATAGACTTCAATGGACCTGCATCCAAAATGCAAGTACTGTGTTTTTAACGTGATTTTACTGCAATTTTGCTGTGATTTGCGTTTTGCGATTTGTGTGTTTTTTTTTTTGGCTTTACATTCACTGTACATAGCTGGTTGCTAAAGAGTGGGCCAGGAAGCTGGCCACCGTGTCCTTAACAACCAATAAAGTAGTCAGCTAATAAACTAATAAAGTAATCAGCTGTCAGAGGGGTTTTCCCGCTGACAGGTGAATGTAAAAAAAAAAAAAATTGCCGGCAAAAAACATTTGTCAAAAAAAACGGCATAGGGTCCTCCCCCAGGTCCATACCAGACCCTTATCCAAACATGCAGCCCGGCAGGCCAGGAAAGGGAGGGGACGAACGAGCACCCCCACACATGCCCTCAACATGGGGAGGTGCAGTGCTTTGGGGCAGGGGGGCTCTGCCCCCCCCCCACTCCAAAGCACCTTGTCCCGATGTTGATGGGGACAAGAGCCTCTTCCCAACAACCCTGGGTGTTGGTTTTTGGGTCTGCAGGTGGGGTCTTATCAGAATCCGGAAGCCCCCAGATCCCGCCCCCCCCCCATGTGAATGAGTATGGGGTTCATTGTACCACTATTCATTCACCAAAAAGTTGTGTAGTGTGACAAAAGACAATAGACAGCTTTTGACAAGTCCTTTATTAAAAATGTCTTTTTCCCCCACTCTTCTTCTTCTTCCTCCATCTTCTTCTTGACTCGCTTCTTCCTCCGGCCTTCTCCATCTTTTTTGGGTCATCTTCTTCTTTCTCCGGTGTTATTCTTTCTCCGCTGACCCTCCTCTGACGCTGCGCCTTGCCGGTCTGTGCGCATGGATGTCACACATTTCATACATAACTATGGGGTGTGGCCATCGGATTGCGTCATCCAGAAACACATCATGCCCCGGGCAGCGACATTCACAAGGGGGCAGAGTTTTTAAATGACCTCATCCGCAGCGTCGTAGGAGGTTCTTTTTTTTTTTTTTTCCGGTGGCGGGAGTGGCGGGGGAGGCAGAAGAACACCGGAGAAAGAAGAAGGCCGGAGAAAGAAGAAGAAAGAAGAAGACCGGAGGAAGAAGCAGGGGAAGAAGAAGACGAAGGAAGAAGAGCGGGGGAAGAAGAAGACATTTTTTATAAAGGACTTGTCAAAAGCTGTCTATCATCTTTTGTCACACTACACTACTTTTTTGGTGAATGGGTACAATGTACTCCATACTCATTCACATGGGGGTTGTCGGGAAGAGGCCCTTGTCCCCATCAACATGGGGAAAAGGTGCTTTGAGGTGGGGGGGGGCGGAGCCGCCCTGCCCCAAAGCACCACACCCCCCATATTGAGGGCCTGTGGCTTTGTAAGGTTCAGGAGGGGGCGCTCACTCATCCCCCCCTTAACTGACCTGCATGCTTCAATAAGGGTCTGATGTGGATGTTGGGGGGGACCCCACGTCGTTTTTTTTTTTTTTAATTTTGGCATGGGGGTGACTCATCAGTTGTTAAGGAAGTGGCGGCCGGCTTCCCGGCCCACTTCTTAGCAGCCAGATATATACAGTGAATGTAGAAAAAAAAAAGCAAACGCAATTCACTGTAAAAATCCAGTTAAAAAAACGGCAGAAAGCACAGCAAAAAGCACTGCTAAAACGCTCAAAAGCAACATGCATAGATGTGAATCGGGCCTAACATTTAAGTTTTTAGGCCCGGTTCCATCTATGTGGCTGAGCATGCTGCATTTGTGCGGGCATGGCAGCCAATTCATTTGAAAGGGCTGCTGTGAATGTGTCTTCTGCAGGTAAGAGGTCCCGGGACCTTTTTTAAAAATTCGAACACGTGAAAATCTTTAACATTGAAAGTATAAGATAAAGTTACAGACCTGGAAACATAAGTGTAAAGATCTCACCAATAAAGACCCCTAAAATTATAGTACACTTTTGGGTAAGTTAACTCTCTGACATTCACCAAAAATGGAAATAGTTGTTTTGCGTGGACTCATTCTTTAAATGTGGAATTTGCAAATGTATTCCTTCTGTAATTGAAAAATCTGGGTTGGTGAGTTTGGATAATTTAAAGCCCAACTGAACTTTCAGCTTAAGGCTCAGTTCACACTGCCACGACTTTTCATGCGACTTGAGAGTACAAAGTCACATGACAAGTTGCTTCTTATTACCTGCAATGGAACTGTTCTACTCAAGTGGCAGCAATTTAGAGAAAGGTTCCTGCACTTCTTTGGGTCGACCTTATCCCGACTTCACTTCTGTTAATGAAGTCGCAAGCAAGCCGCAATGAAGTCACGCAGGATGTCAGCTTTCAAAGTCGCGCAATTTTGAAGCCATGTAGATGTGAACCAGCACTTGATCTGCTAAATTCCAGGTGCAACAAAACAAACGTGTGCATAGCCTTACAGTTTGTTTTCTTTAGAAAGCAGCATCAACCTAAGTAAAGAGCCTGTCCCATGCCAGCATGCTGCAGATAAGGACTCTTGCACTCTTTGTAGAAGCAGTGGTCTCTCTGTAGAGGTTTGTCATGCCCCTTTATTGGTCAGGGTTAGCATATCTGATCAGCATGAAGCTTACGAGTTATATGTCTAACTCACCAGGAGGCATGATGAAGTCCTGCACAGAGACCACTGCTTCCACACAGAAAGCAATGGTCCATCTCTATAGCATGTTGGCAGGTGACAGGCTTTGCTCTTCAAGTTGCAGCTACTTTACAGAGAAAATAAACAATAATACCTTGCGCACCTTTTGTTTTATTGCACCTGGACTATATTTGGCCATTTTTAAAAGAAAAATCTATGCTTTAACCACTTGCTGACCCTCATTTGGCTATAGCGTGGCCAGCTAGTTCTCGGAGGCTGCCATATGATGGCCTCTGCTCTGGTGATCGCGCCTGCTGCATGCCCGTAGCAGGGTGCAGGCGGTGCGCTCTGTGATTGCAGTGTCCTCTGGACACTGCTCATCACAGGTTAAGGTAAAGAGCCAATCAGGGGCTCTTTAACACATGATCAGCTGTGTCCAATCACAGCTGATCACCGATGTAAGCAGAAGCTGAATATCAGCTCTCCTTTCCTCACGTTGACAGAGTGAGGAGAGGAGAAGGGAACTGATAACCAGCTTGTGTAAAAGGGAAATGTACACTGATAATTGGGGCACTGGTTATCAGTGTCCTGATTATCAGTGCAGTCCCAACAGTGCCCACCAGTGCTGTCCAATTACAGCTGATCACCAATGTAAAAAGAAGATGATTATTGGCACTCCTTTCCTCACGTTGACTGCGTGAGGAGAGAAGAGAATCGATAACCGGCTTGTGCAAAAAGGAAATGTACACTGATAATCAGGGCACTGGTTATTAGTGTCCTGATTATTAGTGAAGTCCCAACAGTGCCCACCAGTGCTGCCAATCAGTGCCCATCATTGCTGCCAATCAGTGCCTCCTCATCAGTTTCACCTATAAGTGCCCCATATCAGTGCCGCCTATCAGTGTAGCCTCATCAGTGCCTCCACATCAGTGCCCACCAGTGCCGCCTCATCAGTGCAGCCTATCAGTGCCCATCAATGCCCATCAGCACACATCAGTGAAGGAGAAAATTTTCCTGTTTGCAAAATTTTATAACAAACTATGAAAACTTTTTTATTTTTTTTTTTATTTCTAGCATTATTCATTTAGTTAGCAAAAAATAGAAAAAAAACCCAGTGGTGATTAAATACCACTAAAAGAAAGCTCTATTTCAATAAAAAAAAAAAAATAGCAATTTTGTTTGGGTACAGTGTTGCATGACCGCCCAATTGCCATTCAAAGTGCGACAGCGCTGGAAACGGAAAATTGGACTGGGCAGGAAGGGGGTTAAAAATGGCCAGTAGACAAGTGTTTACAGTACACCTGGCATGACAGGTGTATTTTCGGATTCGTTTCTGCAAAAAATGGATGCTACATGAAAATAAATTGTAAGGAGTTTTAGACTGGAATATCTGCCCCTTTTGTGTTTCTGCGTGTTAGTATTTTAGGTCATCGACACTGAGTAAGTTATCTACAAAGAATTCACATCCGTACAGAGTGATCCATCGTCTTCCTTCTCCTCCAGGCCCATCTCTGGCAATACTGATGAAGGTTTAACGTCTATCAGTTATGTCACATTTGACAAAGCCCTTGAAAACCTTAGGCCCCCGAGGTATTCATGCACTTTTGCCCAAGGTGGACATTAAATCTACATTTAGATTGCTGCCCATTTGCCCAGAGGCCTACAACTCTTTTTGTTTTCAGCTTGACAGTTATTATTTTTTGACAAATATTTGCCTAAGGGATATTTTTTTATCTTGCATTATTTAGCTTGGTCTGCAATAATTCACCATGTACTTCTATCTTTTTAAAAGATTATGTTGATTTTTCAATAGCAAAATTTTAAAAAATGGTTTTGCTTGTTAAAGTCTATCTACAGCCTTTTTCAGCTTGTAATCGAATGGGAAAGCAATAAAGCAGAACTGTAAAAAAAAAAAAAAAAAAGGCTGCAGTAGTACTTCCTTTATACCACTAAATGTCTTCTGTCTTTTGGGTTGAATGGCAGCATCACCTAGGAGTCACAAGTAGTGTGTACAGCCTGCTGGCAGCAGCCTGTCAAAGTCAATGACAGGCTCAAATATGTGGCACTGTACACGACTATACACACATCCAAACTACCATACAGGGCTTATGTGTACATATGCCCCAATATCAGAAAGTCCACATCCCTGAACTCATAAGTACTGTACCACTCCTGCCTCCACGGACTGCAGCCTGTTTACATGCAGTTGCAGGAAATGTGGTTGAATTCTCCATCCATAGTTGATTGGCCCAGCATTAACAACTTTCTTCCGGGTTCAGATCCAACCCAAGCCCATAGCTTTATAGGAGGTCCAAAAACATAGAGGGATCAGTTTGATTAGATACTTTCACAAGCCAGTAACAGCTTGTAAACAACAAACTGAAACCGAAAAAGACAAAATCCTTGTTGATTCTAGTTTCTGACATCACGGAGAAAAAGGAACAACATTCGTTTCTTTCACTCTTTGAATAGTATCGGATGCAGCCGGTCCTATTGTTACCTGGCTCCCCATTTGGATAGGAGAGCCTGGTAAATGCGGCAGGAGGGGGCACCCCCTTTCACCACCTGTAAAAATGGTCCAGCAGCTGTATAGCTGCTTGGAAGACTATTACTAGAAAGAAAATTGCCGGCTAAAAAAATACATAACTGGAAGTGGTTAACCTTCACTTGTATGGGTCATGTTCAACAGCGGTACAACCTGTCGTATGCATCATGATTTTACCTTTTGCCACAGCCTTGAAGCAAAGCATTGTGACTGCGGCATGGGTACAGCCTTGAGCAGCTGCATGCAATTATTTAGATGGGCGGTTGGGGAAAGGAGGGGTTTAACTGCCTGCTTTTACCTCCCCCAGCTGCCTGTGTGAACTAGTCTGTAGGGTGCCAGGGTAGATCTGACTTGAGAAATAAAATAAAATCTTTTATGTTTATTAAGGGACATACAGTATGTGTTTTACTGCCGCCTACATGAAGGTAAGGACACCGCTATTCCTAAATGCAGTAAAATATTAAAGCATATCTCACTTAACATGCAAAAATATATTATACACAAAAGAACATATAGCCATGAAAACCATGGTAAACAAACAGCAAATATCCTGTTAAACTGCATTATGCTACTGTCAAAGGGGAAAACATCCTCATTATATACTGATGCTTATGTGCATATAAAGTACTTCCTAATAGGGGAAAAAAACTCAGCATAAATAGGTCCCATAGATCAGTTCATGTAAACATAATCACATCTGTGTATCCCATGATATTCATATACTCAGTATTCAAAGTCATCTAGTGACATCCAGTTACAGAAAGTAATTACCAGACATATTTGGTCTGATTTACTAAAAGATTTCAAATTGCTCAGCCAATAAAATCACTTTAATTATCCAATCATCTGCAGATGAAATAAGTAAACAGGGATTTTCTGTTCACATGGATTGGATAATAGAAGTAAATGTTCACACATTTTATTAAGTGAACATTCTCAAACCCTTTAGTAAATCAGCCTCATTGTGTCAATGACACAGAGAAATATAAGGCAAGGAAGACAATGTGTAATTGCCTGTTCAAGAAGATGATGAAATCCTGGTAATAAGTGAATAGCTGCATTGGCTCTTTCACAATATATGTGTTATTCCTTAAAGGGTATGGCATTCGTACTGGCTGGTATCTGTCAAAGTGTATCTACTGGGTAATTCAGAATGCAAGACAGAACATCCGCATGGTGGTAGTCAAGTACATAAGACACGGCAGGCATACCGGGTAAATCTCAAGGTGCAGATATTCTTTGTGAGGCTTAGCAGCCATGTACACTGGTATCTGCCAAAATGTGTCCACTTAATAGCTCAAAGTGCACAACATGACGTCCGCATATCAACAGTCATTTCTCATCAGGCATACCGGATATAGTTTTGCTAATCCAGGCCAGCTGTTAATTTTATTTGGAAGACACTTCTATCCCCACAGTATCCAGGGGATTCAAGCAAATATGCATACTTTGTGTAAGCAGTGTAATTGAGCTAGGATCTGTATCTTAGAAGACTCCAAGTCCACAGATCATGCACATCTCCGTGTGGAAATTAATTCAATAAGCCTCTGTCATAACTCTTTCAATTGGAGTTCATTCTGTAGTGCTACCCCCAAAGGGGCCTTCTGTGAATTTACAGGTTCTTTCCCCAACAGTGCAGAGGCATCCAGGCACACATCAACAGTCCACACACTCCAGTTCACCAAACAGTCTAGGGGATGTCCTTTTCAATTTTATTTGCTTGTACAACTGGTAACAGGAGGGGAGTTTGGGGTATGGGATACACCAAAACATTAGGAATTGCTCAGTGACAGCAGCACAAGTAACAGGCGGTCTGGAACAGTCTATAGGTTCTCGGCAGGGGAACCATGAAGTAGGTTAAAGCACAAGTAAAGATAGACTGGAACATTCTATAGGTTTACGGATGAAGACCATGAAGTAGATTTTAACACAAGTAAGGGTAGGCTGGAACAGTCTATAGGTTCACGGCTGGGGATCATGAAGTAGGTTTGAGCACAAACAAAGGTATACTGGAACAATTTGTAGGTTTATGGATATGGCCCATGAAGTAGATTTGAGCACAAGTATAGGTTCACAGCTGAGCACAATGAAGTAGGTTTGAGCACAAGTAAAGGTAGACTGGAAAAGTCTATACAGGTGCATCTCATAAAATTAGAATAGCATCAAAAAGTTAATTTATTTCAGTAATTCAATACAAAAAGTGAAACTCATATATTTTATATAGATGCATTACATGCAGAGTGATACATTTCAAGCATTTCTTTCTTTTTAACTTTGATCAATATGGCTGACAGCTAGTGGAAACACAACATTCAGTATCTCAGAAAATTAGAATAACATACAGTATAAAAAGGCTGGATCCATTGGAGAATATCTTACCCAAAGTGAATACAAAGGGGAATCAAGGAAAGACACCTGTAAGATACGGGGGACTTTTCCATGCTTCCTCTGTTCAGTGATTAAAAGTAATAAATGCACAATTCTCCCCCACGGTAAATGATTCAGTGCAAAACATTTTGCAAATTGTAAAACTAAGGGTGTGGTATATCTAATGCAGTGTCAATGTGGTTCCTTTTATATAAGAAAGACACGGCAATATTTGGGACAATGAGTCAGTAAACTCCTGCATAGCATGAGAATTGGTGACCTATACCTACCTCTGGGTCGACATGTTGGTAAACATCATAAATATAAGATGCCAGAGGTTATGTTTATGGTACTGGATCGTGCCCATATTCCAATCACAGGGGGTGACCTGGAACAAGGTCCTTCTCCAGCGCAAAATGCGCTGGGTTAGGTACTTTGAATGCCACAACCCCCCGGGCCTTAATGAGAATGAAAGTTTTAGACCTTTTCTTGAAGGCTTTAATTCCAGCAAAATGGGTTAAGATATCTCTGGGGTATCAGGAATGACTCTACAACAGCACTCCTGCCTCCCATCTCTCTTCCCTGTGATCATATATATATATAATTTTTGGTATTTTGGGTTTTGTTACCTATATTCCTTATTTTTCTATTTTGGTATATTTTTGTAAATGGACTTGTTGCTTCCTTATGTTATGGCCAAATGTACTGGTATGCACCCTTGGGATTTAAAAGTCCAATTTCTTCTTTGCTCTGACAACTGGTGTATGCACCCGACACAGGAAGGCCCCCACACTGTGGTTATGGGGGCTTCTTACATTCTCCAGTATGGCTACCCCTGAGCAGAGAAACCAAGCTTATCTTGCTCGTCTGCAGTCACTAGAAAAATACCCTGTGCGGCAGCGCGTGACGTCATGATGACACGCATGCGCACCGCATATATGGAGATGCCGGGGATTGTCTCCAATGCCATTCCTTGTCCCCTTCACACATGTTTGGGGGGAATCAAACTCCACACTAGTTGCAGCGGTTTCTCTGCTCTCCAGTCAATTAACCACCTTGGCGGTAATCCCAAGCGTGACTCGGGGTTGATTTTTTCTATCAGGAGTGGTAACCCCGAGTCACGCTCAGGGTGGATGTGCAGAGAGCGCAGCGGTGTTCTCTTACCTTCTCCTGGCGATCCAGCGATGATCTCTCATTGCTGTGACCGCCAGCCGAGAGTCCCGCCGCTCCTCCGTCCTCCGTCGGTATGATGACTTCCTAGTTCCGTTCCCTGCAGCAGCAATGCTGCATGGGAGTGGAACTAGGGAGGGAAATTAAAAAAAAAAAAAAAAAAAAAAAACGTTGCACAAAACACATTTTATATTATATATATATATGCATATATATATATATATATATGCATATATATATTGTAAGGGATTAGCTCGGTGGTAGGCGTGGATGACCCCTTTGGGGGAGCGCTTTCACAGAGAGATAGCCGAGCAGTGGTTGCAAACAAACACTTTGTTTTATTCATGCAATTTACTTCACACAATTGCAAGCCTCAAAACAGCCAAAATAAAATAAAACAAAATAAATCCTTGCCACTGTGGGCGGCTACCTTCTCACACACTGGAACCTATCTAATGAAGTCTGTCCCCAACCTACTGTTGGGCAGACTTGGCTGGTCATACAGCAGACTCTCAATAGTCCATGTTTTATCTCTCCACCACAGCACATGTTCATTTAAGCTGTCCCTTTGTTTTTCTCTTCACATGGCAAACATTCCTTTATTTCTTCCACATAGAAATAGTTTGTTTATTTACCTTGAGAAGTCTTCACAACTGGTTACCCTCCTTAGCGCACATCACTTCAGGGGGTCTTCTCCCATGCTCACCAGCTTGTCGGGAGGTACACATCTGACTGTCCTCCTTCTCCCAGCCCACATGGCTTCAGGAGACAGCCTCCGGAGGCAGCAGTCCTTCTCCCATGCCCACACTACGTCGGGAGGCACACGTCTGTCTGTCCTCCTCTCCCAGCCCACACGGCGACAGGAGGCAGCAATCCATAGACTTCCTCTGGACAAATTATAGAGGCCTTCATTTCCTCATTCCGAACAGCTGAAGGCCTTTCAACTTCCTGCTGGCTAGCTCTGTAGCCAACACCCTATAGTAATTAGTGAACTTTCTAAATCAGGTGGAAATGTATCTCCTGCCTGTGACTACATTCCCAGATTTACCTGACTTCCTGTCACAATATATATATATATATATATATATATATGCATATATATATATGCATATATATATATATATATATTTATATATATATATATATATATATATATATATATATATATATATATATATATATATATATATATATATGCGCATATATATATATATATATATATATATATATATATACCGGTATATATATATATATATATATATATATATATATGCATATATATATATATATATATATATATATGCACACACACACATATATATATAAAATTATATTATTGATTCAATTATAATTCATGCGTTATATATATTATATATATATATATATATATATATATATATGTGTGTATATATATTTATATATGTGTGTTTTTATATATATATATATATACACACACACACACACACACATATATCTATATATAATATATAATGCATGAATTATAATCTAATCAATAATATAATTTTATTATATATATTATATATTAAATAATAAAATAATATTATTGATTCGATTATAATTCACGCGTTTGTGTTTCAAATTTATCACATCTGGGATGTCTACTAGACTCTTGTTTTGGTCAGGTTTAAGTCAGTAATTACTAAGAATTGTAGGCCTATAATACATAACGCCAAATTTCCATGAAAACAATTGTACCGCTTTTGGTATGTAATTCCTGACATAATCATACCGCCAGGGAGGTTAATGGCAGCATCAGGAGGACTTAAGAAGCGCTACCCCTGTGGTTTCTCCGGGTCCCTTGGTGACTGAACAGCAGGTGTTGGAGGATTTAAAAGATTTTGCCATTGTAAGTATATATACATTATCTATGTCGTGATCTGCCCGACGTTTCTGCTCATCAGCTATCCTTATTGTTAGTGTATTTTATGTGTGGCCCAAGACAGTTCCTCTTCCTCCAATGGGCCAATGGGGACCATGAAGTAAGCTTGATCACAAGCAAAGGGGGCTCTATTTACAGAATCCTGAAATTGGATTAGTCCATAGGTGCAGCCTCTTGTACAAAGACCCAGCATCCAGCAAAAAAAGCTGCAGTGGCATGCAGACCCCCCCCCCCCCCCTTCATTCAGCTCACAGCTCCATTTCCCCAACAGGGAGAAAAAGACAATCTCCTCAGGGCACCAGACTATTTAATGGCATCTCAGCCACCATCTGGCCACATCTCCCCAGGGACTGGCTAGGTCCTGCTCAATATTTAGGTTTTCCATTTGAATTCTCGCTTCTAAACTCCAGAAACATATTCTAGAGTCAAGGTGAAGCAATCAAACTCTCACCCTGTGAAGCCCAGAACAGACCAGACCAGACCAGACCAAAGAATTACTGCTCCCTTGGTTACAGAAGGAGCCAAAATGAAATGTTCCTTGCAGCTTAACTAGGAGGGTGCTACAATTCACTTTAGCATTCTAAATCATACAGCATCTTAATTTGCTCTCAATGACTCCAAATGGCACAGTCACTTAAATGTCCTATAAATAGTTAATGACATCAATTCACATTGAGAAAATCTATTTGAACCACATTGAAATAATGGCTGCCACCTCATGTACTTAAAGATTAGCTTTTATGGCACAGAGTGGTATATTAGTGCATCAATGTCTAGTTTGTAAAAGTCTCAGATTTAGTCATCAGAGGCAGGAAATATTCATTTGAAGCTGGTGCTCGGTAGAGATAAAATATACTTAATATCTAGTTTGTAAATGTCTCAGATATACTCATGAGACTGAAGGTGTCCATTCCAAGTTGGTGCCTAGTAGAGAGCAGGTATTATAGAGTTGCTGAGAGCACGAGCCTGATTGGTCTCCTTGGGCCCTGCTGGCTGCGTTGATGGAGAGATTAGGGATGGAGAGGTTGTCGCATGAAGGATATGAGGTTAACCTGTCACTTTAAGAATTTAACAGACTGGTATTCAAGGTGTACTTCCTTCCCACCAACAACTATTTACCACAATGATTTAGTCCCTGATGGGATTAAATGCGCAAGATGACTATTGGCAAGGGTCTTGTGGTGAATCATGATGCTGAATGTAGCAAACAGTTGAATATAGTTGAATGGGCCATAACTCACCTCATAAGGCCTCATGGGCCACTATGTACCTATATTGCATTAAAAATTTGGTCAGGTTGCTTTTTTTTTTTTTGCAGAACAATGCATCACGATGTGCATTGGGCTTTGTGGTGTACTGTGGTGCACTATAATGCAGCAGTGTTCTAAACCTGCATTCTGAACATGAAAAACACCACGACACACTATTGAACACTCAGTGTGTTGCTGTGTGTTGTTTTCTCTAATTTATATTCTTAAATGTTTAGCTAAAGTCAGTTGGATTGTCTGAAATGAAACAGAGAGTCATCTGTTTGCATTGTAGACCTGACACATCTGCTAGTGCCGGGCCTTACTAATAATCCTCTAAGATTAGCTACCATTAAAGGAATGCTAATATGTGAATTATCTTCAAGACCCACTGTCTATTAGAGTCCTTGGAGAATTTTCTGCATCTGACTTGATACAAGAAGAAAGAAAAACAAAATACAAATCTTTCTTTTTCATTCATTGAGGAAAAAAGGATTTGAGACATTTGGGTTATACTGTTGCCGATTAGGACACTAAAACAAAAAGAGGAAAAGCAGTGACCAGTCTCTGGTATAACTTCTCCCACTCCCAACATGCCTTTGTTCTTTGCTAGTGTCCTAGGAGGTTGAATGTCTTTTTTTTACTGAGATAAAAATTAACTATTTCACTAGCCATTTCAGATTAGGGTTTCTTCAATCAATACTTCATCTATGCACTGCTTGATCTGCTCTCTTTTGCAACTATCTGGATTGGAGCACCCTCAGCAAGAGCTCGAGAGGCAGTACAGTCTGGACTGGAAGATTACAGGGCCTGCCTGGAATGGGACCTTTGGTCACTGGGCTCTGCTTGTGGCGCTTTCCAGACCTCTATATACTGTGTTAGTTAACCACAGAGCACTTTCCAGGTCTAGGTGGGGTGACCCAGTCTTTGAAGACTTATTTAATAAGTAAGCTGTGTGGGCCAAGCATCAGGAGCTACCATATTTATCAGAACTGTTGGACACACCACTATTAACTCCCTTTTTTGGTTGGTCTCTGTGAAAAGGGTTAAAACACTGAGGTCCAAATACAGGGACTTGTTCATTTTCACATGTGGGGGACTCATTAAATGCGATTTTTGCTCTTCTTATCTGTGAGTATGTTTTTAGCATTTTAATAACATTATAAAGGTGTCCAAGGGTAATGCACTAGGTGTTTTCGCCTCCTTTTCTCTTTCATGTGTGTATTTTTTGGAGTTACCCGCCTGAGGAGTGCGGAACACCAATCGTTCCTATCGGAGTGAGCGCTTTAGTGATTCAGTTGTTAAAACACTGAGGAATTAAGTGCTACATTACTAGGTGGTGTGTTATGTGCGTGCACTCCCTGCTCTGTTCAAGCTTTCATCATGAGGTAGTATTTTCCTGCCATTGCCGCTGGTTTGTCTTTGCAGCTTCTCAGTGACCTGACCATTTGAAACTTTCCTGCTGTCAGCAGTTAGGTCAAGTACCCAAGGTTTTTATTTGATATATTTAGGTAAATTTCCATTGTGGTGCAACATGTCAGATCACATTGCACCACCAGGTTACTCAATTGGATATCTCCGCACAAACCTCCTCCTCTGCCACTGCCCTTTTCTGTTTATGCCAGGGCTCTGCTACGATTGGTCGGTACACGGTACATTACCACACCTATCTATCTACTTGAGTCTTGGATACACATTCAAGCTAAACGTACAAACTTGGACAGAACCAGCCTTATACCAGATCAACATTCATGGAGATGTGCTCTATTGTGTTCCCCTGGGTTCGGGACTTTTTAGGCAGGAAATCATCCAAAAAAGTAATAAGAGTATATGCACAAATGTAAAAAAGTAAATATATAAATTTATTCAAAAGGTAAAGAGTTGTTTCAAGTTACATATAGTGTGAGATAAAAACAAGAACAATACAATATACATGCGGTATCAATACACCAAACAGAAAACTGAAGACCTTTTGATCTGCCCTTCACCCCATTCTGGCGCGCTCCCATTTAATACTGCGGCTTTTTTAACCGCAACAGTTATTCATACATGCGGTCATGAACTCCTAAAATCTGGATACGTGAAGTGTACTCCTGTAACGCTCCTGCGTTTTTAGTATAGGCTGGATCTGTAGCTGCAAAATCTCCACTCAGTAGTCATGTAGAGATGTGTTGAATACCAGATCCAACTCTCCAGGACTCATCACCGTGGGCCTGTCAGCTTCAACATACAGATATATACACACTCAATGAGATGTTCCTGGAGTGATAGTATGTATATGATAGTATGAAGGTGATGTGCTGAAGGGACAGGTGTGAACAGTGACAAGGATGGTAATCACTTGATAGGGTTTGTATAGGAGAGTTCAAGATGGTATTAGGAATGCAGATAGGTTAGTATCGAGTATGCTAACAGGTGGTGAGGACAGCAGATGACAAATACAGGATAGACTAACCCAGTGCAAGGATAGATAGTAGTAGACAGGAGAGCCAGTAATCTATGCAGCAGTGCAGATGATAGATGGCAGTAGGCTGAAGAGCTAGCAATCTATGTAACAGTGCAGATGATAGGATAGTATAGATAGGTAGTAACAGTCCTTAATGTGCATAGGTAGATAGTGCAATAAGGTTATGGAGGGTTCCCCTGCGGGGTACTTATCACTTGTAATGTTAGTAGTTTAGAGAAGTCCAGTAGATGAGGAATGATCCGGTAGCGAGATACAGGGATCTGTAGCGAGGTTCCGGTCTGCTCCAGGTAAAGGGAATGGCTGGAGGTTCCGATCGAGAGACAGGCTTGAAAGCATGTGGGTAACAAGGCAGGTTGAACGAACAATGTGAGTGAGACCGCCGGCGGTTGAAATAGCCGCTCTGCGGCGCTCAGCAGTGACATCATCGTTCTTAAAGGTATATGCGTACCACCTGAAGAGAAAGGTGGGACGCATTACAGAGGAAAGTGGTGATTAAGGGTACCGGAGGTACCAGAATCTTACAGTACCACCCCCTTAAGGCCGGCTCCGGAAGGCCTATAGGACAGGTTTCTCTGGGTGTTTCGAGTGAAAGTTCCGTATAGGTCTAGGAGCATGAATATCAGAAGTATCTAGCCAGGTGTCGTCTTGGGGTCCATAATTCTTCCATCTTATGAGATACTGGAGTCTTCCTCTATGGATGCGAGAATCCAAAATTTCCTTGATCTCATACTCTTCTCCACCTTCAACTTGTATTGGAGGTGGAGGCAAGATGGTAGGCCTTATTCCTTGGTTAGGAACATGGGGCTTCAGTAGCGACACATGGAAGATGGGATGGATCTTGAGATCTGCTGGTAGGGTGAGCTGTACAGCAGCTTTTCCGATAAGTTTTTTAATTGGGAAGGGTCCCAAAAATAAAGGTCCAAGCTTCTTGCTAGGGATTTTTAATCTTAAGTTCTTTGTCGATAGCCAAACAAGGTCCCCAATAGCATACTGAGGAGAAGGTCTTCTACAAAGGTCGTAGTACTTTTTTTGTTGACTGTGAGCGTGTGATATAGTGGTATTGAGTAAGCCCAAAGAGTCTTTTATTTGGGTAAGGTAATCCGAGGCTACTGGGTTACTCGATGGCAGGATGCGTGGTGGAAGAAGAGTGGGATGAAACCCATAGTTCAAGTAGAACGGACTTTGCTTCGTGGTACTGTGGGTTGCGTTGTTGTAAGCAAATTCTGCTAGAGGAAGAAGATCCACCCAATCATCCTGTAAGTATGATGTGTAGCAACGTAGATATTGCTCAATGCACTGGTTGACTCTTTCAGTCTGTCCGTTGGTCTGAGGATGGTAGGGAGAAGTGAGCTTTCGCTCAATGCGTAAAATTTGACAAAGTGCTTGCCAAAATTTAGAGATGAATTGTGAACCACGGTCGGACAAAAGAGTTTTTGGAATTCCATGCAACTTAAACACGTTTCATCAGTAGTTCTGATGTTTGTTTAGATGAAGGTAGTCTACGGATAGCAATGAAATGTGCCATCTTTGTCAAGTGGTCCACTGACACTAGGATGGTATTAAATACTTTAGAGGGTGGTAGTTCTACTATGAAATCTAAGGATACAACTTCCCATGGAACCTGGGGTATTGGTAGACTACAAAGTAGTCCAGATGGTTTTGTAGTGTCAATTTTGGACCTTGCACAGATGTCACATGAAGAAACAAATTTTTGTACAGACGTCTTCCTATCAGGCCACCAAAACTGCCTGGTGAGCAAATTAAAGGTTTTCGTTATACCCATATGTCCTGCCATGGGCACATCATGCGATAACTCCAAAATCTTGGTGCGCATAGTAGGGGGTATGTAGAGTTTGTCATTGTAATAGAGGAAGCCTTCTGCATCAGTACTTAGTTGTGGTGGAGGTGAATCCATTCTTATACTGTGCAAAATCTCTTCCTTCAAGGAACGGACAACACCAATAATGCGTTCATAGGGTATTATGGGAATGGAAGGGATTTCGGCGCAATTATCTTCGGTTAATCGTGATAGCGCATCCGCTTTTTTATTTTTGTCTGCAGGCGTGTAGGTCACTAGGAAATTAAATCTTAAAAAGAATAATGACCATCGTACCTGCCGGTGGGAGAGAGTCTTGTTAGTCTGGAGGTATTGAAGGTTTTTATGATCTGTATATATGAGTATTGGTAACTGGGTACCTTCAAGCAGATGTCGCCAATTCTCCAGTGCCAGTTTTATGGCAAGCAACTCCTTTTCACCCACTGGGTAATTCACCTCTGGGCTGCTTAGTGATTTCGAAAAGAAAGCAACTGGGTGAAGTGATAAAGTATTTGTTGGTCGTTGGGAGAGAACTGCTCCTACTGCCATATTTGACGCATCTACCTCTAGAATATATTGGAGGGATGGGTCTGGATGGCGTAGTATGGGAGCAGAAGTAAAGCTTGATTTTAACAAGCAGAAAGCTTGATTTGCTTCTTCTGACCATTTGAATGGTTTTTTTATACTTGTCAGTTGTGTGAGAGGTCTAACAATAGCGGAAAAGTTCTTGATGAACTTCCTATAGAAGTTCGAGAATCCAAGGAATCGCTGTAGGGCCTTACGAGTTGTTGGTATAGGCCAGTCTTGAATACAGGATATCTTACTCATATCCATCTTAATTCCAGTTTTGGATATAAAGTATCCTAGAAATAATATTTCTTCTTTATGAAATAGACATTTCTTTAATTTCACATATAGTCTGTGTGAGAGCAGTCTGGACAACACAAGTCTTACATGTTTTATGTGTTCAGGCATAGATCGAGAATAAATAAGTATATCGTCTAGGTATACTACAACACAGACATCAAGTAAGTCTCTAAAGATGTCGTTTATGAATCTTTGGAAAGCTGCGGGAGTGTTACATAGCCCGAATGGCATCACAAGGTATTCGAATAGTCCGTATCTGGTTCTGAATGCTGTTTTCCACTCATCCCCGTCACGGATTCGGATTAGGTTGTATGCCCCTTTCAGGTCTAATTTGGTGAAATAAGTAGCCCCACGCACCTGTTCAATAAGTTCAGGGATGAGCGGCAAAGGATAGCGATCCTTTATCGTAATCGTGTTTAATTGCCTATAATCGATAATAGGCCTGAGACTGGAATCCTTATTGCGGACAAAGAAAAGTCCTGCAGCAGTGGAAGAAGTAGAGGGTCTAATGAACCCTTTTGTCAAATTCTCATCCAAGTATTCCTTGAGATGAGAAAGTTCATCCTGTGAAAGGGGATAAACATGACCGAAAGGCAATTTGCTGTTAGGGAGTAGATCGATAGTGCAATCGTAATCCCTATGGGGAGGCAACACTTGAGCATTTTTCTCAAGGAACACTTCGGACAGATCCTGATAGCATAGTGGTGCAATTTCATCAGACACCACAGACAGAATCTTCCCATAAGATGGGAGGTTACACGTATTCTCACAATAGTGAGAAGGGAAAACCAAAGTCCGTTTTTTCCTATCTATGATTGGTTGGTGTGTGTGTAACCAGGGAAGTCCCAAAATAATAGGAAAATGGGGTGAGGATAGTATGTCAAAGGTGATGGTCTCCACATGTGATTCGTTGGTAGTGGCAAGGAGTGCCTGAGTCTGGTTGGTGATTGGACCAGAAGACAGTGGAATACCATTAATGAAACTAACAGAAACAGGCTTAGATTTTGAAATAATAGGTATTTTATTTAAGGTAACAAAGCGTGTATCAATATAGTTTCCACAAGATCCAGTGTCGACCATAGCCTTGGTGGTGATCCTAGTTTGGTCCCACTGTAATATTAAATGAACAAAAATATAGGGGTTAGAGAAGGAAGTCGTTAATCCTCCCAGCAAGACATGTGAACACTCACCCTCTTTTTTGCGGACAAGGGGACAGGTGTTTATCAAATGATCCGAGGATGCGCAGTACATGCAGAGATTTCTGGATGTTCTTCTAGCTCGTTCAGTAGTCGTTAAAGGTGGGCGTATGGTTCCTACATCCATGGGAGTAGGGTCAACGGCCGAAATCTGAGAAGGACTAGACAATGGCATTCCCATCTTTTCAGCCCTTCTTTCTCGCAGTCGTCTGTCGATGTTGATACTAAGTTGTATCAAGGCCTCCAAGGTGCCAGGTAAATCCGCTCGGACGAGCTCGTCTTTAACAGCTTCCGATAACCTGAGTCTGAATTGAGTTCGCAAGGATGTGTCATTCCACCCTGAATCAAGGGTCCATCTTTTGAACTCAGATACAAAGTCTTCTACAGGTCTCCTTCCTTGTTTTAAGGCCCTCAACTGAATATCAGCAGTACTCTGCCTATTGGGGTCATCGTATAAACTAGCGAGTTTCGCTAGGAATAAGGAATAGGTGTTGAGAATCTGATCATTACTCTCAAAGAGAGAGTCTGCCCAGGCCCGTGGATCACCCGTCAGGTATGAAATAACGGTACAGACTTTTATTTGATCAGTGGGGTATGTACGAGGTTTTAACAAAAAAAGCAGTTGACATGCGTTTTTGAATTCACAACATTTTTTCCGATCACCTGTAAACACTAAAGGAGGGTTTATTTTAGGTTCAGGAGGCTGAATAGCAGTAAGCCGTGAGAGCTGGGTTACCTGCTGTGTCAGAGTCTGATTCTTTTCTTGTACGTCAGTCAGAGCAAGTATTAACGCTTTTACTTGTTGTGTTAATTGTGTCACTTGAGTGGGTAATTCTGCTGAATCCATTTTTATGGTTCGTTCAATCTGTAATGCTCCTGCGTTTTTAGTATAGGCTGGATTTGCAGCTGCAAAATCTCCACTCAGTAGTCATGTAGAGATGTGTTGAATACCAGATCCAACTCTCCAGGACTCATCACCGTGGGCCTGTCAGCTTCAACATACAGATATATACACACTCAATGAGATGTTCCTGGAGTGATAGTATGTATATGATAGTATGAAGGTGATGTGCTGAAGGGACAGGTGTGAACAGTGACAAGGATGGTAATCACTTGATAGGGTTTGTATAGGAGAGTTCAAGATGGTATTAGGAATGCAGATAGGTTAGTATCGAGTATGCTAACAGGTGGTGAGGACAGCAGATGACAAATACAGGATAGACTAACCCAGTGCAAGGATAGATAGTAGTAGACAGGAGAGCCAGCAATCTATGCAGCAGTGCAGATGATAGATGGTAGTAGGCTGAAGAGCTAGCAATCTATGTAACAGTGCAGATGATAGGATAGTATAGATAGGTAGTAACAGTCCTTAATGTGCATAGGTAGATAGTGCAATAAGGTTATGGAGGGTTCCCCTGCGGGGTACTTATCACTTGTAATGTTAGTAGTTTAGAGAGGTCCAGTAGATGAGGAATGATCCGATAGCGAGATACAGGGATCTGTAGCGAGGTTCCGGTCTGCTCCAGGTAAAGGGAATGGCTGGAGGTTCCGATCGAGAGACAGGCTTGAAAGCATGTGGGTAACAAGGCAGGTTGAACGAACAATGTGAGTGAGACCGCCGGCGGTTGAAATAGCAGCTCTGCGGCGCTCAGCAGTGACATCATCGTTCTTAAAGGTATATGCGTACCACCTGAAGAGAAAGGTGGGACGCATTACAGAGGAAAGTGGTGATTGAGGGTACCGGAGGTACCAGAATCTTACAACTCCAAACTGACCATTCGGACAAAGGGTTATTACCCGCAACGCGTCAAGGTTTTACTTTGGGAGATCACTCGCGGTCTTCGTCTCTTCAGTTTTCTGTTTGGTGTATTCATACCGCATGTATATTGTATTGTTCTTGTTTTTATCTCACACTATATGTAACTTGAAACAACTCTCTACCTTTTGAATAAATTTATATATTTACTTTTTTACATTCTTGCATATACTCTTATTACTTTTTTGGATGATTTCCTGCCTAAAAAGTCCCGAGCCCAGGGGAACCCTTTTCTTTTCACTACAATTATATTAGGGATGTTGGCAGGCTTTCACCAGGACATTACCACCCGAGCTTAACCCATGTGTATCTATTGTGGGGAGAAGGGTAATTTCTTCTTACTCATCGTCCGTTAAAGTCCAGGGTTTAGCTCCCATCTAGGGTTCTAGAAAATTCTAATTCCACATTCATCCCAAACAAGCTGTTCATGTTACTCTTTGATATTCTGACACACATCTGCAGTGCAGAGTTTTCTTTGATTCAGGGACAGAAGATACATTCTTGAGTTTCTCCCTAGCTTAAACCTTAGGCATTCCATTTAACCAGGGAAAATGATCCCTTTGTCCAGATGTGTTCCAGGACATGTGTCACAGGTGGGGAGGTGACAGACGTGGACCTCCCAGTCTCCAAATTTAACAACAAACTGGACGGGTACAGTACCACCTGATCCACACTCTTGCTGCCCTGAAATACCTTCAGACTCCAGGCAGACACTCCATGAGTTACCCCAGATCCCCCGGATCTTCTGTTCCAAGAACCTCCTGCTTCCAAGAACCTCCTCCTGCTTCACAGTCCCTGGCTTTAATGGCATGACTGTTGACATCCAAGTCTTACGGGACTTTCAGGGATTTTCTCAGTAAAGCAACTTGCCTATTTACCTGTCCAGGCTGTCTTCTACTTCACTCAGTGCCACCTTGTCTCTTGGTTGTCAGGCTACAGGATGCAGGAGATGTCCTATTTAAACCTCATTATCCAGTACCTCATGCCTGTATTAGTGTTCCTGCCGACCAAGTGTGCATAATCTGCTTGCTTTTTCCTGTTACTAATCTTTGCTACAGTCACAGATTAACCCTACTGTCTGCTGCCTGTCCTGACTTTTTCTGCATTCACAGATTACCTCTGCTGTATGTTGCCATGCCTGACCTCTGCTATAGTCAGGGATTACAAATTGCAGCTTCTGTCTACTTCCTACTGTCTATGTACCTGAAGACATCAGTGTGACAAAACTAGTTGGGCAGGCTTACTACATCACTTCCACTTTCATACTTCCGTATGAGTAAGTGTATTTTAATTGTTTTAAATTGGGATTATACTATTGGAGGCTGCCGTCTGTTTTTTTCCCTTCGCATAATCAAACCAGAGGAAATTTTATGAAGAAGTGGTGCTGGGGAGCGAATCTGCATAAAAATGCTGGAGGGAGGATATACACTTAAAGTGCTTAAGACCCATTTATAGGAGGTCATGGAGATCTGGTGAGTGTGTTGTTCACAAGGAGAGCACATATCAGTCACAATAAGTGAAGATATTGGATTTTATACCTCTGGGCACAAGACACTTTTTAAAGAACACTTTATGAACCTCAAAAAAAAAACTGAACTCCAACATTAGATATATGTACCTCACACAGAGACTTGTGTTGCTCAGGGCGCTGATAAGGGGGAGTTAAAAGCCCTTCCGTACCAGGCCCGGCTCTGCCAACTCAGCAGGGAGGGCCCAAAGATAGAGCGGACGGGGGCTCACAAATTCTGTCCACCAATGAGCTAATCCCCACTGTGCAGCTATATAGAAAAAAAATCTGGGTCCCCTGTGTGGGGACAGAAAGCAGACTATTTAATCACTTTTAGGTTTATGCAGATGAATTTGCAGCTGATGAAGTTGTGACGTCTAGGACGAATGATGCAACGTGTATAGGGGGTGGAAACTTCCGGACAAACGGCGACCCGGTAGCTGGCTCCCTCATCTTATCCACGAGACAAGCATTTTTAGCCCGCACAGCTTTGTAGTGCAACCCCATGTGAGTTATACCATTTCTATACTAATAAAGGAGATCTTTAGAGGAGAGCACTAGATTGTCATTTCCTTCTTTACATGTACACTGGATAATGTGGGGAATGGTCTGAGATCCAGGTAACCAGTCATATTACCTTACCAAGTGATCCCAGTGGAAACCAGTAACAGTGCCCTACTAAGTGAGCCCAGAGGAATACCACCTTTTGAGAAAAGACTCATACCCCTTAGGGTTGGTGGTGGAAGCACTAGCACTTTTGAAGTACTTGTCAAGCACTTATTCCAGCATATGTTGCACAGAGTGATTTTTAATTCCTGAATGGATTGATATACCCTGAACATCTCACTGCACTTTACAAGAATTGTTTTATATGAACTTTCTTGCACGCTGTCACCTTTGTTATACTGGAGGCACTTTGATGATTTTTTGTAAAGTAATGGTTTGCATTTTATGATAATAATTTGCACTATCCTTTTAGCACATTTTCACTTTGATTCGTTATAAGCACTTTATTTTGCTTATTTTTGCACAGTGATCTCATATACATTTAGTGCTGTACCTTTGATGTATGCTGAATTTGCGGCAGTGCTCCTGGCCGGCCATGGTGTATTGTTATAGTAGAGGCTGGACTTTATTGTAATTGTGTAGAGCGCTGCTGCGGATTAATCCACCTAAAGCTGAAAGAAACTAAAGCAGAAGTACAGCCTAATACCTCAAATTCTCCCCTGCAATTATTATTGTGAGCTGAGTTCAGCCTTATGTGTCAAAATAAAAAAATCCCAGTATTTCTACCTTTATTTTGCAGTATTCAGTTCTGTCACATGACTTCAATTCCTCATCCTGCTAAGTCCAAGAGAAGCAAGTGCGTGTGGTTACTGAAAGCTAGTGACATCACTTCCAGGGAGGGGCACTGTTCCTGTGTAGCCAGTGGGCATATACAGAATGGGAGGAGCTGATCATAGGTTCCCGCCCAGTGTTCACTCATCAGCAAGGATGCATTGTACATCCTAACTCATGAGAAAATGAAAAAATAATTCACACAGAACCCTGGGGGGGGGGGGGGGTCACAGCCCATTGATTTAAATAGCACCTGTTCCCATCTATGCATCCTTAAAAATCAGTGACTTTGTAAAGGTACCTGCAGTACTTTGATGCAACTTGGATCCAAAGAGTGTAAAGTTGGATCACAGTCGCACTCTAAATTGCAATAGTGTAAATATAGACTAAAGCTACGTTTCCACTAGACTAGAGCGACTTGTCATGCAACTTTGGCCACACAAAGTCGCATCACAAGTCACAGCTCCATTGATTTCAATGGCACCTGTTCCCATCTATGTGCCTTTGAAAATCAGTGACCTTGAAAAGGTACCTGCACTACTTTGAAGCAACTCTTGATGCAAAATGGCATAGATGGGAACGGGTGCCATTGAAATCAATGGGCTGTGGCTTGTCATGAACTTTGTGTCCAAAGTCGCATGACAAGTTGCACTAGTGGAAATGAAACCTAAAACTCATTACTCACATGAAAGAAAGACTGACAACCTTTTCAGGAAGTGAAAGACAGCTTAGGAAATTAGGATAAAGGGAGATAGCGCTGTTGGTGAAGAACAGGAAAAAGCTGATTGTCCAGCTTAGATAAGACTTTCTAAGCTACAAGCAGGGTTTACAGAAGCTTTCCTCTTTGTCTCCCTTTACCACCGCTGCAGTACATATGTGGTACAAAAGAGGACTGTGTTCCCTCTTATCCTCAGACACATCTCTCCTTACCACACTGTTTGATAACCCTGCATTGCCTCAGGGCATTGGCTCTTGCATGGTGGGCCCGTTCACTTGTTCCTCCTGGCCGTTTATATTTTTCTATGCCTGCTATATATACCCTTAAGTGTATGTTATAAACTATACTATTATATCTGTCATTAACATCCAGCTTGTAATGATGGCTAAGAGGGTATCCCTCTGTCAGGGGCGGCCCGTCCATTGGGGGCGCAGGGGCGCCGCCCCCCCATCCATGCGTCTGCCCCCCTAATCTACATGCGGGGCACCGAAAGCATGAATTCCAATGGGGATTTTTTTTTGAAGCATGTGATTACAGCCAGAGGCTCTAATAGGCTTCAAAAAAGGGTGGGCTCAGGGCGCTGAGCACTGCTCCCTGAGCCCACTCAGTTGTGTTACAAAAGCGAATGAATATTCGCTATTGTTACACTGACTCTCCTTCCAGACATTCAGGAAGAGGGTTGTGAGACCCCGCTCCTGATTGGCAAAAAGAAGAAGCGATCTTACTGGCCAGTGGCCAGGAAGAGGGAGAAGAGACACGGCTGGAGGAGAAGGACAGCGGCTCATCCATCCAGAACTCCCCGGGTCGGACAGGAGGAAGGAGGAGGTAAGGAGGCAGACTGTTGGGGGGGGTGGGGTGGTGAACATGTTGTCTGCCAACTGACTGGCTGACTGATGGACTGACCGACCGACCGACCGACCGAGAGAGGGGGGGGGTGCGCATTGGTTTGCCGCCCCCCCCCCCCCGAATTACTGAGCACTGGCCGCCACTGCCCTTTGTTGTTATTTTGTTACTCTGTGCAATAAATATACTGTATATTTGTCTCTAAAAACAGCAGACTTACTGGCAGGATCACAAGGTGAAAATAAAGGAAAGACAGCTTAAAAAAGAAAAATAATGCAGCCATCAGATCTAAGAAATGATAAGCTGCAGTATTAGAAATGTTTGCTTTTGGGTTTATTACTGTGTTAAGGTCTGCTAACACCCTGCCTTCTGAGAGTTAGGCAAAACATTTTTTTAGATCCTAGTTTGTAAATGCTAGTTTGAAACAGATCACATTTGTTTTGGTTTACAAACTATTTATTTGCAAATACAGTACAGAAAAGGGGCAAAAAAGCCCAAAAATTCCAATGACACTATCACAAAAAGGAAACATTCAGAATACTGTAACAAAAAGCACTGACTGCATCGAGAATAAGACAGTACAAAAAAAAACTGTTATAAGGTAAAATCACCTTATAAGACTCAAGGATTGTGGTGTAGAAATACATGAGAATATGCATAGCAATATAGAAGCAGATCTCATTAACAAAAAGAAGTGATACAACAGAGCTCAAAGCCCTCAATCCATCCTTCATCTGGTTTATCTGGATTATTAAAGCGGTTGTAAACCCTATGGAAAAAAAAAAAAAAAAAACCTGCAAGTCAAAGGCATAATGAGCTAGTATGCATCGCATACTAGCCCATTATGTGTAACTTACCTTAAAACGAAGCCCCGACACGGACCCCCGGACATCGATGCGGGCGCTGCCATGATCCCTCGTCGTCTCTTCCGGGTTCGGCGGCTCCGGCGCGCTGATTGGCCGGAAGAGACGGCTCCAGCGCGCTGATTGGCCGGAGCCACAATGACGTCACTCCCGCGCATGCGCGCGGGAGTGATTTTTCCGGCAAGCTCCCGGCAACTTAATTGAAGGTCCCCCCCGGACCTTCAGAGCGCATGCGCCGCTCGCGCGAGCGGCTGCATGCACTGTAAATATCTCCTAAACCGTGCCGGTTTAGGAGATATTATTTGTACCTACAGGTAAGCCTTATTATAGGCTTACCTGTAGGTAAAAGTGTCAAAAAGCAGGATACAACCGCTTTAAAGCAGAATTTCAGGTATGGTATATTTTTACGTAATTACATTGATCCAGCTTAAACCAATGTAACTACAGTATATAGAGTATATACCACATCTGGCCAATGCCCATGGAAGCTGGAAATCACTGAATTAGACACTGCTACTTCAATGATCTCTACTTGCTTTCAGGTGCAGTGATGAGCAGCTGGCCTGATGCATTGTGATATTCACCAATTCAGGTGGTGCTTGTCTGCAGTGGCAATACAGATGGAGGAGGAATTCGAGAGAAATCTAGTTCCTCTGTGGTTTCCTCAGTCACAGGAAGGCAGCTATCCGATTGGTTGCTGGAACCCCGTGTGACTGTGGGGGTCATCTTTAGTCAGGCCGAGTCTATTTTGGCTCACATTTTAGCGAGTGGCAGTGTAGGGACAGGATACCCGTAGTGTCAGGGAAAGGTTCTGGAGGAGTAGAAAAAGTGCAGGGACATGCATTTGTTTCTGGAAGCCTCCATATTTAGGTACAGACTGGCCAGGATTCATTCTGCTTCTTGAGACAGGTGCTGTCAGCACTTCTGAGTCTTCAATCTCCTATTCCACCGCTGTACAACTCATAAATGTCCCCGGCCGGATAGCCTTTTCGCCAGGTCTGCTGTGCATTGCTGGAATTCTATATATTCCTGGTACAACACTTGCACTCCGTGTGTTTTCTGCCCGCCACATTACACTGCATTTACCCAAAAGCTAACAGTTAGAAACTGAGATTTACAAGTGCAGAGACCTTGGTACCAAAACCTTCCGTTCTGAACTTCAGCTCCCATCTCGGAGTATTCATTACAGACCCTTTTGAGGCTTCTGAATATAGCCTAATCTGGGAAACTTGAAAATGATCTGTTGTAGTTGATCTGCACCCGAACTGCAAGAGTTAATTGCTTGTTTAGTCTAGGGGAGAGCAAAAGCAATTTTATTTACCTTACCAAGATATGTGCAGAGCGAAAAAATGTATTTCGTTACGTTTTGATTCGGTTATTTGCATAAATTAGTTGAGTTAAATTAGTTTAATCCGTTCAATTCCTTTTCGGGATTTGTTTTGTTTATTTGTATTTGAATCAATTCAAATTTCCTGAATTTGAATAGTTTTTGAATTATTTTTGAACAGTTTTAGAATTTGAATAGTATTCAAATTCGAATAGTTTTCAAATGCGAAAAGTTTTCGAATTCGAAAACTTTTCAATTTATTTTCCAATTTCCAAAGACAATAAAATAGAAAAGAAGATAAAGGAATAGAATAGAGAAAAATAGAATAGAATAGAAAATAATATAACAGACAATAAAAGAGTAGAATCTAAGAAAGTAAAATTGAACAAAATAGAACAGAAAATAAAAGAATAGAATAAAATAGATAGAAGCTAACCATTTTCTTAAATTCTAAAAGAAAACAATAGAATACAAAAAAAGGAGTTTGAAAAAAGAATAGAATAGAAAGAATATAACCATTTCCCAAAATTCAAATAGAATCAATTTCGAATTTGAATGGAAAAGATTAAAATAGAATAGAAAATAACAGAATGGTATAGAAAAAACAACAGAATAGAATATAAACAGCAGGTACTGACAGCGCTCGTGAGCTGATTAAAGCTAGTGCTGGAGAATTAAACCAATGGTACATGGGAAATGGTCGGTAAAATGACTGTCATTTTATTCGTAATATTAAAAGATGTATGGTCCAGAAGGCACTAGTGGACAAGTGGGTCCTGGGTAGGGTGAACCGTAGGAAACTCCAAGCACCATGGCTGAAGATGGTGATAGCTGCAGGGAATCCAAGCCAGACACCACCGGCGCTACTGGATGCCGTCACTGAGACGCCTTGGGCGGAAATATGGTACCCAGAAGGGAAAAAGCTGCTCAACCAGCGTGGAACACATGCATCCCTGTTGCCGTGACTATGTGTTTCGCACGCATGTGCTTTATCAAGTCACGGGAATAGTGGCAAACAGATATATATATATATATATATATATATATATATATATATATATATATATATATAAAAATATATAATACAATAATGGAAGAAAAAATATCAGATTGCTGATGAAAAAAATGCAAAAGTAATTATGGAGACCAAAGCCTATCTTGTGTGTAGATGTTAAAGGGGCCAAAACATACGGATCCAAAAATATTTGTGTATAAGGAAAAAGTATATATATAAAAAAAATATATAAGTGAAAAAGCAGAAAAAATAATAAAATCTGAATGTGTGAATAAAAGTATACTTATGATGAAAAGATCCGCTACACAGTCTGGAACGTTTATGTTGTTGTATATTAATGATATAAGAAACTCCGACTCTAAACAACATTGTATATTTCAAGATCCTCATTCAAACCATTTGGTGACAAGGATCCAACATTGTAGATCCAAAAAACACAGGAGGGAAAAACTCTCGTTGTGGGTGAGCGTTCCTTTGGGAATAGTTTAGATTGCCATCACCTCCAGGCACCCAACATTTTTATTGTGTGCCCGGAGGAAATGGCGAGGAACACTTAGTTTGTCACAATCTTTGTGTATAAATCTATGGTGGTCCCCAATACGCTTGCACAACGTGCGCAATAAAGCCCACATAAAGCAAGCCACAGGGTCACCTCAAGACATAAATCAAAACCTCAGTTGAGCATGTAATAAATTGTCTGATCTGGAATGTTTTTCTTTTATCATCAACTATTTTGGTCTGTCCATGCGGAATGAACTGGCATGTAAGACATCACCTTTTTCTATATTGGAAGATACCAGTCCTATTGTCAAAATAGGATCTAATATCGGATAGCGGCTTCTTGTAGGTCATCTGCAGTTTACTGGGGGCTAGAATTTTTTTTTATTGTACGTGCCCTATTGAATGCGTTCCACACTAGTTGAGTGGCTTCTTCCCTACCCAGGACCCACTTGTCCACCAGTGCCCTTGTCTTCTCCAGGGCCAGTGTGGTAACATATTGTATGTCTTCTGGACCATACATCTTTTAATGTTACAAATAAAATGACAGTAATTTTACCGACCATTGCCCATGGACCATTGGTTTCATTCTCCAGCACTAGCTTTAATCAGCTCCCGAGCACTGTCAGTACCTGTTGTTTCTATTCTATTCTAATCTTTTCCATTCTATTCAAATTCTAATTGATTCTGTTTGAATTTTGGGAAATGGTTATATTCTTTCTATTCTATTCTATTGTTTTTTAAATTCTCTTTTTGTATGCTATTGTTTTCTTTTAGAATTTCAGAAGATGGTTGTTTTCTTTCTATTTTATTATATTCTTTTTATTCTATTCTACTCTATTCTTTTATTTTCTGTTCTATTGTGTTCTGTTTTACTCTATTATATTCTACTCTTTTATTTTTGTTATATTATTTTCTATTCTATTCATTTTTTTTTCTATTCTATTTCTTTATCTTCTTTTCTATTTTATTGTCTTTTGAAATTGAAAAACAAATCGAAAACTATTCGAATTTGAAAACTTTTCACATTTGAAAACTATTCGAAGTTGAATTTGAAAACTTTACTGACCATTGCCCATTGGTTACATTCTCCAGCATTAGCTTTTATCAGCTCCTGAGCGCTCTCCGTACCTGTTGTTTTTATCCGATTGCATTTAATCCCATGCCACTGGCTAGCAGCACAGTTGAATTGAGATCATAACTTTGCACTTTTTTGCTAATACAACTCCAAAGTGGGGGTTCACAGTGTATAGCGCATGGAACTTAGTTTTTTTTTTTAATAGAATAGAAAGAATATAACCATCTTCATATTCTAATCTATTCTATTCTAAAATTTTATCTATTCTATTCAGTTGTTTTTTTAATTGTATTATTTTTCTATTTGTTTATTCTATGCTATTCTTTTCTATTCAAGTTCAAATGTATTCTATTCAAAATTCGAATTTCAGAAGATGGTTATAATTCGTTCTATTCTATTCTAGTCTGTTGTATTTTTTCTATACTATTCTGTAATTTTCTATTCTATTCTCATCTATTCTTTTCTATTCTATTCAAATTTGAATTGATTCTATTTGAATTTTGGGAAATGGTTATATTCCTTCTATTCTATTGTTTTTTTTAATTCTATTATTTTCTATTCTATTATAGTCTGTTCTATTCTTTTTCTTATACTCTATTATTTTCTTAGACAATGTGGGCTATGTGGGACTTTAAATGAGACACCGGCAGGTACGCCCAGCATCTCCATCCCTGTATCAGAGAAAAACGAATTGAAAAGGATTAAAAGAGGTGCATGGAAGCCAGCCAGCCCCCAGTCTGATGTACTCACCCTCCAGTCTGCCACCAACCAAGTAGACCTGTCTCAATATACATAAAGAACAGGGGTTTAGTTGACACGCATTTGCAAACGCATATGTAAGCTGCAGAGCCACGACACGGCACCCTGTTATATCTGCAGTCCCTAACACTTTTAAATGTAAGTGTCTCCACTCTGGGAGCACATGGTTGCTAATGGGTGGATAGGAAGCAGGTGGGAGGGAGCAGCCCAAACTTCCCCCACCCACTTCCACTGGTATGGTATCTCAATGCTCTAATAGCAATGTTCTTAAGATGGTACAAACTGAAAACGACCTGAAAACGACCAGCTGAGAAGCATACACCTCCAAGAACACAGATTGGGACTTTATATGAGGCAGTTTGCCTGTATAGCTCAGTGCCTCCATCCCTAATTTCTAGTGATGTCGCGAACATAAAATTTAATGTTCGCGAACGGGAACATCGGCAAATGTTCGCGAACCGGCGAACCGGGCGAACCGCCATAGACTTCAATAGGCAGGCGAATTTTAAAACCCACAGGGACTCTTTCTGGCCACAATAGTGATGGAAATGTTGTTTCAAGGGGACTAACACCTGGACTGTGGCATGCTGGAGGGGGATCCATGGCAAAACTCCCATGGAAAATTACGTAGTTGACGGAGAGTCGGGTTTTAATCCATAAAGGGAATAAATCACCTAACATTCCTAAATTGTTTGGAATAACGTGCTTTAAAACATCCAGTGTGTGTATACGATCAGGTATGATGTTGTATCGATCAGGTAGTGTAAGGGTTACGCCCGCTTCACAGTGACAGACCAAACTCCCCGTTTAACGCACCGCAAACAACCGCAAACAGACCAGAACCGACCAAAATGGGACAGGAACTGGGCTTTAAGGGTTAGGGTTAGGTTTAGTGTTAGGGGCTAGGGTTAGGGTTACGGTGAGATACTTAGGGTTAGAGTTAGTAACCCTACCCCTACGCCTCTAACCCTAACAGTCTAACCCTAAGCACTAAAAATAACCCTAACCCTAACCCTAACCCTAACCCTAGCCCTAACCCTAATTCTAATTTTTTTCTGGTTCTGGACATGCTACAGAGCTGAAACTTCACAGGTACACTTTTTAGACCCCCCAGACATTAAATCACACATAAAAGTTCTTAAAAATTGTCCTTTTTGATAGAGAGCCAATTATTGGAAAAATTAAAAAAAAATAAAAATAAAAAGTGTACCTGTGAAGTTTCAGCTCTGTAGCATGTCCGGAACCAGAAAAAAATTACGAATTAGGGTTAGGGCTAGGGTTAGGCTTAGGGCTAGGGCTAGGGTTAGGGTTAGGGTTAGGGTTAGGATTAGGGTTAGGTTTAGGGTTAGGGTTATTTTTATGGCTAGGCTTAGAGGGTTAGGGTTAAGGTTAGAGGGTTAGGGTTATGGTTAGAGGGTTAGGGTTAGGTTTAGTTTTAGAGGATAGGGTTAGGGTTACGGTGAGATACTTAGGGTTAGAGTTAGTAACCCTACCCATACCCCTCTAACCCTAACCCTCTAACCCTAAGCACTAAAAATAACCCTAATCTTAGCCCTGACCCTAACCCTAACCCTAGCCCTAACCATAGTTCTATTTTTTTTTCTGGTTCTGGACATGTTACAGAGCTGAAACTTCACAGGTACACTTTTTAGACCCCCCCAGACAATAAATCCAAAGACATTTTTTTTTTTTTTTTTTTTCAATAATTGGCTCTCTATCAAAAATGACAATTTTTAAGAACTTTTTTTTTGTGTGTGATTTAGTGTCTGGGGGGTCTAAAAAGTGTACCTGTGAAGTTTCAGCTCTGTAGCATGTCCAGAACCAGAAAAAAAGATCATTTTTCAGTAGAGCAGGGATGGTGGGAACCCTCCTTTTTATAACTCTATGATCTTTTTTTTCTGGTTCTGGGCATGCTACAGAGCTGAAACTTCACATGTACACTTTTTAGACCCCCCAGACACTAAATCCAAAGAATTTTTTTTTTTTTAATTTTTCTAATAATTGGCTCTCTATCAAAAATGACAATTTTTAAGAACTTTTTTTGTGTGATTTAGTGTCTAGGGGGTCTAAAAAGTGTACCTGTGAAGTTTCAGCTCTGTAGCATGTCCAGAACCAGAAAAAAAGATAATTTTTCAGTAGAGCAGGGATGGTGGAAACCCCTTTTACACCTATATGATCTTTTTTTTCTGGTTCTGGACATGCTACAGAGCTGAAACTTCACAGGTACGCTTTTTAGACCCCCCCAGACACTAATCCAAAAAAAGTCATGCCTGCCACCGTATATATCAGTGGTGGGTGGGCAGTGGCACTGCAGTGGGCACAGTACACTCTGTGGACCTGACAGTCACTGGCAGCCCACGCAACTGCAATAATAAAAAATATTTTTTTTTAATTTGCAACAAGATGCTGTGCCACCGTATATATATCAGTGGTGGGCATTGCAGTGGGTACAGTACACTCTGTGGACCTGACACAGCACTTACTGCAATTATGACAGAGGAAAAAATATATATTTTTTAAAATGCAAGGTACTGTGCCTGTGCCACCCGAAATGAGTGTGGTGTGCACACAGTACAGTCTGTGGTGAGTCTGTGGCCTCTCACACACAGCGGGCAGGCAACTGCAGTGCACAATATATATATATATATATATATATATATATATATAATACTCAAATACCAGCCCTAAAAAGGGCTTTTGGGGACAATAGATATATATATCTATATATCAAAAAAAAACTCAAATACCAGCCCTAGGAAGGGCTTTTTGGGGTGCTGTCCTTACAGCAGGAGTGTACCAAGAACACTGACTAACAAGACCGGGAACACTGACTAACAACTGTCCCTAGCTATTAACAGCAGCAGCAGCAGCACTCTCCCTGCTCTCACTAACACACTTCTTCAAAAATGATCTAAGATGGATGCTGCCCTTGCTTATTTATAGGAGGTGGGAGGGTCTGGGAGGGAGGTATGCTGATTGGCCTGGAATGTGCCTGCTGACTGTGAGGTTTAGGGTCAAAGTTTGCCTCAATGATGATGTATAGGAGGCGGACCGAACATCGCATATGTTCGCCCGCCGAGGCGGACGTGAACATGCGAAGTTCGCCGGGAACTGTCCGCCGGCGAACAGTTCGGTACATCTCTACTAATTTCATAAAGTATTTGGGACTTTACATGAGACAAGCAGGTCATGCTATGGTCTCCATCCCTGTATATGAAAAAACTGGGGTCAAATTAGACTGCATCCACCAAAAACACACGAAAATCGCACGGTGGGACTTTAAATGAAGCACCAGCCTGCAGGCGAGGTGCCTCCATCCCTAGTTGCATAGACAATGTGGGCTATGTGGGACTTTAAATGAGACACTGGCAGGTATGCCCAGCGTCTCCATCCCTGTATCGGAAAAAACGAATTGAAAAGGATTAAAAGAGGTGCATGGAAGCCAGCCAGCCCCCAGTCTGATTTACTCACCCTACAGTCTGCCACCAACCAAGTAGACCTGTCTCAATATACATAAAGAACAGGGGTTTAGTTGACACGCATTTGCAAACGCATATGTAAGCTGCAGAGCCACGACACGGCACCCTGTAATATCTGCAGTCCCTAACACTTTTAAATGTAAGTGTCTCCACTCTGGGAGCACATGGTTGCTAATGGGTGGATAGGAAGCAGGTGGGAGGGAGCAGCCCAAACTTCCCCCACCCACTTCCGTCCACGACTCTATTATTTTCTTTTCTATTATTTTCTTATGCATTCAAATTCAAATTAATTCTATTTAAAATTCGAATTTCAGAAACTGGCTATATTCTTTCTAGTTTAGTCTATTCTTTTTTATTCTATTCTTTTCTACTCTATTTATTTATTTTCTATTCCTTTACTTTCTATTCTATTTTATTCTCTTTGGAAATTAGGAAACAAATCGAAAACTATTTGAAATGTGAAAACTTTTTGAATTTGAAAACTTTTTGAGTTTGAAAACTATTCAAATTTGAAAACTATTCGATTTCCAAAACTGTTCAAAATCGATTTGAAAACTATTCAAATTTATTCTAATTCGAATCTCATCCCAATTTTTTTCGTTATTTTTCAGATTCGTTTAAATTCTGCAGTACTCTTAATTCGTATACATTAGAATTTTCAAAAATGGAAATTTCATCCAAATTTCAATTTGGAACTAATGTCTAACCTAAGACTCCACTTCCCCACAGGCATCACCCTCTAATGCTCCAGCACTGGATTGTCCTTCGACATCACCACGTCCAAGCCAGTGCTGTAGACCCTGCATTGGCCTTGATGACGTGGGAACCTCTGAAAGCTGGATTTTGGGGGAGAAGATACTGAGGGGATCACTCTAGCATTGCAGAGGAGCAAGGATCCGCAGCAAGGGAGGAGGCTTTCTACCCCTCAGACATCCTCTGCACAAGACTCCTTAGTGGTAAAAGACACGATGAAAGCACATAAAGTGGTTTCTGAATACATAATTTAGGAGTACTAAATAGGTTAAGCCTATTTTCACCAGGGATCTGGGTCCAAAGATCATCATTAACCATGTTTGACCATTGGGTGGTACAAAGATTATCCTGGACACCTTCAAGTTTTTTCTGCCATGAATAAGTGTGATATGGAATCCTCAACATTTGTGTCATCATACCAGTGCCATTCTATTGCCTTCCCACCCAAGGGTTGGGTTTGGTTTGAAGAGGTGGAGGTTTCCAACCCCTGATACATTATTCAATGCCATCAAGAGTTATAGTCTTCACAGATAACCAACGAAGTTGGTCTTGCAATCTACAAATTGCATTGTATATGGCCACTGGGGCCACAACACATACACAGTATACAAGACCAGTGTAAAATAATTAAGATTCATATTGACATGGAATTGTTATGGGTTAGGGTGTGGTTAACCTAAGCTCTGGCTTTATAGTACATGAAGTACAAAAATAGCCTTGATGAGGCTAAGCATGCATATGAATTTTTTGATGTTCTAAAATAACCTTTTTTAAAAAAACGGTATGACATTTTAGAGAATATTGTTTTACACAACAAATTAGCACCTTAAAAATCCCAATATTCAAAGAGTTTATGTCTATATGTATACTAATATGAGAGGGAATGTGGTGCAACATAGGGGACCAGTGATTTTTTATTATTTAATCCTCAGTAAGTGATTAAATCAGCTGCTGAAAGTGCTTAAAAACTGAGGGTTTAATATGACTTTAAACAAACATTTGGCAAGCTTGAGCAGGCAATTGCCTTTCTAATAATAGTACATTGTTGTAGGTGTTCCATGCAATCCCACTGTGACACCTCTACCATTCTCACTATTAAAGTCCCTCTGTTAGGATAATAGAGCTGCGGATGGAACAAACCCTTTGCAGATGCCATTGCAGCTCACAAATTGTACATACATTTCATAATAGGGTGTCCTTATCATAAGGCTGTTTCTTTTACAGAAGTCTGGCGTCTGCTTTGACCTTCACTTCCTTTCCCCATTATCATTCCTCCTTCCTGCTTTCCTGATTTAGTGTTTACTTACTGCACTTTATCCAGAATGAGATGTCTGTGCAGGTCTATTAATGCTTCTAGACTGCCTGCAGGAAGGTATTCAGTTATGAAATATGCATGGCTCTGTTTAATACAAACCAAATCTTTCTGAATAAATGGCCATATTCTGCAGGTACAAGATAAAGGTGCGCAGTGACAACATCAGTATAGATATATTCTATAATATGTTAACGTTATTATGCAAAACCTATGTTCTATAAACTGAGAATGGAATGAATGGAAAACCGTTTTGTGCAGTGAAAACCAGAGCTTGATTTTACTTATTTAGGATAGATATTTATGAGGTGTGTCTATTAACCACTTCTGGACCGGAAGGATTTACCCCCTTAATGATCAGGCCATTTTATGTGATACGGCACTGCGTTACTTTAACTGACAATTGCGCTGCCCTTCGATGATATACCCTAATAAAATTGATTATTGATTTTTTGCGCTATAAACAATAAAAGAGCGACAATTCTGATTAAAAAAAAAGTCAATATTTTTTACTTTCTGCTAAATAACATTCCCAATAAAAAAAATGTAAAAATCAAAATTTTTCATCATTTTAGGCCAATATGTATTCTGCTACATATTTTGGTAAAAAAAATCCCAATAAGTGTATATTGATTGGTTTGCGCAAAAGTTATCGCGTCTACAAACTAGGGGAAGGATTTATGTCATTTTTATTTTATTTTTTTTTACTAGTAATGGCGGCGATCAGCGATTTTTAGTGGGACTGCAACATTGCGGCGGACGGATCCGACACCTAACTGACATTTTTGACTCAGTGCTAAAAATATGCATTGTTACTGTACTAATGACACTGGCAGGAAAGGGGTTAACACCAGGGGTGATCAAAGGGTTAAATGTGTCCCTAGGGGGTGCTTTCTAACTGCGGGGGGGGGGGGGTTTGCTGCATGAACACAGAGACCTGTGTTCCTAAATAAGAAGGATGCAGGATCCCTGTGTTTACAACAAACAGAACAGCAGTCTGCCCTGTTTACAATGTCAGACTGCTGCTCTACCTCCACAGGAAGCGATCGCGGGTGCCCCGCGGCAATCACGGGTGCCCCGCGGCAATCGCGGCCACCCGACGTGCTGATCAGCTTCCCCTGTGACTGATCAGCTGATCAGCTTCCCCTGGGACTGCTAGTGCCCCCGATAGCAGTCCTGCAGAGCGAAGTACAGGTACGTTGTTTCACAGGACAGAGCCGACCTGCTGCCGTAAAACTACGGTGGCTGGTCGGCAAGTAGTTAAATAATGAGATTAAATAAATAACTCGCCTTTATTTATATGTATTACAAATTGAATGCTGTTTCCCTTCAATATATTCCCCATTTGCACTAATACATTGCTGTAGTCTTCCACCTGTTGAAGGTATGGAGAAAATCAGTTTCTGTCAACTGTTTCAACACATCCGCCATTTTCTTTACAGCATCAACTGACTCAAAATGAGTTGCATCGTGCTAAATCGGGCAAATATGGAGGATGTTCAAGGGTAGTAATGTGCTTGTTGGTCAAAAACTGCTTCGCAGAAAGTGCTGTGTGAGCAGGCGCATTGTCCTGGTGAAGAATGAAACCATTTTCCCACAGTTGCAGCTGTTTTTTTTCTGACTCTCTCTCTCAGCTTTATCATAACTTCCTTATAATAATGCTGGTTTACTGTTGTGCCTTCTGGAACCCATTCTTTCAAATTTACACCCTTAATATCGAAAAACACAATGAGCATGGGTTTGAATTTTGACTTGCTTTGACAAGCTTTTTTCATTCTTGGTGATGATGGTGTTTTCCAACCAAACTTAGCATTTTTTCAGCACACTACAGAAAACACAACCAAACTAAATGGCGACTCACAATCAACTGAACGTCATAGAGAGTTGCTGCTTGTCATGCATGTTGAAACATGTTCAAGGTCACCACATCTCATTTTTTAATAGACATACCTCATATATAGCACTAGCAATTTACACCAAGCTTTAAGTATTGTGCATTCACATCAGTTCCTGTGCTCAAGGAGCTTACACTCACACTTACACTCACATGCAAGGGCCAATTTGAACAGCAGCCAGATAACCTACCAGCATGTCATTGGAGTGTGGGGGGAAATCAATGCAAGCACAGGGAGAACATGCATACTCCATGCAGATAATGTCCTGGCCAGAATTTGAGCCTGAGGGTTCCCGTGCTACAAAGCAGAAGTGCTAACCACTGAGCTTGGGCTTGAGCTTCAGTTCCAATAATTTTTTTATAGTATGCAAACAATAAAATGCATAGAAGCATAGGAAAGGTATACACAGCTGTGTTTATTGGTGACAATTCGCTTCTTTTCAGGAAAAGCCAGCCATTCAATAAACTGAGAAATTACATATGTGTAATAAAAAAAAAAAAGATAAAGAAAGGGAGCGTGTGCCTAATAGGTTTTTACTCCATTTTGAAAGATTTGTCCTGTATTTGCAAGGTGTTCGTTATGTACAGTACCGTGCAAAAGTCTTAAGGGCCCTACACACAGGCCAAATATTGGGTGGCATTGGCCAGTTTAACAGAAACCGGTCGACATTTGGCCGGTGTGTATGGCAGCTGGTCCAACAGAATCCAATCAGCATTTGATCAGTGCTCTCAGTCAATGGTTGAGAGCGCTGACCGATGTGTTCTGGTGGGGGGCTGTCCCCCTGTCAGAACACAATAGCTCAGTGGTGGAGATCGCTGTACTAATATGGCATAGTTAATACATCAGCTCCCCCTGAGCTCTTCAGCTATTTTTTAAATTCAAAAATGATTTAAATTAAGAATGCTTTCAGAAATAGAAGTGTTAATCGTTTATTTTTATCAATTAACAAAATGGAAAGTAAATGAACAGAAGAGAAATACAAAATTGAAATCAATATTTGGTGTAACCACCCTTTGCCTTTAAAACCGCATCAATTCTTCTAGGTACACTTGCACACAGTTCAGGGATACACTTGCAGGGCGTTCAGGGGTCCCTCAAAGAACTGTAGCTCCCCAGTGCCGGCAGCACTCATGCAGCCCCAGACCATGACACTCCCACCACAATGCTTGATTGTAAGCAAGACACACTTGTCTTTGTACTCCTCACCTGGTTGCTGCCCCACACGCTTGACACCATCTGAACCAAATAAGTTTATCTTAGTCTAATCAGACCACAGGACATGGTTCAAGTAATCCATGTCCTTAGTCTGCTTGTCTTCAGCAAACTGTTTGTGGACTTTTTTGTGCATCATCTTTAACAGAGGCTTCCTTCTGGGATGACAGCCATGCAGACCAATTTGATGCAGTGTTTGGCATATAGTTTGAGCACTGACAGGCTGACGCCTAACGCCTTCAACCTCTGCAGCAATGCTGGCAGCACTCATACATCTATTTGATTAGTTGACCATGGCGAGGCCTGTTCTGAGTGGAACCTGTCCTGTTAAACCGCTGTATGGTCTTAGCCATCGTGCTACAATTCAGTTTTAGGGTCTTGCCAATCTTCTTATAGTCTATGCCATCTTTATGTAGAGCAACAATTCTTTTTTTCAGATCCTCAGAGAGTTCTTTGCCATGAGGTGCCATTTTGAACTAGCAGTGACCAGTTTCAGACAGTGAGAGCGATAACGCCAAATTTAACACACCTGCTCCCCATTCACACCTGAGACCTTTTAACACTAACGTGTCACATGACACCGGGGAGGGAAAATGGCTAATTGGGCCCAATTTGGATGTTTTCACTTAGGGGCGTACTCACTTTTTGCCAGCGGTGTAGACATTAATGGCTGTGTGTTGAGTTATTTTGAGGGGACAGCAAATTTACACTGTTATAGAAGCTGTACACTCACTACTTTACATTGTAGCAAAGTGTAATTTCTTTAGTGTTGTAACATGAAAAGATATAATAAAATATTTACAAAAATGTGAGGGGTTATTATTGTAGCACTGACAATAATAACCCTCATCATTAGTGCCAGTGGCCACAATAATAACTCTCAGCACTGGTATCAGCAGCTGTAAAAATAACCCCCATTACTGGTGCTTGCAGTCACAATAATATCTACCAGCCTTGGTGTCAGCAGCCACAATAATAAAACTCTGCAGTAAATTTGTAGTTTTAAAAATGTGTTACACAAGCAGTGCATAGTCACAGGGCATAGTGAATATGTGTCACAGAATTCAAGGAAGTAAATGTGTAGGGATCTTCATAAAGTAAGTTACAAATTTCAAGATCGCTCAGATTGATAGAAGTAGACTGGAAATAATTGTGATAGATACACATTAAAATAAGCAACTTGACAATTTCAACCTCAGGAAAAACAGGAGCTGCTTTCCTAACATTTATATTCCTAAATTAGGTCAATTCCTCCCTCCAGCAATCAAAACAATATTGTTGTTGTAATACAGGATATTTGAATATATTGTATTTACATTCATGTTACATTCAGGAAATAAAATTATCTATTTGTAGATTTGATTGCTTTTTATTAAGTTTTTTATTGTGGGTGAGGTATTCTAATGATGATGGAGGCCTCATAAGCTTCTGTGAATCTAGAAGGAATATTCCTAGACAATAATACATCTTTGGTAGTGTTCTGGACGAATGAATGAGGGATGATCGCACTTCCCATAAAGATGTAATCGACATTTATTGGAGAGATAAACAAATCAAGCATGGATGTTACAAGCATGTAGCAGGGGACAAAAGGATGACGCGTATCACACGACTATGCATGCTTTGTCAAAATCCTATGAAGTGTTCTGTTGCTTGTAAATGGGAGTTAGATACAGTACTAAATGTACTTTTTCTACAGATTGCTTTTGTTTAGAGTCAAATGTTGTTTTATGCAAAAGACATACAGTACTTTCAGAGAACCAGTCTATGTGAACTGTATGCGACTTGCTGACATTTCGGAGACGGTTTCCAATGTAGCTTACTCCAGGTGAAAAAGCATTTTAATAAAAAGCCTCCTGATTTTTTAAAATTATTTCTTTCCTGTAAAAAGGCAAAATCGAATCTAATACTGGGGGCTGAAAGTGTCTAACTTAAAGTGATACTAAACACACACTGTTTAATTTACATTGTCCCTTCTTTTATTGTATATGAATGATGGCACTGTAATTATTTTAATTAAAAAAAAAATAAGTATCTTTTTTTTAATTGATATACAGCTGTCACATGACTCAGCCTTTCCCCAGCCTGTCAGCAGGGAGCTTCTAGTCCTCTGCTGCTGGTCTTATAATTAAAATAGAAAAAAAAACAGCCTTTGGAATACTGAGTAAAAATAAATAATTAATATCAATAAACTGGTTAAAAGTGTCATACAAATATACACTGCTCAAAAAAAATAAAGGAACACTTTTTAATCAGAGTACAACATCAAGTCAATTAAACTCCTGGGATATTGATCTGGTAAGTTAGGTAGCGGAGGGAGTTGTTAATCAGTTTCAGCTGCTTTGGTGTTAATGAAATTAACAACAGTTGCACTAGATGGGCAACAATGAGACAACCACCAAAACAGGAATGGTATTACAGGGGAAGACCACAGAAATGGTTTTCCCTTCTCGTTTTTTCTGACTGTTTTCCCTAGTTTTTCATTTGGCTAGGGTCAGTGTCACTACTGGTAGCATGAGGCGATACCTGGACCTTATAGAGGTTGCACAGGCAGTCCAACTCATCCAGAATGGCAAATCAATATGTGCCATTGCCAAAAGGTTTGCCGTGTCTCCCAGCACAATCTCAAGAGCATGGAGGAGATTCCAGGAGACAGGCAGTTACTCTAGGAGAACTGGACAGAGCTGTAGAAGGTCCTTAACATCAGCAGGACTGGTTTCTGTTCCTTTGTGCAAGGAGGAACAAGATGAGCACTGCCAGAGCCCTACAAAGCAAACTCCAGCAGGCCACTGGTGTGAATGCCTCTGACTAAACAATCAGAAACAAACTTGATGAGGATGGCCTGAGAGCTCGACATCCTCTAGTGGGCCCTGTGCTCACTGCCCGACACTGTGGAGCTCGATTGGCATTTCCCACTGAACACCAGAATTGTCAGGTCCGCCGCTGGCACCCTGTGCTTTTAACAGATGAGAGCAGGTTCACCCTGAGTACGTGACAGACATGGAAGGGTCTGGAGAAGTTGTGGAGAACGTTATATTGCCTGTAACATTGCTCAGCATGACCGGTTTGGTAGTGGGTCAGTGATGGTCTGGGGAGGTATATTAATGGAGGGACGCATAGACCTCTACAGGCTGTACAATGCCACCCGGACTGCCATTAGGAATCGGGATGAAATCCTTGGACCCATTGCCAAACCCTTAGCTGGTGCATTGGGTCCTGGGTTCCTCCTAGTGCACGAAAATGCCTGGCATAATGTGGTGAGAGTATGCAGCCAGTTCCTGGAGAATGAAGGAATTGATACCATTGAATGGTCCCACGCTCGCTTGACCTAAATCCAATAGAACACCTCTGGGACATTTTATTTTGGTCCACCTAAAGCTGCTAGGTTGCACCTCAGTCTGTTTAGGAGCTCAGTGATGCCCTGGTCCAGATCTGGGAGAAAATACCTCAGGACACCACCCGTCGTCTCATTAGGAGCATGCCCTGATGTTGTCAGGCATACATACAAGCATGTCGGGGGCATACAAACTACTGAGTACCATTTTGAGTTGCTGCAATGAAATTTCATCAAAAAGGACTATTGAAATCAAATAAACCTTGTTATTTTTTGGCAATAACATGGTGTGTGCAGATTTCTGACAGTCACGCCCCTTTAGCCTGTGTCTTAGAATAAGAGGGAGGTGAAGCCTCCATTAATCTACATGTAATAGCCGGCCCCCATTGTGTTTAGCTGGTTAGTGGGCATGGAGGTGGAAGGTGGGAGTGGGCTGTCATTTACAACTGTGTATACGCCCACATGTGTGACTCAATAGCATAGAAACTCGTGGAAAACGAAGCATGTTCAGAGCTGCCAATTGTGCTCTGCAAAATCCCTAGCTGAATTGGGTACCTGGACTGAAGGTGGAGATAGAGAATAGCCTGATCAACCATTTTTTTTGCAGAATACAGAACCTATCTCATAGTGACTGAGTGAGTATAAACAGCATGTAATATGGCGTTCATTGATAGTTTTTTTATTATGTGGGTTTAGTGATACTTTAAGCTGGCCTTACATGAATAGATTTTGGTTTGATCGTTTGTAGAAAAATAATTTATCAGAACCTTTTTTTTTTTTTTTTTTTTTGCCATTCATTAATTTCATTTAGATCTGCTATTTGAATTTACACTTTTTCCTGAATGAAAAACCACAAATGCATCATACATAATAGGGGGAGTGCAACTGGGGGTATCAATGGGGGAGAAGGATCTGGGTGTTCTGGTAGATCATAAGCTTAACAAAAGCATGCAATGCAAAGCTGCAGTTTCCAAAGTGAGCAAAATACTTTCTTGTATTTAGAGAGGTATGGACTCCAGAGAAAGAGATATAATTTTTCTCCTGTACAAATCATTAGTAAGACCTCATCTGAAACATGCAGTTCAGTTTTGGGCACCAGTTCTCAAAAAAGGATATTGGGGAACTGGAGAAAGTGCCGAGAAGGGCAACCAAACTGATAAGAGGCATGGAGGAACTGAGCTATGAGAATAGATTAGAGGAACTGAATTTATTCTCTCTTGATGAGATTAAGGGGGAATATGATCAGCATGTACAAATACATAAGGGGTCAAATTATTCACTTTAAAGTGGTGTTCCAGCTAGAGAAAACAAAAAATAAAAGTCAGCAGCTACAAATACTGTAGCTGCTGACTTTTAATATATAGACACTTACCTGTTCAGGGAGCCCGCGATGTGGGCACCAAAGCCGATTTTTGGATCGGCTGCCGGGTGCTGCCGCGGCCATTCGTTGTAGGGGAAACCGACCGGCTTTCTAATTGGCCCGGATGCGGGGGAGGAGTAAAGGGGCTGAATTTTCCCAATACAGTAAAACTGCACATTTTAGAATAGTCTTTTATTGTGGCCAGCGCAAGGCACACCTGTGCAATATTCATGCTGTCTAATCAGCATCTTGATATGCCACACCTGTGAGGTGGATAGATTATCTCCGCAAAGGAGAAGTGCTCACTAACACAGATTTAGACGGATTTGTGAACAATATTTGAGCGAAATAAGCCTTCTGTTGTGTACATAGAAAAAGTCTTAGATCTTTGAGATCAGCTCATAAAAAATGTGGGCAAAAACAAAAGTGTTGCGTTTATAATTTTGTTCAATACATATATATATACTGTATATATATATATATATATATATATAAAGGTATTAAGGGAAAAAGGTATTTGATCCCCTGCTGATTTTGTAGGTTTGCCCACTGACAAAGAAATGATTAGTCTATAATTTTTAGGTAGGTTCATTTAAACAGTGAGAGACAGAATAACAACAAAAATTTCCAGAATAACACATTTCAGGAAAGTTATAAATTGATTTGCATTTTAATGAGTGAAATAAGTATTTGATCCCCTCTCAATTAGCAGGATCTCTAGCTCCCAGGTGTCTTCTATACAGGTAACGAGCAGAGATTAGGAGCATTCTCGAAAAGGGAGTGCTCCTAAACTCAGCTTGTTACCTGTATAAAAGACACATGTACATAGAAACAATGAATCAGATTAAATCACTCCACCATGGCCAAGACCAAAGAGTGGTCCAAGGATGTCAGGGACAAGATTACACAAGGCTGGAATGGGTTACAAGACCAAGCAGCTTGGTGAGAGGATGACAACAGTTGGTGTGATTATTCCCAAATAGAAGAAACACAAAATAACTGTCAGCCTCCCTCGGTCTGGGGCTCCATGCAAGATCTCACCTCATGGAGTTTCAATGATCATGACAACGGTGAGGAATCAGCCCAGAATTACACGGGAGAATCCAGTCATTGATCTCAAGGCAGCTGGGACCATAGTCAGCAAGAAAACAATTGATAACAAATTACGCCGTGAAGGACTGAAATCATGCAGCACCTGCAAGGTCCCCCTAATCAAGAAAGCTCATGTACAGGCCCGTCTGAAGTTTGCTAATGAACATCTGAATGATTCAGAGGAGAACTGGGTTGGGGTCAGATGAGACCAAAATCAAGCTCTTTAGAATCAACTCAACTCTCTGTGTTTGGAGGAGGAGGAAGGCTGCCTATGACCCCAAGAACACCATCACTACCGTCAAACATAGAGGTGGAAACATTATGCTTTGGGGGGTGTTTTCTGCTAATGGGAAAGGACAACTTCACCGCATGAAAGGGGCAATGGACGGGGCCATGTACCGTCAAATCTTGGGTGAGAACTTCCTTCCCTCAGCCACTGCATTGAAAATGGGTCATGGATTCCAGCTGACAATAACCTCAAACACACGGCCAAGGCAACAAATGAGTGGCTCAAGAAAAAGCACATACAGGTCCTGGATCGGCCTAGCCAGTCTGCAGACCTTAATCCCAAAGAAAATATGTGGAGGGAGCTGAAGGTTCAAGTTACCAAACGTCAGCCTCGAAACCTTAATGTCTACAAAAAGAAGTGGGACAAAATCCCTCCTGAGATGTGTGCAAACCTGGTGGCCAACTACAAGAAACGTCTGACCTCTGTGACTGCCAACAAGAGTTTTGAAACCAAGTACTAAGTAATGTTTTGCGAAGGGGTGAAATAGTTAGATACCCCAATAGATATGCCCTGTTGTGTGATGTTGGGGAAACCAGTCAGGGACCAGCATTGCTGGAGCAGAGTGACGCCCCTAGCTGCCAGGGGAAGAACTCCTCCAGTGAGGCTGGGAGAAAGGGAAAGGAAAGACAGGTGCTGGTGGTAGGGGACTCAATTATTAGAAGGACAGATAGTGTAATCGGTGACAAAGACCGTGTGTGCCGAACAGTCTGTTGTTTGCCGGGCGCTCGGGTTCGGCACATCGCGGATCGGGTGGACAGATTATTGGGTGGGGCTGGGGAAGACCCAGCTGTCATGGTACACGTGGGTACCAATGACATAGGCAGAGGAAGACGGAGAGTCCTAAACGATTTCAGGGACTTAGGCGCTAAGTTGAGGACTAGGACCTCCAATGTAGTATTTTCCGAAATACTACCTGTACCTCGAGCCACACCAGAGAGGCAGCGGGAGATTAGGGAAGTTAACGAGTGGCTGAGGAGCTGGTGTAGTAAGGAGGGTTTCGGGTTCCTGGAGAACTGGGCTGACTTCTCAGTCGGTCACCGGCTCTTTTGTAGGGACGGATTGCACCTAAATGGGGAGGGTGCAGCCGTACTGGGTGCGAGGATGGCCAAAAAGCTAGAGGGGCTTTTAAACTAGGGAATGGGGGGGGAGGGTACAGATGTAGAATTAGCCAGTGGAAAGCAAGTTGCAGAGGGCAGAAATGGGGGCACTAGCGGTAGGGTGTACGGAGCTCCTATACCCAGGATGGGTATGGGGAAAAATCAGGAGGGCAACCTAAAAACATCAAATGAGGATATATGTAGCCGCTCAAAATTAAGAGGTTTGTATACCAATGCCAGAAGCCTGGCCAACAAGATGGAGAGCTAGAGCTGCTGTTGTTGGAGGAGGACTTAGATTTTGTGGGGATAACTGAGACTTGGTTTGACAGCTCTCATGACTGGATGGCGACCATTCAGGGATATTCCCTTTATCGCAGAGATAGAGAGGGTAAAAAAGGAGGAGGGGTATGTCTGTATATTAAGAACAGTGTGCAGGTAAATATGAGGGATGATATTAATAATGGAGCTAAGGACGGGGCAGAATCCCTATGGGTAGAGCTTCAAAGGGAAGGCACAGTGGGGAAGGTAATATTGGGCGTATGCTATAGGCCCCCCAACCTGAGGGAGGAGGGGGAGGCGGACCTCATTTTACAGATAGGATTGGCAGCAAGGATGGGAAATGTCATTATAATGGGGGACTTTAATTATCCAGATATAGACTGGGCAGATGGAACCGCGCATTCGGCCAAGGCTAGGCAGTTCCTAAATATCTTGCAGGACAATTTCATGGGTCAGATGGTGAATGCACCGACAAGAAACAATGCGGTACTTGACCTACTGATTACCAACAATACAGACCTGCTCACGGATATAGAAATACGGGAGAACTTAGGAAACAGTGACCATAGGTCAATAAGTTTCAGTATTAATTATAGTAATAGGAAGCAGAGGGGTAATTTAAGGACACTGAATTTCAAAAGAGCCAATTTCCCAAAACTGCGCTCGCTGCTAGAAAATATCAATTGGGATAGAACCCTGGGAACAAAGAACACGGAGGAAAAATGGGAGTGCTTCAAGAGCATACTTAACAAGGGGATTGACCAGTGTATTCCAAAGGGAAATACATTTAAAAGAGCAAAATTAAACCCTGGGTGGCTAAACTCCAACATAAAAATGCATATTAGTGCTAAAGGAAAGGCTTTCAAAAAATACAAGGCTGAGGGGTCATTGGCAGCATTTAAGCATTACAAAGAGTGTAATAAGAAATGTAAAGATGAAATCAGGGCGGCTAAAATAGAACACGAGAGACATATAGCGGAAGAGAGTAAAAAGAACCCCAAGAAGTTCTTTAAGTATATAAACAGTAAGAAAGCGAGGTCAGAACACATTGGCCCCATAAAAGATGACAAAGGAAATATGGCCACTGAGGACAGGGAAAAGGCGGAACTGTTAAATAATTTCTTCTCTTCAGTCTTCACAAAAGAATCGGGGGGCTACACGAACCCAGCTTGTAAGGTCAATCTAAACAACACACCTCAGGAAGTGCCGCCATGGCTAACAGAAGACAGACTTAGAACTAAACTTGAGAAACTTAACATAAATAAATCACCGGGACCGGATGGCTTGCACCCGAGGGTTCTTAAAGAGCTCAGCCAGGTGATTGCCAGACCATTATTCTTGATCTTTAAGGATTGTTTACAGACAGGTATGGTGCCAGCAGATTGGAAAAAGGCCAACGTAGTACCAATATTTAAAAAGGGGCCGAGGTGTATCCCGGGTAACTATAGACCTGTCAGCCTAACATCTGTAGTCTGCAAGATTTTGGAGGGGATGTTAAGGGACCACATACAAGACTTTAGTAATGAAAACAATATAATTAGTAGTAATCAGCATGGATTTATCAAAAATCGTTCTTGCCAAACCAATCTATTAACCTTCTACGATGAAGTGAGCTGCCATCTAGATAAAGGTAAGCCAGTGGATGTGGTGTATCTGGACTTTGCAAAGGCCTTTGACACCATTCCCCACAAACGCTTACTGTACAAACTAAGGAAGGTAGGTATGGACCATAAGGTGAGTACCTGGATAGAGAACTGGCTCCAGGGGAGAGTCCAGAGGGTGGTGATTAATGGGGAGTACTCGGATTGGGCGGGGGTGGAAAGTGGGGTCCCCCAGGGTTCTGTCCTGGGGCCAATCCTGTTTAATTTATTCATAAATGATCTAGAGGAGGGGATATCGAGTACAATCTCAGTATTTGCGGACGATACTAAACTAAGCATGCCAATATCTTCTATACAGGATGTGGAAACCTTACAAGCGGACCTAAACACAATAACGGGGTGGGCAACTACATGGCAGATGAGGTTTAATGTTGATAAATGTAAAGTAATGTACTTGGGGGCCAGAAACCAGAAAGCAAGCTACTCACTAGGGGGGGAACCTCTGGGGGAGTCTAGGATGGAAAAAGACTTGGGGGTACTGGTAGACAACAGGCTTGGCAGTGGCATGCAATGCCAAGCAGCTGCAAGCAAAGCCAACAGAATATTGGGATGTATAAAAAAGGGGATTCACTCCAGAAATAAAGAGATTATTCTCCCGCTCTACAAGACTCTGATCCGGCCACATCTGGAGTATGCTGTCCAGTTCTGGGCACCGGTCCTCAGGAAGGATGTGCTGGAATTGGAAAGAGTCCAGAGAAGGGCAACAAAAATAATTAGGGGAATGGAGGACATCAGCTATGAGGAAAGACTGCAAGCACTGAACCTATTCTCTCTAGAGAAGAGACGTTTGAGGGGGGATATGATATCAATGTACAAATACTGTACTGGCGACCCTAGCGTAAGGAACAAACTATTCAGAGTAAGGAAATACAACAAGACACGTGGCCACTCACTAAAACTAGAGGAAAGGCGGTTTAACCTTAAAATGCGTAAGGGGTTCTTCACTGTAAGGGCGGTAAGGATGTGGAATTCTCTTCCACAAGCAGTCGTATCAGCAGGGAGCATTGATAGTTTCAAAAAACTATTAGATGGGCACGTTAAAGACCACAACATACAGGGGTATACAATGTATGGTTAAAAGCAAACACACACACACATCATAGGTTGAACTGGATGGACTGATGTCTTTTTTCAACCTCACTAACTATGTAACTATGTAACTCATTCAAATGCTAATCATTTTATAACTTTTTTGAAATGCGTTTTTATGGATATTTTTGTTGTTATTCTGTCTCTCACTGTTAAAATAAACCTACTGTTAAAATTATAGACTGATCATTTCTTTGTCAGTGGGCAAACATACAAAATCTGCAGGGATCAAATTATTTTCTCCCTCATTGTATATCTTATAATCATAGAAATATGACATTTAAAAGAAGCTTGTAAAAGTCAAATCAAGGATTAATTTAAAGTGAACATTATACTATTTCAATAATTTTTAATGACGGTTTATAGCAATACAAATAAGAACAATGCGCAAGGTAGATACAGGAGCAACTTTCCATTGAATGTAAGGAACAATACAGTTCAATGTAACATGACTAAGAATTTCAGTAGCATACAAGAATAGCATTGTAAATTTATATTCTTTTTTAAAACATTTTTTGCAAAATTTAAGCCATAACAGGTAGGGTGTATTATCAGTAACTGTCAGTAACATAGGTTCAGTCAATCAATTTTCTTTGGGCACAAGTATATTGCTGTGCCTGAACATTGTAACCATGGTAAGTAAACATTAACTTAATAAACTAGTAAGTAGTAAGGTAAAGTCTACCATAACCCACAAGTCACCTGGCAAACAGTAACAGTAAATAAGATCAATAGATCTTATTTACAAACCCAATTCCAAAAAAGTTGGGACACTGTACAAATTGTGTGTAAAAAAGGAATGGACTAATTTACAAATCTCATAAACTTATATTTTATTCACAATATAATATAGATAACATATCAAATGTTGAAAGTGAGACATTTTGAAATGTCATGCCAAATATTGGCTCGTTTTGGATTTCATGAGAGCTACACATTCCAAAAAAGTTGGGACAGGTAGCAATAAGAGGCCGGAAAAGTTAAATGTACATATAAGGAACAGCTGGAGGACCAATTTGCTACTTATTAGGTCAATCGGCAACATGATTGGGCATAAAAAGAGCCTCTCAGAGTGGCAGTGTCTCTCAGAAGTCAAGATGGGCAGAGGATCACCAATTCCCCAAATGCTGCGGCGAAAAATAGTGGAGCAATATCAGAAAGGAGTTTCTCAAAGAAAAATTGCATAGAGTTTGAAGTTATCATCATCTACAGTGCATAATATCATCCAAAGATTCAAAGAATCTGGAACAATCTCTGTACGTAAGGGTCAAGGCCAGAAAACCATACTGGATGCCCGTGAACTTCGGGCCCTTAGACGGCACTGCATCACATACAGGAATGCTACTGTAATGGAAATCACAACATGGGCTCAGGAATACTTCCAGAAAACATTGTCGGTGAACACAATCCACCGTGCCATTCGCCGTTGCCAGCTAAAACTCTACAGGCCAAAAAAGAAACCATATTTAAACATGATCCAGAAGCGCAGGCGTTTTCTCTGGGCCAAGGCTCATTTAAAATGGACTGTGGCAAAGTGGAAAACTGTTCTGTGGTCAAACGAATCAAAATTTTAAGTTCTTTTTGGAAAACTGGGATGCCATTTCATCCAAACTAAAGAGGATGAGGACAACCCAAGTTGTTATCAGCACTCAGTTCAGAAACCTGCATCTCTGATGGTATGGGGTTGCATGAGTGAGTGTGGCACGGGCAGCTTACACATCTGAAAAGGCACCATCAATGCTGAAAGGTATATCCAAGAACAACATATGCTCCCATCCAGACATCATCTCTTTCAGGGCAGACCTTGCATTTTCCAACATGACAATGCCAGACCACATACTGCATCAATTACAATATCATGGCTGCGTAGAAGAAAGATTCGGGTACTGAAATGGCCAGCCTGCAGTCCAGATCTTTCACCCATAGAAAACATTTTGCGCATCATAAAGAGGAAGATGCGACAAAGAAGACCTAAGACAGTTGAGCAACTAGAGGCCTGTATTAGACAAGAAGGGGACAACATTCCTATTCCTAAACTTGAGCAACTTGTCTCCTCAGTCCCCAGACGTTTGCAGACTGTTATAAAAAGAAGAGGGGATGCCACACAGTGGTAAACATGGTCTTGTCCCAACTTTTTTGAGATGTGTTGATGCCATGAAATTTAAAATCAACGTATTTTTCCCTTAAATTATACATTTTCTCAGTTTAAACATTTGATATGTCATCTATGTTGTATTCTGAATAAAATATTGAAATTTGAAACTTCCACATCATTGCATTCTGTTTTTATTCACAATTTGTACAGTGTTCCAACTTTTTTTGGAATCGGGTTTGTACATATATGATTTATATGGATCTGAAATGATAACATCTTAAAGGGGAATTCCACTGTTTTTGACAAATACCCTGCCCCCACTTCCTTCAGACCTCACCGTACCGAGGTACGTCAGAAGTTCAGCCCCCTCCTCCCCCCTCCTCCTTCCTCTGCTTCCAGACCAGTAACCAAATGCAGCATGCTTAGAGCATGCACAGTAGGGACCTGGCCGTGAAGCCGCAAGGCTTCACAGCTGGGTTCCCTTACTGGAAATGGCGGGGGCAGCATACGACAGCCAATGAAAACATCGGTTGCGGTGCCGACATCGCTGGATTCCAGGACAGGTAAGTGTCCTTATATTAAAAGTCAGCAGCTACAGTATGTGTAGCTGCTGACTTTTAATTTTTGGACATTTTTTTTTTGCTTCCCTTACTTCTGATGGGAAATTGTGGCAACCTATCAAAAGAACACGAGGGGGTTTTGGTAGAAGAGAGGTGGTGCCAAGCTACTCTTAGCTTAAGGGAAATGTTAAGGTTTACATGTAGTATATCAGTTGTCTGCTGACTTTCTGAGTAGGTGATTTCTGCTTATGAAAGGTTTCATCATATGCTCAGTTTGTGTTGCCGAGTGTCAGGTGTACTTAGCCTTCTAGGTTGCACCTTGGCTACTTTAGGCTGTAGGAGGAACTTTGAAGCCATGGAACTCCAAGGTGACTTTTGAATCTTTTTTATTTGACATTACTGAGTACATTATATCTTACTCTACACCATTTACAACCAAGACATGTCCGTTCTATATCCAGCAGTATATTACCTCAATAAAAGTTATGAGTTCCGTTAAAGAACATTTTCAAAATAATTCCGGACATGAAAGGCCTGATTAGTCTCTGCCATCCTTATTCAAGGAAAGCTTTAGCAAGCTAAAATGACAAAATAATGTAAAGGACAACTCTACTGAAGACAGAATTTATTCAAATTGTTCATTATTCAAATCACATAGAAAACCAGTGAATTATCACACCTAGCATGCTGAGGCTGCTTTGTGCCATTTAATATAATAGATTTGCATAATAGAGTTTATCTTTAGCCCTTTAAGCAGTTCCTCGCAATGCCAAGAATGCTGGCTTGCTATTACCAAGCAGGTTTTGAAATTAGCCTCTGTAAGGGAGAGCATTTCCTCTCTCTCAGCATAAAGAATATAAAACAAATCCAGTGATTGCTCCGTCATAATTCAGTATGATGTCTTGACACATTGGAAGTGTGTCACATCCATTCACATGAAAGCAAACAATTTTAAGTCTTTAATAATACAAAAAAGAAGAAATGTGCTCAAACTAAAATAGACTGCAACATCAACACGGAAAGCCACTAGATAACAGAATGTCACATTCACCTACTAATCCATAGAAACTGTTACAGTGCTCAAACTGTAATTCTATATTCAGCTTTACTGGGTTCAGTGTAAAAGATGCAATGGTTTTCAAGTCTTATAATTATGGACCCATTGTAGGCTTTGTACACAAGAACTTCAGCTTGTATACGAGCAGTGGGTACAGGAAACTGTTAGCTTTCAGGAAGCTTTAAGTAGCTTTTCTAAGCCTAAAGTCCTTGCAGTTAGGGAATGGTAAAAACAGATGGTTAAGCTGTATTTTTACCACCTCTCAACTACCCAACCTAAACTGCCAAGGAATCTGTATGGGTGCATACACATGCAAATTCAGCCAACAATTTTACCCCTCCAATTCATAGGGGCAATATTGCTCACCAAAAGTAACCCATTCAATAAATGGGGCCACACTGAAACTACTTTCAACATATCGCCACCTCAGTGTGTGGTCAGAGCCAAGTATTGGGACCCAGAGAGGAGAGAATTCACACATATAGTAATGTATATTATTACAGTTTGTAGTAATGTATATTATCAAACCGGCCAAACTGGCAAAGCAGCACTTACAGAGAGAGTTAGCAGAGAATATCCGGGAACAACTTATGATGCTGACAACATCTTACAGAGGAGGTGGCTGGAAGGTGATCTGGTAACAAGGCAACTGGATCGGAAGGGCTACTAACCTCAGCACAGGTAAACAGTCCCTACTCTCTCGTTCCTCCACTGGAACCTTTCCCTGTCCCTAATCAGCAGGTTCCGTCCCTGACATAGCCACTTCGCAAATAAATCTATTTATTAGCACTGCCCACACTAAAGATGGCTGCTGAGATCATTTAGGGCATTTGGGTCCAATCAGACAGCTGTTCTTCTGATGACACCTATAGTAGACACCCCCCTTCCTCTGCTCTCTCTGCATGGTGGATGTCAAACAGCGCTACCTGTGCAGGGAGGCCGAACTGCACCTGCCTACAAGTGTCTGTCAAGTGGTCTCTGAAAAGCAATCCACTGCTGATTACAGAGGGCAACTCAGAGCCCTTAAAGAAGAAATTATCCTTTCAGTGCTCCCCTCCAGTGATGTGACCTCCGCAAGCTCCTTTGCTTGCCATGACATCTTCCACCCAGCTTCTTCTTTGTTCAGGGATTTCACACATATTGATTGGCCAGGTCAAGATGATATAAATATCATGCCTAGGCACAGGAAATCATTCATACTGGCACTGAGGTGTGCCAAGATTAACAAGCTCAGTGTATATTCTAGAGCAGTGATGGCAAACCTTGGCACCCCAGATTTTTTGGAACTACATTTCCCTGATGCTCATACACTCGGCAGTGTAGTTAAACATCATGGGAAAAATAGTTCCAAAACATCTGGGGTGCCAAGGTTCGCCATCACTGCATCTTGCATAGACACAAGAAACCTTTATTGTAGAGACATGCCTGCAATAAAAATCCTTCCTGCTGTAAGGTTTTTACATGTAGGGCTAAGTTTCAGTTTAAAGAAATGTGGATAGTATTTTAGTATATATTTTCTTCGGCTAAAAAAAAGATATATTTTAAACATATTTTTTAAAGGTAAATATGAAATATTTCATATTAATATTGTGCATTCTCCTTTTGATCCAAAAAGGTGAGGCTTTAAGGTCATGATGATACATTAGAATCTGTCACTAGATTGTCACTTATGTTCTTCTACAGTCAGTTGAGAAAGTAAGTATACTCTTTAGAAATTTTTGACGTTTTTAACATTATTGAACAGGCAAACATTAGATTTTCATTCAAACAGGTAAAGTAATATACTTGAACAAATGAAGCTCAAAACTGACATGGCATATTTATTCTTATAATCTAAATTAATGAGAATGCAGATTTGTGTGCAGCCTCACATTAACTTGCACTTCAAATTCATGAAATTAGAATCAGGTATTCTAGATTAGATGCCAATGATTAGAACCTCCTTAGGGAGAATGCAGGTGGAATCTGTCCTATTTAAACATCAGATATCTAGGGTTGGGGATTTTATTTGCTATTAACATGTGTGGTGTCATCATGCCCAGATCAATAGAGCTGTCTAAGCCCCTGAGAAAGAAAGCTGGAAATGAAAAGACCACCGAATGATTATACATTGCAAAGAAAATATACTACAAGTGGCATAGATGTCAAATAACTGCTAATATGTAGAGGATGGGTGACCCAGCAAATTCCAGTAACCCCAACATTTCATAGCAGTATTTGGAAGTAACTTTTGCAACTGTTAGTGTCACATGCATCTAAAGTCACAATGAGATCATTTAACTTCTAAGGGAGGTGCCAGGAAATAGTCTTTGCTGTCCAGTAAGAACATTCTAGTGAGACTATAGTTTGCCACTGAACATATACAAGACCAGGCCTGGACTTTGCAGTGGGTCGATTTATTTTTTTTTTTTTTTTTTTTTGGCCTTAGTAGCAATAAATAAGACAGCAGTTCATGAAAAGAACCTCATATAAACTGGAAAGCATGTGGGGAAATGTTATAGGAAAGGGAAAAGCAGGAAGCACTACCTGAGTGTAATATTAGTGTAAATGGTTTAATAGCAAATTATATAACACTCACAGGAAAGATAAACAGCTCATCTGGTAAAATAGTGTTACTCTGGTCTCTCCTGGCGTCTTTCAAACTGCATCCACAAGCTGCTGGGGTGGAGAGGAGTCCGTAGCACAACCTGTGGTCACCAGGAAGTTGATCAGAAACAGCATGGAACACTCAGACATGATGTCACAGGAAGCAGGAAGATAGCCTGGAACACTGTACTGAAGAGACAGGCTACATGCTCAGAGCTTCAGCTCCTTCAACAGGCCTAATGAGTTAGGTGACAAGTTAGGCCTGTAGAAGGAGCTGAAGCTCCAAGTGTGTAGCCTGCCCCTTCAGTACAGTAACCCCGGCCGTCTTCCTGCTTTCTGTGACATTGGCATAATTTCAGTGTGTTCCATGCTGGTTCTGATCAACTTCCTGGTGGCCACAACAGGATGTGCTGTGGACTCCTCTCCACCCAGCAGCTTGTGGATGCAGTTTGAAAGATGCCAGGAGAGACCAGAGTAACGCTATTTGACCAGATGAGCTGTTTTTAACTTCTATTCTGTGAGTGTTATGTAATTTGCTATTAAACCATTTACACTAATGCTTCCACTCAGGTGGCGCTTCCTGCTTTTCCCTTTCTTGCTTCATCCTACAGAGTCATTTTTCTCTGAGGATAGCTGCCACCATTTCGTTTTATTAGAGGTATACACTTTATATGGATTTAAGGACTTTATACTCAAGTTGAATTACCTATGGACTATTTTAAATGTGCAATATTATTTATGGATGCACTTTGTGCCAGTAGTTACTGTTTTTTTTTTGTATGGAAATGTTACATTTTGGGGTTGCTTTGCTGTTTCAGGGTTTGGGCTGCTTGCAGTCATTAAGTCAATTAGGAATTCTGCAATATATCAAAGCGTGCCTTGATAAGAATGCTTAAAGTGCTCTGAAAATGGCAAACAAAAGGTCTGAAAGTCCAAAAGCTTTTAATATTGATATTTGTTCACAAACAACACAGAACAGCTAATATGTTTTGTGGGGTCAAAGATATCCCTCCTTCCTCTGGGATAACTATAATATAAGGATTTAAGGGCTCTGAAGTTGATTACCAGGGTTTAATTGTTTGCTACACAAAATATCAGATATGACAAAGATCAGTAGATCAATGAATCAGCAAAGACCTTCAGGATATAATCTTCAAATCTGAGCCCCCTGCTTTTAGGTGGAATTGCAGGCCACACTCTCACCTAATCTAGCTTAACTTACTAAAGTAAATAACAATGACTCACAGTTCTTTGGCAAAGAAAAGGCAGCGGCACTCTTTATTGGTTTAATATAAATGAAATCATGAACATTTAATTGCTTGTATAAAAACCACTCAAATACCGAAATAACTTATAATTGCTCAGTTCTAAACAACTCGAGCAACAATAAACATAAATTACCATATGAAATACAACGTTCCCCCTGGGATACCAGGGTGACCCAACCACACAAAGGTGCTCGCGACAAGGGAGGGGGGGCGGGGAACTTTTCTCTTCTTGCTCTTCGGTGCAAAGGGAAGCACTCCAGACCGAACCAGACTTATATAGCCTCTGGTCCAGCCACTAGAATGTTCCCTAACACTTGATTGGCTGATACCTGTTACCTAGGCCCAGGTGAACAATGAACCTCTTAATAGGCTTATTCTAACCCACATAAACCTTTTGACTCCATTTAAACAGAAACTGGCAAAATGGGGTGGCCACAATCCCACACAAGTGGCCACATACTGTGCCTACTTTTATATGGAATTGTAGGCCACACTCTCACCTAATCTAGCTTAACTTACTAAAGTAAATAACAATGACTCACAGTTCTTTGGCAATATATTGGTTTAATATAAATGAAATCATGAACATTTAATTGCTTGTATAAAAACCACTCAAATACCGAAATAACTTATAATTGCTCAGTTATAAACAACTCGAGCAGCAATAAACATAAACTACCATATGAAATACAACGTCCCCACCAGCCGGGCTTGAGCATCAAGGACGGCCCTGCCCCACCACCGCAGCCCTTTCAATACCATACTGTAGTCCCAAATTAAAGATATCGATCCCCACATCTGAAAAGTGAATACCATCTTGACGATAAAGCCCTTGAATACCACCTTCTATATCCACATGCCGGTAAGACAAGCCGCCAATAGTCGGCATAAACTTTTCCATGGCCCTATTCACCCTCTTCTTCATTTTTTCCATAACTTTCCTCTGAGACGAGGACAGCCAAGGAAGTCGAGGAACTATTTCTGAAAAGACCACTACTGTCCCTGGAGAGGAAAGAGAAAATAAATGTAAATCTCGATTTATCCTAAATAATAAGTCCAAAGTCTTAACATTTCCCAGGTCATTACCCCCAGCATGAACTATCAAGATTTATGGGGGAGGCTAAATCTGAAAAAGCCTAGACAGGGGAAAATAAAGCTGGTACCACTGAAGGCCTCTAATTCCTCTCCAAAACAACTTAAACTCCGGAGGTAGTGCTAAATTCGTACTGTAATTGCGTTGTGCCGCTCTTTTCCTTGCCCAATAAATGAAGGAGTGTCCCAAAATCCAGACTGTGCGCTGAACACCTGAAGGATTAAATAAACAAGTTAGGTCTCACATATAATTTAAAGCAATTAGATTTCCACCTTCCCATATTTTTTATCACCCCTTCCGAAAACCCTTTCCTAGCCACCTCAGAGGCTGCCCCTATCCGGAAAGAATGTGAGGAAAACCTAAAATTCTTTAAACCCAAACGCTCTAAGCATTTGGCGCAGTATGAAATCAAATTGATATTTTGTGAGCAGGGTGGAGTCCAGATGAATCAGAAAACGCCCACCACCCTCCAGTCTTACTCCCAAAAATTGTTTAACCAGTGCCAAAGGGCACACACCCCTGTTATATTGGGCTTTGAGGGTAACACCCACACCTCTCCCTGTAGCGTCCTTCTTTGAACGGCGTAACCAGATATGGATCACTTCCCGGCCTACCACCACATGATCATATAAAAGGCCTCCATCAGCCTTCTTTGATAAAGGTAGCAGCTCAGAAATGCGAAGTGCCCCAAAAAATGCCAAGGCGAAGGCCGTTCTGAAGAGCAGTGCTTCATAACTAGATTTACACACCGCAGATGTCACTCCGCAGATATCCACCAATAGCCCAATCGAACTAGGTCTCCTGCTATCCACCACTGCCACCGCCCTCCTATATCCCTTCAGCACCTGTTGCACCGAAAAATAAGCCGTGCATGCCTGAAAACTTTTTAGGCGGCAGAAAAAGGAAATGCCCGCCAGTGTTTTCGGCAGATAGCTGTATGACCAGTCCTGGTGCATCAAGGATGCTACAAACTCTAGCACTAAACTCTCCTCCGGGCGACCATCCATCCGGCCTTTCGCCTCTGTGAAAGCCAACCAGCTCCTCCAGGCAGCTGAATAGCTCGTCCAGGTTTTTGGGACCACTGATCCCACAATCGCTCTCCTGATTAGATCCCAACAATCTCCCATATATGGCTCTGGAATTCGGTACCTTCCTCATCCGCCTCTGGCAACAGTTGGCGAAAAAGGTCCATCTGAAACCGAGATAAGGCGTCGGCCAGATTATTCAAAACTCCCGGTGCGTATTTAGCCTTAAGCCATACATTAAACTGCAAACACAACAGGTCAACCCTTCTAAGCACTTTAATTACAAACATGGACTTTGAGGATAAACAGTTTACCGTGAACAAGACCCCTTTGTTGTCAGTCTCCACCAGAATCCGCCTATTCGCGAAGAACGCGCCCCATAGTTCCAAAGCCACTAATATCGGAAAAAGTTCTAACAGAACCACATTGTTAAATCCTCGCTCTTCCATGATTCAGGCCACTCAGCACAACACCAATGTGTCTGCCATATGGCACCGAAACCTTTAGAGCCCCCGCCGCGTCCGTAAACTGGCGAAAATCAGGAGCAAAAATGAAATCCGCTTGAAAAAATGAACGACCATTATTCTCGTCAAAAAAAATTCGGCCCAAACCAATAAGTCTTTCTTTAAGGCTCGGGTCACACTATTGCGATGCGGGAAGGCTGCGAATTCGCAGCCTTTTCCCGCATCGCACACGCACCCCCGGCAGTTCACACTGCCATATGCGATACGCTGGGGGTGTCAATGTAATCTTAACGACACCCCCAGTTTGATCGCATATCGCAGTGCGATCGTGCAGTTCGCACAGGATGGGATCGCACAAGTGTGAACCGCTGTGCGATCCGATCCTGATGCGGCTGCAAAAATGCCTCCTGTGCGTGTTTGCACCGGGTGCGATGCGAATTTAGCCATACAAACTGTATGGCTAAACTCGCACCGCACAGCTGATCGCATGTAATGTCGGAGCAGTGCGCTCCGACATTACATGCGAACCCGGCACTCGCATGAGTGTGAACCGGGTCTAAGGCTCTAGACAACCTAATATGGGTGAAGGGGGATTTCAAACCGGATGTAGAAAGATAAAGACGTCATGAAAAAACCCGACCCATGGGCATAATTCTGCATGCAAAAGCCAACAAACCAAGGAACGACTGCATTTCCTTCAAAAGGACCTTCTTCCTGGCCATAAAAAGCCTCAATTTCTCCACCTTATCTGCCGGCAAGCAGAACTCCATAAGATTGGTATCAATGTGAATACCCAAAAAGACCAAATCTGTAGCAGGCAAACAAGTCTTTTCTTCTGCCAGCGGAACCCCGAAATCCTCCGCAACCTTCCTAAAGATCTGCAATAAATTGAAGCAATCCTCCGAGCCTGGCGGACCCACAAACAAGAAATCATCTAAATAATGCATCACACCTACGCTACCCGACCGAACGAATACCACTCCAGTGCAAAAAAGTCCAGAACGCCTCAAAATATGAGCAAGACAGCGAACATCCCATAGGGAGGCTTTTATCGAAAAAATACAAGCCGTCCAGCTGGAAGCCCAGAGAATTAAATGCCAAAGGCGACATGGGTAAAAGTAAAAAGCGGACTTTATTTCCGCTTTCGTTAGCAATGCCCCCTGGCCAAAAGTTTTCATCTTAGCAATGGCTTCCTCAAACGTGGTATAAGACACTGAGCACAAATCCCTGTCAATATCATCATTAAGTGAATTCCCTGTCGGGTAGGAGAGATGGTGAATAACACGAAATTCATTTGGCTCCTTCTTAGGAACCACCCCTAACAGGGAAATACGAAAACTATCAAATGGCGGATGCTCAAAAGGACCTGCCACCCTGCCCAGCTCAATTTCTTTAATAATCTTGTCCCGAACCACCTGTGGTAAATTCTCAACAGACTTTAAAATATTAACGTCCTGGCACCCTTCCCCCGAAAAGAAAGGCAGAGGAAAGCCTTTCTCAAAGCCATCAGTGAGAAAACGCACTCTCTCCCTGTTTGGGTATTTGTCCAACCACGGACGCATTATTTCCAGCCTCACAGGTGTGCAGGCTTTTTGGAAAAATATCTTTCTGTGATTGGCCAGACCCTGAATTAGCATTTTTCCTAAAACACTGCTGGATGCGGGCCGGAGCAAGACGAACATTCGTGCTTATAGCGACAGGATGCGTTCCAACGACACTGACTTTCGTTAAACGCAAAACAGCAGCCTTTGCGATACGCTACACTCTGATTACTAGGCAGCGATTGCCTAGAAGAGATCTGTCTCTGGGGGGAAATCCAATTCAGCCAAAGGCCAACGTCTTTCATACCCCATTTTAGAGAGGGGCGGACGGACAGCTTTTGACGAAACAACTCGTCATAATTGTACCAGCCCAACCCCCCAAATGTGATAAAGGTGCTGGAACAAGCCCCCGCACCTCTCAGGGTGCCTTTCTGCCATCACCCCGGCGAATATGCAAAATGCTTGCAACCAGTTATGAAACGATCTAGGGGCCCCCCTGCGCCTCTCCTCCTCCTGCTTTTCCTCCCTCCTATCCATCCTAGCAGACAGCTCCCTGTGAGCAGGCAAAAGTGATAACATGTCAATGAAATCACCTTTCCATATCTTTTCTTTAACCCCCAAGCTCAGGTGGTAACCAAGAGGCGACATTTCACAAGGCATTGCATCTTTCATGCACACCTCTGGTACGCCACCCATCTGTAAGGGTGTTTGTAAAGAAAAGACATTAGAATCAGTGGATATACTTTGCTCAACATTACTTTGCAAACAGTTAATGCCAGGAGGAATAGAGACAGTGAGTGGACACAGCAGGTGAAAAAACAGGCTCACAGCTTAGCTGCTGCTTTACAGACAGAGGAGGAACAGAGCCAGAAGCAACATGAGAAAAGGATTTCACTAAGGATGACAAAGAGTTAATCAAAACAGATAGATCCTGCACATGTGATAACTCACCCACTGCTGGGGGCGAGACAGCGTGCTGTCCAGCCTGCTCCAGCAGCGCACCAGCAGCTGTTCCATTTGTCCCTTGCTGTGCTGTGGCAGAGCCTGCAGCAGGTGTCGCCCTGACAGACACAGGGATGGCTTGTGGTGGGGATGACACCCTCTCTCCACCTCCGGATCCGCCTGGAAGCTTTCCATCTGCCCTCCTCCGCCCCTTCTAGGAGACAGGGAGGCTCGTCTTCTTTTCTTTGAAGCTCGGCGCATGCGCGCCTGCGGTGTCTTCACCGCCATGACACCGCACGGCGGCTCTCCTGCTGATGTCCGCTCCGGCTGCTCAGGTGTCTTCTCCCTCTCCTCCTCACCCGTGTATGGCAACCTGGACTGCCTGCAGGCTGCTCTGACTTTATTTCCCCCAATGGGGGGGGGGGGGAGGTGGTGCTGACATTCACTACAGTCTGCTCTTGGTGAGTAACAGCTCGAGGCATATTCAAGTACAAAGAATTCCTGGCGCTGGAAACTGGATGATCAGAGGTCCCAAAACCTGTGGTGTCAAGCTGAATGGGATGGACGGCCATAGGTTAAGTGCCAATTAGTCCATGTCAGGGGTGCAGCTGTCCCATGCCCAGATCCAGCTGAGAAAGGTACAATAACACAACAAATTGATGGGGTTGAAAGCGCTCCCTAAAAACGATAACAGGTGGGCACTGGGGTCACAAGTGAAAGCTCATAATGATAAGTCACAAAGATAAGTCACAAATAATGTATGGCACATTTATTGAAAACTGGTGGAAATGCTGCTGAGCAGGATAAATCCAAACAATGAGGCAGTACCTGTTGTGGGAGCCAGGGGGGTGGATGGAAACGTCTCTCCAGCCTCTCAGATGGTTGTAACGCTCCTGCGTTTTACGTATGATGTGGATTTTCAGCTGCAGAAATATTCCACTTCAGTAGTCATGTAGAGAAACGCTGAGACACCATTCCCAACTCTCAATGACTCATCATGTGTGGATGATCTCAATTCAGCAAGTAAATACACACACTCAATAAGATGTTTCCTAGAGTGACTTATGTATATAGTAACACAGTGATGATAGGCTGAAGAGACAGGTTGGGTAGAGATGGTAGATGACAGACACTTGAAAGGAAATGTTCTTGAAAGTAAGATAGTAGCAGATGGGATGCAGATAGGTTTAGCAATCATGTATGGTAGTAGATGACAGAGTAGCAGGTGGACATACAAGAGAGATCAACCCAGTGCAAGAACAGGTGGTAGTAGGCTCAAGAGCTAGCAATCTTAGATAATGCAGATGTAGTAATAGTCCTTAGTATGCAGAGCTAGATAGTGTAAGCTTTAGTATAAAGGTTATAGAGGTTTCCCCTGTGGGGTACTTATCACTAATAGCAATGTAGCAGAGGAGAGGTTCGGCAAGAGCGGATGATCCAGTAGCGGGATACAGGGATCAGCGCAGCGTGGTTCCGACAGCGAGGTATGCTTGCAAGCATGTGAGCTTCAAGACAGGTTAGCATCAAGGCACAAAGCAGTTTGAACGAACACATGTGAGTGAGAGCCGGCGATCTAAATAGCCATCCAGTCCGGCGCTCAGTGATGACAGCATCAGTCTTAAAGTTGTATGCGCACCTTACCAAAAGAGAATGGTGGGGCGCATACACTTATGAAAGAGTAATTAGGGTACCCAAAGGTACCAGAACATTACAGTACCCCCCCCTTAAGGCCGGCTCCTGAAGGCCTCTGGAGCTGGTTTGTCTGGGTACTTCGCATGAAAATTGCGGATTAATCTAGAGGCATGTATGTCAGAGGTGTTTAGCCAGGTGTCGTCTTGGGGCCCATAGTTCTTCCATCGAACCAAGTACTGAAGTCTTCCTCTGTGGATACGAGAATCCAGAATCTCTTTTATCTCATATTCTTCTCCACCTTCAACTTGTACAGGAGGAGGAGGTGGGATAGTAGGCCTTATTCCTTGGTCAGGAACATGGGGCTTCAGTAGCGACACATGGAAAATGGGATGTATTTTGAGGTCTATTGGCAATGTAAGCTGTACTGCAGCTTTTCCAATAAGTTTCTTGATTGGGAAAGGTCCCAAGAACAGAGGTCCAAGCTTTTTGCTAGGGATTTTCAGTCTTAAATTTTTTGTTGAGAGCCAAACGAGGTCCCCGATAGCGTACTGAGGAGAAGGTCTTCTGCGAAGATCATAGTACTTCTTTTGTTGACTATGAGTGTGTGCAATGGTAGTATTAAGCAAACCCAGAGAGTCCTTTATTTGGGTAAGATTGTCTGAGGCTACTGGGTTATTTGAAGGAAGGATGCGTGGTGGAAGAATAGAGGGATGAAACCCATAGTTCAAGTAGAACGGACTCTGCTTGGTCGTACTGTGGGTTGCGTTGTTGTAGGCAAATTCTGCCAGAGGGAGAAGATCCACCCAATCATCCTGTTGGTAAGAAGTGTAACAACGTAAATATTGCTCGATGCATTGGTTGACTCTTTCAGTCTGTCCGTTGGTTTGCGGATGGTAAGGAGAAGTGAGCTTCCGCTCGATCCATAGTATGTGACATAGTTCTTGCCAGAACTTGGAAATAAATTGTGATCCACGGTCAGACAGAAGAGTTTTTGGGATACCATGTAACTTAAAGACATGTTTCATCAGGAGTTCTGCCGTTTGTTTGGACGAAAGTAGTCTGCGAATAGCAATAAAATGTGCCATTTTTGTCAGATGGTCCACTGACACTAAGATGGTATTAAATCCTTTGGAAGGAGGCAATTCCCCTATAAAGTCCAAGGACACAACTTCCCATGGAGTTTGGGGTATTGGTAGACTGCATAGTAAACCGGATGGTCTCGTAGTGTCAATTTTGGACCTGGCACAGACATTGCATGAAGAGACGAATTTTTGTATAGATGTTTTCATGTCAGGCCACCAGAATTGTCTGGTAATCAGATTAAGAGTCTTTGTCATACCCATATGTCCTGCCATAGGCACATCATGCGATAATTCCAAGATCTTGGTGCGTATGGTAGGTGGTATGTAAAGTTTGTCGTTGTAGTAGAGGAAGCCTTCTGCATCAGTATTTAGTTGTGGTGGGGGTGAATCCAAACTTATACCATGCAAAACCTCTTCCTTCAAGGAACGGACAACTCCAATAATGCGTTTGTGAGGTATTATAGGAACGGAAGGGATTTCGAAGTAGTTTTCTTCAGTTAGTCGTGATAGTGCATCCGCCTTTTTGTTCTTATCTGCAGGTGTGTAGGTCACTAGGAAGTTAAACCTTAGAAAGAATAGTGAGCATTGTACCTGTCGGTGAGAGAGAGTTTTGTTAGTCTGAAGATATTGGAGATTTTTATGGTCCGTGTATATAAGTATTGGTAATTGGGTGCCTTCGAGTAGATGTCGCCAATTCTCCAGAGCCAATTTTATAGCAAGCAGTTCCTTTTCACCCACGGGGTAATTTATCTCTGGACTGCTTAGGGATTTAGAAAAAAAGGCGACTGGATGAAGTGGTGAAGTGTGAGTTGGTCGTTGGGAGAGTATTGCCCCTACTGCCATGTTTGACGCATCTACTTCCAGAATGTATTGGAGGGATGGGTCTGGATGGCGTAATATGGGAGCAGAAGTAAACCTTGTCTTTAACAGGTGAAAAGCTTTATTTGCTTCATCTGACCATTTGAATGGTTTTTTAATGCTAGTGAGCTGTGTGAGGGGTCTCACAATGGCCGAGAAGTTTCTGATGAACTTCTTGTAGAAATTCGAAAATCCAAGGAATCGCTGTAGCGCCTTGCGTGTGGTTGGTGTAGGCCAATCCTGAATGCAGGATATCTTACTCATGTCCATCTCAATTCCTGTTTTGGATATGATGTAGCCTAGAAACAGTACCTCTTCTTTATGAAACAAGCATTTTTTCAGTTTCACATAAAGGTTGTGTGCAAGCAATCTCGATAATACTAGTCTTACATGTCTTATGTGTTCAGACAGGGATCGTGAATATATAAGTATATCGTCCAGATATACCACAACACAGACATCTAGTAAGTCTCTGAAAATATAGTTTATAAATCGTTGAAAAACTGCAGGGGCGTTGCATAGCCCGAATGGCATTACAAGATATTCGAACAATCCGTATCTGGTTCTGAATGCAGTCTTCCACTCGTGTCCAGCACGGATTCGAATGAGATTGTATGCTCCTTTCAGATCCAATTTTGAAAAATAGGTAGCTTCACGCACCTGCTCAATGAGCTCAGGGATAAGCGGTAGAGGATAGCGATCTTTTATTGTAATAGCATTCAATTGCCTATAGTCGATGATAGGCCTGAGACTTGAGTCCTTATTGCGGACAAAAAAGAGTCCTGCTGCTGTGGAAGAAGTGGAAGGTCTAATAAAACCTTTCTTCAAATTCTCATCCAAATAGTCTTTGAGATGGGAAAGTTCATCCTGTGAAAGAGGATAAACATGACCGAACGGCAATTTCCTATTTGGGAGTAGATCAATGCTACAATCATAGTCTCGATGGGGAGGTAGTGCTTGAGCATTTTTCTCAAGAAAAACCTCAGAGAGATCCTGATAACATAGTGGTGCAATCTCATCTGTCACCACAGACAGGATCTTCCCGAAAGACGGGAGGTTACACGTACCTTCGCAATAGCAAGAGAGGAAGGCCAGGGTCCGTTCCTTCCAATCTATGGTTGGTCGATGTGTGTGCAACCAGGGAAGTCCCAACACAATGGGAAAGTGGGGTGAAGGTATTAGATCGAAGTTAGTGGTCTCCATATGAGACCCGTTAGTAGTGACTAGGAGTGCCTGTGTCTGATCAGTGATCGGACCAGAGGATAAAGAAACACCGTTAATAAGACTTACTGAGACAGGTTTAAGTTTAGAAATAATAGGAACTTTATTTAAAGCAGCAAAACGTATGTCAATATAATTTCCACAAGATCCTGTGTCAATCATGGCCTTCGTAGTAATCCTGTTCTGGTCCCACTGTAATGTTAAGCAAACAGAAAGGTAAGGGTTAGTGATTGAAGTTGTCAATCCCCCTTGGAGGACATGTGAACACTCACCCTTCTTTTTGTAGACTAGGGGACAGACATTTATCTTGTGATCCGGGGATGCACAGTACAAGCAGAGATTACCAGATCGTCTTTTGGCTCTTTCCATAGTTGATAGAGGTGGGCGTATGGTTCCTACCTCCATAGGAACGGGGTCAACGGCCGAAATCCGAGAAGAACTGGATAATGGCATTCCCATTTTCTCAGCCTTTCTTTCTCGTAGTCTTCTATCTATGGTGATACTGAGTTGTATCAATGCATCCAGGGTTTTTGGCAGATCCGCTCGGGCGAGCTCGTCTTTAACGGCCTCTGATAGGCCAAGCCTAAATTGGGTTTTCAGAGATGCATCATTCCATTCTGAATCAAGGGTCCATCTCTTGAATTCTGCGACAAAGTCTTCTACAGGTCTCCTACCTTGTTTCAAGGATCTTAATTGAAGATCGGCAGTACTCTGCCTATTGGGATCATCATATAGGCTAGTGAGTTCTGCTAGGAACAAGGCATAGGAGTTGAGAAGCTGGTCGTTTTTCTCAAAAAGAGAGTCTGCCCAGGCCCGAGGATCGCCTGTTAGGTAAGAAATAATAGTACAAACCTTAATGTGATCAGTAAGGTAGGTACGGGGTTTTAGCAAGAAAAGTAACTCACATGCGTTTTTAAATTCGCGAAATTTTTTGCGATCGCCTGTAAATACCAAAGGAGGATTTATTTTGGGTTCAGGGGACTGAGCAGAGGTAAGTTGTGTCAGTCTAATTACCTGCTGCGACAGAGCCTGATTGTCTTCTTTTAATTCAGCAAGTGCGTGTATTAACGCAGTTACTTGCTGTTTTAATTGTGTCATCTGAGTGGTTATTTCTGCTGAATCCATTTGTGGTTCGTTCAATCTGTAACGCTCCTGCGTTTTACGTATGATGTGGATTTTCAGCTGCAGAAATATTCCACTTCAGTAGTCATGTAGAGAAACGCTGAGACACCATTCCCAACTCTCAATGACTCATCATGTGTGGATGATCTCAATTTAGCAAGTAAATACACACACTCAATAAGATGTTTCCTAGAGTGACTTATGTATATAGTAACACAGTGATGATAGGCTGAAGAGACAGGTTGGGTAGAGATGGTAGATGACAGACACTTGAAAGGAAATGTTCTTGAAAGTAAGATAGTAGCAGATGGGATGCAGATAGGTTTAGCAATCATGTATGGTAGTAGATGACAGAGTAGCAGGTGGACATACAAGAGAGATCAACCCAGTGCAAGAACAGGTGGTAGTAGGCTCAAGAGCTAGCAATCATAGATAATGCAGATGTAGTAATAGTCCTTAGTATGCAGAGCTAGATAGTGTAAGCTTTAGTATAAAGGTTATAGAGGTTTCCCCTGTGGGGTACTTATCACTAATAGCAATGTAGCAGAGGAGAGGTTCGGCAAGAGCGGATGATCCGGTAGCGGGATACAGGGATCAGCGCAGCGTGGTTCCGACAGCGAGGTATGCTTGCAAGCATGTGAGCTTCAAGACAGGTTAGCATCAAGGCACAAAGCAGTTTGAACGAACACATGTGAGTGAGAGCCGGCGATCTAAATAGCCATCCAGTCCGGCGCTCAGTGATGACAGCATCAGTTTTAAAGGTGTATGCGCACCTTACCAAAAGAGAATGGTGGGGCGCATACACTTATGAAAGAGTAATTAGGGTACCCAAAGGTACCAGAACATTACAATGGTGAAGGAGCCTGAGGGATCCGCGGCCTGAAGGTGGTGGGGGAAAGGCACAACCCCCCGTAGACCGAACCGGCCGCAGGTCCGCAGCAAGCCGGCGTCTCCTCGTTTCAGCTGTCCTGAGCGGCGCCGGCGGATGACGTCATCGGCAGATGACGATTGGCTCCTGTGAGTCCGTTCCTGGCTGCAATGCAGAGGGTAAAGGCAGCCTCACAGGGACTTAGAAAACACCACAACAGCGATCTCTTCCAGGAGATGGGGGAAGATAAAACACCACAAAGGGGAGGGTTGTGGAGATGATGGAGATTACATGTTTCGGGCCGAGCCCTTCGTCAGATCTCCATTGATATGGTGCAAAGGAATTTAAATAGAGGGGGAAGGAGGAGAAAGGAGAGACGTTGCCACCCCCCCTGGCTCTCCGCCTTCGCTCTCTATAAGCTGTTTCAGGAGGGACTCCATGCTGGCAGGTAGGCAGTATCAGCACCAGAACTTCCAGAACTTTTCTCTTCTTGCTCTTTGGTGCAAAGGGAAGCACTCCAGACCGAACCAGCCTTATATAGCCTCTGGTCCAGCCACTAGAATGTTCCCTAACACTTGATTGGCTGATACCTGTTACCTAGGCCCAGGTGAACAATTAACCTCTTAATAGCCTAATTCTAACCCACATAAACCTTTTGACTCCATTTAAACAGAAACTGGCAAAATAGGGTAGCCACAATCCCACACAAGTGGCCACATACTGTGCCTCCTTTTATAATACCCTGCTTTTGTTGTGAGCAGCCTTACCAGAACCACTGTGCCGTATCACAATATGATTGATCTAATTATTTTAATCCAGTGCCTCATTTTTATTTTTCCTAATAAGAATATGAGGCCTTGTGTTAGAAAGTTGAAGGTGAACCAGAAAATGATCTTTCAATGTGAAAATGATCTGTAACACCCTAACAAATCTACCAAGAAAAGGTTTAAAAAAGAAAACAAAAAAGAAGATGAAAGACTTGCCCAGTCAAACTCCTGATTTGAATTTCATTGAAATACTGTAGGGGGAATTTAATGCGGGCAGTTCATTTAGGGAAACCTTCAAATATCTTGCAACAGAAAGAATTTTTCATGGAGAAGTGGTCACCAAGTCAAAGACTGCTAGGCAGTTATGCAAAACACCTATTATTAGAAGTCGTTGCTGTTAAATAGGGCAATACACATTTTCATCTATTGATATTTTATTGAATAAATGATGGAAAACAAAATGATTTCCTATGTTTTTACTTAAGTATATCACCTTTATCTGTAGGTATTGTTTGAATTAAGATCTAATTTTGACTTGAAAAAGTCAATAATTTTTAAAGGACATCTTTACTTTTTCACATAACTATATCTTCTCTGACTGGACCTGCAATCGCTCCATCACTGCTGGTGATTCCGATTCTGTACTGTTCCAGGCACCAAGGGTGAGATACTAACTAGTTAAAGTGGCACCATGAAATAGTTAAGTTTCAATAAAAATTATGTAAAAAAAAAAAAAAGCCCTTGTGTTTATTTCATGGTGAATTTATTCCCCCTTAAGGCATTTAATGGCAGATAAAAAAATGTATGGTGCTGTACTATTAGAGTGACGATGATAAAAAATGCATATATACCAAATTCCTCAGTACTGTAGTGATAATAGAAAATCTATGTACAAAATGCACATTACCGGAAATCCAGACTGTTCAATAAAATATATATTAAATCACCTGCCAAACTAGGTGAAAGTAAATACAAGTTACAAATTATAAATCCATCTATCTATTGAAAGATAATAAACAGATGATAGTAAAAGGTGTTTAGTGGTAAGTCCACCTAGAATGTAAGACCATTCATATAAATACAAATAAGTCCTTTGAAATATATAAAATGAGGGGTCTCCATAGTGCATTATCATTAAACATTTTTTTATTATTAAGCAACAATTTGGGTATTCACTTTTTTAAAACTACAAACAATCCTCTGATGAAGTCACATGGGCGTGGTGTGATGCAACACGTAGGGTAGAGACATACCAGAAGTGACGTCTGGCTAGCTCAGCACTCGTGGAATATACGATTGTTTGTAGTTTTAAAAGAGTGAGTACCCAAGTTGTCGCTTATTAATGAAACAAAATTAAATAATAATGCACTATGGAGACCCCTCTTTATACCCACACATACAATGGAGCTATTTGAGGAGGAATTACGAGAGGACCGCAGAGGTGACACACTATTCTTAGAGGCTCTGAAAACAACCAAAAGAGCGAAGACCCCAAATGAGAACTGATGGATTTGCGTTTAAAGATATACAACTCAATGCTGTTACCTTACAGCAGTAGGGTGTGCGGCCTGTGAGCACAGGGGTGTCACCACACTGAAGATTTGTGTTGGAGTCACTGTGTACCAGTCACCCATATCACATGGTGAAAGGACACGTTGTGATATATTTTATATATTTTAAAGGACTTATTTGTATTTATATTAATGGTCTTACATTGAATGGTGGACTTACCATTAAACACCTTTTACTAGCACCTGTTTACTATCTTTCAATATATAGATGGATTAATAATTTATCACTTGTATTTACTTTCACGTTGTTTGACAGGTGGTTTATTATATATTTATTTTTTTGAACAGTTTGGATTTCTAGTTGGATTTCAAGTATTATTAATTTTGTACATAGATTTTCTGTAACAACTACAGTACTGAGGAATTTGGTATATATGCATTTTTTATTTACATCCCTCTAATAGCACAGCGCCATACATTTTCTATTTTAGCTAAGTCGGTGTTTGACGACTGTTAGTTATCTTTATAACTTAAAGTGATAGCGCAGAAAACCCTCACTGAAAATCAATGTACAGTATATATGGTCCATATAGTGAACTTGGCTGTTCACCAAGCTGTTTTTCACTTTAAGGTCATTGCAAAAAAAAAAAAACCAAATAGGGGGCGCTCTTTGCATCTGGAGAAGAGATTTAACTCTGCACATGGAAAGGCTTCTTTACAGTACGAGAATAGAAAATGCAGAAGTCACTTCCTCATATGCTTGTTCTAGCCAGCTTAGTTGATTGTTTAAACAAAAAGATTGATAGAAACATAGAAAAGTGACGGCAGAAAATACCAAGTAGTCCATCAAGTCTGCTCATTTTTTTGTTTTTGTTATTTTGTTTTTTTGTTAACTTTTTTATCTAAAGTAATGATCAATGTTTGTCCCAAGCATGTTTGAAGCCATTTACTGTTGACTGTCTCACTACCTCTGCTGGTAGTTTATTCCAAGTTTCAACTACCCTTTCAGTAACATAATATTTTCTAAGATTAGTTTTGAACTTTCCTCCAGTTAGTTTGAGGTCATGTCCCATGTTCTTGATTTTGGTTTTATATTGAAAAAACTGACCTCCTGAACCTTATTCATCCCCTTGATGTATTTCCCTTCTTTCCTCCAGACTGTAAGTTTTAAGTTCCTGAAGTCGCTCTCGATATGTTTTATCCCCCAGACCTTTCACTATTTTTGTTACCTGTCTCCGGACTCGTTCTATCTTATCAATATCTTTGTGTAAGTGAGGTCTCCAGAAATGGACACAGTATTCTAAATGAGGTCTCACTAAAGATCTATATAGAGGAAAAATAATCTCCTTCCTCCTGCTGGTGATCCCTCTAGTGATGCATCCTAGATTTATACTCGCTTTTCTCACTACCTGATCACATTGTTTTGCTAATTTTGCAACCATCTGAAATAAGTACCCCCAAATCTTTTTTCTCTGTAGTGCTGGCTAACACTGTACCCCCAATGTTGTACTCTCTCAGGGTATTCTTTTTCCCTAGGTGTATTATTTTACATTTAGAAACATTGAACTGCAGTCTCCACTGCTTTGACCAATCTTCCAGCAATGCTTAATCATGTTCCATGTTACAGCCACCTCCAGGGATATCAACCCTGTTGCACAACTTTCTTTTATCAGCAAAAAGACATTCCTTGCCCAACAAATCTTTAGTTATATCACTTACATAGAGATTAAATAGAACAGGCCCCGGTACAGAGCCTTGTGGTACACCACCAGTGACTGCTCTCTGTTCTGAGTGAACCCCATTTACAACCACACTCTGGTATCTGTCTTTTAGCCAACTGCATATCCACTGAACCACCCAAAGATTAAAGCTTCGTACACACGCGTCGAAATTTGGCCGGGAATTTTTGTCTGACGACCGATCCGCCGATTTTCGGCTTGTTAGTATAATGCTTCCGACAACCTACTCCGACTTTTCAGCCGAGAAAATTTGGGTGTGCAGGCTATAAAATTTTTGTCGACCGTCAAAACACGTCCGATTATCGTGCAGTCAGTACAGATTTCGACAGGGAAAAATCTTATGAGCAAGACTGGGCATGCTCAGAGAAGAAAGAACACAAAGAAAGCAAACCAACACATGACATCACTTCTGAAGTAGAATTCTGTCGTACGGGAAAATTAGTGTGCAGTCTAGGCACATTCCAACCAACAAAACACAACTCTGGACAAAAGACGGATGACCGGTCGGCGGAAATTCGTTGCGTGTGTACTAGGCTTAAGTCCTAGCTTGTACAACTTTTGTATTAGATCATAAGGTGGAGCTGTATCAGATATGTGTCTACAGTAAATGCGCAAGATATTAGCTTTCCAATCAGCAAGGAGCACAAGCTTTACTAATTGTATGCTATTGGTCTGACTCAGGCCTCTACAGAGAGACCACTTCTTCTACATAGAGAGCATGGAAACTTCGCTGCAGCATGTTCGCTGGGGACAGGCTTTTCTACCCAGGTTGTGGCTGACTTTTAAAAAAAACAAATGATTATACTTTCCATACCTTTTGTTTTAAAGCACCTGGAATGTATTTAGCTGATGTAAACCGAAACCAATTAAAACTTATTGAATTGCTGTATAACAGCTTGTTGTGTGCACCAGTCTTACACAAACTGAAGCCCCTGTGTACATCACTTATGTCCAGGGAATGAATACAAGGGCTGCAACAGGTGCAGCTGCTCCAGAGCTTAATAATAGCTGCTACTTCCAGCTGTGTGTTTCTATTTCATTATAAAAAAGAAATAATCTTGACAACTTGTTTTTCTTTTGTTATGTTTGGGATGATCTTCTAGCAGTTTTGGTAGGACTAAAAAAAGGAAACATTTTGCACAATGGTTTAAAAAAAAAAAATGAATAGGACAGTCAAAGGTTTTTATATGAAATACAAGGATTATCCAATTTAAATTTTGCACTAGAATCCCATAGTTTTAGCTATTTCTCTGCATTATATACAGAGCTGACAGTGATTGCAATCAATTTACACTTGTTGAGCTGTTATATTAATCTCATGAGATTAACCTGGCAACGGTATGGAGAAATATGTAAATTTTGCGCATGATCTTGTAAATCCCCAATTAATCACCTGTCTATTCAATCACTGGGTCGTAGAGATTTGATTTGCTTTTATGTTTTTTAAATGTCCGTTTTGTTTTTATTGTTTCTTTCTGCTCAATCTATTGTCACTAGTGTCATTCCATTCCTTTTACATGGTTGTACATTTTATAGCACACACAAGGTAAAGCTTATGTTCTGTTATCTTTCGGATAAATATGTAAATTGTGGACATAACTCCCCTCCCCTATTCACTCTGTTAAGCTAGAATGGAGGAATCAAGTGATTTAACTCAAACTTTTTAAGTCAAGGCACCCTTTAAAATTATGGACAATCTCAAGGCACCTGCCAAAATTATTGACAGTCTCAAGGCACCCCATCCTAAAATATAAACACTTTTCTAATAGTTTTACATAATACAGCAACATCCACACACATGGGAGTGCCAACATTAGAGGTGCAAAATGGTACTGACTAGTATTACAATGTTTCTCTTCTTCCTCAGTTTTTCTGCATCACTCAGCTAATGTTGACCCCCAAAGCTGATGGAGAGAGGCTGGGGAGGGTCAAACAAAGAATGCTATACAAGCAACTGACATCCTTCTTATCAACTGATGATGTCATTGGTCATTAGGAGATTGGCAGCTAGAAGGTTGTAATGGTGCACAATGAAACCTGTGGCTTTGTGTAACTAAAAGGCAGGCTTCATCCACCCCTGCCTTGTATACAATTTTTAGGCATTTTGCCAAGGCATCCATGAAGAAACCTCAAGGCACCCCCAGGGTGCATGGGCACCCTGGTTGAAAAAGGCTGATTTAACTTTGTCATATCCTGTGAATAAAATTAAAAAATTGTTCCATGCCAAGAACACGTGCTAAATTGTGCTCATGCAAAATCATTAACCTAGATAGTGACAGCTACAGCTAAAATGTGCACCAATTTGTAACACAACTTGACCAATATTTTATAATGAACTGCGCTGGTCACGTTAACACTTAATGTGGTAAACAAATGCTCATACAAAAATGTGTTTCAGATTCACTAACACAATATAAACACATTCATATCAATATAACATCAGAGTGTCATAAAAAAAAACTCCCCCAGTGGGAAAGTGCAGGTGCTCTTTAAAACTTAAAACTTGGTGCTTTGTTCCACTTGTGCATATAGTGCCCGATATGGATTTCACACTCACCAAATGGACATGACCAACTGTCACTAGTGTGGTCAAATGCACTGAGGCATGTCCCCTTTAAAAATCCACTTCTTCTTGAATTGGGGGGTTATGCCAAAAGATGGTGTCCTGTGTCATCATGACATAACTTCTGCCAACGCCATCTTTGGACGGGGACTTGAGCCGCACTTCTGACTATGGAAGCGGGACGGCCGGCTTCCTTTACCCACCAAAGCTCTTTATACCAGGCGACAAGTTAAATTGCCACTTTACAAAGTGAGTGTATTTTAAACCTTTTATTTAATAAATGTACCAAGTGGTTTTACACTATGAGCTTCTTTCTTGTCATAATTTCACTTTGAGTAGTATTACCAGGCTATTAAGGGGAATATATCTGCATGATACTGTCCACTTTTGATGCCTTGCTGGACATCCTGAGAGTTTGGTGCGAGACACAACCAATTTCAAGCATCCACTTTCCCCAGAAGAATGTCTACTTGTAACATTAAGGTAGGTATATTTCCATGTTTTTTAAAGTGTTTACATTACAGCTAGTCAACATACTTAAAACAGAACTAAACCCTCCTATCCTTTACAGCCAAGGAAACCGCCATTTTAGCCTCTGCTCTGGAATTGCCATGTTGCTACACATACTGTATGCTTGGTTCAAGCAGGGTTTGGCAAACTTCAAGGAAGTTCGGATGCTGATCCCGAACCCCTTTGAAAATAATTGGAGCTGAATCTGTCATATATAATTGCCCAATTTCTGGGCTAATAAGCAATGGGGTGTCAAAAAATAGTATGGTGTTGGCAGGACCTCGGAGTACTGAAGAAGACTGACCCACTCTCCACGGGCCCAGATGGAAAAGGTTATGCTGTAGGTTTACAGGTGGAAGGCTTTTCATTTTTCCAGTGGGGAAAATCTGCACATGTGCTAAACCGAGCATCATTCCCCCCCAGGCTCAGACAGGAGCATCATCTGGTTTGATGTAGGCCATTGCTCCTGCACTGAGTTGCTCAATAATCTGAAGTATGTGCAAGGATATAAAGATGGACGAGGATGTTAGGCTTAGGTGTTTAAAAGTATACTTATTGGTTAAAATCATGGTAACAATGGCACCTTCCATATTTTTAACCTCCACAAGTAAAGAGAAATCTTCCAAATGGCAAAAAATAACATGGTTTAAAACCACTCCCTATCCTATGCCAAATTAAAAAAATGTTTCAGCCTTCGGTGTACTTGAAAAACATTATTATTGCCTGCATTTGTGTGTGAGAAAACTTTTCAAAGCTCAAAGGACAAATTTTGTTATCTACTGGAATTACTGTCATCTCAGTACAATATTGAGAACCAATGGTTTGGCGCATCAAAGCTCAGTAAACTGAGCGGTAATATGGATGTAATTATTGCTCAGCTTTGCATGCTAATGAACACTTGATTCATTAATAGTTGGTAAAGGAGAGGTTTTTATGCAATGCTGAGTGCTAATTACAAGCGGTACTGATGTTGCATCTGAGTTTAAGGGTCATTTTATGCAAGATCTGGGCTTGAAATAAATATTAAGCTTCAGTACCGGCAGTAAGCTGTTCATTGCTAATGCTGTTGTAATGGTATTTTTTCCATCTGATTTGTACCTTATGTTAAATGAACATCTAACCTTTTGTAAGACCAAAAGTTTGGCTCCCTGGGAATACAGTGCCTTGAAAAAGTATTAATATCCCTTGATATTTTTCACATTTTGTCATATTACAATCAAAAACATAAATGTATTTTATTAGGACTTTATATGATAGACCAACACTGGCATACCCCATACCAGCATCCTGATCACCATTATACCCCATACCAGCATCCTGATCAATACAGTATCTCACAAAAGTGAGTAAACCTCTCACATTTTTGCCATGAAAGCCATAATAATCTGCAATGTACTAACCACTTTACTCATGCCAATTTGATGTCTAAATACATATTTCTGTTTCTCTTTTCACAGTGTATAATTTGACATAGCATAGCTGAGTGAAATGTTACATATTACATAGTTACATAGTAGGTGAGGTTGAATAAAGACAATAGTCCATCCAGTTCAACCTGTGTAGGTGTGTGTGGCTGTAATCATCTCACATACCCCTGAATGTTCTGATCCTTGAGATGTACGTCTAAGAGTCTTTTGAAAGCCACCATACTTCCCACAGAAACCACCTCTTGTGGTAGAGAATTCCACAATATTGTAGCTCTAACAGTAAAGAACCCCCCACGTTGCCTGAGGTTAAAACGCTTCTCCTCTAATCGCATTGTTTGCCCTCGAGTCGTCATGCAATCACTTTGACTGAATAGCTTTTTTTCTATGCCGAGATCACCATTGAGATATTTATAAATTGTTATCATGTCCACTTTCAGGCGTCTCTTCTCCAGGGAGAATAAATCAAGCGATTGCAGACGCTCTTCATAATTAAGGTCCTCCAATCCCCTAATTAGTTTAGTTGCCCTTCTCTGGACTCTCTCCAGCTCCAACACATCCCTCCTGAGGACTGGCGACCAGAACTGGACAGTATACTCCAGATGTGGTCGGACCAGAGTTTTATAAAGTGGAAGGGTTATAGTCTTATCTCTGGAATACATCCCTTTCTTTATGCATGCTAATGTTGTTTCTTTACTTTCCTTAAACATAACTTTGAAATAATTGGAGCATCAAGACATATTTATTTAAAGCAGTAAATACAATTCAGGATATTAACCACTTTAAGACCGGAAGGATTTGCCCCCTTTCTGACCAGGCCCAATTTTGCGATTTGGCACTGCGTTATTTTAATGGACAATTGCGTGGTCGCGCAATGCTGTACCCAAATAAAATTGATATCCTTTTTTTCCCATAAATAGAGATTTCTTTGGTGGTATTTGATCACCTGTGCGATTTTTATTTTTTGCTCTATAAACAAAAAAAAGTGACAATTTTGAAAAAAAAAAAAAAAAAACAATATTTTTCACATTCTGCTATATGACATTCTCAAATAAAAAAAATGTAAAAATCAAACTTTTTTAACATTTTAGGCCAATTTGTTTTCTGCTACATATTTTTGGTAAAAAAAATCGCAATAAGCGTATTTTGATTGGTTTGCACAAAACTTATTGCGTCTACTAACTACAGGAAAGATTTATGTAATTTTTATTGTTTTTTTTTTTTTTTACTAGTAATGGCGGCGATCTGAGATTTTTTGCGGGACTGCGACATTGCGGCGGACAGATCGGACCCCTAATTGACATTTTTGACACTTTTGGGGGTACCAGTGACATTACTACAGTAATCAGTGCTAAAAATATGCACTGTTACTGTAATAATGCCATTGGCAGGGAAGGGGTTAACACTGTGGTTGAAATGGGTGAAAACTGGCGCACAACAGGGGAAGGGGTGTCCAAAACTTCACTCTTCAGCTGGCTCTGAGGAAGAGGATTCTCCCTCAAAACGCGTTAGCCATATGGACATCTTCAAGCTTGCCTATCACAACTAAGCATCACGATCCTGTGGTCTCTGGACAGCTGAAGGGACTTCCCTCTTTTTCGCTTGGTTATAGCATACTCTTGTGAATAGAATATATGTTGTCTTAACGATTTGTTAATAAATATCTTATGGTATTGCACTAGGTTGGTGTGCCCTTCCCTTGTTTCTTTTGCTTTCAGTTTGTGTGGATACCCATCATCCCGAGAGGGCAGCAAGACCTTTGATCCGTATGATACAGCCAATGCCTCTCTGGCCTACATGCACCTTTTGAGCGCAGGGGATATTTACTTGTCTTATCTGAATTGTTTTAGTTTAGTCATATTTTAGTTATTTTAGGCTACAAAAATCTCTTACATTTTAGCCGACTAAAATCAAATGGGTTTAGTTAAACTGTAATGCATTATTTAGGCATTTCTCTGAAATTGCCACACTTGTTATATACTCCTGGAGTAAAAATATAATAACATATTATTTATGGAATTAAGGTTGGAACATGCACTACAGACACCATTTATCCTTTGTGGTATATAACTTCTTTTTTTTTAATATATGTATTGTGGCAGGGCACATGGATCCGTGGTCGACGGAAGATACGTGTCACCGAGGTTCCTGGCCTCGGTGAGATAAGAGCCGGTAATTCTGTGTCAGCAGCAGCTAGTGCTGTTTGACATTTTTCTATTTTAGTGTGGCTGCAAAGCCGAATCCGGGCCGGCTCTTATTGGGAGCAGTTAAGGTATGGGTGGGTGGCTGCTCCCCACGCTCCAGGCCAGGTCTTGCCTGGGGTTTATAAGGCAGACAGCCTAACAGGTGATTGAGATTTGTCTCCAGGCACCAGAAGGCTGTGGAAGTGAGTGTTGAGGAAAAAGCTTACAAGCAGATGAACTGACCCATTGCTGTGTGTGAACAGCACCAAAGAGACACAGGTGAATGGACTTGTTGCTGTGCTTAAACCTGCCTTTAAGACTGTCAGTTTTCCTTTTTGTTGGGTGTGAGTTAACACCAAGAAAGACTGTTACTTTTGTGTTCCTGAAGTGTAAATAAAACACTCCTGATTTACTTTGAAGAACCATCTGTTTTGCCTCTATACTGCACCCGAAAATTCTACCTACCAGAGCAAATCCCCACATTTGGTGGAGGATGCGGGCATGCGCAGTGAGGCTGGCGTAAAACGCCAAAATATTTTTGTTCTGCTGAAGGTGACTGTACATGTCGTATATTAAGCCTGCTAAGCTGCAGCCACAGGAAAAGATGGAGGAATTGATAAGGCAGCTTACCCAGGCCAGTTTAGGACAACAGCAGGCCATAGAGCTACAGCGGGAGACTAACCTGCAACAGCAGAAAAGACATGAGGAGGCTATGCGTGCACAGCAGGAGACTAATCAACGGCTGCTGCAACATGTGTTGGCGTTGGAAAAGTCTGGGGTGTCTCGGGGAGTGCATGATGCCCGGAAAGCGGTCCGTGCAGCGATACCCAAGATGGCTCCCACGGATGACGTCGAGACGTACCTCGCCATATTTGAAAAAGTGGCGGTCCGGGAGAAGCTACCCTGTGACCAGTGGGCTGAGGTGGTCGCTCCGTTCCTGGCATCGGGACCCCAGCAGGTGTTTTTCGATTTGACAGATGACCAAGCTGCCGACTACCCGACCGTAAAAGGTGAGATCCTGGCGAGACTGGGCGTAAATGTCTTACTCCGCGCTCAGCGAGTGCATCAGTGGGGCTACAAATCGGCCAAACCGGCCAGGCCACAATATTACGATTTACTGCACAGACTGCAAAAATGGCTGCAGCCTGATCTGTTAAAGCCCACTGATATGCTGGACCGCTTATTGGCTGACATGTTTTGGAGGTCCTTGCCTTATCCCCTCCAGCACTGGATCGGCCAGGCTTCTCCTGACAATGCTCTGGATATGGTTGACCTGGTGGAGCGTTATGAGGCCACCAAGAACTTGCAGGGATGTACAGGGGGGAGGGGGCCAGTCAAACCCCGGAAATCTCCGCCACAGACCCAACGCTTGGTGGCAATGAGACACACTCAAGACGTACTCCCTGTACGCCCGGCCCCAATAGTCTGCTGGCGGTGTCAGGAGCCAGGTCACGTGAGGGCTGAGTGTCCCCAACAGGACGAGCCTATGGAGACTAACTATGGACACCGCCACTCGTTGTATGCACGAAAGCTATGCTCCACAGGCACTGGTGAGGTGATAGACAGTAACCATCTGTGTCAGGTGGAAGTGGGAGACACTTTGGCGGTGGCTCTGCTGGACTCAGGAAGTCTGGTGTCCCTGGTGAGAACGGCGTTAATACGGCCTGCTGAATATACCGGCCGCAGAGTCGGGGTCGTATGTATTCATGGAGACTTTAAGGACTATCCCACAGCGCTGGTAACTTTGTCTACAGCGGCCGGCAAATGGACCCATGAAGTGGCTGTCGCTACCAAGTTGCCACATGAACTAATAATCGGAAGGGACTTTCCAGGTTTTCCGGCACTGTGGCCTACGGTTAAAGGGTCTGACAAGCCTGAGACAGGGACAACCCTAGCAGAATGGCCTGGTTCCAGTGTGAGGCCAGAGCCCTGGGAGCCTGAGTCCGAAGGGCCCTCGGTAGGGGTGACCACAGCTTCTGTGATAGAGGGGGACACCACCCCACTAAATGTAATGGTGGAAGACGTGGAGGACTTGCCATCCGGCCCTGAGTTGGCAGACCTCAATGTCTCCGGGGAAAATTTTGGGACTGCACAACACCAGGATACGTCCATAAGCAGGGCCTGGGAAAATGTTGTAATCATTAATGGTAAACCAAAAAACCCTGGGGTTGAATTGATGTTTCCACGTTTTATTGTTCAACAGGAAATGTTATATCGAGTGAATCAAATCTGTGAACTCGATAACTCGGTGAACTGGTTGAACAGTTGGTGGTGCCCACAGCGTACCGCAAGCTTGTTATGGAGCTTGCCCACCAACATGTTCTTGGGGGACACTTGGGGTGGCAGAAAACACAGGACCGCATACTACAGAGGTTTTATTGGCCCGGTGTGTTCAGAGAAGTGGAAGAGTATTGTAAGTCATGTCCGGTCTGTCAGATAACTAGCCCCCAGCCCCATTTCCGTAGTCCCCTGATACCTCTCCCGATAATTGAGGTCCCATTTGAACGAATCGCTATGGATCTAATCGGCCCTGTTCCAAAATCTGCCAGGGGTCACCAACATATTCTAGTCATCCTTGACTACGCCACTCGCTACCCGGAGGCGATACCCCTGCGACATACATCCGCCAAACTTATAGCTAAGGAGTTAATGGAAATGTTTTCCCGGGTGGGACTGCCTAAAGAGCTCCTGACTGACCAAGGGACACCATTTATGTCCAAGGTTATGAGAGAACTCTGTAAGCTGTTCCACATAAAACAATTACATACATCCTTCTACCATCCCCAGACGGATGGCCTGGTCGAGAGATTTAACCAAACATTAAAAAACATGTTAAAAAGAGTAGTTTCCAGGGATGGTAAGGACTGGGACCTGCTTCTACCCTATCTGATGTTTGCAGTGCGAGAAGTACCTCAGGCTTCCACGGGGTTCTCGCCCTTCGAACTGTTATATGGTAGGCATCCTCGCGGGTTGTTGGATATAGCCAAAGAGGCCTGGGAACAACAACCCACCCCCTACAAAAGTGTTGTTGACTATGTCACCCAGATGCAGGAACGGATGGAAAAGGTGATGCCCTTGGTCCGGGAACACATGGAGGCAGCCCAACGAGCCCAGAGTAGGATCTACAATTGACAGGCTAGGGTCCGGAACTTTAACCCGGGTGATCGGGTAGTGGTACTAGTACCAACAGTAGATAGCAACTTCCTAGCTAGGTGGCAAGGTCCCTATGAGGTGCTCGAAAAGATAGGAGAAGTAAATTACAAAGTACACCAGCCAGGGCGGCGGAAGCCGGAGCAGGTGTACCACGTAAATTTACTAAAGCCGTGGAAAGATAGGGACTTGTCCGAGAACGACAGCCCCCAGCCAGGGTTTCTAGGTGAAAAGGGTCCAGCCCCTCCTCTTGAAGCCTGTGAAGCAGTAACCTCGGTAAAAGCTGCAGATAGCCTGTCCTCCAAACAGGTCCAGGAAGTCAGGGAGTTCATTAGTCGGAACACAGATGTGTTCTCTGACCTCCCTGGACGTACGTCTCTAATCCTACATGATATCGTCACTGAGCCCCGGGTCAAGGTCCGGGTAAAGCCATATCGGGTACCCGAGGCTCGGCGACATGCTATTGAGGAAGAAGTACAACTCATGTTAAAACTCGATGTTATTGAAGAGTCTAAAAGTGAGTGGGCCAGTCCTATAGTCTTAGTACCCAAACCAGACGGGACGTTGCGGTTCTGCAACGATTTTCGTAAGCTAAACGAGGTCTCCAAGTTTGACGCGTACCCTATGCCCCGAGTAGACGAGCTGATTGAGAAATTAGGCCAAGCCCGATATTTTTCAGTGCTAGACCTCACCAAAGGGTACTGGCAAGTACCCTTAACGGAGTCTGCCAAGGAAAAAACGGCTTTTGTTACTCCTCAGGGCCTATATCATTATAAGGTGTTACCCTTTGGCCTGCATGGCGCCCCTGCCACCTTCCAAAGACTAATGGACATAGTGTTGCGACCTCATCGTCAGTACGCCTCGGCTTACCTGGACGATGTCGTCATCCACAGCCGGGATTGGGAAAGTCATCTGCCCAAAGTGCAGGCGGTAGTGGATGCCCTTAGGAAGGCCGGGCTGACCGCTAATCCAAAAAAGTGTTCAATAGGATTAGAAGAGACTAAATACCTGGGGTATGTGGTTGGGCGAGGAGTCATCAAACCCCAAATAAACAAAATAGAAGCCATACGTAGTTGGCCCCGACCAGTCACCACTAAGCAGGTCAGATCATTCCTGGGAATGCTGGGATATTATATGAGGTTCATTCCCCATTTTGCCACCTTAGCTGCTCCACTGACAGGGCTACTTAAAGGACGAAAGTCCGTCATGGTTCACTGGAATGATAAGGCGGAAGAGGCCTTTTCCGCTTTGAAGTCGGCACTATGTGGGTCCCCAGTCTTGGTCACCCCAGACTTCAAGAAGGGATTTATAGTACAGACCGATGCCTCGGAAGTAGGTCTAGGGGCTGTACTATCACAGGAGGTCAATGGGGAGGAGCATCCTGTCGTGTACCTCAGCCGGAAGCTCACCCCAGCAGAGACCCGATACAGTATAGTGGAGAGAGAGTGCCTGGCTATCAAATGGGCACTTGAGTCTCTTCGCTATTATCTGTTGGGGAGGAAATTTCGTCTGGTGACCGACCATTCCCCTCTCCAATGGATGAGCCAGGCCAAGGAGAGAAATGCTCGGGTCACCAGGTGGTTCCTGTCCCTTCAGAACTTCAAGTTCTCAGTGGAACACAGGGCAGGCCGCCTACAGGGAAATGCGGATGCCCTGTCTCGCGCACACTGTATGACATGTGTTCACCCCCTGAGGGTTGAACAAAGGGGGGAGGTATGTGGCAGGGCACATGGATCCGTGGCCGACGGAAGATACGTGTCACCGAGGTTCCTGGCCTCGGTGAGATAAGAGCCGGTAATTCTGTGTCAGCAGCAGCTAGTGCTGTTTGACATTTTTCTATTTTAGTGTGGCTGCAAAGCCGAATCCGGGCCGGCTCTTATTGGGAGCAGTTAAGGTATGGGTGGGTGGCTGCTCCCCACGCTCCAGGCCAGGTCTTGCCTGGGGTTTATAAGGCAGACAGCCTAACAGGTGATTGAGATTTGTCTCCAGGCACCAGAAGGCTGTGGAAGTGAGTGTTGAGGAAAAAGCTTACAAGCAGATGAACTGACCCATTGCTGTGTGTGAACAGCACCAAAGAGACACAGGTGAATGGACTTGTTGCTGTGCTTAAACCTGCCTTTAAGACTGTCAGTTTTCCTTTTTGTTGGGTGTGAGTTAACACCAAGAAAGACTGTTACTTTTGTGTTCCTGAAGTGTAAATAAAACACTCCTGATTTACTTTGAAGAACCATCTGTTTTGCCTCTATACTGCACCCGAAAATCCTACCTACCAGAGCAAATCCCCACAGTATATACATATGTTTTGCCGTTCATTTCTATTTTAAACTGAATGAGTTGTTTTACAAGGTGATTATTTACAATCACTTTAAACAATGAAGGTTGGGCCCCAGAACTAATGGTTGTTATGAGACCACTGTAAGGTCCTTGTTATAATGAACCCTCAATGAGTTCCACCATGTTTTGATGGATTTAACTAGAATAAAACATAACATTACCAATTAGGGCACACATTTCCTATAGGATCTTGGTTTCTAGGTTCATAGTGTATTTATTTATTTATTTATTTTTGAAGATTTTAATGACAATAAAACAACATGGGGGAGATAACTTGTTAAAGTGATACTAAAGTCTTGTTTTTTTTTTTCTTAAAAATTACAAACATGTCATTCTTATCTGCTCTATGCAGTTGGTTTTGCACAGAGCAGCCCCGATCCTCCTCTTCTCGTGTCCCTCTTCGGTCTTCCTAGCCCCTCCCTCCTGCTGATTCCCCTTTACAGCAAGCAGCTTGCTATATGGGCACCCAAGCCGCGCTGCAGCTCCCTGTGCCCATCCTCTTTCCTCATTGGCTCACTGACTTTGATTGACAGCAGTGGAAGCCAATGGTGCTTCGCTGGTGTCTCAGCCAATGAGGAGGGAAGTCCCAGACAGCCGAGTCTCTCGTGCAACATCGCTGGATGGAGAGGGAGCTCGGGTACTGTAAGTATTAGGGGGGCTGAGGGTGGCTGCTGCACACAGAAGGCTTTTTATCCTAATGCATAGAATGCATCTGAAGTTACGAATTATCTAAAGTAAGGAATGCTGCAACTAAATGAATGGAATGGAACAAATACGGATGCATCCAGAGTTCCAAATTATCCAAATTAAGGAATGCTGCATCTAAATGAATGGAACGGAACTAATACGAATGCATCTGAAGTTACTAATTATTCTAAGTAAGGTATGCCCCATCTAAATGAATGTTAGGAATATGAATGCATCCGAATTTACGAATTATCTAATGTAAGGAATGCCGCATCGAAATGAATGAAACGGAACGAATACAAATGCATCCGAAGTTACAAATGATCTGAAGTAACGAATGCCACATCTAAATGAATGGAACGGGACAAATACGAATGCATCCGAAGTTACGAATTATCCAAAGTAACGAATGGAACGAATACAAATGCATCTGAAGTTACAAATTATGCAAAGTAACAAATGCCACATGTAAACAAGGGAACAGAACTAATACGAATGCATCTGAAGTTACGAACTATTCGAAGTAACGTATGCCACATTTAAATAAATGGAATGAATACGAATGCATCCAAAATTATGAATTATCTAAAGTAAGGAATGCAGCATCTAAATGAATGGAACGGAACGAATACGAGTGCATTCGAAGTGACGAATTATCCAAAGTAAGGAATGCCGCATCTAAACGAATGGAACAGAAGGAATACAAATGCATCTGAAGTTACAAATTATCTGAAGTAACGAATACCGCATCTAAACGGATGAAACAGAACAAATACGAACGCATCCGAATGTTACAAATTATTCGAAGTAACGAATGCCGATCATAGCGAATGATCTGATAAACAAAGAAATCGGTAGTTAACATGTCTAATCAGGACCCCTTTGCTTCAACTGCTTCTTAGAAGATGTGTTCTCCCAATCCCCATACAATCACATAAGGTTAGTTCTGCTCAGGCTTGTTTCTTCCTGTATGTTTCACTGTATATTGCCAGAGTGCGGTCATACAGCTCAGGGTGCCGATCACTTTATGAATGACCACAGCCACCAGGGCTTTTTTTCAGCTGGAACTTGGTGGAACTCAGTTCCACCACCTCTGGTTTAGGCCCTCTGTTCCCTGCTCACCACTATCACTTGTAAATACAGAAATCCAGCTTTTGTGTTTACAAGTGACAGCTTGTCTCCCAAAAGGATCCCATAGATCTGATCTCCTGAGTGGCTCCCACTGAGTGCAGAATGGGGACAAGGGAGGTGCAGGTGCCTTTGGTGCAGTGAACATGCCGACAACCCCCACTGGATGATCTCCATGCAAGTGAGAGAGCTAGAGTTACCTACAGTGTGCGGGGAGGTACTAGAGCTGGCTGAGTGCTTCAGCTTAATGCAACAACAAAAGTAAGTTACAAGATGGTGGAGATTTAAGGGAGGGGGGAGAATGTAGGGGCAGTAGAGGGGGGGTTGCATACAGAGGTCATAGCTGAAGAGGGGTGAAAGTGAGATGTGGTTAGGGAATGCAGAAGTAAGCAGCTATGGAAGAAGGCTGAACTCTGCACTCTGTGCGTTGCGCACCCCTGAACTCTGCAATCTGTATGCAGCGAACAACTGAAATCTGCACTCTGTACATAATGCATCTTCGAACTCTGCACATAGCGCACCCTTGAACTCTGCACTCTGTATGTAATGCACTCCTGGTATTTAATACCCCTTTAAGACCCTTCCACTGTTAGTGAAATTTGACCACAGTCACTATTTGATGTGGCTTTGAGGGTGTGTGTGTGTGTGGGGGGGGGGGGGGGGGCGTGGTTGAGTTCCTGCACCTTTTTTCTGAGAAAAAAAGCCCTGACAGCCACATTAACTGGCATATTGGCAATAAAACAACTCGCAGTGGCTGCAGTATCTCCTCTTTCATACAGGAAGTTCTGTGATTGAAACACAACGTATACTGGTATACATATTCCTCCAACACAATGCAATTACTTTGAAAACACCCTGTAAACATGCTGTGCCCACTATTGGCGCACTTGTGGTGCGTTTATATAGACTTGAATGGAAGTGGTTGACTAGCGTCAATGTCTCTCAAGCTCGACATTGTGTCGCTGGTGCGGCTTCATGTGCTGTGCTGTGCTGTTTGGACACGTTATTGTTGTTGAGCAGTAGAAGCTGCTTGTCTTTAAAACCCCAAAATTGCCCTTTTAAAAGTGACCTTACTGTCCTGGACACACAGCAGAACATGCAGAAAATCCCAACTAAGGCAGTTGTAAAACAAATATACCCATTACAAGATTTCCCTCCTATTCTCATCTGTTGGCAAATGGCAACTCTCTAAGTTTCAGTTCTGGGGACAATGGTCATCAGAACAAATAGCGTGGGACACAGACAGCAATAAAACACTGACAAAGATTCTAACCCTTCTATACTGCATCCAAGCAAAATTTAAAAAAGAAATTACACTTGACTAATGTGTACACTTACCACTTTGCCCCTGGAAAATTTACCCCCCTTCGTGACCAGGCCATTTTTTGCGATACGGCACTGCGTTACTTTAACTGACAATTGCACGGTCGTGCAACACTGTACCCAAATAAAATTTATGTAATTTTTTTCCCCACAAATAGAGCTTTCTTTTGGTGGTGTTTGATCACCACTGTGTTTTTAATTTTTTTGCGCTATAAACTAATAGTACTGACAATTTTGAAAAGACAAACTAATATTTTCTACTTTCTACTCTAAAACGTATCGAATAAAAAAAATTTAAAAAATCAAATTTCTTAGGCCAATATGTATTCTGCTACGTGTGTTTTATAAAAAAAAAAATTCTTCTACATATTTGAACCTCAAGCCAAAATTTGGGACTTTATGGGCAATTAATAAATTAAATTCAAGAAGTAAAATAATTTGGATTTATTCTTTTGCAGATTGAAATGAGATGGATTAGGCGTCTCAATGCCACAAATTATCCAGGTCTAAATGAAACTGAAAGTTTCAGACCGTTTCTTGAGGGTTTCGCCTCAGGTAAAACAGATTGATACCTATATATGGTCACCCTCTGGCCCCAGAAGGTACAAAATGAAAATGAAAAAACAGAATGAAATAACCATGAGATATCCCATCCATCCATCCACCCATCCCAAATAACTTGACCCAACAACCAAAAAAGTAACTAAAGGACCATTTAGGATTTTCCAACAAGAAGAAATAAAATTAAACCAAAGCCCCCAAAAAAAACCCCCGAGAAAACATCCCTGATATGCCTGACTATTGGGCACACCAATAACATCCCCCATTGTAAATACTGTGGGTAATTCTCATATTATTACTGCTGTTAAAACTGCTAATTTCCTCTATATGTATATATATATAAATATTATCATATGATTTGCAACAAGTATTGCCTTTATTTTTCTTTTTTTTTTTCCAATAAAAAGCTTTATTGCAAGAAATACAAATACAAACCAAGGCTTCAAACCATAGTACAGATTACAGATTAAAGCGTAATGAGGCATTTGAATAATCTAAATCATGAGAAACATTACATAAAGCAATCATGTGCCGAGGGCAGAGCCCTCAGCAACGGCTATGCGCCGTGTAAGAGAAAGGAGAAAAGAGTAAATAAAGAAAGAAAGGAAAGGAGGGGGTGAGATAAGGATTAGGATAATGAATGGGGAAGGTAAATGAGACCGGGATGAGCAAATACTTATTTTTCTTAATGTACACTTTGTTTCGAAATAGCAAAAACATCTCGATCCTCAGATCTGCTCCCGGCACGGTAAGCCCCTGCTCTACCAGACAGGGGCTGACAAGGAGACCGGTAAGGGTTAAACTGACATCTCCCCATCTGACCGCGGTCAGACGATTCCGAGTCTCTCTCTCTCCGTGTCGGCGGCCGCAAGTCAGACTGGCCCATACTGCGCGCGCATCACCCAGGCGCCTGCGCAGTATGGGGATACCACGTCACTGACAAACAAAGCCGAAGTACGTGCAGCGCTATCTGCGCATGCACGAACGGCTTTAAAAGGCCGGGGAGCCGATGTCTCTCCTCACTTCCCTCCAGGCGAGGGAACAGGACGGACACGGACCTGCAGCGCTGGAAGAAGAAACATTCACACCTCCTATCTTCAACACCTAACAAACGTAAGTTATATGGATCTTACTGATCCATACAAAATTACCAGAAGTCACCAAATAAATACTGCAGAAACACACCTACCTATGTAAAAGCACTGAAACCATCCATATTACTCTTCTAGAAAGGTATATATGAAAAGAGCTGCATCCTGCCTGTGGCGCTGAAAAACACCTTCCCATGTCCTTTACTTGGCAAAAGTAAGTCACAATGGGCATAAAAACCCTTACAAGCTATCCTACATGATTGATACAAGTTATGTTTATAAAATTGGATGCAAGAAGCATCCTAATCAAATATATATATAATCCTTCCAGAATGAACTACCTATGATAGTGCTGCAAGCCATTGGGTTACCCTTATATGGACGTATGTACCAAATTTGTGAGTAAATGAACAAATGCAATTTACACGGTGTGAAGACCAAATATAACCTAAACCCACATATACAATATATATCTTTCCAGACCAAGGTACACCACGGTTCCTTGTTGCAGTTGTTGAGGATACAGAGAAAAAGTTTTTTTGCTGAAACAAAGTAAAACTATGTATGTACAAATACCCTATTTTTTCCTTTACTTATTTTTGAAACTCTAATTATATGTATATCTGCAATAACGGAAATGTTATTGTTTATACATTACAGCTGGGTGACAAAAATTCTTTGAAAAAGGCTATAAACAGCCGAAACGCGTCAGAATACGGATGAACTCTGTGAACCACCTTTTCCTGGGAATTCCACAGGAAACACAGAGACTATATTCCGATTTATGTCACAATTTACCACACATGTCACAGATTCACTAGAATCTTTCTTCTTTCAATCTTATCACATTGGGCCTATACCCAAACACCAATGATCACATCATTGATATGTATGTTATGTATATATTATGGAATAAATCCAAATTATTTTACTTCTTGAATTTAATTTATTAATTGCCCATAAAGTCATAAATTTTGGCTTGAGACACCAAAAAAACCCCCTACTCTTCAGATACAAGGGACGGAGGCAAAAACCTACTCCTACTACCCCAAGATCAAAAAACCCCCACCCCCACATATTTGAACCTTACCTTTTAGAAAAAAGTAACACTTTACAATTTTCTCCAGGTCAGTAATGCCCAAAACTTTCCTGTAAAGATCCCTCATGTTTTACCCTGTGCCTTTGAAGCTGCAGTATGAATAAATCTAAAGTTATTCATTATAGTGAATGAAGCGTGTGATCGCACATTGTTTCAACCCAAGATAAGGACCCTACTTCTGTATGTGGCTGCTATTTCTGAGAGTTGAATTCAAAGCCTGGTGCACACTAGAGGTTTTTTTTTTTAATTTAACCCAGAGGGCTAAACAAAAAACAAAAACTAGAGAGCTCAGGAGGAGCTGCTGGGGTTTGGGCATAGCTGCTGGCTGCCCCCAGGTCACTCAGCACATACATGTGAAGGCAGGGGGGTGTGCTAGGTAATGAGTAACTGGAGTGTCATGGATGCACAAGGTACTTGGGTAGCTGGAAGAAGAAATGTGGCTCGAAGTTGCAGGTGCAGTTATTGAGCAGTGGGGGTTCAGACTGTGAATGCAGAAGAGACTGCAGCTGCAGAGATGGTGCAATGAGGATTCAGACAGCAAATGCAATGGAGACTGTGGTGGCAGAGATGGCACAGCAGAGACTATGGATGCAGCAGAGGCTGCAGGGCCAGCTGAGATACAGCAGAGACTGTGGATGTAACAGAGGTGCAACAGAGGTTGCAGGGCTAGCTGGGATAGGGCAGAGACTGTGAATATAGCAGAGGTGCAGCAGAGGCTGCAGGGGCAGCTGGAGATGCAGCAGAGACTAGTGCCCCCCAAAGGTAAGCTGAGGCTGCCATTTTAACGCAAGGTTGGTGCCAAGGCAACCCTCCAACTTAAACATGATGCTTCTCCAAAGGGACACAATTAACTCCTTGTAATCTGTGGTCCAACTTCTGTATTCTTTATATCATTCACTATGAACATCAGTTTCTCGTTACACTTCATAACTTTTCTCCCACTTTAGTTGTGCAGCTGGTACCGCTGAATTTGTACTGGACTCCACCAGCTCAATAACCTATCACCTCAATCTCAGTGACATAAATTCTTATATTAGGCATGAATACTAGAAAGCCTAATCCTAGTATAATACCTGTCTTTATTCTTCTCAGAGGCCGCACTCCATCTTCTGTTACTTCCAGGCTGGGTCCCTAGGATGTATCGTGCTGCGAGTCAGACTGGGTATTGGGGTTCTGATTGCTAGGGAAGTAGTCTAAGCACACAAGCTCTTTCACTACCAGGGTCTTCCGTCACCTTTGCCAAGTCACACCACTTCCCGACCGCCTGGATGCGTATGCACCTGACATTAGTACTGTAGTCATTAGTAATGACAATATAGCTTCATTTAAATAGCTTCACTGCACGTTAGACATTTGTACAGCCTCTTGTCTAACTGCTCTTGTCCCCTAATAAGTGCTGTTTATTTTGATATGCCATGTATGCATGTACCCCTTTGAGATTGTCCTCAAGTCATTTCAGACCAGGCCAAGTTAAATAAAAATAAATGTTCTTTTACTGAAGTTTCTTAAACATAACAAACGAACTGTTCAACAAAGATGTCTTTAATACACATTCCTATACATAATCTTATAAGTGCCTTGTAGTTAGTCCACTGGTGCCCCTTCTTTCCCCATGAGGTGGTCATAGCTTAATTAGGCAAGAGAGCCCATAAAGTTGATTGGTCAAGCATGAGTCCATACCCTTAGAACCACAGCTAGGCTCCCACAAGGGGGGGGGGGGGGGGGTTAAGTGCAAAGTAGTGGATGGCATCCTTAGCATGTCCTTGGCTGGAGAGACCTGCAATAGAACCTCCGGCAGTCTTAGTAACTGCAGCACCCCCAAAAGGTGGTTCCTACCCTTTGTTATGTGTTTGCCCTGGCAGAGGGTGGCCCCTCCCCAAAAAGTCCATGAAAACCTGGCCAGCAATATTAACCCTTACCTCCCCGGGAGTACCACCAAAGCAGGGCAAACACAAGCAAACAGTGCTATATGGTTAGTCTAAATTCTAACCACGTACATAAACTTGAAAAGAGTAGAACATTTTTAACCAACATAAAACATTTAACTTCCACCTGCTTACATGTGGAAGTAGCAGAGGTACAACAGAGTTTAAGGCTATAGGTGCTGTGGAGGCTGCTGGAACAACTGAAGTGCAACAGAAACTGCTGGTTTAGTGGAGGGGCAGCAGAGATGCAATGGAGGCTACAGGTGCAGTGGGGACTATGAAAGTAAGATAGGGCAGCGAAGGTGCAAGGGTGGCTGCAAGAAGTGTTTCACATCACATGCCTGACAAAGGGGCCCTGCATGGCTCCGAAACATTGCACTACACTTTTTTGTGATGTGATCTTTCTTGAATAAAAACAGTTTGAAGTTGGATGATCCGTGGTGTTCTGGCAAATATCTACTTATTGTAGAGGTTCCAGTTTCCACCTGGCGATCGCTACAGCACCCGTTACCTTAAGAGCTCATTCCAGGAACATGTACTGTATGATGGGAATATGGACTGTGTGCAAGTAGTGTTTGGCACAAAGTATAATTGCACAAGATCAGGGTGGCAAAGTATACCTTTGGTAGCTCAGGGGTAGCGTATGACACAATGCTAGAGCCCCGACCAAATGGATCCAGTGTGCTGGGATTTCATGTGATACACACACTGAAGTTCACAAGGTGACATTCGTAATTACATTTTCATTCAATAAGACACATTGCTGTTACAATATTTTCTAGTGAATTAAGTCATGAAAAATGAAAACGTGAACTGGAGCGTAGAAAATATTTCTTGGCTTGGCTATAGTTACCATAATAATTTCCTATTAGGCCTTGTACTATTCAGTATATAAAAAGACCAACGTGTACATCAGGATTTTACAAAGTATTTGCAAAGCTTTCAGACAGATTCCAGCAGCTTAGCTTAAAGCATGTAATGCAAACTTTAGTTCCAGAAAGGGGATGTTAAACATTCAGTAGATCTTAACAAGATACTGATTGTTCATTTAAAGAAGCTGGTAGCTGGCTTTGACAGACTTTTAGCTTCGAGTAGCTGTGAAGCTTAATGCACTAAGTGACAGCTTGCACTCCTTTTGAGCTCTATGTCCATCCTAGTGATGAAGGGTGCTTTAAAAGTTTAAAGGCTTCAGCAAAGCTTTTGTGTACAAGGCCTATTTGAGTCATTAAGGCTTAACTTACACTTGCAGTTGGGGCAGTAAAAACGCCCCCCCTCCAAAAGGCTCCCCTTTAAACTGCAAAGGCAGCAGACAGAAGTGTACAAAGAATTATGGTGCGGCACAAATGATGCACCCTGTCATGTTCAGCAGGCAGTGTACACCCCTAAATTGGAGCTGCACTGCAACTGCCCGGATACAGTGCAGTGGCAGGTGTATTAAAGGGTTAAAACGGGGGGTGGCGAGGAGATCAAATAATGTCTCTTCACTGCCTGTTAAATTCCCTTCAAATATTGTTCCACCACAGATCCACCAGGGCAAAGCATGTGTAAGAAAGTCCATAGACCGAAACCCAAACCCCCAAATAAACATGAAAAGAAACTTTGTTAGATATGTTTTTCAATAATGGGTTATTTGGATTTTTGACTCTTGTAAGGGATATTCACCCCATGCATGCAGAAATATTAGACTATTTTTGGCAACCAGCGCAATAATAAGTAAGGTATGCAACCAACACACAAAGATAATTACAACAATAAAGATGGACATGAAGTTCTCACACCTTGGTTTGATCCAAGCACCACATCCCAGATCTATACAAAAAACATTTTTGGCTATCCCCCGTGTAAAGGGACCTTTGAGGTGCAAATGTGTCTTTAATGAAATCAATGAACTCAGTAACCCATACATTTTTTTAAAATGTACAATGTTTTTATTAGAAGCATTTTAAAAGTTTTTAAAACCGCATACGAAGTGATATTTTCGCATTTCAACATGCATGTATATTCATCTGCCTATCCACCTCCATAAATAAAACTGCAATTTACAGCTTTTGATATATCCGTATGTCTATAGATCTTGGCAAATGTTGTATTCTTTGCAGACAATTTTTCAATAGAGTGGATGTCAGACGACAGCTGAACGTGTTACAGATAAGTTCTGCTTCCTCAAGCAGCCTAGGATGTCTGTGTCTGAGAACATACAATGACAATATGGAAACTCTTGGAAGTGGGGAAGGGCTATTATACTACAAAGGTATCTATATGCTGTGTGGTTCAGATACAGTATATATAACATAAAATTGAATAATTACCTTTTTTTAATTTTCCTTTCCTGGTGCCTATCCATGGCAGCATACACATGGTTGGTTGCTCCGCCAGCAAGCAACCCACAGGACCCCTTTAACTCTATAAAAAAAGAGCTGCCCCCTATGCCATTCTTGTAACTAGTCTAAAAAATGTAGATTACAGAAAGGGAGGGCGTATGCTGCCATGGATAGGCACCAGTAAATGAAAATTATGGAAAGGTAAGTAATATTTTCAGTTTTCCTGGTGCCTCCATGACAGCATACACATGGTAAATAATTCGTTCATAGGGAGGGCTGCTGCAAAAAATATAGTTTATTTGGGTTTACAAAACTGAAAATTGTAAAGTTTTTTTCCCAAAATTATGGTGGTAAATAAAGACCAACTTGCCACACGACAAATCGTTTCCGGAGCGACCTGTGCTACAGCTGCCCAAGAAGAGGATATCCCCCTGCGTCAAGTGAGCATTGATTGTCTTTGGACCCTGAAGACCACTAGCCCAATAAGCCTTTTGAATCAGACGTACAATCCAGCTTGCTATATTTCTCTTCTACCTCCATTTGGAATACCAAATAGGCTTTGGTCTTTGCGGAAAGGCTGTGTTAGAGTGACGTATCAACGTAGAGTCCTTGCAAGGTCTAGTTCATGTAATTTCAGTGTAGCTGGGTCTTTTTCAAAAGCTGGGAGAACCCATTCCTTATTAAAATGGTAAACAGTTGCAACTTTAGGTATGAACTGAAAAATCGGTTGTAGAACAACCCTCTCCGGGAAGAATGTAATGTACGGGTCTTGAGCTCCCAAGGCTTGAATTTCCGAAACCCTATGGCCTGAGGTGACAGCTACAAGAAAGGCAGCCTTAAGAGTATTATTTTTTTGAGTTCAATCCTCAGTAGGAGTATTTGAAGATGCTGTCAGAGTATTCAGCACCAGAGGTAAATCCCAATTTGGGTACAGCATTTTCCTAGGTGGTCTCAATCTTAGGACTGCCTTCTGGAAACGCTCAATCAGAGGGCTCATCTGGTGTCTGTCAGGGCTGATAATGCTGGGACTTGTACTTTAAGCGTACTAAGCCCCAAACCTAAAACTAAACCCCTCTGTAGAAATAGGAGAATGTCCTGGACACCTGGCCTCAACAGGTTAAACTAGTTGGCCTCTGAAAACTTCGAAAATTTCAGCCATATTCTGTAGTAAGTGTTATTAGTGGATGCCTTTCTTAGTGGAGCAGTGTCTGGATTACTTTGTGAGAAAATTGTAATTCTTCCAGCCTTTTCCACTCAATTTCCAAGCCCCTAAATCCATGATCTCTGGATGTAGGTGGATGAAGTTCCCTTGAGACAGAAGGTTGTGTATCTTTGGAAGAAATGATGGGTTGCAAAGAGACAGTTGAGTCAAGAATGTGAACCAAGGCCCCCTTGACCAGTAGGGACTCACTGCCAGGATGGTAACTTCCTCCTGTTAGGCGCTGAAGGAATCTCAGAATCAGTGGGGTTGGAGGGAACGCGTACCCTACTTGGAAGCTCCAAGGCAGGAGTAGGGCATCTACTCCCATTGACTTCAGGGCAGGGCATCTTGTGAAAAATCGAGGTGTCTTAGCATTCAGTGGGGATGCAAATAGGTTCAACTGAGGATTACCCCACTGATGACGAATCTACCGGAAAACACCCCATCGTTCAGAGACCACTCATTGTTATTGATGAATTTCCTGGACATTCGATCCGCCAGATGATTCTGGGGGGCTGGTAAATAGGGCGCTCTGAAGCTGAAAGGATTCTTCTCGATCTACACTAAAATAGGGGCCACCTGGATGGATAGTTCCCTCTTGGTTCTGGACATAGGCCACTGCCACCCTGTTGTCCATTAGTAACAGGAGAGATCTGCACTTGAGAAGAGGTTCCAAGTGTAATATGGCCTTCCAGGCCCTCAGTTCTAGGTTGTTGGAGACTACACTCTCCGAGTCAAACTGCCATCTTCCTTGGATCAACTGGTTCCTGTAGGGAGCGCCCCAACCCAACCGCCTCGTCCACCATCACAGGCTGGACTTCATAGATATAGTGATCAGAATCCTCTGAGAAAGGGACCTCCTCCACTGGGATAGAAACCCTTGTTGAAAACCGCAGGGATTGAACCAGGCCCACTTGAGCAACTGGTTAATCTCCAGGCAGCAAAGAGAGCTGTTTTCCTGCTGACAGCTGCCTCCGTAAGACCCCAGACTGGCCATATATATATGTACTCACATTGAGAGTATAAAGATGGCCCCCATCAGCTTCGCCCGGTCATCACGCATGTGCCGATGACGTCATCCAGCGCTGCTGAGGTCCCGCCTCTTGAAACTGCCAAAAGGAGCCTGAGGAGGCGGGTGCGAAGCACCGCAGAGACCAGAGGAGAGGGGGGAATGAGGCAGCCTGGAAGCATGTCTGCCCGAGAGACAGATCCCTAGCATGGAGAAGCTTGGGGAGGTGCCCTCAGGTAATCCCATACTTAGTGCTGTTACAGCCTCGGGATAGTATAGAGACATCTGCAAAGCAGGCTCTTTGTCCGTCCTGATCCAGCCGCCACTGGGATAGCTCCCATGATCAAAGGGAACCTCCCGGGGGAAGAGGAGAAGAGACAGATCTGACCCCTGTGACCCCCCTGCCTCAAAAAAGACAGAAAACAGGCTCCCATACAGTGGCGGCTGGTGTGTTGAGGGCGCAAGGGCGCGCCCCCCCCATCCATGCGTCTGGCCCCCTAATCTACATGCAGGGGCGCCGGACGCATGGAGTACAATGGGATTTTTTTTTTCATCACCTGATTAGAGCCAGAGGCTCTAATAGGGCGATGCAAAGGGTGGAGCCGGGGCGCAAAGCAGTGCGTCCCGACTCCACCCATTGTGTGACAATAGCGAATGAAAATTCGCTATTGTCACACCAATCCTCCTCCTGGCCAATCAGGAAGCGCGTCCGATACGCGCTTCCTGATTGGCCGCAAGGCAAACCCCTTGCCATTGGCGGAGGAGGAGGTGGGAGCGGAAGGAGACGCGCCGCCGGTCACCTCAGAAGAAGCGGCCCGCTGCGGGAGCAGAAGAACCCGCTGGAACTGAAGCCGAGAGCCACCGCTGGTCCCGAGTATCCCTAGTCCCGCCGTCAGCAGCAGAGAGCAGCAGAGTCGGTCCGGTCCGGTCATCGTGAGAGAGCAGGAGGTAAGTGATTCAATGCAGCCGCTGCCTCAGACTCAGTGCCTCCCTCCTCTCTCTCCTGTCACTGTGGACTCGAGTCCGGCGGTGGTGGGGGGGCACACCGTGGTCACTCTACATTGAAGGGGGCACACCGTAGTCACTCTACATTGAAGGGGGCACACCATGGTCACTCTACATTGAAGGGGGTACACCGTGGTCACTCTACATTGATGGGGGCATGCTGTGGTCAATCCACATTGAAGGGGGTACACCGTGGTCACTCTACATTGATGGGTGCACGCTGCGGTCACTCTACATTGAAGGAAGGGGGAAGAAGCGCCACTTGAGTGCAATTATATGGTGACTCACAAGGTATGGTGACTCACATCTGAACATTCATTGTGGTGCTCTCCGTGGTGTAGTCAGGTAGCTGGGTGCCTGCTCTGGATCCGGTGCGGTCCGATCATCAGGGAGAGGTCCGGGGGTAGACTCAGGCGACTTCCGGGTTGGATCGGCGGAGGAACTGCAGAGAGCTGTGGCTGCGGCCGGCAGCGTCTGACGTCACGGGCAGTGTGGGCTGTGTGGGCGTATCCGGGCTTCACTGAAGAACAGTGGATTCTTACACCCCTACCTCTCCCCTCTCTGAACCGAGGCCAACCCATCACCCTCAGTTTATATCACAGGCACTTGAACCCTTCATCCCATCCCTTCTAAGGCTCCTCCAGCTTGCAGCCTTTTGATGTGCCAGTGCCCTGATTGACCCCCACCTGACCATTTGCTTCTATTAGCAGCCAACACAAAGAGTAGCACCCCTTGTGAGCGCTTAAAAATATACTTTCTAACTCTACATTGAAGGGGGCATGCTGTGGTCACTCTACATTGAAGGGGCACGCTGTGGTCACTCTACATTGATGGGGGCACGCTGTGGTCACTCTACATTGAAGGGGGCATGCTGTGGTCACTCTACATTGAAGGGGGCACGCTGTGGTCACTCTACATTGAAGGGGGCATGCTGTGGTCACTCTACATTGAAGGGGGAACGCTGTGGTCACTCTACATTGAAGGGGGCACACCGTGGTCACTCTACATTGAAGGGGGCATGCTGTGGTCACTCTACATTGAAGGGGGCACGCTGTGGTCACTCTACATTGAAGGGGGCACGCTGTGGTCACTCTACATTGATGGGGGCACGCTGTGGTCACTCTACATTGAAGGGGGCACTGCTCACTGGTCACTCTGCATTGATGGGGGCACACTGTACCTTGATTACTGAAGGCCCCTTTCACACTTGTGTGACCTCAAAGTCACGCTATTTTTTACCGCGTTTTTTCCGCGAAGCAATGCCTATTACATTTTTCTGTTTGCTCCCCCCCCCAAAAAGTTTTGAGCACCAGCCGCCACTGCTCCCATACTTATTGGCGCATTTAGCAGCCTAAGTCCTGGGACAACATACTACAGGGAAGCATGAACCTGTATTGGTAACACCAACATGGTGGCGAGGTAAGGGCTAATCCAGGTGATCCTGCAGGCTTGGGGACAGAAAAAAGAATGGGTGGGGAGGGGGGCAGCTATTTCCTTTATAGAGTTAAAGGGGTTCTGTGGGTTGGTTGTGGGTGGAGCAACCAACCATGTGTACTGTATGCTGCCATGGAGGCACCAGGAAACCGTGTTTTCCTGAAAATAAGACCTGCCCCGAAAATAAGAACTATCTCAGTTTTCTTGGATGGGTGCCATATAAGCCCTACCCTGAAAATAAGCCCTGGTTAAAGTCCTTGTAAAATAATGTAACATGCTGTAAAAGGATTATATAATGTCCAGTGTGTGTCTTTATGTAACACTAGAAAATACCTTATTTACAGTGCCACTGGGCACTCATGTGACCCGCTGGGTCTCTCCCTCTCTTGTCCCAGCTGACGTCAGCGGCCCCTCCCTCTGCAGTGCTCGGAGCAGGGCTGATTTCAGCAGGGATCTCGGCATCTCCTTCGGCATCGCTAGGAGCGGGAAAGAAGAGCTCCGGCGGATCATCTGAGCACCCATTCGACGGTGAAATAATAATCCTATTACAATAATAATATTAATCCTTTTACAGAGTGGATTAAATGATTTTACAAAGACTTTTTGACTCCTGAGCTGACAGGGAAGGAGAGAGGTAGAGAAGAAAATTAAGACATCCCCCCGAAAATAAGTCCTAATGCATTTTTCGTAGCCAAAATTATTTTAAGACCCGGTCTTATTTTCGGGGAAACACAATAGATATATACTGAATATATATATATATATATATATATATATATATATATTTTTTTTTTTTTTTTTCCTTCTAATTATTTATATATACAAGTGCAAAAATAGAATATCATCAAAAAGTAAATTTATTTCAGTAATTACATTCAAAAAGTGAAACTCACAAATTATATTGATTCATTACACACAAAGTGATATATTTCAAGCATTTTTTTTTTCTTTTAATTTTGATGTTTATGGCTTACAGCTAGTGAAAACACTTCAATACCATTCAGTACCTAGGATTTTTAATACAGAAATGTTGGCTTACTGAAAAGTATGTCCATGTACAGTATAGTATGCACTCAATACTTGGTCGGGGCTCCTTTTGCATGAATTACCGCATCAACGCAGCGTGGCATGGAGGCGATCAGCCTGTGGCACTGCTGAGGTGTTACTGAAGCCCAGGTTGTTTTGATAGTGGCCTTCAGCTCGTCTGCATTGTTGGGTCTAGTGTTTCTCATCTTTCTCTTGACAATACCCCACAGATTCTCTATGGAGTTTAGGTCAGGCGAGTTTGCTGGCCAATCAAGCGCAGTGATACCATGTTCATTAAACCAGGTATTGGTAATTTTGGCAGTGTGGGCAAGTGCCAAGTCCTGCTGGAAAATGAAATCAGCATCTCCATAAAGCTGGTAGGCAGAGGGAAGCATTAAGTGCTCTAGAATTTCCTGGTAGAGGGCTGCTCTTACTTTGGACTTGATAAAACACAGTGGACCAACACCAGCAGATTACATGGTTCCCCAAATGATCACCAACTGTGGAAACTTCACACTGGACCTCATGCAACTTGGATTCTGTGACTCTCCACTCTTCCTCCATACTCTGGGACCTTGATTTCCAAATGAAATGCAACATTTTCTTTCATCAGAAAAGAGGACTTTGGACCACTGAGCAACAGCCCAGTATTTTTTTCACCTTAGCCCAGGTAGGATGCTTCTGACGTTATATCTGGTTAAGGAGTGGCTTGACACAAGGAATGCAACAGTTGTAGCCCATATCCTGGATATGTCTGTGTGTGGTGGCTCTTGAAGCACTGACACCAGCTGTAGTCTACTCCTTGTGAATCTCACCCAAATTCTTGAATGACCTTTGTTTCACAATCCTCTCAAGGCTGTGATTATCCCTGTTGCTTGTGCACCTTTTTCTACCACACTTTCCTTTAATATGCTTGGATACAGCACTCTGTGAACAGCCAGCTTATTTAGCAATGATCGTTTGTGACTTACCCTCCTTGTGGAGGGTGTCAGGACTGTCTTCTGGACAAATGACAAGCCAGCAGTCTTCCCCATGATTATGTAACCTACTAATAGGCTCAGGAAACCTTTACAGGTGTTTTGAGTTAATTAGCTAATTAGATATGAAACCATGGGGTTGATTTACTAAAGGCAAATCCACTGCGCACTACAAGTGCACTTGCAAGTGTAGTTGCTCTAGATCTGAGGAGAATATCTGAAATGAGGGGAAGTTCTGCTGATTTCTATCATCCAATCATGTGCAAGCAAAAATGCTCTTTTTTTCTTTTCCTTGAATGTCCCCCTCAGATCTACAGTGACTGCACTGCCAAGTGCACTTGTAGTGCAAAGTGGATTTGCCTTTAGTAAATAAACCCCTATGAGTCTACAATATTGAATTTTGCTGAATTTTGGTTTTTCATTAGCTGTAAGTAGAGTTGAGCGGACACCTGGATGTCCTTGTTCGGTGGGTCCGGCCGAACTTGAAAAAAAAGTCCGGGTCCGTGACCCGGACTTTTTCTAAACTTTACCCGGACACAGAACCCCTTTGAAGTCAATGGGGACCCAAACTTTCAGGCACTAAAATGGCTCTAAAAAACCAATGGAAAGGGCTAGAGTGCTGCAAATGGCAGCAAAATGTAGTTAAGAGCATGGCAAGTGCTCTGCAAACAAATGTGGATAGGGAAATAACTTAAAACAACAAAAAAAAACAGAAAAATAAAACAATTTTCTTCATCTGTGAAGGACGAGGCCCATATGGAGTAGGAGGGAGGTTGAGGTGGCGGTGGAGGTGGAAGCGGCGGTGGAGGGGGACGAGGTAGCCAACACTGCTTTTTTTTAGTCATTTTAAATTAGGGTACACCCCAAAAGAGTGAGAAAGATCAAAAATATAACAATGGCTGGGTAAGGCCGGTATCCATCTCTATTCTGCACAAGGTACGGAAAAGTCCTGTGGGATCCATGCCTGGTTCATTTTAATGAATGTGAGCTTGTCCACATTGTCTCTTGACAGGCGGCTGCGCTTGTCTGTGATAACGCCCCCAGCCGTGCTAAATACACGTTCACATAATACACTGGCTGCAGGGCACGCCAGCACCTCCAAGGCGTAAAGGGCAAGCTCAGGCCATGTGCCCAATTTGGGGATCCAGAAGTTGAAGGGGGCAGACCCGTCATTCACTACATGTAGGCGTGTGCACACATACTGCTCCACCATGTTGGTGAAATGCTGCCTCCTGCTAAGACGTTCCATATGAGCTGCTGGTGCTGCTGTTTGTTGCAGCATGCTGACAAAGCTTTTCCACATTTCGGCCATGCTTATCCTGCCTTCTGAGTTGTTGGCGGTGCCCTGGTTGCTTTGGCGACCTCTTCCTCCTCCTCCTTCTCTGCCTTGGCCTTGTGCTTCCACTGTGGCCCCGCTGTCAGGTGGGAATGCCAGCAGCATCGCGTCTACCAGCGTGCGCTTGTACTCGCGCATCTTGCGATCACGCTCCAGTGAGTGAATTAAGGACGGTACGTTGTCCTTGTAACGGGAATCCAGCAGCGTGGCCACCCAGTAATCAGCAAAAGTTAGAATGTGGGCAACTTGGCGGTCGTTGTGGAGACACTGCAGCATGTAATCGCTCATGTGTGCCAGGCTGCCCAGAGGCAACGAAAGGCTGTCCTCTGTGGGAGGTGTATCGTCTGTGTCTTCTGTATCCCCCCCAGCCACGCACCAGTGATGGCCATGAGCTGGCCTTGGTGCCACACTGCTGTGAACATGGTTCCATCTCCTCCTCCATCTCCTCCTCCATCTCCTCCTCCAGAACTGTGTCCTTGCTGAACAATTGTGTACCTGGCGTTTGTGGGTGCAGGAACCAACCCTCGGAGCCACTTGTGAATGACTGCCCTAAAAGCCATGGAAATGATCCCTCCTCCTCCTCCTCCTCCTCCTGTGCCACATCCTCTTCCATCATCGCCCGATGCGTTTTTTCAAGGAGGCATAGAAGTGGGATAGTTAAGCTGACAACGGCATCATCGGCACTGGCCATGTTGGTGAAGTACTCAAAACAGCGCAACAAAGCACACAGGTCTCGCATGGAGGCCCAGTTATTGGTGGTGAAGTGGTGCTGTTCCGCAGAGCGACTCACGCGTGCGTGCTGCAGCTGAAACTCCACTATGGCCTGCTGCTGCTTGCACAGTCTTTCCAGCATGTGCAAGGTGGAGTTCCACCTTGTGGGCACATCACATATGAGGCGGTGAGCGGGAAGGCTGAAGTTACGCTGCAGCGCTGACAGGCGAGCAGCAGCAGGGTGAGAACGCCGAAAGTGCGCACAGACGGCCTGCACTTTCTGCAGGAGCTCTGACATATCGGGGTAATTTTGAAGGAACCTCTGCACCACCAAATTCAGCACATGCGCCAGGCAAGGGATGTGCGTCAAACCGGCTAGGCCCAGAGCTGCTATCAGATTTCACCCGTTATCGCACACCACCATGCCGGGCTTGAGGCTTGCTGGCACCAACAACTCATCGGTCTGCTGTTCCATGCTCCTCCACAACTCATGCGCGGTGTGGGATTTTTCCCCCAAACAGGCAAGTTTTAAAACTGCCTGCTGTCGTTTACCCCTGGCTTTCCTTAATTTGGTGGTGAAGGTGTTACGCTGACCGGATGAGGAGGCGGTAGAGGATGAGGAAGCGGAGTAGGAGGAGCTAGGAACAGGAGGCAAACTGAAGCGCCCTGCAATCCTCGGTGGTGGAAGGAGATCCGCCAAACAAATTGAAAGGGTGTTTCTCACACGTACACATACAGACTATGCCGCAATTAAATTTTTTTCACCTTCATGGGTGTATATTGAATAGCGGAATAGAACAAAAGTATATAAAAGGGTGTATCTCACACGTACAGACTTGGCCGCAATTGAATTATTTTCACCCGCATGGGTGTATATTGAATAGCGGAATAGAACAATAGTATCCAAAAGGGTGCATCTCAAACGTACAGACTATGCCGCAATTTTATTTTTGTCACCCGCATGGGTGTATATTGAATAGCGGAATAGAAAAATAGTATCCAAAAGGGTGCATCTCACACGTATAGACTATGCCGCAATTTAATTTTTGTCACCTTCATGGGTGTATATTGAATAGCGGAATAGAACAAAAGTATATAAAAGGGTGTATCTCACACGTACAGACTAGGCCGCAATTGAATTATTTTCACCCACATGGGTGTATATTGAATAGCGGAATAGAACAATAGTATCCAAAAGGGTGCATCTCACACGTACAGACTATGCCTCAATTTAATTTTTTTCACCCCAAAAGGGTCTATATTGAATAGCGGAATAGAAAAAAGTATATAAAACGGTGTATCTCACACGTACAAACACAGTCTAGGCCCCGATTACAATTTTTTGTACCCTAAAGGGAGGATGAGGATGAGGAAGAGGAGAAAGAGGAGTTCGGAACAGGAGGCAAACTGAAGCGCCCTGCAATCCTCGGCGGTGGAAGGAGATGCGCCAAACAAATTTAAAAGGTTTATCTCACACGTACCGATACAGACTATGCCGCAATGTAATTTTTTTTTACCCCAAAAGGGTGTATATTGAATAGCGGAATAGAAAAAAGTATATAAAAAGGTGTATCTCACACGTACCGATACAGACTATGCTGCAATTTAATTTTTTTTACCCCAAAAGGGTGTATATTGAGTAGCGGAATAGAAAAAAGTATATAAAAAGGTGTATCTCACACGTACTGATACAGACTATGCTGCAATTGAATTTTTTTCATCCCAAAAGGGTGTATATTGAATAGCGGAATAGAAAAAAGTATATAAAACGGTGTATCTCACACGTACAAACACAGACTAGGCCCCGATTACAATTTTTTGTACACTAAAGGGAGGATGAGGAAGAGGAGTAGGAGGACTTCGGAACAGGAGGCAAACTGAAGCGCCCTGCAATCCTCGGCGGTGGAAGGAGATGCGCCAAACAAATTTAAAAGATGTATCTCACACGTACCGATACAGACTATGCCGCAATGTAATTTTTTTCACCCCAAAAGGGTGTATATTGAATAGCGGAATAGAAAAAAGTATATAAAAAGGTGTATCTCACACGTACCGATACAGACTATGCTGCAATTTGATTTTTTTCACCCCAAAAGGGTGTATATTGAATAGCGGAATAGAAAAAAGTATATAAAATTGGTTATTTTTCAATAGCACAAGTGAACACAGCAGTGTCTTATGTTTTATGTCACGGTCAGCAGCAGGCTATGAAGGAAAAAAAAAAATTCCCCTTTAAATTTGTAATTTTTAAATAGTAGATTAGAACAGCACTGTGTAGTAAAATATAGCTGAACGCTGCACACAACAGACTGATAAAAATATTTTTTTTTCTCCCTCCTCCTCCTCAGTGGGCTCAAGTGAGGGCAAAAAGATCATTCACTGCACCACCACCCACACAGCAAAGTCGATGTAGATTACTAACGAACGATTGTTCTGTCCTGTGTCTCCTAATCTCTCCCTGCCTACTCTCTCCAGCCTGTCCCTAAAATGCTTTTCTATCTTTCCCTGCCTACACTCCGACCTGTCCCTACATTCTTTTCAGCCACAATGTTTTTTTTTCATGTCTCTGTCCCTAATCAGCAGCAGCCAGCACCGTTGTGTGAGCTCTCTCCCTACTGTCTGTGTGGAGCAATCCTTACTGGTAATCTCATCAACTCAAGCCACCTGTCTTTCACACAACAACCTTTTATTTACTGTGGGGATGTGTTTACAATTTAATAATGTCTATTGTTCTTTGGGAGCTCGATGCCGGTGTGTCTAAGCTAGAATGAGATCCCTGATTGTTCAGGTGGTTAATTGTGTCATCTATTGTTTGCCTGCTAGCATTCTGTGCATTCTACCTAGGCTGATTTAAGTGCTCAGTTAATTGGCATGTTAATGATATCATGGTCAGTCCTACCTCATTATCTATCCATTGTGTGATGTTTTGTGTAAATATTTGACTGGTCACTAAAACAATTCTCAAGTGTATAAAAGTCTGTAAGTTGGTTCAATAAACAGTTCATTCTGGTTTCACTCCAAAACTTGTACTGTCGAGTTCTTGGGGTAACTATAGCCAGATTTATGGATCCCGTGTTCCAGATTTCTTAGGAAGCAGCTTCTTGGCAGTGTCAGGCTTATTTGGGGAGATTAAATAAGAAGGAAATTAAATGTTATCTTTTGTTCTATATAGAAATATGAAGCAATGACATCCATTTTTGTTAGGTTACTGAAAGGTTAAATCTCTTTAACAAAAAGTGCCTATTCAACAGGATTACCCCAAACATGCTGTGTTAACCTAAGGTAATAAATAAATAGCCTGTTGATTGTCTTTAGATAAAGTCTAGCTGACGCTATACCAAGATAATCTTGTTTGTGTGACAACCATAAACATTAGTCAGTATTTTCTGTATTTAGATTCATTTAAAAATAAGATTTACAGATACGTTATAATCTTATATGTAATAGAATATTAACAATAATATATATATATATATATATAACTAACATACATAGATATGTAGAAAACCGTTATATATTATAATTGTTTCATTCTTGCTAACTGATATTGATGACTCATCTCTGTATGTCAAGAGAGGCTTCAGTAAACATTTGTAAATTGTAAGTTGTAGAAAGCATCATAAAATTTTGTTTAACCTTGCGAGACTCTAGAAAGTCTGAGATGGTAAGCTCTTTGTCAATATAAGGTTCATAGTTTATTTGTAGGTAAATAATGCTGTCATACTGAACCTAAGAGCAACACAATACTGCCATCTCTGGTGACTGACTACTACTAATTGAAGTCTTAGGTTAAAAAGTCATTTCCAATATATATAGATATATATATATATATGAATAACTATATTATGGTGTTACCAGATTTAATCTTTATTTAGATACATGGTGGATATTAAATGGACATGTAATAGATGAGAGCATGGATACTTTTTATGTTATTTTATGATACTCTTAAATATGGAGATATCATCATTTAATTTTAATATACTGGTCAACCAAGAGGTGTCACCCAATGACATCACCAGTTAATGAATAAGATGTCCCAGCCAATGGGGATAATGTCACTCCTTCTGGGTTTAACTTATAGTAATTTTAATAGTCCTTTGTTCTATACCATATAAAAAGGAAAACTCAGATGAGAGAGGGACACATGACATTTGCCCAACATACATCACACATACAACACACAAGCTACTACAGCCATGCATAGACTCATCTACACAGACTCCATTTTGCTCCATCATGTATCTGAAACTTTGAGGGATGCCAAACAAAACTCCTCCCTACCTGGCCACCATCTTGGAAAGGCAGCCATCTTAAGGACTCTGGTAACGACCATTTTAAGCTAGCAGCCATTTAAATATAGTAAATATGCCTTGCTAATTATTTGATTATTATTCAATATTGTTTATGTACTTCCTTAAATGTTTTACATTGCATATTCAAGGGTAACAAGATTACAATCCCAGCCGTATTAACCATATGTAGATTTTTCTCTAAGAGATGATTTTTGCTTTTTATACATTTTTATTAATATCAGATTTAGCGCATATTGGCGTATTAGTCTCACGTTTTGCATAGCCAATTTTCGCTTCATCTGCAGTGGAGTGACTATCAGACTGTGCATTGCGCAGACAATTATGGTCTGATTATATAGAACATTAATTTATGGTTTATACTATACCTGGAGAAAACGTAATCTTGCTTTACTTTCACTTTCATTATTGAGCTACACATCACATTGCATTTATTGTTTGAAGTTCATATTTTATGTAAAGTTATCTTTTTGTGTCATCTCAAGCCTGATCATTTATCGTGATTACATGTCTCGTGAATAAATATGTTATATATATTCCATACTGTAGACTGTTTTCACTAAGATTGTTATATGCTTTTAAAAAGAAATTAATCAATAAAAATAATTCGCTACATATTGATTTGTGGAAATAAGTTGAGATTCTCCTTCCGCACAGATCTTTGCCTATTGACATAAATAGACACTGTTCTATTCAGAGCAGTATAAACATTCTGACAGCAGAGATACCCAGTCCGGGTGTCCTGTTCCGTCACAGCACCTAAAATATATTTCTTATGTTGTATACTTATCATTGCTTTCCCTCTCTCCTTTCCTTATTTTCAATAATGTAGGAATTACATATGGACTGACCTGCTAATTAATATTTGATTGTCCCTCCTGGAGGTCCACAGGGGAATCCTGTTAGGCTTACACTTTAAGTCCCTGACTCTTATGGTAAATACAATTTTTATATTGTCTGCAGAATTATTGGATTAGCGGTATTTGCAAACAATATCTTTTTTTTACTTTATGTATGTACATTTTTCTGCTATTAACGTTGATTGTATGTTCTCAGACATCATATGCTGCTTAAGAAAGAAGAACCTATCTGCAAAACATTCAGCTGTCATCTACCATCCACTCGATTGAAAAGATTACGTTTGCCAAGATCTTTAAATATACAGATATATCAAAATCTGTAAATACAGTTTTTTTTAAGTGGGTGGATATGGAGATAAATATACAGCACATGGATGTTGAAATGGAAAAATATGACTTTGAATGTTGTTTTAAATAATATGTTGCAAATAGAAACATAAAAGGGTGACAAGAGACCAAGTGATCCAAGGCATCTGCCCCACTTTTTCTTTTTCAAATTTTTGTATATTTTTGTTTTTTGTAAATTTTTTGTCTGAGTATAAATCTACTACTGTACTGGTCCACTGATCTATCTAACTCACATTCATACATACACATACTAGGGCCAATTTGGACAGGAACCAATTAACCTACCAGCATGTCTTGCCTCACACAGAGCAGGACAAGAGCAGAGGGCCCAAATCTACCGGTTGCTCCTAAGGAGGTAGTGCTACATGCATGGATCCTTAATATGTATTTGTGTTTTTTTACCTGTCCAAAGAATAACTTTACAAATATACTGAATAAGAGATTTTTATTTAGATCTCAGTACACAGTTGTGTTGTTTTCTATAATTATGATCACATATTCTGGTGTAAAATTAACCAATATATTAGTGCAATATATGTGCTATTCATCAACTTATAACATTTTTTATCCAGCTTCCATTTAAAGTGGTTCTGTGCATTAAACCGTTTTAATACTCAATTTATCAAAAATCTGTTATTTAAATTCCACTTGATAGTCCCTAAATAAACATGCAGAACCTCTTCAATATTTTTCTTAAGTGAATTCTAAAAAAACAAAGCATAAATGTATAAACAAATTATTGTATTAAATGTCAAAATCCTTTCCCCTTCTGTCTGGTTGCAATCCAAATAGGTGCTATTCCTTAATGAAAATGCTCCATGCATATATTATTCCTTCTGTGTTTCTAATCCTCCACCATACATCACCACCACAGTCGAGAACTCACCAGATAGCCATGACCCCTTCTGTGAAAAGTAAGGTCTTAAAGTGCTTTTTCCCCAATGGGTTATTATATCCAGGACAGCTACTTATCCACTACAAGATTCCCGTTGTCATAAAATAGAGGAAAGAGGACTCTAATAGTGTAAAGCCATTTTATTTTTTAAAATATAACTCACAAGCCATCATAAAATATGCTCAACATGTTACAATGCATTCCCCTTGCACCTGGGTTACAACACTCCGTTATGTCACCGGCCGGCTCCACTATCTCTCAGTGAGAGCCCAGTGTCTCACCACCTCCACCACCATCTCCACCCCCTGAAGATGTCATTGAGACGAAACGTACGTCGTGGTAGGGGTACAGGAAGCTAAATCGTGTGGAGCAGGAACTGGCACCTGGAGGTGGTGAGACACTGCAAACAGATAGGGCTCACACTGAGAGATAGTGGAGCCGGCCAGTAACATAGAAGAGCGTTGTAACCCAGGTGCAAGGGGAATGCACTGTAACATGTAAACAGCATATTTTATGATGGCTTGTGAGTTATATTTTAACTAATAAAAGGGCTTTACACTATTAGTGTCCTCTTTCCGCCATTTTATGACAACGGGAATCTTGGAGTGGATAAGTGGCTGACCTTGAAATAATAACCCATTGGAGAAAAAGCGATTTAAAGAGGAAGTAAAGCACTGCTTTTTTTTTTTTTTTCAGACCTGCAAAGTAAAGGCAAAATGTGCTAGTATGCATCCCCAACTAGCACATTATGTGAAACTTACCTGCAAACAAAGCCCTCATTGTCACCGCTAGAAGCTCCATCCATCTTCACCCGTCTTCCTTCTGGGTCTGCGGACTCCAGATTTGTGACTGGCTGGAGCCGTGTGATGTCACAGCACAGAGCTCTCAAGAAATGGCACGGGTGGCACATTTTCTGATGGCTTGTGAGTTATATTTTTTTTAAAAAATGCACGTTTAGGAGATATTTACGGTACCTATATTTAAGCCTTTTTATAGGCTCACCTATAGGTACAAACAATCGATGGAAGTTTACTTTCACTTAAAGATCTTACTCTTCACAGAGGGGTCATGGCTATCTGGTGAGTTCTTGAGTGTGGTGGTGATGCATGGTGGAGGATTAGAAACACGGAAGGAACAATGAATGCACGGAGCACTTTCATTAAGGAATAGCACCTATTTGGATTGCAAACATACAGAAGGGGAAAGGATTTGGACATTTAGCACAATATTTTGTTTATACATTTATTATTTGGTTTTTATTGAATTTACTTAAGAAAAATATTGAAGAGGTTATGGATGTTTATTTTGGAACTATCATAGGAATATAAATAGTGGATTTTAGATAATTTGAGTATTGAAACAGGTTATTGCACAGAAGCACTTTAACCACTTGCCTACTGGGCCCTTTTACCCTCTTCCTGCCCAGACCAAGTTTCAGCTTTCAGTGGTGTCACTGTTTGAATGACAATTGCGCGGTCATGCAACACTATACCCATATGGAATTTTTTTCCTTTTTTTCACACAAATAGAGCTTTCTTTTGGTGGTATTTAATCACTGCTGGGTTTTTTAGTTTTTGCTAAAAAAAAAAGACTAAAAATAAAAAAATAAATTAAAAAGTTTTTCTTCATTTCTGTCAGTAAATTTTGTAAATAAGTAAATTTTCTCCTTCACTGATGTGTGCTGATTAGGCGGCACTGATGGGCACTGATGAGGCAACACTTATGGGCACTGATGAGGCGGCACTGAAGGTCACTGATTAGGTGGCACTGATGATGAGGCCCTAATATGCCACACTGATGGGCACTGATATGTGGCTCTGATGAGCACTGATAGGCGGCACTGATGGGCACTGATAGACGGCACTGGTGGGCAATAATAGGCAGCACTGGTGGGCAGCACTGATGGAAACTGATGGGCACTGATGGATGGCACTGATAAGCAGGCACTGATGGGCACTGAAAGGCAGCACTGACTGGCATCACAAATGGGCACTGACTGGTGTCACTGATGGGCATCACTAATGAGCACTGATTGGTGTCACTGATGGGCACTGATTGGTTTCACTGATGGGCACTTCTGGGGCTGTACTTTAAAAAGGGCACTAACGATCAGTGCCCTGATTACCTGTACAGGTCTCCCCAGCGAGGAAATGCCGCTAATCGGCTCTCTTCGCCACACACTCTGTCAACGTGAGCAAAGGAGAGCTGATAAACTGCACTTGCTTGTTTACATGTGACTGGCTGTGACACAGCCGATTACATGAATAGAGAGCCGCATTCCTAGCAACACAGCAAGCCCGCGAAAGCAGTGGTTTTGGGATGCTGTCATATGACGTCTTCCTAGAACGAGAGTGCATCCCACCCACCGTCATTTTACTATACGGTGGGCGGGAAGTGGTTAAATAGAGGTTGGATAAGAAACATTTTTATTGTTTGATGAATAGCACATATGTTGCACCAATATATGGGTTAATTTTACACTAGAATATGTGATCATAATTTTAGGAAACAACACGATTGAGCGATTTGTACTGAGATCAAAATAGTTAATAGACCACTAATTGTGTTTAGCACAGCAGCTGTCGTTTTAGAGAAGGTGAGTAGCACGGGTAATAATGGTATATAAATACTGAATACGGGGTAGCATTGGGCTGGTGTAATGAAATTATAAGCCAATCTTAAAACGCTTATCCAGTGCTAAATAGCGTGAAGGCTACTGTTATCAGCAAAATTGAATTGGCTGCAAACTCATGGATATATAGCGATACCTGCTCAAACGTGCAAGTCTGAGATTAGTGGCTTCCAATTTTTTTATTACTTTAAAAAATTATTATTATTATTTAATAATTTTAAGGAAACAGATGCATAGATTTAAAAATTCATCTCTACTCTTGTAATTTGAAAAAGACCAGAGCCAATAATTATTTTTTTCATTAGCCTGAACAATTTGAAAAAATAAACCCATCTATGTTTTGCTACTTCATTTGCTAGTCATTGACAATGTTTTTTACAGTAGGTATTAATAATGAAAAACTTTCAGGTGTTAATAATGCACTGATTTTTTTCTCTTTGGTGAACCAAATGATATCATTACACATTGTTGCAGCTTGACTGAGGCACTGTGGTTACCGAGGCTTACAATTGCTTCCCTCTCTCCCCTTCCCTGTTCTAAACTGGCCACCTCTGTCTACAACAGTTCACTCTCTTCCTCACTAGATGCACTTGCTACACAAAGAATAAGGCCCCACCATTACAACCTTGGCAAACTGATGACATCAGAAATCTCAAGAGACATTGCCGTGGTCTTGAATGACAGTGGTATAAAGCCAAATCTCTGCAGAACTTCACCCTTTAAAAATCTGCCCTCCTAAAACACAATTTATCTAGTCCTTGTTGGCTCTTCTCTACCTTTAATTCTCTGCTTGGTCTCCCACCCCCTCCAATCAAAAATCCACTCACTGCCCAAGAGATTGCAAGTCACTTCAAAAACAAGATTGATGCAATACATGAAGACACCTCTACTATACAGATATCTTCCCCACTTAACATACCTTAACAGCACAGTCAACACTTTTCTGGCTACTACTAAAGAGGTTACCAAACTTTTCTCAGATGCCCACTTAACCAATTGTCCCCTCACAACTACTACGGCCTTCCTCTTCTTCTATCCTATACTCTCTTACTCACATCACCAATCTCTCCCTATCTACTAGCACCTTCCCCTCCTCTCTAAAACATGCACAGATCACCCGCATAACTAAAAAGCCCTCACTGGATCCCACTAACCTGAACAACTTCAGACCCATCTCCTTGCTCCCATTCACCTCTAAACTTTTAAAACACTATGTCTATAATCGCCTTAGCTCCTACCTCACTGAAAACATCCTTCTTGACCCCTATAGTCTGGCTTTCGCTTGCAGGACCCCACAGAAACTGCCCTACTAAAACTCACTAATGGTTTACTAACTGCTAAAACCAATGGTCACTACTCCATACTCTTACTACTAGACCTCTCTGTGGTCTTTGATACTGTTATCCACCCTCTCCTTCTCAATAAGCTCCACTCCCTTGGCCTCTGATATTCAGATCTTTCCTGGTTCTCCTCCTATCTACCACAGTGCTACTTCAGTGTCACCTATGACTCTGTCTACACTTACTCTTTCTGTAGGGGTCCCCCAAGGCTCTGTTCTTGAACCCCTTCCCTTCTCCATTTACACCTCCTCTCTTGGTTACTTGATAACCTCCCATGGCTTCCAATAATGACACCCAAATCTATCCCTCTACTCCTCATCTCACGCCTTCAGTCCCCTCTCACATTACTAACTTACTAACTGACATATTAGCATGGATGTCGCACCACTTCCTTAAATGCAATCTCTCTAAAACCAAGCTGATAATGGCCCCCCCGCCGGGGACCTCCTCCATGACTTTTCAACCAAGATCAATAATACAACTATCACTCCCTCTCCTCAAGCCAGGGTACTAGATGTAACCCTAAACTCTGACCTGTCCTTTCGGCCTCTAATCCAATCTATGTCAAAAACTTGTATATTTCACCTCTATAACATATCTAACATATCTAAAATACACCCCTTTTTAACTAATGGAACCACCAAGCAACTCATTCACTCCCTTGTTTCATTCGCCCTGATTATTGCAACTCCCTTCTCATAGGCCTACCTCTCCAAAGGCTATCCCCTCTTCAGTCATAAACGCTGCTGCCAGACTCATCTACCTTATTAACTGCTCGGTGTCTGCCACCCCTCTCTGCCAATCCCTCCACTGGCTTTTGATCGCCCAGAAAATTAAATTCAAAATACTAACAACAACATATAAAGGCATTCATAACTGTGCCCCAAATTACATCAACAATCTTGTCTCTAAATATCACCCAATACTTCCTCTCCACTCTTCTTCCAGACTTCTCTAGAGCTTCTCCCATCCTCTGGAACTCTCTACTTCAGTCTGTATGGCTTGTAAGCAATGCTCTCTTAAACCTCTTGTATTTTTTGTAATGTAATTGTAGTGTATCCCTTTATATTGTAAAGTGCTGAATAAACTGTTGGTGCTATATGAATTCTGTATATTAATAATGATAATAATAATAATTGCTTCAAAACTCTGAAACACCAAACATATCCCCTTCCCTCTTCCAAAATGTCCAAATCACCACTATCCATTTGGGGTTGAATGACCAACGCAGTCTTTATTTAAAAACACAACAAACAGTATTAAGTACAAAATGAGAGAAACACAATGAATAGATAATAGACTAGAACAACAAAATACCTACAGTGTGTAAATGGGGCTGTTAGGTCTAAGGTCTCTGAAGACACATATATGAACACGAAAATCCATGTTTATCTGCCATCCCTGTGAAAGGCCCCAGCTGTTACTACACGGCCTCTGGGACAATTAACCACCAATTTACCCAGCTTAATCACCACTCCAATGTTGTCAATGTAGCCTATTGTTGGGAAGGGACACCGATATCTGAAATGATCCCAACTCCTAATTATCCACATTTTTAAACCAACACTGCCTTTAAAGATCCAGAGACCCCTGCCCACTTCTAAGACAAATAAACTTAATGACCCAAATACCAAAATTATTTAAAAACAGTAAGAAAAATTAAAAAGGCAAAAGGAAGCCAGGGAAGAGAGGGTGGGGGAAATGCTAGCAGTACTCTGACTGATCCTCTGAATTTCCTCTTCTCACCCAAAGGACCACACTCTGGCCTCCACCTCTCCAATCAGTTAATTGCTTTTATAATTCCAAAATGATAAATGTACTAAACTCTGCCTCTTCTACACACCCCAGTCCGGTTGGCCCTCTTTTTTTCATTTTTCATTGTAAGAATGTTTATTGGATTTTCTAATGGTGGGGTCAAATAGATGTTCATTTCAACCCTAGTGAGAGAATTCAATGGAGGAGGAAGGAACATTTTTCCCATACAAAATACATTTCTAACAGTGAATATGGTTTTCGTTAGGGAATACATTCATTCCAAAATTGATTGTTAAAAGCAAATGATGTTCTAAAGTACAACATTTGTCATCGAATGTATTGAATGTACAAATATTCAAACAAATGTTTGTTCGAAAATATGCTAGTGCATAGATAGATTTAGGTATACTTTACCTTGATTTGCTAAAAGACTTGATAATATGATTTTTCAGCAAGTTCTTCACTTGCCGTGTTGATCAATATTTTTTGCAAAATGAAAAGAAAAAAAGATTTAAAAAAAACTTCTACCTGCAAAAGGTAATATGTTGAATGTGTGAAAACACCTCTTTCAGTAGAGTTGATTGCAGAAGGTAACTGTGTTTCTAAAAGTGGAGCACGTTAGAAGACTGAAGAGGCATATTCACAGGATGAAAAGCAGCTAACAGCTTGCATACTGTGGGATTACACAACATGCATTATATCAAACATTCCTGGATTATCTATTGTCTGATTAGTAATACGCTATCTGGTCACTGCTGAAGCAGTGGTGGAGCTAGACTTTTAAAACAGGGGTGGCAAAGGGGTGGCAAGGTATTATTTTGGGGGGTCAATATACAAAGTGGCAGGATAAAGATAGATGGTCAGCCTGAAGGTGTGTGGGCAGTCTATATAAAGGAGATGAGAATGGTGAAGATGGATGGTCAGGTTATGTAGAGGCAGGATGGAGGTGGATAGGCACACTACAGTATATAGGGGAAGGAAGGCAAGATGAAGTCAGGAAGACAGGTTTTGTAGGGGCAGGATGGAGGTGGATGGATATTCTATAAATGGGAGGTGGGCAGAAATGGAAAGGGTATGCGGAGGCAGAATATAGTTGGGTGGGCAGGCTATAGAAGGGAAGTGGGCAGGGTGAAAATGGGTAGCAATGTTGCGCAGAGACAGAAAGAAGATCAGTGAACAGGGTATGTGGGTGGGAAGTCTATATAGCATTAGGTTGGCAGGCAGAATGAGGTGGAGGTGGAGGCAGGATGGACGTAGGTAGGCGGTCTATATAGGGCAGGTGGTTAGGCAGGCAGTACAGGGTGGGGGCAGGATGGATTTAGGGTTCTAGTATAGAGCTGGGTAGGTAGGCAGTACAGGGTCAGGTTAGGATGGACTTGTGTAAGGAGGCAGTCATTCTGGGTGGATAAAGTATGGGGTGGGGGCAGGATAGAGTTGAATAGGCAGGCATTATAGAGTGGGGGCACTATGGAGATGGGTGAGAAGTCTATATAGGGCAGTTGGATAGGCAGGCAGTACAGGTTTGGTGCAGGATGGATTTAGGCTGGCAGTAGAGAGCTGGGTAGGCAGGCAGTAGGTAGGGTCAGGGTAAGATGGAGTTTGGTTGGAGGCAGTATGAAGTGGGGGCAGGGTGGAGTTTAGTAAGCAGGCATTCCTAGTGAATGCAGTTGAGTAGGCAGGCAATAAGGATGGAGTTGGGTAGGCAGGAATTATGGGGTTTTGGCAGGATGGAGCTGGGTGAGCAGTATATATAGGGCAGCTGGAGTTGAGTGACAGTGACAATCAGACTTACTACTCTTCACCGCTGCCGCTCAGGTCACATGTCAGGTCACTCCGAGTCCCACTTCCTCTCCAGGGCACGCTGAGGCTCCTCTACTCCAAGGGGGCTGCAGCTCCGCCCCTCCTGACTGACATCAGCAGCAGGGAATCCCGGCCCGCCCGCTACAGTTGTCGGCAGGGCAGCAGAAGACAGAGAGAGGAGGGAGCCAGAGCCGACGGGCGGACCAAGTTTGCGATTTGGCGGCGATCAGCGTTGCACGAAAGCAAACAGATATTGTGTGTGGAATTTGGAATTGCGGACGCCCATGTGCGGGGTGGCAACAGGGGTGGCAAGGACTTCATCTGGGGTGGCAATTGCCACCCCAGCTAGCCCTCTGGCTCCGCCACTGTGCTGAAGGCCCTCCCAAAAACCAGTTGAACAGGCTTACAGGATATTTATACAGTAACAGGAAGTCACAAATAAGGATTCATCACCTAGGAGAAGGTTGTTGCATACTCCCCTGCAGTAGGTTATGAGGATAGAGCAACCCCCGCACCTCCTGTTGAAGTGAAAATGGGAATACCTGATGAACTGTCTATCACTGCTACAAACCCGATTCCAAAAAAGTTGGAACATTGTACAAATTGTGAATAAAAACATAATGCAATGATGTGGAAGTTTCAAATTTCAATATTTTATTCAGAATACAACATAGATGACATATCAAATGTTTAAACTGTGAAAATATATAGATTTAAGGGAAAAATACGTTGATTTTAAATTTCATGGCATCAACACATCTCAAAAAAGTTGGGACAAGGCCATGTTTACCATTGTGTGGCATCCCCTCTTCTTTTTATAACAGTCTGCAAACGTCTGGGGACTGAGGAGACAAGTTGCTCAAGTTTAGGAATAGGAATGTTGTCCCATTCTTGTCTAATACAGGCTTCTAGTTGCTCAACTGTCTTAGGTCTTCTTTGTCGCATCTTCCTCTTTATGATGTGCCAAATGTTTTCTATGGGTGAAAGACCTGGACTGCAGGCTGACCATTACCGGTATCCAGTATGATATTATGCACTGGTAGATGATGATAACTTCAAACTCTTTGCAATTTTTCTCTGAGAAACCCCTTTCTGATATTGCTCCACTATTTTTCGACGCAGCATTGGGGGAATTGGTGATCCTCAGCCCATCTTGACTTCTGAGAGACACTGCCACTCTGAGAGGCTCTTTTTATACCCAATCATGTTGCCAATTGACCTAATAAGTTGCAAATTGGTCCCCCAGCTGTTTCTTATATGTACATTTAACTTTTCCGGCCTCTTATTACTACCTGTCCCAACTTTTTTGGAATGTGTAGCTCTCATGAAATTCAAAATGTCTCACTTTCAACATTTGATATGTTATCTATATTATATTGTGAATAAAATATAAGTTTATGAGATTTGTAAATTAGTCCATTCCTTTTTTAGTCACAATTTGTACAGTGTCCCAACTTTTGTGGAATCGGGTTTGTAGATCAAAGTGCAAGTTGTGGCCTACATGTTGACCTGGTTCAGGAAAATTGCCTGCAGTGTCACTATGCAATCTTATGGAGGATATTGTGGTAAAATAACCTTTACTACTACTATTATGTGAGACATAATAGTCACAAAAGCATGTTGGATGGGTTCATGTGGTAACTGGAGCAGAAGTCAAAATTGTCCATTGCCAACAAGAGCGAGAGTCTGCTTGTGGAAATGCCAAGAAGTATGTACTGTCCGTAAAACACAGGTAACTTGGTGTCCAGTCCAGGCAGTGCCCCAAATGGGAACATAATGCACCAACAGGGAGGGAGACCCATATAGAAGGACCGCAGGAGTCCAATTATCATGGCAACACCCAGGTGGTACAGACTCCAGTATAAACGTGTGGTATCTAACCGTGGTAACAGGCAAAGATTGAAACTCTCGGTGTAGATATAATGGAGATCCGTGAGAAGACAAGAGAAAGAAAATGAGAGTAGGGGTCGGGTGGGGGAAAAAAAAGGCCAAGAGAAGGAAGAAAGAGAAAGGCAAAGATCAATGAGAGAAAAAGGAAAAAAAAGGGAAAGAAAAAGTACAGTGAAGGCAGAGATGTACTCAGTCCAAAAGCAACATCACAAGAGGCAATTAGGGAATAGAGACGTTCATATGACGCACCCAAGGTTCCCAAATTGCCTCAAATTTATCATGAGTATTTTCCATTTTGCTCACCAAAGCCGTTTAGACCATAATCCAAGAGATCTTGCGCTTAGCTTTCGAAAGGGAAACATGGGGTTGTTTCCAAGCTCCAGCAATAGTGATCTTGGCACCTATCAACATAAAACATATCAATTTCTGTACATACTTGGTAGCTGGTCCCACCGGGGCTTTGAGGAGAGCAATTTGAGGAGATTTGGAGAGCTGAACATTTGTGACCCTTTGGATCATATTAAAGATTTCACTCCAAAACTTTCGGATTCTGGGGCAGCCCCACCAAACATGATGCATGTCCCCTAGAAGTCCACAACCCTTAAAACACAATGGGGAAGAGGAAGGATACAATTTAGCAACCCCTTAATGGGACGTACCCGCGGGAAAGACCTTTAAGATTGGCCTCAGCCAAAAATACATTAGTTATACCCTATTTTTTAAAAATTAAACAATAGCACCAATTTTTGTCTAAATCCATGACTGCGTGATGCTTTGGTCCCCGAGTCTATTCTTTTCTTTAATGGAGAAAAAGAAGGTTCCCAACATCTCTGCCTGGTGATTTAGGCACTTTCTATTGGGTTCATCCAGGGAGGGTCACATATTTCTAAAGACACCAACTGCAGCATAATGACATTGGGTCAGGGACAGCAACAAGACCAGTTGAGGGCAGGCCCAGACTACAAAGGTGAATTACCAGTCTTACTTCCAAACAAGGTGTGACAGAGAGTTACATGATGTAGATTCTGGCACGTAGAAAGGAGGTTTGAAGGTTTTTTTTTAATAAACTGATTCATTTTGCCTAAAAGATGAGCATAAACTTTTAACAAAACCAGCATTACAATAGAAAATTTCGAGGGTACTGAACTGAGTGAAATATTAACACACGTGAATAAATATTACTGCAGGTTAGTGAATAAAATTTTATATTTTTAAACTTACCAGTTTTAGATGTGGTGGCTGCATTCGTTTCCTTCTTTTTCCAGTCTATTTTTACCTGTTTATATTGCATATAAAACACTTCCTGTCCCTTCATCTCTTCATCACTGTTACATGGCAGTCAGATTGCTTGTTTGTGCTTTCAGTTCAGCTCAAAGGAAGTTACAAGGACACTGTATTTCTGGCAAGATCAACATGTGTTTTTTGTATTTGTTGACAATGTTCTTAACCTGAAAAATTAAAACCATCTAAAGAGTGGTAAGCTGCAATGCATTACATTTTTGTTTGTGGGTCAATATTTTCTTTTAGGTCTTAGTGTGTTAGGTACAGTATGTGCTATCACTGTTCAGAGAATTAAGGCTCAACTAAACCCTAGTTACAGTATATATTACTGTTATAGCTTGGCCTGTAAATCCTTAAAACAATTGTGAGTCACGCAGCTTGGGCATTGCAGCCAAGCCATAGGTTAATCTTCTCTCTCCCTGCTGTTGATGGACAGTCTCGGGGATATTGTGACATGCATATAAGGCAGACAGCATGCTGCCTCCAATAGCACATTTTTGCTGTAGCCTAGACAGCATAATGCCTAAATACTGCTTTAGTTGGTATCCAATTAGGGTAGTGAGTCAAGCTGAAAGAAAAGGTGCCACAGCTTAAATCCTTCTCAAACTTTGCCAGTTTTGTTTAGGACCTACTATGGCCTTCAAGAGTACATTAAAAGAAACATTTTGACAGCAATTTTCTTTGGAAATTATTTTTGAAAAAATGAAAAATAGAATTATATCTAATAGCAAAAAACCCTGACACATTTTACACTGAGCAGTGATAAAGATAGGTAATCTTATGTTAAAGTCAGTACCAATAAAAGTTTCTTGTTTAAAGCTCTGCAAAGTTCAATATGTCTTTAATTTACATGTCTTTGCTTCTGAAATCATTTGAAAAAAACATAGCGGTTTAGCTTCTGATTTAACATAGTGAGTGGAGCAATCCAAATAATTTCTTTGCCTTTTGGCCTACCTCACTGTAAGCTGACTAGTTACAAGCTCTGCACCCAATAAAGCATACTCTTGTTTTTATTGCCTATTAAAATAAAAATAAAAGCTATTTTAAATGGTAGTAGGATATCATTTTTCCATTTAAAATTGGACAAGGGTGAATTGCCACACACATATATCCTACGCTGTCAAGGGCTGTATTGACCATTCTGGACCTTATTGCTGTAAGGTTGCTTTTTAGCATGATGAAATAAAAGCTTGCAGAGCGTGGTTTATAGTCAATATGTAAGTTTATTCACACTGTGCAACAAATTACAGATCTCTATTGCTCTTGTTATACCTCAATAAAGTATATGCCTGCATAACATACTCTAGAGCCTGCTTATCTTTGACTGCATCACTAAGGAGTTTTTAATTATTAAAAGCACAAGATGGAGAATGTTATCAATCTTTCTTGCTTCTTCTAGGCTTTGTTAAGCGGCGACAGTGCTCTTTAGCTATCAATGTTAACGAGCAATGACTTGATTCATGTTGTTGCTAAGGATTATGTTAATTATTATAAGACTCTTGAGAAGAGTGTAAGAAACATTGTCCCCTTTCATTGGATGTTGATGGCACCTCTGAAGAACCAAGAAAACGTGCAAAGGAAATAAATACATTTAGAGCTGACTATTAAACAGATGGAGAGATTCTGTTTAGAAGTAGACAAAGTAGCTGGGAGACTTTTTCCATCATCCTTTCACCATGTTATCACGTGCTTGGGGAGCTGGCTATAATGACCACTGGTCTTGTCAATGGCTGTCAAATTGTCACCAAACATTTACAGAGAAGTCTTTGATCGATTTTGTGTCTTTTCTGTTTATGGTAGGGCAAACTGCTTGTAGCATGCGTCCCGACTTTGTTGTATTGATGGACTGGTCTGGTAGAACATTAAATACATTCTGTCTATCACTGTTTAAGTTCTGGGTGAAAGAACTCTATTTCACATGGCTTGAGTCAGTCTACAATGATTTTGTATCACTTTAAATTGTGATACACACCTTCAAGAGTCTGAGTGCCTTTATTCGTTTGTATATCACAGAAGCTGACCCGATTCTATAAACCTGACCTTAAATGTAAAGTTACACTATTGTTCTGTCTCAGCATCGATTGTACCTGTGACCCTCTTGTAGATACCCAGTCTGTAAGTGTGTGCAGCAGGTTGAATGATGGCTTTAACAGATAGTTTACTCAATGAATAAAGACTCCAGAGGTGTTCTCCAATGCTTCTTTATGCTTCAAGTTAGCAAAGGCATAAACATAGAGGCTTTTCCATAGGTAAATTTACAATGAAGTTACACAGCTTCCACACTCTGCAGTCTCCTCATAACAACTAAACAAAATGGCAGTTACAGCAGGAAAATGGAGATGGGAGAAACCATCTAGCCAGAAACAGCAGGGGTGCTAGGAAGATACCAATAACATAGCATAACATAACATGTAATAACAACTGCTAGACAGTTAAAGCTGCGTGGCAGCACACTCCCCGCCTGGTATCGTGAGATACCACTACACAATTATTTTCCATAAACATACAATTAACATTGCATACAGTAGAATGCTATGTAGCCCTCTTCTCTAAGCTAACTATGCTAGAGATCTAAGTGACTCCTTCACATAACACTGAATCAGAATTTTTGGAAGCAGGCATAATTAGGACTGTCTCAGTGACTGGTCTCAGGAAGGTTTTTGGGCTCCTGTCCTTTACAATCCTGACTTCCACACTTTGGACCTTTCCATCATCACTAGCAATGGCCTTTGAAATAACTCCAACTGGCCACTGGATCCGATTGGTTTGCTTTTCTTTTAGAAGAACCAGGTCCCCTTCCTTTAAGTTAGGCTTCTGGGTTTGCCACTTTTTACGTCCTTGAAGAAGTGTGAGGTATTCCCTCCTCCATCTGTCCCAGAAACAGTCTGCAAAGTATTGAGCATATCTCCATTGACGTTTATATATGTCCTTTTCATCAAAGATGCTCTTTGGTGCTGGGATCTGTCCAATTTTCCGGCTCAATAATGCAGCTGGAGTTAAAACAGTTGGACATTCTGGGTCTGTGGATACAGCTGTCAGCGGTCTTGAGTTGATTATTGCTGCGACCTCAGCAAGGAATGTAGTAAGTACTTCATGGGTAAGACGTGAATAACTCACATCAAGCAACATAGAATCCAGTATGCGCCTTGCCATCCCAATCATACGTTCCCATGCTCCGCCCATGTGTGAAGCGTGTGGTGGGTTGAATTTCCACTGGTTTGCAGTGGCGGAGAAGGTGGCCCTTGGAGGTGGCTCTGTCTGAGAAGCTCGCTCCCGCAGGGGTTTGTTAATGCTCTGGGACGCTCTCTCGCTATAATTGAACTGGTTGGTCAGTTTTCTCTCCTTCTTGTTCCTGGATGGTATTTCCTCACCTTCTGTCCATTCTTCACTAGCCTGAGCGTCAGACTTCCCATCTGTATCTTTGTCTCCCGGCTCTGTGGAGTCGTTGGTCTGAGTTTCTTCAATGACTCCCAACTTCGCCATCTGTCGCCGCGCTTCATCAGAGTCTTCGTTTAACATGTTTCCATCCAGGGAGAAGTGTACGGCCAGCTGGTCCACGATGCTAATGGGTTTGTAGGCCAGTTCCTTAAAACTGTACCTCACAATGTTCTGGGGGGCATGAGGGTTGTTTGCAGTCAGGATACGAGTGAATTCCTCCTTAAGTTCAGCCTCGCTGAGTTCCAGCTGGTCCGGAGGCTTAACCAGAGTCTTGGCCTGCATCCATTCATTAGCTCCATCCCCCATAACTGTGGAGTCATCTTCATCCTCCAAATTTCTTCTTGAGCAGATGTTGGAACTCAATGCTACAACTTCAGGCCGGATTTCCGGATCAGTATCTGGATCCTCCAGGTGGAAATCGATATCTTCTTCTGAGTTTGTAGAAGACTGGTCCATTAAAAACTTGGGTTCTGAAAACCAAATGGTTTGTGTGAGGACAACTGCTGGCACTAAAATCTTCTGCATGAATGCTAGAAAGTGCTCTCGCTTCTCAGGTTTGTTACGGAGAGTTTTATTCAGTGCAGCAAATCTGGTTAAAGCTTGTTCTCGATTGTTAGGGAGAGTAAGCCTTGGTACTCGGAAGGGTACTGGAGCTACCCAATTGTTGGAATTGTCCTTGAAGAACTCTTCATCCGTAATCTTAATGAGCTCCTTGTCTTCGACTGAAGGAGCAATCTTGTTGTCATCACAAGTAGTCTGGTACACTGAATCACCAAAGTCCTTTTGAGAAGTGAGCTTGCAGTTAATGCTTTGGAGTGCTTGATATGGAACTTCGTTCTTAAAATCAAGTCTTTCCTTCACATAATAGTGCGATGGACATTTCATCAATTGACAGGTAACATTAGTTTTGTAGGAAGCTACATCCAAGAGCTTGTGAGATTGGTCTAAGCAGACTTCTCCTATTATCACCCATCCAAGATCGAGTTTCTGGGCCTGAGGAGCATCATCTGGACCGTTACATAACTCTCTTATTTTATGAACTCTAGGAATGTCTCTCCCTAGTAGAATCAAAATCTTAACATCCTTGTTAAGTGGTGGAATGTAGTTAGCAATGTGACTCAAATGAGGGTGATGACGTGCAACCTCTGGTGTGGGGATTTCTTCTCTGTTGTTCGGTAGCTGATCACATTCGATTAGAGTTGGAAGAGGAAACTCTGTGTCCTCATATTCTGATGCAACTACGAAGCCATGGGCTCTTCTTCCAGAAGTATTGACCTTTCCTGCACATGTCTGCAAGGTATAGGACCAGGTCTCTCCTTGAATGTTGAATAGGTCAAAGAATTCTGTACTGGCCAATGAGCGATTGCTCTGATCATCGAGTATGGCATACATTTTTATGGATTTTTGTGGACATCCTTCAGGAAAAACTCTTACAAGACATATCTTGCTACAAGACTTGCTATGAAGCCCTTCTCCACATACCTCTGTACACCTTGTGGTTACGGGGTCGACATATTGCTCAGTTCTCTCCCCGCCATCATCTGATGTAGTCTTGGGGTTGCTGCCGAGTGAAGGTTTCCTTTTGAACAGATCTGAATGAAGAGCGTCCACATGTTTGTCACTGTTGCAGAGAGAACATCTGATGGCGATCTTACAGTCTCTAGCTAAATGATCGGAGGATGCACAACACTTAAAACAGATATTATGCTCTTTGAGAAATGACATGCGTTCTTCAATAGGCTTGTCCTTAAATGCACGACATTTGGAGAGAGAGTGTGGCGCATTATGAATAGGACACTGTTGATTAAGATTGCTAGCTTTGATGTCTGTAGCTAAGACGTTGGATGCTATCGCGGTCTTCCCCACTGCAATAGGATGCCTTAAATCCTTGAATTTACTGTTGGTGGCAATACCCCTTGAAGTACTTAAAGGAATGGTGGTTGTATCTGGATAGAAGAAGCTTGGGTCATTCTTGGATCTTGCAACCTTCCGCACGAACTCTGAAAAATAAGAAAAGGGAGGGAAGGAAACACGATGCTCATACTTATACTTTGATCCTACACTAGTCCACTTTCCCTGAAGATAACTAGGCAACTTTGCTACAATAGGATTTACGCCCTGAGCAGTGTCTAAATAGCTAAGACCTGGTAAACTAGGATCTAACTTAGCAATTTCAAGTTCTTGAAGGAGGTCACCTAACTCTCTAAGCTTATGATTGTCCTTAACAGAGATTTTAGGAAAGTCGTTAAGTCTCTGGAATAAGGCAGATTCAATGACTTCGGGGCTCCCATAGTCTTGTTCTAGACGTTCCCAGGCAGCATCAAGGCCTGCTTTAAAGTTATAAATGTAGACAGATTTAAGTCTCTTTACTTGTTCTGAAGATTGACGCCCCAACCACTTTATTAGTAAGTCAAGTTCTGCTTGAGGATCAATGTCCAAGTTCTTGGTTACCGCCTTAAATGTAGATCTCCAACTCCTGTAGTTCTCTGGGCGGTCATCAAATCCAGACAGTCCAGTTGTAATCAACTCTCGTCGAATCATATACTTGCTGAACTCTGCAATGTCAGTGCTTTCAGTTTTTATAGCCACAGGGTCTACTGATGGTGCGCCGTCTTGGACCATGGTTGGTATCTGATGTTGGCTGGTAGGTAGAAAGAAAGGTGCTGCAGATGGGTTTAATTTAGGTAAGGGTCTGTCGTCTGAAGGTCTCTGAGCATTTGAAGTCAAAGAGAGCTGTATCAAAGGGGGTATAGAGTTCATTCTGTAGTCTTCTGCTGTGCCCTTGTAATCTCTATGCACATAGGGTTGTGGTGGCACATGAGCTGCGTAGGTTGATTCACTTGATTTTGTGACGTGCGGTAGTTGTGGAGGGTCTCTGTTAGTAGGTGTGTCTAGTTGACCAGCTTGCTTTGGCGACACATTGCCTTCTGATCCACTTGCTTGATGATTATGAGAAGAATCTCCAACTGTAGGTGGGACTGTATTGTCGTGGTTCTGAGTTAAGACAAACTGTAGGGTCCTTTCCACAGGGTCTTGAAAAGCAGCCAAGCTGGTACAAGCTGCTCCTTCTTCTTCCAATAGGGCTTGTTCCAAGACAGATAACTCTGCTAAAGCTACTTCCTTTTCTCTATTCTTCTGAAGAATTTCTAGCTGAGCCTCTGTTTCTGCATTCAAGCTTGCCTGAATGCGTTTAGCTTCTGCTTCCTTGCATTTAGCTTCTGCTTCCTTGCATTTAGCTTCTTCTTCCTTGCATTTAGCTTCTGCCTTGATGGCTGCTTCTTTTTCAGAGCAGGCGGCTTGAACCTGGGCTACTGCAACCTTTTGGCGAGCTTTGAGTATTTGGTCGCTCAGTATTGACCTTATAGAGCAGGACCGCAATGACTTAGAAGAAGATTTATGATATGAGCGGGCAGACCTAGAAGATTTTCCTGAGTGTCTTGAAGAAGCAGAGTTACAGGATATAGTCTCATATAGCTGTGCCAGTCTCCCTTCTATCTGTGCCTTTGCTTCAAGATATGTACTATGCCTCTGCTGGTCATTAGAAGTAAAGTCCTTTAATTCCAATGCAGCTTCCTCTATGTTGGAATGTGACAATAGGGAATAGTACTTCTCAGAAAGTCTTTTATAATTCTCAAATGCCTTCTTAACCCTTGAGAGAGCAGTGTTCAATTGCTCAGAATTGTTGCTAGTTACATTAGTGGCTGTTATACAACTTAAAGTCTTTTCCCATAATGCAGTCAGGTTACTAGAGGTTTCTTCCTTACTTGCTTCATAAACCTCCCTTGCCTTCAAGGATGGGTGAGGGGCTCTGACAGGACGAGCAGAATGAAGTAAGGAGTCTGCTTTATCTTGACTAAATGCAGGTAACTCTGTGAGATCTCTGTCAGACATAATAAGTACTGTATTTCTGGTGTCTTGTTAGAAATCTGCCAGAGCTCAGCTCTGTAAGTAGTGACTTCTGTTATTAAGCAGGCTGGCTGAGGTATTTTTTGTTACAATAGTGGCTAGTGCTGGAACTAGTTCAAACTGGATCACCTCAGAAGGCTGTAACAGTAATGAAGCAGTAATAGGTGGCTGGTTTCATATGCAGAGTAATGCTTCTGGTGACTCACAGACAAGTTTGGTACTTACAGTTCTGAAGCTGTATATTACCATGGACATTTACTTCAAGTACTTTTTGGAACTGTACTCTCTGAAGCTGTGTATTCCTGGAAATTTACTTTTTGAAGCTGTGTACTCCTGTAAATTTACTGTTCTGTCTCAGCATCGATTGTACCTGTGACCCTCTTGTAGATACCCAGTCTGTAAGTGTGTGCAGCAGGTTGAATGATGGCTTTAACAGATAGTTTACTCAATGAATAAAGACTCCAGAGGTGTTCTCCAATGCTTCTTTATGCTTCAAGTTAGCAAAGGCATAAACATAGAGGCTTTTCCATAGGTAAATTTACAATGAAGTTACACAGCTTCCACACTCTGCAGTCTCCTCATAACAACTAAACAAAATGGCAGTTACAGCAGGAAAATGGAGATGGGAGAAACCATCTAGCCAGAAACAGCAGGGGTGCTAGGAAGATACCAATAACATAGCATAACATAACATGTAATAACAACTGCTAGACAGTTAAAGCTGCGTGGCAGCACAACTATCATAGCAACATTATTGGGATGCCGGCTTTTACACTCACATGAACTTTAATGGCATTCCAGTCTTAGTTCGTAGGGTTCAATATAAGTTGTCCCAGCCTTTGCAGCTATAACAGCTTCAACCCTTCTGGGAAGGCTGTCCACAAGGTTTAGGAGTGTGTCTATGGGAATGTTTGATCATTCTTCCAGAAGCGCATTTGTGAGGTCAGGCAGTGATGTGGACAGAAAGGCCTGGCTCACAGTCTCCGCTCTAACTTATCTCAAAGGTGTTCTGTCGGGTTGAGGTCAGGACTCTGTGCAGGTCAGTCAAGTTCTCCCACCAAAAAACTCGCTCATTCATGTCTTTATGGACCTTGTTTGTGCACTGGGGCGCAGTCATGTTGGAACAGGAAGGGTCCATCCCCACAAAGTTGGAAGCATGAAATTGTCCAAAATGTCTTGGTATGCTGATGCCTTAAGAGTTCCCTTCACTGGAACTACGGGGCAAGGCCCAACCACTGAAAAACAACCCTCCCCCCTCCACCACATGATTTGGACCAGTGAACAAAGCAAGGTCCACAAAGACATGAATGAGCGAGTTTGGGGTGGAGGAACTTGACTGGCCTGCACAGAGTCTTAACCTCAACCTGATAAAATGCCTTTGAATTAGAGCGAAGACTTTGAGCCAGGCTTTCTCATCCAACATCAGTGCCTGACCCCACAAATGCGCTTCTGGAAGAATGGGTAAACATTCCCATAGGCACACTCCTAAACCTTGTGGACAGCCTTCCCAGAAGAGTTGAAGTTGTTATAGCTGCAAAGGGTGGGCCAACTCAATATTGAACCCTACGGACTAAGACTGGGATGCCATTAAAATTAATGTGTGTGTAAAGGCATCCCAATACTTTTAGTAATGTAGTGTATATTCTGTGGCTGTAAAGTCAGAAGGTTTTTTTTTGTCTTAATGAATTTTATGTATTAGGTTAAAAAGCCTTCCGAGTGCTTCAGCCCCCCTCAGTCTCTCTAATACTTACCTTAGGTCCATCTATATCCAGTGATGTTGCAAGAGTGTCTCAGCTGCCTGGGACTCACCTTCTCATTGGCTGAGATAGCAGCGTGGCGCCACTGTTGTCAATCAAAGTTAGTCAGCTAATGAGGAGTGAATGAACACAGGGAGCTGTGGCTAGACTTTGGTGCCCCCATAGCAATCTGCTTGCTGTAGGGGCACTCAACAGAAGGACTGGCCAAGAGCCATGAAGAGGGGCTCGAGAAGAGAAGGATCTGCTCTGTGCAAAACCAACTTCACACAGCAGGTAAGTATGACATGTTTGTTATTTTTCACACAAAAAAAGAAATTGATATTTTAGTATCACTTTAAGTATAAATAGCTTATTATTAACAAGCAGCCCCACTGTGTTCTACAAAACATTAGACTGTGAACAGTAAAATCCATTATTGTTATAGCAGAAAGCATGTAGGAGCTCCATTTCTAAATATTTCTTTCACATAAACTTCACACAACTTTTGCCAAGGAATTGCATATTTTAATTGGATTCAATTGGGTAGTGTGTGAATTCTAGGTGGAATAGAAATCTTAGAATGTATGTTAACCTTAACTTGAAAAGTTTGTTACTAAATCACTTATTCCATCTTCAGTCTATAATCAGTGTGAACTCTATAAGTGATGTGCCACAGTCATAAAATACTTGGTGATGCTGCCTGTCCACACGGGAACAACCTGTCAGGAAAGGCCTCACCATAGTACAGATACTGTTTCCAGGCGCACATGTATGCGCATGCGCCAGCCAAGAACGAGCCGAACAGATGTGGGCAAACATGCACACACGCGAATGTGTGAATGCGCATCAGTCACCAGGGCTCCCACCAAACACCCTTTTTAAACAGAGCTTCGGCACTGGCTAATTGCTTATTATTATCTCGAGGTTGTAGTTATCAGGTTATACAATCTCTCCCCAAGGTTGCATATTTTGTTGTAGGCCCCTACCCTTATCCATAGCTGTAAGGGTCTGTCCCTAATTGCCACCCTCAACTTTCCAAAGACGAGACTATTGGTTAATTAGTTATCAAAACCTCTGGTTTTGCACTCTGTCTCCTCTATGGGGAGATTTGCCTTTTCAGTTTGACACTGTGACCTGGAAGAAAAGTGAGGGGAAATCTCCAGTGTGGGAAAAAAAAAGAGTCCTTCTCCACTACTGTATATCCCCCCCAAAAATGGCTGAAGAAAGACATTAAACAAGCAAAAGTGGACACTCTTACACTACATAAAGCACTTGTTGCAATATACACTGCTCAAAAAAATTAAAGGAAAACTTTTGTAATCAGAGTATAGCATCAAGTCAATTAAACTCCTAAGATATTGATCTGGTCAGGTAAGTAGCAGAGGGGGTTGTTGATCAGTTTCTGCTGCTTTGTTCATAATGAAATTAACAACAGGTGCACTAAATGGGTAACAATGAGACAACCCCCAAAAAGAATGGTTTCACAGTTGGAGGCCACTGAATTTTTTCCCCTACTCTTTTCTGACTGTTTTTCACTAGGTTTGCATTTGGCTAGGGTCAGTGTCACTACTGGTAGTATGAAGCGATATGTGGACCCTATAGAGGTTGCACAAGCATTTCAACTCCTCCAGCATGGCACATCAATACGTGCCATTGCCAGAAGGTTTGCTGTGTCTCCCTCCCCAGTCTCAAGAGCATGGAGGAGATTTCAGGAGACAGGCAGTTACTCTAGGAGAACTGGACAGGGCTAAAGGTCCTTAACCCATCAGCAGGACCAGTATTTGCTCCTTTGTGCAAGGAGGAACAGGATGAGCACTGCCAGAGCCCTACAAAATGACCTCCAGCAGGCCTCTGGTGTGAATGTCTCTGACCAAACAATCAGAAAAAACTTCATGAGGGTGGCCTGAGGGCCCTATGTCCCCCAGTGGTCCCTGTGCTCACTACCCGGCACTGTGGAGCTTGATTGGCATTTGCCATTGAACACCAGAATTGGCAGGTCTGTTACAGGCTCCCTGTGCCTTTCACAGATGACAGCAGGTTCACCCTGAGCACATGTGACAGATGGGAAAGGGTCTGGAGAAGCCAAGGAGAATGTTATACTGCCTGTAACATCATTCAGCATGACCGGTTTGGTGGTGGGTTAGTGATGGTCTGGGGAGGCAAATCCAGTGGGTCCTGGGTTCCTCCTGTTGCACGACAATGCCCAACTTGTGTGGTGAGAGTATGCAGCCAGCTCCTGGAGGATAAAGGAATTGATACCATTGAATGGCCCCCACTCTCTCCTGACCTAAATCCAATAGAACACCTCTGGGACATAATGTTTTGGTCCATCCGACACCACCAGGTTGCACCTCAGTCTGTTCAGGAGCTCAGTGATCCCCTGGTCCGGATCTGGGAGGAAAAACCCCAGGACATCATCTGTCGTCTCATTAGGAGCATGCCCCGACATTGTCAGGCATGCATACGAACATGTGGGGGGCCATACAAACTACTGAGTACCATTTTGAGTTGCTACAATAAAATTTTAGTAAAATGGACTAGTCTGCTGCATAATTTTTTCACTTTGATTTTCGGGGTGTCTTTGAACTCAGCCCTCTGTAGGTTGATAATTTTAATTTCCATCAAACAATGTGGTATCCTTTCGTTCCTAACACATTACCCAGTCCATATCAGTATAGATATCTAACATGAGATTTTCCCCATTGAGATCTGATGTGTTTTCAAAGTGTTCCTTTAATGTTTTTGAGCAGTGTATTTTTTTTATGACATTTTAGATATTTATCATGCTATGTCCTTGGGTTAAAGTTGCTGTCAGAAAGTCTGTTCATCATATAGATGACAAAATTCTGCCTTCAAAATAAAAGACTTAGGAAGAGCAGAGTGGGTCATTGTCGCATAGCCTAAAGAAAAAAAAGAAAAACCTACTGCACAATAAACATTAGCTTTTTATTGACCCTCAAGATGGTGTTACAGACCTAACTTTTACCCAATCAAAGGATCAAAGCATTGTTTCAAAGGTGTGTTGGAGTATTTCATTATGCTTTATCAGACACACTCTCAATGCCAACAATCTTAAATACATTCACATCTCCATCTGATAAGGTTGTGCACTCTGACAACCAGCATATTATTTAGCAGCATGAATTTACGATTTATTGCATAACACATAGAGTAAATTCCAGATGTATGTACTGCCTGAAAATTCAAATGGATCTTATTCTGGACCTTGTACTATGTATGTTTGGTGCCTAACTAAGTCCCTATTCACACGTGAGTGTTTTGTAGCTCAAAACCCCAAACCTCTGGCAAACAAACTTTCATGTAATTAAATGGTGTCAGTTCACAGATGAGCTCTCAGGCACCTGTAGTTTGATGCCTGATGCTCCAATAGCCACATAAGCTACTTTTGGGAGAGATTTGGGCATATTTGGTCTTTTAGACTTCACTAGAAGCGTATGTAAACGTTTGAATGGAAGTGCTTTTTTTTTTTTTCATTTTTCAGGCATATTCCAGGCATTTGTTAGTCCATATAAACTGGTCTCTTTCCCCTGGTGTTTTCCTTTAGCTAATAGGTTAAAAGGTTTAGCTCGAATAAACACGCAAAATGCTTGAAATATGCTTCCAAAATGCTTGTAAACACTCAAATAAAAACACTTGAAAAATATTCTACTCAGATGTGAATGAAGCATAAATGGTATCATCATTTACTTAAATGTAACCACTTTTTATAAAGGTATCTCCATCACAGCAGGAATGATGGATTATGTATAAAGTATTGCCTGGAGGTTCAGTTTCAGATAAAACAAACAGACTAGCAGACTCACAGATGTATAGCACTACAAGACTGTTTACGACAAGAAATTTATGACAGGGCCTAATTAGATGTTTTGCAGATTCTGGTATAGTAGAGGTTAATGACCTGCTGCATTCCTTCTTAGCAGACATGTTCTGCTGAATTTGCTTTTCGGTGGTTGTAAACCTCAGACATAAAATATGAACAAAGCCTATATTGTGTGCACTTGTCTCGATTAGGACGACTGTGTGTCATTTCTGTCTGCTGCTTTGTACCTCTGCTATCAGCATGAATCACTTCTGACAAGTTTTCGGACACCAAGAGAAAAAAAGGTGACAGGGGAGGGAGCTCTAGAAGATTGACAGCCTCAACTCTGTTCCTGCCACCTGTCAGAGAATGCCTGAGTGATTAACTTAGTCAGCTAAATAGATGGAATTACAGTGCCTCCAATACAAAATAAATGTATAAAAAAGTGTAAATGATAAAGATTTACCACTGCAATACCAAAGTGCAAAAATCGAAATCAAACTGTGGTGTTCAAAAGTAAATGAAAAAATTGCTGCACTAATGTTTGAAGATGAGCTGCTGCAGCCACCCTGTGTGTTCCCACGGGTATGAGTAATATAATGTGTAAAGGCTGGTGTTGCGCAGGCTCTAACCTATTCCCTGATTAAGTCAATTGCCTTGACGTAACATGTAGGGCATCCCGGACTGGAAGTGATGTAGGTGACTGGCAAGTTGCTGTATGCTTACACACAACAGAGCATTTTTAATGTAAAAATTACTAATTTTTAATAAGCGTATTGCTTTTAATTTCTAGACCATGGGAGATTACTTTCTTTTACCCTAATATATAGATTTAGCTTGGGAGATGGAGTTTTAAAGGCACCACTACTAAGGATTACCTGAATGCATCTGATAGACCTGGAACCAGGCTAAGATTGGTGGAAAATCTTCCCAAGCATTACAATCAAAAGGCTTTTTTGATTGCCTTCTAAGGTGAGAGTTCTGGGAGCAGAGAGGAGTCACAAGAGATGAAAGCACACCAATTTTGTTATATATATATATGCACACAAGAAGCACTTTGTTTGGAAGAAAGTAATTATAGCTATCACATCACTGCTGGAGAATGAACTGTAATACATTATACAAGCCCGATTCCAAAAAAGTTGGGACACTACAAATTGTGAATAAAAACAGAATGCAATGATGTGGAAGTTTCAAATTTCAATATTTTATTCAGAATACAACATAGATGACATATCAAATGTTTAAACTGAGAAAATGTATAATTTTAAGGGAAAAATACATTGATTTTAAATTTCATGGCATCAACACATCTCAAAAAAGTTGGGACAAGGCCATGTTTACCACTGTGTGGCATCCCTTCTTCTTTTTATACCAGTCTGCAAATGTCTGTTGTACCATTCTTGTGTAATACAGGCTTCTATTTGCTCAACTGTCTTAGGTCTTCTTTGTCACATCTTCCTCTTTATGATGTGCCAAATGTTTTCTATGGGTGAAAGATCTGGACTGCAGGCTGGCCATTTCAGTACCCGGATCCTTCTTCTACGCAGCCATGATGTTGTAATTGATGCAGTATGTGGTCTGGCATTGTCATGTTGGAAAATTCAAGGTCTTCCCTGAAAGAGACGACATCTGGATGGGAGCATATGTTGTTCTAGAACTTGGATATATCTTTCAGCATTGATGGTGCCTTTCCAGATGTGTAAGCTGCCCATGCCACACATTCTGAACTGAGCACTGATAACAATTTGGGTTGTCCTTGTCCTCTTTAGTCCGGATGACATGGCGTCCCAGTTTTCCAAAAACCTTCAAATTTTGATTCGTCTGACCACAGAACAGTTTTCCACTTTGCAGTCCATTTCAAATGAGCCTTGGCCCAGTGAACTTGCATGGCCATTTTCTTCAACCCTTCTCATTAGAAGACGCTCATGACGAGGTGTTAACTCCTGTGAATGGCCTATATGTCTCTGTGAGATGGTTGCAGTTCCATCTTTGTTACATTTTTGTATCACTTTTGATACAGTATTCTGACTGATAAGTAAAGCTTTACTGATCTTCTTGTTGCCTTCACCTTTCTTGTGTAAATAAATTATTTTCTTTCTCAGGCCTTGTGACATTTCTCTTCCATGTGGTGCCATTGCTGACATCATGAAATGGAAAGGTGTTTTCTTTGTTTTATAAATTATTAGAATCGCCAGTAGTTGAATTCTTGTTAACTAGGATTTTGTTGTCTAAAATGTATCTTTGCTCTTAAGACTTTCATTGGGGTATATTCATTTTTTGCAACATGGTCTTGAATAGATTTGTTAGGAAAAATACTTTTTTTGTGTGTGCAAATTAACAAATCTTGGTTACAATCAATGGCCTGCATTTATGGGAGTATTTTGTAGTATAGTGTCCCATAGAAAATGTTGATTCTGAAAGGAAAGTAAAGGTTTTCTGACAAATTTGCTGGACACTGTATACAGTATCTCACAAAAGTGAGTACTCCCCTCACATTTTTGTAAGTATTTTATTATATCTTTTCATGTGACAACACTGAAGAAATGACACTTTGCTACAATGTGAAGTAGTGAGTGTACAGTTTGCATAACACTTTAAATTTGCTGTCCCCTCAAAATAACTAAACACACAGCCATTAATGTCTAAACCGCTGGCAACAAAAGTGAGTACACCCCTAAGTGAAAATGTCCAAATTGGGCCCAAAGTGTCAATATTTTGTGTGGTCACTATTATTTTTTAGCACTGCCTTAATCCTCTTGGGCATGGAGTTCACCAAAGCTTCAAAGGTTGCCACTGGAGTCCTCTTCCACTCCTCCATGGTGACATCACGGAGCTGGTGGATGTTAGAGACCTTGCGCTCTGCCACCTTCCATTTGAAAATGCCCCACAGATGCTCAATAGGGTTTAGGTCTGGAGACATGCTTGGCCAGTCCATCACTTTTACCCTCAGCTTCTTTAGCAAGGCAGTGGTCGTCTTGGAGGTGTGTTTGGGGTCGTAGGCATGTTTTGCAGCCTAGTCTCTGAAAGAAGGGGATAATGCTCTGCTTCAGTAAATCACAGTACATGTTGGCATGCTGGCAGCACTTATATGTCTAACTCCCACAGACAAACTCTGGATATGATGCTGAGCACGTGCACTCAACTTCTTTGGTCCACCATGGCGAGGCCTGTTCTGAGTGGAACCTGTCCTGTTAAATTGTTGTATTGTCTTGGCCACCATGCTGCAACTTAGTTTCAGGGTCTTGGCAATCTTTTTATAGCCTAGGCCATCTTCATGTAGAGCAACAATTCTTTTTTTTCAGAACCTCAGAGAGTTCTTTGCCATGGGGTGCCATGTTGAACTTCCAGTGACCAATATGAGAGAGTGAGAGCGATAACACCAAATTTACCACACCTGCTCCCCATTCACACCCGAGACCTTGTAACACTAGCAAGTCACATGACACCGGGGAGGAAAAATGGCTAATAGGGCCCAATTTGGATATTTTCACTTAGGGGTGTACTCACTTTTGTTGCCAGCAGTTTAGACATTAATGGCTGTGCATTGAGTTATTTTGAGGGGACAGCAAATTTACACTGTAATACAAGCTGTACACTCACTACTTTAAGTCAGATTTTATGCATCCCCTGCAACAAAAATGTCATTTTTGGTAAGATACTCCCAATAAGGACACATCTAAAGGGATGCAGGCCCAGCAGATTTCCTCATTAGTGCTCTGCAGCTTCAGATCTAGTTGATAATTATGAAACCACTCTTATTAGACCCACACAGCTCAGAAGCACAGAGGAACAAACAGGGATTCTTCAAATAATAAAAGGTAGGAATCTGCAACAAAGGTTGTTATAATCCTTGAAATATGCATAGATCCCTCAGAGCTGAATGTTTTTTTCTCATCAAAAGTGGTGTTACGCTTTAAGCTGGACTGTGATTTATCAAATTATTATTATAATACAGGATTTATATAGTGCCAACAGTTTGCACAGTGCTTTACAATGTAGAGGGGGGACAGTACAATTACAATACAGTTCAATAAAGAAAGGACAGGAGGGTCACCTTCTTTGGCTGTCCACCACAGACATACCGATGGAGTTAAACGTGACCAATGCTATTATTAACTTGAAAATATTTAACTGAGGGTTGCACTGTGTTTAGTATGACTTCTGCATTACCTGAATACCGTTTGGGGCTCATCAGACCATACTGTTGTATCCCATTCTAGTTCACTGGGGCAGTTTAGGCAGCCCACATGAAGGGCTATGGAGCCTGGTTCCCATCTCAATGTCATATAATAACCTAAATAAGGAAGTACTATAATACCATATTGGGTCACCAATTAGTAAGTACAGTACTTCCTTAAAGGGGCATTATTTCACAGTAAGTGGGAAATCTCTCAATATTTGATTAGAACAATAAGAAAAAGACAGTCCTTTCATGTCAGGTCATTAATTAGGAGCGGGTGAGGAATCTGGGCTCAGAATTGGCTAAGATCAAGTGTAGTATCTGTTCTTATCAGTGTTGGAATGGAACCGGAAGGTTAGTATCGGTGGTGGCCGAAGTTAACCGGGGCGCTCTGGGCGTAACTGGAGGACCGGAGTAGGCCAAACCAGAGAAAGCCGGATGGTTCCAATGCCTTCCTGATTTGAATGGGTCCGCCCCTGTCAGTTTGAAGGGAGCGAGAAAGCCGGCGTGGTCAACCGGTTAGTACTGCTCCTGGATGTAATTGGTGGGAGTGCGGATGGTGAGGGGAAGGGCCCTTCCTCTTAGGTGAATTTGGCTAGAAGGGGGCCATTTTCTATACCTTTTGAGGTTGGGCTCTCCCTGAGCTGTCTGCATTCCTGGCCTCCTGACAGGAAGGGCTACACTTGGTCTGGCCATGGGCTGAGTCCGAAAAAGCCCGTGGTGTACGTGCCCCTGGGGTGGCAGCCCAGGGGTGCCTCAATTTCACTGGTGAGGGGCAGCTCACCTGAGTTTTTGTGGCACCTTGGTCACTGCACCATCACACTTTTTCTGCACCTGCCTCTTGGGGTGGGCCTTTTGGCCAACACCAGAGGAATTTTTTATTCCTGGCCGGGGGGCCTGCCGAGGTCTTGCACTTAGGCACAACCCAGCACTTCTCCACTTCCCCTTTCCCCACTCTGTTTTTTCTTTGTTTGTGTGTTCACGTGTGTCCCTTTTTGGTTGTTTGTCACTTGCATGACTTGGATGGCGTAGGTCCTCGGGCCTGCCCTGTAAGTCTTGGGAGGGGGTGGATATGGCCTTTTGGCTTAGTTCACCCTCTCCCATGGGGTCTCCCTTCGGGGGAGCCCCACCTAGTACTCGGGGTGGGCTGTTTCGGCAGTCCCCCTGAAGAATGGGGTCTGCCCGGCTTCGGCTGGGTGGACCAAAGTGAGTACCTCAGTCCCTGTCAGGAGCTTCGCGCCCCGGGGGATCAGGGTCAGGGCCCTTCCTCTTCGGAGGAGGGCCATGTGTACGCCTTGTGCACTTTTTGTGTGTCTCACGTTTGCATGTGTGCACTTTTTTATGCACCGGGTGTAAGTCTTTTGAGTGTGTTTCACACACCACAGACTTAAAAAAAAAATATCTGGGCTCATAATTCTAAAAGATAGATCCCTACTGGATCAAGCTCATGCTGCATATTGAGGAACAGAGATGGATTAAGGCAGAATGTGGGTCTATGGAATATAGCAGCTTTGCCCCCTCCTATCCCATCAATTGACATTGACAAAGATTGCAATAGGAACTGAGCAGATCATTGCATTGTCTGTACTGAAATAGCCCACCCCACCTGACACCAACAATATAAAAGTGCTTCTTCCTTTGTCAAGTGACAGGCATCCTCCTTTGTCAAGTTTCAGCTTTGAACAACTGTGCTATCCTCCTGGTTTACTGCAAGAGATTGATGGTTGTGGCTGGGCCCACTGGACATCCACTGGCTCTAGGTTAGATTGTCAATGCTCCTGCTCTGCCTGAGGAGGGTGGCAGAGATGTTGCTGTGTGCTTCTTTGGGCCTTTGTACCAATTCACTGAGCAATCCACTAATGAAGTACATCACTGATTAACGCAAAACTTCCAATCAATATAGAACATTTTGACTCATAGCAAACCTGGGTTCATGCAAACCAATTTACTCATCCTTACTCGTGCATGGGTTCAGCTAGTGGTTTTAAACATCTCTGTGTTGCAGTCTAAAGAAAACAATGAATCAGGACAATATGACTTTAAATTGAATAGAGAAAGTCACTGCTAATAAGTGACATCTGGCAACTCAATTCATGGCTAGATTTTGCATAGGAATATTAAAGTCTGTTTCTATATAGAAATATTATTAACTGACTGATAGGTTTATAGTCATCAGATCAGTAATAAAGTGAATACATCAACATTCAGAGCCATAATTATTTTTTTGTTTTAGTAGGCAAACAAGCACAGCAGCCTGGAGGCTGTATCCAGAAATCAGCCAACTGTCACCTCTTCACGTGAACAGAATATCCTCTAGAAAATGGCAAGGATGTTTTACGTTGCCATAAAAGTAGACAATGCAGTTCTCAACTGCGTTACTGTGGAAACAAGGACCTTCATTTCTGCAACCCGCAGCAGGTATAAAGCAGAAAAATCTGCAATAACAATTTAAAAAAGAGTGTATCTCAGCACATAGGAGATCAGAAGGAAATAGTCAGCTCACTAGCCCCACTAACCCCAAACTACACCCAACGGTATTCTACTATGCGGGCCCCACGTTACAGATCGCCTGTCACTCCACCTCTCTACCTCTCTGCTAATGCACGAATGGCCATGCTTGCATTACTATAAAATGTTGGAGGTTTGCGAGGAACACAGATTATTATGAGCTCACAGAGTCATGCAGAACACTCACACACCATTAACCCTTTTCTGCTACACAGCAAGGCAGCAAGTTGTCACATCCTATTAGGGATTGACGATGAAAATGTGACAAAAGCTGAGAATCTAAGCTGTCATTTGTCAGCTTGATAAAAGACATCAGCACCTTATTTCACACAGTTCTAGAGCTGCATTAAGCAGTTTTATATATAATTGGCTGTAAATCTCAGCACGCACGGGTTTAAGAAGACTGATGATTAAAAGGTTTTATGTCTTCTAAAAAACCGATGTTCCCCCAACAATGAGAGAAAAAGCCGTATTTACAAATTTTTGCTGGCTACTGAAAGCTGTCAGACCTTGGTGGTGCCTCTTTAATATCACAGCATTTTGATTGGAGAAATATGGGAAGAATGGTGCTCATTCTGCATGTGTTTAAAGCAACACTTTCCTTTGCCAATGATTGCAGAAACTGTTGCCAGATACAAACTATTTCGCTTATAAACAACTTGCTAATGCAAAACCATTGCTAAAAGCTTAAATTTGTCCACCAGAGGTCCAGGTAATCCCCCATTGGTCTCTGCCAACTTGCCTCTCATACAGCATAGAGAAAATAAAGCCAGGATGTTAATTAGAGCGCTTGTCAAAGACATATCTGCTCTTCCTGTAACAGTCATGTGTCATTACTCTGTGTGCATCAGTAGCCAGGGGAAGTGGTTAGAGAAAGAGATTAAAGCTTCACTGAAGACTTTTGACAAAAAGTCTAAATTTGCATATCATTAACAGCCCTGATTTATCTGCTTAGCCTGCATATCTTGGGAAAAAAGAGTGAATACAAAAGGAGCAACTATTTTTACACACTTAGGGAATATAAAGGTAAAATTCCTTCTTGAAATTTGCTCTAATAGGATTGCAGGCCAACAATTGAGCTGCAGGGTATAGGGCCCTTTTAAAAGATATCACTTCCCTGGTGATGTTAGTGGGTGGAGTTTGTACCCTTTTTCTTATTTGCAGTGGAAGTGGCCAATCAGTTCGGTATGGGAACAGGTCACCCCTGGCTTGTGACTTGTGTTTGAGAGAAAGGGGCTAAACTCTCAGAAAGCTTGAATGGGGAACACCCAAGAAAAAGGCAGAAGGTCTTTAGCTTCCCCGTGCTTTGTTTAGCAGATATATATAGCTTGCAATGGAGTAGACCTTCAGGATCTTTATCTGTAGAGGGGCTCCAGATGCGGGACCCACTGTGGGGGGGTCCATGGAAGAACAAGTGGAGAAATGGCTGGACTGTAATGAGTTTGGTTTAGCTGCCTCTCTGCCGCACTACAGAGACTACTGATTAGGAAGTTGTGTAATAAAGCTTTAGTGATCTGCACTGAAAAGACACTGTTCAGAAAGTCAGGTTATGGACTGTAATGTAATACCCATGTTCTCCAGTGAAAAGCATCTTGAGCAGACATTCATTATCCTGGGTAACAGGCCTCAGGCCGGGAATATCTAAGGTGTGTCTCAGGCCAGTAAGGTGAGAAACACAATGTTACGGACTTAGTTCCAAATGACAGGTAGGCCAGTGTCCTATCCACAGAAGAATTAGGGTGGAACCTGGGCCAGGTTGGTGGGAAGCAACCAACACAGGCCCCTTAAATGTCTATTACAGCCTTAAGTGCCTCCAGACTCATAAAAAAAGGTAATTTGGCTCGGCAGGGGGGCTAAAAGGGTAAGTGTACTTTATTTGAAAGTGTACTTATCCCTTAAAGTTGATATAGTGTAAACTGTATACTGAAGCTTATTTTCATTACTGAATGAATGGGCAATGGGACAGGTGAGTATTCAGTATTCTTTTCTGCAAGGAGCTATGTTTTTTGAATATTGATTTTAGTGACAGAGTCCCTTTAAGGAGATTATTCCTATGTCATGCACATATACCTGACTGATTGTGGTGCAGAAGAGAAAGTGTATATTAAAAGTAGGCTATCTTTTTCTTTGGGTAGAATGTTGCCATTTATTTGATGTTCCAGCTGGGAAAAATATACCTAGCGTTTCAGGCTGGGGTTCTTGTAAGAATGGGTACCTTTGGATACAGCATGGTCTATTGTGTTTCCTTAGCTGTGACATCATTGGTTATTGTGTATCTTTCCTTACGCATCAGTATTTTAATTGAAATAAAAGGAACTTTAAGTGTTTTCCTGGTTTCTGTAAACTACAATATGTAGGCTAAAGTCCCAATTTCCTGACGTTGCATTACACGATGACCCTAATTGTGGAATTTGTGCTCAAAATAGGCAAGCACCGGGCAAAGGACTATTCATCAGTATTGTCTGTAGTCTATTTACAACTGACCTTTTCATCATTGCTGGCTTATCAAGTCTTGTTCTGCCCTGTGTCTGTGTGTGGAGAAAGCCTACCTATTAGAAACAGGGCTTAACTTCCTTTGCTTCCCCCGGATGACTGATCATTTCATGGCTGGTTGGGAAATATTCAAGAACCAGAACGAGAGATTCAGAAATCATAGATCCACAAGATGAATGAAGCAGAAGCAGGGAGATCCTTTCACTACAGGTCCGCAGGTTCAGCTTCCACTCCAGGATGGAGAACATTGAGCAGCACAGTAGTGGCATCACCAAATCTGACTAACAGTCTGAGGCAGCAGTGTCTCAAATATTCTTAACCTTATTGAAATTCTTCCAAAACCTTCCATGCCTCAACACTAAAAAATAAGTTTATACTTACAAAAAGTATGTGAATGAAAAATATGTAATAAAATGCTTGAAGGATCTGGATGGGGCTGGGTGTCCCTGGGGAAAGGGGGGGGGGGGAGTGTGTGGTGGAGCGGGGGTTGTAGGGGGATTAAGACCTCTGCAGCTGGCTTTGTGACCCTGTAGGGGATGAGATTTCAGGGGGCTCTCCAGGACTCTGGCAGCCATCTTAGGTGTAGCAGAGTCTATTTAAGACCCTGGCCCATGGGTTTGGCACACTTTATGCGAGTGGGTAGTGCAGGGAAAGGTACCCTGTCTGTTATGGACAGTACTAGCAGTAGGGAAAGATTCCGGATGAGGAAGGAAAATGTAGGGACACATTTCTTCTGGATATCTTCCCGACTGTCAGTCCATGTGGAATCCATTCTTTTTACGTTACTGGAAACCATGAGTGCACTCGGTTGGGCAGTCTTCAATGCAAGTTTTCTTTTGCACCTGATTGTGTTATTGCCTCCCCACCACATTGCACCACTCCTACAAGTTCTCTGCTACATTTCTGGAGGAATTCCAGGCAAAAGGAAAATCCTTCAGGGTGCTGCTTAGCTGCAGTCAACATTTCTAGATTCTCTATAAGAAGATAACAAATCTTCGCTGCTATAGTTAAGGTACATTTTACATTTTGACAAGTCTAATCCATTTAATGCAGAAGCTTGTATTTCAATCTTCTTTCAGGAAGCATTTTGAATACAGTATTAACATCTAAAAACCTGACTGTAAAAACCCCTTCCACACACTGGAACTAAACAGAAGCTCAATGTTAGTCTACAAGCATGCAGATGTAAATGAACATGCTTCTATCTACATCCTCTGACCTTCAAGTCCATTTAAGTCCAAAAAAAATGGAAAAAGATTTGCATTGTTTTCCTATTTTTTGGATGTAAATGTTGTTTATTTATCTTAATTAAGTCTTTGCATACACACTGCAATACTATTTTGAACCATAATGGCTTTAGATTATGTTTGTACTGTATGTGTTCAGCATATATTTCTGGCTTTACCTGTTGTCTTACTGTGATTCTGCAGAGGCTAGAATTGTATGAAGAATGTTTTTTTTTTTTTTAGTCCTTTGCTATAAATAAGAGAGCTGTTTTCAGTCTAAAATGTGTTGGAAAGAGGGCTTTCTGCTTTATGTATCCTCTGTGATTAATACATTTGAAGACCATACCTAGAGATGGCAGCCTGCTGCTCTAATATACCGCATGGGATGTTGTCTTCTGTGCTTGGGATGCAATGACCTGCCTGAGATTTACTTGGCTGTATTCAAGCTACCACAGGGAAGCCAGGGCAAGTATAAAACATCGGGGCATATTTATGGAGCTATGGAGGGCAAAGTCAGATTCTATGTCTGCAGTTCTCCATTGTCCCTACAGTTCTCTATTCAATTTCTGAGTTATTTATCAAGCTGTGGACAATGGAGTATATCTACAGAACAGTTATGGAATGAAAAAGGCCAGCTTTTATTGAACTGTGTGAACTATCCTAGCATCAGGACCTAGCTTAAAATCCTATTAAGTACAGGTTAAGTAATGTGTAAGTGGGAGTAAGATCACAGGTCATCCCTTCACAATGCCTGTATCTGCTTTTCTCTGGAGAAGGTCAACATTTAATTCTCCAATTTATATTATGGCTCAAATATGACACAATCAAAAGTCCTGGTGCCTGCGCAGTTATTGGCTCTGTGTACAAATGTCTGATATATATCAGCCCCTTGCAGAAGCCTGTAACCTTGATCCATGCTTGCTGGTCCTGCTACAATGTTACAATGTTGTAGTATGATGATATTGCAGTCAGGATGTTGGACCTGCGAAAAAAGTTACAATACCTACAGTATGTGGCAGTCTGATGACTGGGGAAGGGAGAAGTGAGAAATGCTTTCTCCTGCCTGCAGCAGACTGATGACATTATCTCAGTGTAGGTCACTGGACTGGAACTCAAGGACTAATTCTTAGTAAAAAAAAAGTGTTTTTTTTTTTTTTTTTTCTTAGATACTACATTGATGTTGTATGTTATGACTTGTAAAGTCACTAAAAGATTTTACCAAAAAGAAAATATCGAGAGAAAACAGTTTTTAAATGTCTTAAATGTCACCTTAAAGCGGAGTTCCGGGCACAGAAGTCATTTTTTAATAGACATACCCCCGGGACAGTCAGGGCTAGCACATTCCACAATGGCTAGCCTCTGATCTGTCCCGGGTCGCACTTACCTTTTAGAAGAAATACTTACTTATAAAATTTCTTCCACAGCGTTTCCATCTCTCTTGTGGGCAGGTGAAGCCGGCGCGGTCCTCTTCTGTGTCTTCTTCCGCGTCTTCCTGTCCCAGAATGCGCCTGCACCGGCCCCTCTCGTCACTTCCGGTGCGGCGCCGCATTCCTCCACAGCTTCTGGGCATGCCCAGAAGCTGTTTAGCAGGGGAATGCGGCGTCGCCCGGAAGTGACGAGCGGGGCCGGTTCAGCTCCCAGGAATCATCGCGAGACAGGAAGTGACGGGGTGAGCCGCGGCACTGAGGGAGGAAGTACTCTGAGGTGAGTATTTACGATCTTCAATTACAAGGTGAGTAAACAAAAAAAAAATAACTATCCAATTCCTTTTCAGGTACTGTCGAACTAGCGGAGGGGCACACAAAAAAAAATATAGTTTTTGTGCCCGGAACTCCGCTTTAACAAACATTTTCAGCGTAAGCCACATGATTGCTGGAAATAATCTCTGAAGCATGGGAGAGCTTTGATTATCACTTACATTGTTTTTAACTTTAACGAGTTTTGTTGATTTTTTGAGTTATTAGACAACTATAAGGCCCCTTTCACACTTGGAGTTCGTCGGAGGACTCCGTTTTTCTCACCGGGGGGATCGATCCGCCGATCCCCTGCTGAGCAGGCGGGTGGCATCTGTCTCCATGCTGTGTGCGGAGATGGAGCTGTCAGGTCCCCGCTCTTCTCTATGGGGGAATCGGACGAGAACGGACCACCTCTACGTTCTCATCCGATCCCATCCGTCTGGATTTCCATCCATCTGGATTTGACGGACAGGATCGGATGACGGCGGACATGTCTCCCCTGACATCCGATGCCCCATAGAGATGCATGGGGCATCCGTTCAGATCCGCCTGAAAAACTGACAGGCGGATCTGAATGGTCCGCATGTGTGAAAGGGGCCTTATGGTTGGATGCTTGTTCACTATATTTTTGTTTTACAAATAAACATTATTACCTAACCAAGGTTTCCAAAAGCACAACAAAAGCTCCTTGATTTCAGGCTCACTTTCTCCAATTGAAACCTCAGACATGACTCAGTCAAGTGTTTCCATGTCTGTTTGTAAACAACACATTTTACAACAGGAGAGTTATGAGATTTAGGAAATTATATACAGGCATACCCCGCTTTAAGTACACTCACTTTAAGTACACTCGCGAGTAAGGACACAGCCTGGTCAGCTTGGCATGACACTACTCCCGGTTTTTAACATTGGCGTCTATAGGGAATCTTGGTCAGCTTGACATGGTACTACTCCCAAACCATAAGTGACAGGGATACCAAACTTAGGGAGCACAGAGAGGGGACCCAGGACTACAACACATTCTGTTTGTGGCTGGCCAGCTTGCCTAGGCAATCTACTATGTCATAGTCCTGGATCCCCTTAACATGCTCCCCAAGCTTGGTGTCCTTGTCACATGGTTTGGGAGCAATGCCATGTCAAGCTGACCAAGATTTCCTATGGAGCTAGTGTATTTACATGCATTGAGAAATTAAAAAAGGTATTGGCGAACACATATGCACATGAGTGCACAGCCGCGAACATGCACAGATGTGCGCATGCGCACGCTCTAGCCATTGACTCTGTTGCCAATTGCCCTTTATAAGCACAGCAGCTGCACTAGTCCATTGCTGTATGATCTGCAGCTGTACCCGTGTTTTTGAACCTGATCCTGCTGACTTCTGTATTCAACCACCAGCTTGCCTTTGACTTTGCTTGAATATCTCCTGCCCTGACCCTGGCCTGTATCTGGACTTTGCCTTTGCCTTCTGCTTACCTGCCTGATTTTGTGTTGCTGACTCCTGCCAGTACCTGGACTATTCCTTGTCTGCTGTCTATACCTGCATATGACCATCTGTTACTGACCCGGCTTGTCTGATCACACATCCTGTGGCTCTTTTGCTCTGCATGCATCTGTCTGTTCCCTGCTAAAGCATCTTCTACTGGGGCCATCAGTCTTCCTGCACCTGCTATTAGCAACTGCCTACTGCTTTTCCTGCCAACACCTGCTCTTCCAGCTATCTAGTCCTTTTTTCTTTATTTATTTCAGGTACTTATATCGCTTTTGGAGACATATCTGCTATGCAGAAGACTGCACAGGCATCCATACCCCACCACGCTCTTGTGGCCGCTATCTCAATACCAGTGGTCTCCGAGTTTGGGCTGAACAGGAGGCATTCCCTTTGAATGTCAGGCTCAGTCGAAAGGTACATGACAAAAACATTATTTTAAAGAAAGTAAAAGTGTACCTATTGTATTCAATTCCCCTCCAACCTAACCTACCCCTAACCCTTGATGTGTATGCATACCCAAACATTTATCCAGACAGTATACCCACTGACTTGGCACCATACACAGGCCACTCAACTTTTCTATAAGACACAAGCTGAATGCAACGCAATTGTGTTTCAGGTGATTGCAGTATACAGGATGTTTTATAGTCTTTTGAAGTACAAGAAAACAATGACATTCCTAAGCCCTTTCTCTGCAAAGTACTTAAACCAACTGAGGAAACATGCTGTCCTGGTGTCCAAGAGAAGGGACACCAGGGAAAGAAGGAAACATCATTTTGTCCCAGAAGTTTCAGTCCTCATGAGCAGGTCCTAATGATGTGGGCACATATGGCCACAGTTCCCTCTAGCTCTGGTCCCTGCACCTCAGAAGCCCTTTTATTGGCTTAGTCCCCAGGGTCTCGGTTGTGGTCACAGACACCCCAGTGACAGCCTCTGTCCTTTCTAGTGTAAGCACAGACACTCCAGTGGTGGGTCTACACTCTCTGGTCCCCACACTGCAAAAGCTCTGGCACTAGTCTGTACAGCTCGACTTCTTTCTGCATAAGACCCCGATCTGTCTAGAATTGCCTGGGAAAACTATTATCTCTCCTTTTCCTATGTGTTGGTAATCTTGTTATTGAAGCCCACAGCTCCATCTGCCTCCCTTCACTTGCACTGTACTGTGCTCCTTTAACCACTTTAATACTGGGCACTGGTCACCCCCTTCTTGCCCAGGCCAATTTTTAGCTTTTTTCGCTGTCGCACTTTGAATGACAATTGTGGCCTTATGCAATGCTGTACCCAAACAAAATTTTTATAATTTCTTTGAGACTGATTTCTTTTGGTGGTATTATGGATAGGGGGAACTGATGGGCACTGATGGGCAGCCTTTATAGGCACTGATATTCAGCACTGATGGATGCCACTGATGGGCAATAATAGAATGCACTGAAAGGCGGTACTGAAAGGAAGCACTGATAGGCCCTGATTGCCATCAATGGGCACTGATTGGCACTACTGGTGGGCACTGATTGGCATCACTGGTGGACACAGGTGGAGCATCACTGGTGGACACAAGTGGGCATCACTGGTGGGCATCATTAGGGGGCAATGGCAGGCATCGCTGATGGGGCTGCACTGATATACAATGCACTGATTATCAGTGCAGACCCCCCCTGTCAGGTGAGCCGCTTATGAGCGCTCCTCTACTCATGCGCTGCCAGCACGAGTAGAGAAATGCTGATAACTGGCACTTCCTATTTACACTGTGACCAGCTGTGATTGGACACAGCTAATCACGTGGTAAAAAAATCTACATCATTGGCTCTTTACCGTGAATGGAGATGCGGTGTGTCTGGGCGAAACTGCAGATTGCTGTGAGCACCCGGGGGCGCGCACAATGGCTTGTTCTGAAGGACGTCATACGACGTCCAATCAGGACAATGGAAAGTGTTAGGCACTACATTTTGCAGTGCCCTTAGGGGCAATAACTAGTCCTCTCAGCCTCTGATTTGCTGCTGCCAGCAGGTGGAGTGATTTGGGAATAACACACAGAGCTACTCTGATCCTCAGCACTGCAGCAGTGAAGGACAGGCCCGAAGCAAAAAAATAAATAAATAAGCGCAGGGCCTCATGATGGGGTGGACAGGGGACACTAACAGGAAGGGTTAACTATTGGGGGAGCAGCTAGAGGTCAAGTGTGGGGATTGGATAATTCAGGGTAGGTGGGGTTACAGGCACAGTAACACTGGGGGGGGGGGCTTGCAGTTTCACAGCAGTACCGCGTGGACCGTTGGAGAAGGAAGAATCCCTGCTGTATCGCCTGATTCTTCTGGCCTGTCAGCCATCTGTCATGGGGGACTTGGACTTACTTTTTAGCCGGCTCCGGGAGGCCGCCGCTTCGCGAGGTTCGTCTTGGCTGCAGCTCAGGTCTCCTCGCTGCTCGAGGGGGAGACCTCTGCGGGGGGTGGGGGCGACATTTCCGCGCTCGGCGGTCACGGCCGCCGGAGAGTTACAGCCCTTCTGTGTCCCCCAGAGCTGAGCGCCGATTAGGGAGCCCATTCGTGGACCCTCCAGGCTCGCCATCCCAGCGATCTCCTGCTGCGGCTGGCTGGGCCTCTGGGAGTAATCCCCGTCTACGGCGGAGCTCTTCCAGGCGGGGCCCCGCCCACACCTCTCCCCCGTCCCCGCCTGATCGGCTCGGCTCGGCGTGGGAGACGGCTGATTGTGGGTTCCGGCCAGTCGGAGAGAGTGGCCGGCGGCTCCATCCTGCGCATGCCCAGTGCGGTGGCGGCTTCGGTGGTGTCTGCAGTGGACGGAGGCACAGCGGGGCCGTGTCGGAAGAGGCCCAGGCGAGGTGAAGGAGGATCGTCTGCCTGTCGGCGGCAGGGGGGGATGGCAATCGGCCAGGCCCCTCGGTGCCTTCCAGCCTCATTCCAGATGTGGATCCAGAGGGGTCGGAGGGAGAGCTGTCCGTTTCGGAGGAGGGAGGAGCTCCAGGACCTTCGCCAGCGGGGGATGCGGGATCTGCGGCTAAGGGGCCTCGCCCTGGTCGGCCTGGTGAGTCATTCACTGTTACTTCTTCTTCTTTGCAGTCTGCTTTACATGCTTTGTCTGGGATGTTAGAGTCGGGGCCTAGCCGGGGGGGGTCCGGGGGGTCTGGGGGTCTGTTTGGCGGGTCTGGGGCGCCCCCTGCTCCCCACCTAGCTGGCCAAGGGCCCGCTGCGTCAGGTGCGTCTGTGGGCCTTGGGGAGTTGCTGGCGGGTCTGCGGTCCTTGGTGCAGCGATTTGATGGGGGGGGAGCTGACAGCGGGGCGCCGACAGCGGCTTGGGGGCAAGGGACACCCCCCAGCTCGGCGGCTGCTGGTGCGGTGCCTGTGGGGCCTGGGTCGGTGCCTGCTGCTGCTGGGACCAAGGTGCTCTCGCCGGGGGTGGCGTCGCCTGCGCCGACGGCGGGGGACAAAGCTGCGGATCCTAAGACTACAGGTAAGGATGCGGACACTATTCGTATCGCGGATGCGGCGAAATGTGAGGTGTATGTCTGCTTTGAGGGCCCCTTGGGGGCGCACCTCAAGCCTGAGGTCTGGGAAAAAATTTGGAAGGACGAATATGTTGAAATCTTTATGTTGCTTCCCTTGGAGAAGTTCAACCTGGATCGGTTGAAACTGGAAGAATCCAAAAAGGAGGATGAGGAGCGGCGACGATTCAGGCTGATTCCGCGCACTTTTGGTACTTGGTTACAGGCCTTTGCCATCTTTGCGAGTGTGGTGGGTGAAAAACATCCGGAGCATTGCTCAGCCTTGTTTTGATATCTCGATGCGATTGGGGAGGCGCACAGGGTTTACGGTGGAGTTGCTTGGCTTCGTTATGACGAGCAATTCCGCCAGCGCAAGGCCGATCGCCCATCGCTGCGCTGGGATCATAAAGACATCAGTCTGTGAATGCGCCTTATGACGTCCGCGCGGGCATCGTCGTCCTTTTTTCCAAGCATGGCCGGCGGTCAGAGCTCCCCTGGACAGTCGGCCGCCAAGCGACGGGGTTTCTGCTGGCAATTTAATGAGGGAACGTGCAAGTTTGGGTCTTCGTGCCGCTTCAAGCATGAGTGCTCAGGCTGTGGAGGTGCGCACCCCCTCTCCCGTTGTTTCAAGCAGGGTAGGAACTGTTCCGGAGACGCTCAGCATAAGAGAGAGGACGCAGTTGAAAGTGGAAAGGATGCGCCCTTTTCTAAGTAGGTATCCGGATCGGGCGGCTGCTCGTCTGTTGGAGTCTGGGTTTTCGGTTGGCTTTCTTATTCCATGCTCTCTTACCCGTATTCCCCCTGTGGCGGACAACTTGCGATCGACGAAGCTTAATCCAGGGGTGGTGTCGGACAAGTTGGCAAAGGAAGTTGCATTGGGTCGCATGGCCGGGCCTTTTTCCCAGCCCCCCTTGGCTGACTTGGTGGTCTCTCCTTTGGGTTTGGTGCCCAAAAAGGAACCGCGTAAGTTTAGACTGATTCATCACCTTTCCTTCCCCAAAGGGGGTTCGGTCAACGATGGCATTGATCCGGGGGCCTGTGCGGTGTCTTACACTTCCTTTGATGAGGCCGTATTTTGGGTGCGTCATTACGGGCAGAGCGCGCTGCTCGCGAAGATGGACATCAAGGCCGCTTTTCGGTTGCTTCCCGTCCAGCCTCACAGCTTTCACCTGTTGGGCTGCAAGTGGTTGGATTCCTTTTATGTTGACCGATGCTTGCCCATGGGTTGTTCGATCTCTTGTGCGTTTTTTGAGAAGTTCAGCTCCTTTGTGGAATGGGTGGTGCGGGAGGTGGCCGGGGTCATTTCGGTCATACACTATTTGGATGATTTTCTGTGTGTTGGCCCTCCATCATCCAAATTGTGCGGCATTTTGCTGTCCACTATCCAGCATGTGGCGGACCGTTTTGGCATTCCATTGGCTGCAGACAAGATGGAGGGCCCGAAGGAGGAGATCAGTTTTTTAGGGATAATTATTGATTCGGTGACCATGGAATGTCGCTTGCCTGAGGACAAACTGCTTGACCTTAAAGCGGAGATTTGCCTGATGGTGGGTAAGCGTAAAGTGCAACTTCGGTGGTTGCAGTCTCTCCTCGGCAAGCTCGCCTTTGCATGCCGCATTATGCCGATGGGCCGGGTGTTCAGCCGACGCCTGTCGGCTGCTACGGCCGGTGTCCGGTCGCCTCATCACTATGTTACGCTGACTGTGGAGCATGCCGAAGATTTGCGGGTCTGGCATGTGTTCTTGACTTCCTATAACGGTCGTTCGCTTTGGCAGAGGGGCCCGGTTAGTAGCTGTGATCTTGAGTTGTACACGGTTGCTGCGGGCTCCACTGGCTTTGGCGCTTACCTCAGGGGACGGTGGTGTGCGGAGCGTTGACCGGCGGAGTGGCGGGAGGCTGGGTTCTTGCAGAATCTGGTTCTGTTGGAACTTTTTCCCGTGGTGGTTGCGGTTGAGCTGTGGGGGGCGGAATTCAGTGACAAAAAGGTGCGTCTGAACTGTGACAACATGGGCGTGGTACAGGTTATCAATCGGCTTTCTGGTTCATCCCCGCCGGTTATCAGGTTGTTACGTCATTTGGTTTTATGTTGCTTGCAGTTGAATATTTTCTTGTATGCTGTTCATTTGCCTGGTGTGTCTAACACGTTGGCTGATTCTTTGTCTCGGTTTCAGCTGGACAGATTCCGGGAGTTGGCGCCGGCTGCGGAGCAACAGGGGGAGCCTTGTCCGCCGGAACTGTGGCGCATTGCGTTGGGATCGCCTCTGGTTTGGTCAGAAGGTCACTGAGGGATGCCACGTGGACTGCGTATTCCAAGGTATGGCGGGAGTGGGCGGGCCTCCTGGAGCAGGTCGGAGTAGGCACGGTGAGTATGGACTGTCAATCCCTTTTGCTGTATTTCCTTTGTTTGAATTTTGAGCAAGGGGTGTCGACATCGGCCATCAGCCGTAAGCTGGCGGGTTTGGCCTTCTTGTTCAAAATGTGGGGTTTTCCTGATTTTACGAAGGACTTTGTGGTTAGGCAGGCCTTGAAGGGTTATCAGCGGGGTTCTCGTCGGCCGGACGGCCGTCGACCGATCTCGTTTGGTATGCTGGGGGAGTTGGTGGGTCAGGTGCGTCGCACGTGCTCTTCCGGGTACGAGGCGTTATTGTTCACAACAGCCTTTATTTTGGCCTTTTTTGGGGCGTTCCGTATAGGGGAATTGGTCAGCCCTGCCAGAAGGGTTCCTGGTGGCCTGCTGGCCGGGGAGGTAAGTTGTTCTGACTCTTCTGTGGTGATTTTCCTTAGGCGGTCCAAAACCGACCAAGCCGACAGAGGTACGTATGTGCGCCTGTACCGGCTGGGGGGTTCCCCCCTTTGCCCGGTGTCCGTGGTGCAAAAGTTTCTGGGGGCACGCCCGCCTGTTGGGGGTTCTTTCCTGGTGCATCTGGACGGCTCGTCCTTATCCAGGTTTCAGTTTGGGTCAGTGTTTCGGCGTTGTCTCTCCGTTCTGGGTTGCAAGGCCGGCAGTTACTCTTCGCACTCCTTCCGCATCGGGGCGGCTACCGAGGCAGCCAGGTGGGGAGTGGATGAATCGGTTTTAAAACGTATTGGCAGGTGGGAATCTAACCGTTTTAAGCAGTACGTTCGTCCTCATTTGCTGTAGGTGGTAAGGGGTTTGGGGGGACTGTGCTTTGATTGGTTTGTTTGTCATGTTTTCTTGCTGTTTTTGTTACAGAGGGAGCTGCCTGCCTTATATGGATCTTGGGGCATTCGTATGTTTTTTGGGGGGCCAGGCAGGCGGAGGTGCGGCCTATTGGGCGCCAATTGGGTTTCTCTAGGGCGGAGGCCAGTGTCAGATGGATAGGTGTGCCGGGCTTGCTTTGGTGCAAGGTCTTGCCGAAATTGCACCGTTTTGCTCGGTGGGATAGGGCTCCGGGCATCTTGGTGCTGCACGCTGGGGGCAACGACCTGGGAGTTCGGTCTATGCGCCACCTCATCCTAGATATCAAATTTGATATAATTTGGTCAGAAATTGTCGGCCGGACCTCGTGGCGTTTTGCGAGGTCGGTCGCGAGGCTGAACAAAGCCTGCATTAAGGTGAACTCGGCTGTTAGCCGGTTTGTCTGTCGCAATGGGGGTTTGGTGGTCAGACACAGGGAACTGGAGGTGGACACGTGGCGTTACCTGCGGAGCGACGGGGTGCATCTGAATGCTGTGGGGACCGACTTGTGGGCCCTTGGTATCCAGGATGGTATTCAACAGGCTCGCGAGTGTGGCGGGGCTCACAGGTGTAAGGCTTCACACCTGTGCGCTGTGGTGGTTGGGGGTCTTTGGAGGCGTTTAACAGTTTTTGGTACAGTGCATAGGGTGACCCATCTAAGGTATGGAGCCCTCTAGTGTATCCCGGTTAGTAGTGGATTAACCAGGAAGTGGTAACAAGTAGGTATCAGTGGTGAAGTGTGTTTGTTCCCGAGCTGGTGTTGCGCGGCTGGGGACCGTTGGATTTTTGATGCTGATACCGTTTTAATTGGAATTTTTGGTGCCTCCCAAGACCAACAACCCTTTTATGTGATACTGGATTATTTATGGCTTCTGTTGTAAGAAAATGTTATTTTGGTTATTTGTTAATGAAATGGCCTACTAGGCCACAATTTTTCTCCAAGTCTGTTGTCACTAGCATTTTGTTTAGAGTTTAAGAGAATGGGCAGTGGGTTAATTTTAAACCAAGAGTGGGCCTCGGTTATACCCTAATCAAGACAGGCCCGAAGCAAAAAATAAAAAATAAAAATAAGCGCAGGGCCTCATGATGGGGTGGACAGGTTACACTAACAGGAAGGGTTAACTATTGGGGGAGCAGCTAGAGGTCAAGTGTGGGGATTGGATAATTCAGGGTAGGTGGGGTTACAGGCACAGTAAAACTGGGGGGGGGGCTTGCAGTTTCACAGCAGTACCGCGTGGACCGTTGGAGAAGGAAGAATCCCCGCCCTCCCGCCCTTGGATTTTTTCCGTTAGTTTGGCGTCACGTACCGTGACAAGGAATGAGGAAATGGGAAGATGAAAAGCTGGGAATGTTGGTTACGTTTGGAATGTTGTGTTTTTTGCACTGGCGGTTGGGGGTCTTTGGAGGCATTTAACAGTTTTTGGTACAGTGCATAGGGTGACCCATCTAAGGTATGGAGCCCTCTAGTGTATCCCGGTTAGTAGTGGATTAACCGGGAAGTGGTAACAAGTAGGTATCAGTGGTGAAGTGTGTTTGTTCCCGAGCTGGTGTTGCGCGGCTGGGGACCGTTGGATTTTTGATGCTGATACCGTTTTAATTGGAATTTTTGGTGCCTCCCAAGACCAACAACCCTTTTATGTGATATTGGATTATTTATGGTTTCTGTTGTAAGAAAATGTTATTTTGGTTATTTGTTAATAAAATGGCCTACTAGGCCACAATTTTTCTCCAAGTCTATTGTCACTAGCATTTTGTTTAGAGTTTAAGAGAATGGGCAGTGGGTTAATTTTAAACCAAGAGTGGGCCTCGGTTATACCCTAATCAAGGAGAAGAGCCAGCAAAGCAGGGAAATGAGGGGAGAGAGGAACACAGCCCACTCCTCCACTCCTCCAGCTTCTCTATCACACACAGCCCGCAGTATGTTATTCATTACCAGGTAAAAAAAATAAAAGGACATCCCACTTCTAAGAATTGGTAAGCTGCAATACTGTATATTACATTTTTGTTTTGGGATTAAGCTATGGTTTGGTTATAAAAGTGCCAGTGATGAAACTGATGCATTTGAGCTCCTTTCAGTGGTCTTACAATAGAATCATGTACTTTACATAATTACTCTCTTCAACATTAAGATCTTAAAACATGCACCAACGCACAGCCCTTTTAGACCTTCATGTAATTTTGTGTTCATATCCAGTAGCAAAGGAATACAATATTTTTAAACATTATAGGGGATAATTTAGAGTAGCCCCCATTTCCTAAACAGGAGCTTCAAGCTAATATTGCTTTGTGGGGTTGTAGTTAAAAGATAATATGTAGTCTTTGTGATCATTTGGGTTTTCCCCTAAGTTCAGTGTAGTACTGGTTCCTCCATTTTGCCAGTAGATTGCACTGTTATGTGTGGTATTAGTGGCATTAGTATGATGAGTTGCAGTAAAACTGGGCTAAGAATATGCATACTTCTCTCAGCCAATCAGAACTAGTTTTCTTGCCACTGGTGCATGCTGGGAGTGTGTATACATATCTGGGGAGGTCAAATGATTAGGGCCCTCCTACCTAGACCTTGCTTTGGTATGGGTATGTGAGAAACACCTGTGCTGGGTAGGCCTGAAACGTAAGGCCTGGTCATGTGCTTTAGGCCATGCAATTAGGGACCTCTCTGTGTGCTTGCAGGAAGGATAGAAACCAGAGATGGAGTACCAGAAGCCTTTCTGATATAGGCGGGGAACTGGGGAAGAGACTGGGAAAGCATCAGAGACAGACTCATCCAACCATTTCCTGCACAATGCTGTGAGTAATTATTGCTGTAGGAGACAGCTGTTGCTACTAAAGTACAAAACGCTGGGTACAGCTAAAAGGCACTTTTTCTGTACTACTGTCTACCTCTCTATTTTTGTCAGAGTCTGCTAGTCTGCTTGCTTATTTGTTCTTGGGTGTCCTGTGCCCTACTCCTCTCTCCCTGAATTTTTGCTGTGTGAGCAACAAACTCACTTTTTTCAGCATAAAAGTAACTGGCGCCCATTTTTTTTTTCTACGCTGTCCTCCACCCAACATGCTTGGCAACCTGCACCCTGAGGTGAAATCTCAGACCTCCCTGATGCTGGGGATCAGTGAGGCACTGCATTAGTAAAGCCTAACTCAATGTTTAATGTCCCTTTAAATTAATAAAAAGCTTCCTCTGATTGGCTGAGGCAGATTCGCTGTGTCATTCACCTGCCTCTCCACCTCAGCCAATCAGAGGATGCTTTGTATTTATTTAAAGAATGCAAAGCTTCCCATGAATGGCTTGGCAGCACTCAGCCCAACTCTATTTTGTCCTGGAAGTGGGACGGGAAGTTCTTATCCAGCTCCTGGAACACAGCCCTGTATACTGATTATACAGTATCTCACAAAAGTGAGTACATTCCTTACATTTTTGTAAATATTTTATTATATATTTTCATGTGACAACATTGAAGAAATGACACTTTGCTACAATGTAAAGTAATGAGTGTACAGCTTGTAAAACTGTGTAAATTTTCTGTCCCCTCAAAATAACTCAACACACAGCCATTAATGTCTAAACCTCTGGCAACAAAAGTAAGTACACCCCTAAGTGGAAATATCCAAATTGGGCCCAAAGTGTCAATTCTTTGTGTGGCCACCATTATTTTCCAGCACTGCCTTAACCCTCTTGGGCATGGCGTTCACCAGAGCTTCACAGGTTGCCACTGGAGTCCTCTTCCACTCCTCCTTTACGAGATCACAGAGCTGGTAGATGTTGGAGACCTTGCGCTCCTCCACCTTTCGTTTGAGGATGCCCCACAGATGCTCAATAGGGTTTAGGTCTGGAGACATGCTTGGCCAGTCCATCGCCTTTACTCTCAGCTTCTTTAGCAAGGCAGTGGTAGTCTTGGAGGTGTGTTTGGGGTCGTAGGCGTGTTTGGCAGCCTAGTCTCTGAAAGAAGGGGGATAATGCTCTGCTTCAGTATATCACAGTACATGTTGGCATGCTGGCAGCTTTGTATGGCTGAAATTCGCACTGCACCCGCACCAAAGACGCACAGGAGGCATTTTTTCAGCCGCATCAGGATCGGATCGCACAGTGGTTCACACTTGTGCGATCCGATCCTGTGCGAACTGGCAGATCGCACTGCGATATGCGATCAAACTGGGGGTGTCGTTAACATTTAATTGACACCCCCTGCGTATCACATATGGCAGTGTGAACTGCCTCTTGTGCGGATGCGATGCGGGAACAGGCTGCGAATTCGCAGCCTTCCCGCATCGCACAAGTGTGAACCGGCCCTTAGGCTTTCAGTCCTTTTTTTTAGTCATTACTTCATTGTTGTCACATAAAAAGATATAATAAAATATTTACGAAAATGTGAGGGGTGTACTCACTTTTGTGAGATACTATATCTGCTACATACAGTTAATACAGTACGCCCAGCAAGTGCATCAACTTGACCCAAAAAAACTATTTAAAGGGACATTAAATGTGGAGTTAGGCTTTAGGTTCTGAAAGTAATTATTCACTGGATTTGCACATCCTTCCTATCTACATTGTTTATTAAGCAACTCTATAAATGCTAAGTTCAACCCTTGTTTTTTACATATTTTACAATCTGAAGGGAAAAACCAGAGATAAGTACTGCTTTGGGAATAATATAAAGGGGCCAATAATGATGTTGTCATGCATAGTAGTTAGTTACATTCAGGTGGATTTATCTAGTTTTGCTTCACCACTCTACCAATGGCTTAATCTTTACAATACTAAACAATTCAGTTCAATGTCACTATACTATGACCCAGACAAACAAAGATAATTTTATTTCACATTTCCAGCAAAGAAATAGAATAATATGCATGAGTGCTTTTGAACAGATGTTCCTTTGCGTGATTGTTAGAAATATGTATGTGTTTATTGTTTGATTACATGCTCTAATTATAGCTCTACAGAGACAAGAGGGACACTGGTTAAGTGAACTAAATTAATAATTGATCGCTTATTTACTTAAACCTCTTATTGACCTCCACTTATTTACCACCTATTCTCCATTCTTTATTCGATTTCAAGTAGAATTGGATTTTGTTCATCAGTCCAGTTTTCATAGCTGTAACAATAGCTGCAACAATTATCCTTGAATCAAGGTAAAACAAACAGGAACTAACCTTCTGTCAGCCCGTGAACCAGAACAAATGTGCGAATGTGCCAACATGCAGGCTGAGAGCCCTTGCCAGTTATTTGCGTGGGTTTGCTCGTTTGCACGTCAACATCCATGCACCTCATTTTCATCCATGCATGCATCTCAGACTTGGCACCAAACACCATAATTAAAGGAAAGAGTTGTGACTAGTAATCGCTAAATGATCGTCAGCTACCCTTGTTTTTGCTTCTATGCTCCTGATCCTATGTTAATTTGATTACCTGTTACCAAATCAGCTTTTTCCTGTCTTCTCTCTGCCTTACGTGATGTTGGCTTGTTAGTAGCCTTCACGTCCATCTGATCTCCTGTGTATGACCCTGGCCTGGCTCCTGATCTTTCTTCTGCATCCCACCATACCACTTACTCATGTGTAACCCCAGCTTGTATCCAGACCTTGTCTCTCATCCTGACCACTTACCTGTGCATGACCCCAGCTTGGCTCCTGCACAATGGCTTTTCTTTCTACTGGTGCACAGTCTCCACACTGCTGCATGCTAGACCCGCATTAATGGGTCCTCTCCTGCATCACATTACCATGGACAAACAGACTGTAGGCTACGGTTTCCCCTGGAGTATCTTCAAGACTCCCATCTACTGCCTAGACACCAATTCCACTGACCAACTTCACGGGCAACTACCAATCACCCAGATCCCTGACACCAGTGCTACTTTGTGACTCGCATACTCAGCGTAGAGACAAGGCCATCTAGAGCCCAGGGCGAACATGTCAAACTGTTCCCCCCCTAAGATATATGAGCATTATGTATCTTATGTGCACTGGTTCAAAAATGGTCTCCACAGAAAAAAGAATTGAGCACTAATCTGCATGTTTTCCCTCCTCCCAGGACCCCCCATACCCTCTCCCAGCTCTCTCTCCCCAATTGCCCTCAGCACACAACCCCTCTAAACCCCCCCCCCCCAGCACTAATCCGCTCTCTCAAATTTCCCCTCCTAGCACAAATACCCCCAATTACCCCTACTGGCACAAATCCACAAAAAAGTGCCCTCCTAAACCCCCCACCCTCCACCATATCACCTCTTCTAGGACCAACTCCTCAAAAAGCCCTCCCTAGCACAAATCCTCTTCTCCCACCCCCCCCCCAATACAAATCACCCCAAATCCCCTTTGCTAGTACCCCCCCCCTAAATTTACCCTCCTAGAACAATTCTTACCCCCTGCTGCCCCCCAAATTCCCACACTCAACACAAATCCCCTCCCTCCCAATCTCCTTGTGGCGCCCCATCTCACATGATACTACAGTGCCCAGCCGTCCCTCCTGCCCACCCCTTGTCCTGGCCCTGCGCACGCCTGTCTCCATACTCAAGGATGTTTTGACTAGAGCCACAAGAGAGGTCCTCTTTTCCCTTTGGCTACCAACCAGGTATGTGACACCTTCTCTTTTGAAACAGCATTGTAATTTAATATTTGTGAAATAGCCTGAACCTTGTGATACATGGGCAAGCTTGATTAAGAATTTTATGTAAACTCTTAATAGTGAGACCCAGTGATGTTCTCTGCCAGGAATGTATAGACAGAAATTTGGCACACTTTCAGCACAACTTTGTCATGCCTTTTAATTATCATTTACAGCAGCACAAAAGTTGCTTTTGGCAGCGGCTTTCAAGCAATCTAGTTAACTCTATTCAGAAGACAAAGTGAAAAGAAATGTTGTTTACTTTCATTATACAGAAAATAAAACGTAAATGTTTATTTACATTTTCAGGGCCAATAAACCCAAAAAGTCCCATACATCCACTTCTAATCTGTTTGATGCCAACATTTTCAGTATTGATACTAGAGAGGCCAAGACCAGCAAGTGGAATGTAATCATTACAGGGGTGAATACTGGTTTTGAATCTATTTTCTCTACTTATTTCTTTAGTAGCCAAGGCTTAAAAATGTATGCGTTAGGTACTTTTTGCAAGTTTTTCAGTTTATCTTTACTCCCTGCTGGAAAAAGCTTGTTAAGCTTAATAGCTCCTGCTAAAATGTATACACACACAAGTAAATTAATCAGAACAGTGATTTATCTGACTCTCTGAACAGCTCTTCCTGAGATTTTAGTGAGTGACATTGCAATTAAGAGTATTAGTAGCAAACAGCTACTGATGTGGTCCCTTTTTAGAAAACCCATAGTGCTCGTACAATCCTTTCTCACAAACAAAATGGTGCAAGTTGGTAACTATAAAGGGCAGGGATGCCTGAAGTTGCTAAATTACTTTCTATAAGTGTAAGTGCTTAATGTATAAACTTAAAGTTGTAGCTAATAAAATGTATATGATTGGTAATTTGTTTTGGGGTAAATTTGAAAAGGTGGATAAATAATGTTACCGTATTTGCCGGTGAATAAGACGACAGGGTGTATAAGACAACCCCCTAATTTTCAAGTTAAAAGCCGTATAAGACTACCCCCCTTCTGTACCATAGCAGAGTATAAAATGTGAGGACTACATTACATGGCTCAGAACAAACGCCCCTATTAATCTCCAAAAAGGGTAAGTACACAAATGTCCCTATTAATCTCCAAGCAGGGTAAGTACACAAACGCCCCTATTAATCTCCAAGCAGGGTAAGTACACATATGTCCCTATTATTCTCCAAGCAGGGTTAGTACACAAATGTCCCTATTAATCTCCAAGCAGGGTAAGTACACAAACGTACCTATTAATTTCCAAGGTTAGTACACAGGGTGTAATCTCTTAAAGAGCTGGCTGGATGTGCGGGAATAAAGCGCTGAGCAATGTATTCTATTATTGAATACAAAGCCTGCTCGGATTGGCAAAGTCATAGAGGCGGGCTGATGATGTTACCAGTGGCGGCTTGTGCGTCCATGCCTGCGGCCCCCTAATCTACATGCGCACTGCGCCCCGAGCCCACTCAGTTGTGTGACAATAGCGAATGAAAATTCGCTATTGTCACACGGATCCTCCTCCTGGCCAATCAGGAAGCGAGTCTTGAGACCTGTTTCCCGAATGGTCGAAAGGAGAAGCCATGCCATTGGGCATGGAGGAGGAGGGAGGAGACGCAGAAGACAGGAGGAAGAAGCCAAAGCCATCGCCTGCTGCTGCAGATATCCAGGCAGGATGAGTGAGCAGGGGGGTTCTGTCCTCTGTCCTCTGTCCTGTCCCCTCCCTGTTCTGCTGTGGTCCTGTGGGAGGTATGGTGCGTGGCCTGGTGTGGTCGGGGGGGGGGTATGGTGCGGTCCATCTGCCGCTCCCCCCCCCCCCCCCGGACCATGGAGCACTGGTTGTTACTCTCTCTGACTCCGCCAATCCGAGCTCTCCTTGTATTTACTAATTAATACATTGTTCACCGTGATTGGCTCAGCGCGGTGTACTGTATGTAGCCAAAGCTACGGTACATACAGGTACAGTATTCCCGCACATCCAGCCAGCGCTTTGAGAGATTACACCCAGTGTACTTACCTTGGAGATTAATAGGGATGTTTGTGTACTTACCCTGCTTGGAGATTAATAGGGACGTTTGTTTTGGGCCATGTAAAGTAGTCCTCACATTTTATACTCGGCGTATAAGACGATTCCCCTATTTTTGGGGGGTGTTTTTAAGCTTAAAAAGTTGTCTTATATGCCAGCAAATAAGTTAATTATTTTAGTTCAGGACCTAAAGTGTATGTATGGAATGTGTAATAAGCTGGTTGTTTACTGAAAAGAGGTAAAAATTAAATGCTTTAAGGCTTCACTGCCAGTTTCCCTTACTAGCAATGCCGTCTCCTGCACCCAGAGCTGATGGATGAATTGGCTTGGGGTGCCGACATCGCGGGCTCCCTGGACAGGTAAGTGCCCTTATATTAAAAGTCAGCAGCTACAGTATCTGTAGCTGCTGAATTTTAATTTTTTTTCCCCCAGTCTGGAATTCCGCTTTAAGCAACTCTTTCACTACAAAAAGAAAAGCTAAGGCCTGCCTGTAAAAAGAATTACCAATACTGATTAAACTAACAATAATAATAATAATAATAATAATTAAAATTATTATGAATAAATAATAGCAATCATCATTAGTAATACTTTTAATCATAATTGAGGAATGATTCAATTAACAATTAGTAAGTAGTTACATTTTAAATTAACAATTAAATTAATACTTTATTGCTAATTATGTAGTACTTATTTTTTAATTGTTAGTTAATTGTAATTTCAGTAAAGTGATTAGTATTATAATATTCTGCAAATAAATATAAAAATTGCAGAAAAGGTAAAGTTTAATTGATGTTTAGGCTCAGAATGTTAAAGATACTTATAAAACAAATTGGGATTCATTGACAGGCAGTCCTGGGTTTAATTGCCAGTTCACACTAGTGCGATGCCAGACATCGCATTTCATTGGTACCGCATTGCTGTGCAGATCGCATGCGATGTCTGTGCGATGCGATTTCAGCCATATAAACTGTATGGCTGAAATCGCATCGCATTCGCACCAAAATGGGGCAGGACCCTTTTTGTGGCTCGCACAGGAATCGGAACACAGGGGTGTTCACACCTATGCGATCTGATTCCTGCACTATTTCACAGTTCACACTGCGATCTGTGAACCAATCTGGGGGTGTCATTACCTTTACATTGACACCCCCAGCGATTCACGATTGCGATTCTGGTGCGCTATCAGAACTGGCATTTCCCGCATCACATCAGTGTGAACCGGGACCTAAACCACAACAAAGCTTTACAATAAAATAGAACTGTTTTCTTTCTGAGGAATGACCCACACCCAGAGGTCCTACTTAAAATGGAAACACATACAGGCAAGTCAATATACCCACAAGTGTTTTGAAATAAAGCCTTAGTGAAAGCCTACATTTTTAGCAAATTTATTTTTCAGTCTACAAAATTTTGTTCAATTTATTCATTAATAGCATTGAGGACGGGATTACTAGCTCAATCTCTGTTTTTGCAGATGACACAAAATTAAGCATGACAATAACTTCACATCATGATGCAGAAATCTTACAGAAAGACCTGAACAAAATAATAGAGTGGGCAACTACATGGCAAATGAGGTTTAATGTGGAGAAGTGTAAGGTATTGCACTTAGGGACTAAAAACATAAACGCAAAATACGCGTTGGGGGGGAATCTCGGGGGGAATCAAGAATGTAGAAAGATCTTGGAATTTTAGTAGAAGATAGAATAAGCAATGGCATGCAATGTCAAGCTGCAGCTACCAAAGCTGGCAGAATATTAGCATGCTTAAGGAAGGGGATGTATTGCAAAGATAAAACTATAATCCTACCACTTTATAAAACTCTGGACTGGCCACATCTGGAGTATGCTGTCCAGTTCGGGTCGCCAATCCTCAGAAAGGATGTGCTGGAACTGGAAAGAGTCCAAAGAAGGGCAACTAAGCTAGTTAGGGGATTGGAGGACCTAAATTATGAGGAGCGTTTACAAGCGCTTGATTTATTCTCCCTAGAGAAGAGACGCCTGAGAGGGGACATGATAGCGATTTACAACTACCTCAACGGTGATCTCAGCATAGAAAAAAAACGATTCAGTCGCAAGGAATGTATGAGGACATGAGGCCATACAATGCGACTAGAGGAGAAGCGATTTAACCTCAGGCTCACAAGGGTTTTTTTACAGTAAGGCCAATAAGATTATGGAACTCCCTTCCACAAATGGTGGTAACTGCGGGCAGTATGGCTGCTTTAAAAGACTCTTGGACATACATCTCCAAGATCAAAACATTCAGGGGTATGGGAAATTAATACGTCCAAACACACCTACACAGGTTGAACTGGATGGACTGTTGTCTTTATTCAACCTCAACTACTATGTAACTATGCATGTAAATAGCTAAATTCATAAAAGGAAAAAGTGCTGGCCCTGGAAATATGCAGGCACCAATAAATTGGAGGTCAGCTTAATTCATATTGGATTCATATCTTTTGTGGCTATTAAAGAAATCAATCTAAATGAACATTTTAGTGACAGGAGTTCAGCTTTAGGTAAACTGTATGAAAATGCAAATTGAAAAATTGAAAAATTGAAAAAACAAATGAATAATAATAACAATGAATAAAAACACACCTAAATGTTAAGTCTAAAATCTGCTGGGGGCTTGCGGTCTTGGTTTGGTTTATACGTCTCTGTCCCTTATTTATATGTAACCAACTAGGTTAAAGCGGAGTTCCGGGCACAAAAACGATTTTTTTTTGTGCCCCTCCGCTAGGTAGAGCTCACCTGAAAAGGAATTGGATAGTTATTTTTATTTTTTTTGTTTACTCACCTTTTTATTGAAGATCGTAAATACTCACCTATGACTGCTTCCTCCTCCGAGGCTCACCCCGTCACTTCCTGCCTCGCGATGATTCCTGGGAGCTAAACGTCATAGCTCCCAGGAATCAATGCGACGGCACCGGCCCCGCTCGTCATTTCCGGGCGACGCACCGGAAGTGACGAGAGGGGCCGGTGCAGTGCATTCTGGGACACGAAGACGCGGAAGAAGACAGAGAAGAGGAACGCGCCGGCTTCAGCTGCCCACAACAGAGATGGAAACGCTGTGGAAGAAATTTTCTAAGTAAGTATTTCTTCTAAAAGGTAAGTGCGAACCGGGACAGATCAGAGGCTAGCCATTGTGGAATGTGCTAGCCCTGACTGTCCCGGGGGTATGTTCAGCAAAAAAAAAATTTCTGTGCCCGGAACTCCGCTTTAACACCATATCTGCACCAAACAAGTGCTCTATGAAGTAGATTGCAAAGTATTACAAGTTACTTAATATATATAATACATAAATACAGTGTGATTTTTCTTTGACATATATTTTTTTATAAGTGACTGTAAAGGTAAAAATCAAATAAATCAAAAAAATAACAAACATCTCTATACTTACCTACTCTGTGCAATAGAATTGCACAGAGCGGCTGTGAACCTCCTCTTCTTGGAGTCCCACCCCCAGCTCCCTGATCATTGGCTTTGATTGACAGCACTGGGAGCCAATGGCTCACTGTGCACCAGTAGAGCCAGCAAGATCCAGAAGTGAGGGAAGAGAAGAACTGCAGAGGTGCACAGCACTAGATCGAATGAGGGCTCAGGTAAGTAAAAGGGAGGGGGGAAGATGGTGATGCCTAAACATTTTCTACTTTATTGCAAGGAATACATTATTGCAAAAAATGTTTAGTCTTTAGAAGCACTTTAAGAACGCGATACATACAGCTTTATCTATCAGAGAATTCAACTGTAGTGAAGTATTACAATAATTACATAATAATGTTTATTTCCGAAGTAGCATAAACTTCCTCAGATATGTACCGCCATCCGAATTTTACAATATAATGTATCAAAAGTAATTTTTTTTAAATCCTGCAAAACAACATAAGAGAAAAGAAAAGAATTACCAAAAAACACAGTTTGAGCAAGCACCATTAGTCAATGTATATCCTGCTTCGTTAACATTAGGGTGTCCACGTCGGTCTCTACAACTAAGAAACCTGAAATATCTGATCTCAAGTTGACCATGTAGTATAAAAAGCCTTAAAGTGATTGTAAAGTCTAATTTTTTTTTCTATTAAAATAACAAACATGTTGTATATGTTCTGTGCAGTGGTTTTGCACAGGGCAGCCTGGATCCTCCTCTTCCTGTTGGTCCTGGTCCCTGGTCCCTGGCTTGAGCTCCTGGCCCCTCCCTCCTGTTGAGTGTCCCCACAGCAAGCAGCTTACTATAGGGCACAGGAGCCAAGATGCAGCTTGTCCCCACGCCCTCTCTCCTGATTGGCTAACTGAGTTTCATTGACAGGAGTGGGTGCCAATGGCGCGCGGGTGTGTTTCAGCAAATCAGGAGAGAGACTCCCGGACGGCTGAGGCATTAGTGGACATCGCTGGATAGAGAGGGGACTCAGGTAGGTATTAAGGAAGCTGCTGAACCCAGAAGGCTTTTTATCCTAATGCATAGAATGCATTAAGATAACAAACCTTCTGACTTTACAATCATTTCAAGGCCTTGAGTATTAGGAATTTTTTGTAAGTAAAATGAACATTAACTCTGTGGATCACCTCCAAAAAATTGTAAAGTCTCCTTTTTTTTCTTCTCTTAAAATAAAAAACATGTCATACCTGCTCTGTGCAGTTGGTTTTGCACAGGCAGCCTGGATCCTCTTTTCGGGTCCCTCTTTGGTGCTCCTGGCCCCCACAGAAAGCAGCTTGCTATGGAGGCACCTGAGCTCAGTCACAGCTCTCTGTGTCTATTCAGACACGGAGCCCTGTTTCTGCCCTGCCCCCTCTCTCTCCTGATTGGCTAACTGACTTTGATTGAGAGCAGCAGGAGCCAATGGCACCACATCAGGAGGAGAGTCTCAGATGGCTGAGGAATTTGTGGACATTGCTGGAGGAAGATAGGGCTCAGGTAAGTATTAGGGGGGTGTTGAGGAGGGCTGCTGCACACAGAAGGCTTTTTATCTTTTAAACAAAAAATAGACCAAAAGTGGGGTTTTCGAGGCTCAAATGAGGTGATCAAATCATCCAACGCCACACGATGATAAAGTTAAAATACATGTTATTGACTAGTAGTTATAAAAAGGCATAAAGACAAATTGCCTAAAAGACACTCATACATATACCACATATAATTAAAAATTGAGGAACACAAGGTAGGTAACCAGATGGTGGAGTCTCAGTCAAAAGGATGGATTTGGTCCCTGTACAGCCAACGCATTTCGCTTGATTTCGCTTCTTCAGGGCTTAAGAGACCAGAGAACCAGCTAGTGTTCCCAAATGATGCGGACCCGTAGTAAGTAAACTTTATCATCGTGTGGCGTTGGATGATTTGACCACCTCATTTGAGCCTTGAAAACCCCACTTTTTGTTTATTTTTTGTTTATTACTACATAGGGGTGTGGCTCATATCTTACGGCATTTGTTTTGTACATTGCTTTTTATCTTTTATCTGAGTCCCGCTAGAAAAATGAACATTAACTCTGTGGATCACCTCCAAATTGTTGGGAGCCTTAATTGTTTTCCAGTTATTTGAAATTGTTAAATGAGCTTCTATCAGAACATATAGAATTGAATTGATATGTATCTATAGACAAAGCTAGATGTGGGGATGGAGTAATAAAAATGCCCGTCACTCTAGATATAAGAGAGAATATTGCATTCCAGAAGCTGCGTATATTTTTGCACTCTTATAAAATATGAAGTAGGTTGCAGAGTCCTCCGCAATGTCTCCAACATAATGGTGAGGCATCTGGGAGTAATCTTAAAAAGTTTAAAAGAAGTCATATGTCCTCCATATGGAATTATAGTGTATTTTGTCAATGAATTCACTTTATCATGTTCAGCACTATAACATGTATATTAAAAAAGAATAGCGCGCAAATGCAAAAGAAATTACTACCAAATCTGAAGAGAGTCCATAAATAAAAATGGGGGTTTGGTCCCACCATATGGCCATATCGTGCTCAAGCCCACTACTGCGTCAAAGTACCCCATTATCAGTGGGTCCTACACTATCCATGAAAAAGAGATGAAGGTTGAGGTTGAGCAGCCTTCCCCACCCCCCACATACACCTGTACTCAATCAGTGTCCACCATCAAGTGGATATAGGAGGAGTCCCCTGTAGTGCATTTGCACATTTTTCCCAGCAAGGAGTGTTATCTCCAAGGGTTAGAAGGGCTGGATTCATCTCTTTTTCATGGATAGTGTAGGACCCACTGATAATGGGGTACTTTGACGCAGTAGTGGGCTTGAGCACGATATGGCCATATGGTGGGACCAAACCCCCATTTTTATTTATGGACTCTCTTCAGATTTGGTAGTAATTTCTTTTGCATTTGCGCGCTATTCTTTTTTAATATACATGTCTTTTGGTTCATAGCTGCAGCAGCTTTGGAAATACATGGGTATGCTCCCCCAAATTTTTTGCCTGTTTATTATGTATTCGGTCTGACCAGACTATCGAGGTTGAGCAGCCTTCCCCACCCCCCACATACACCTGTACTCAATCAGTGTCCACCATCAAGTGGATATAGGAGGAGTCCCCTGTAGTGCATTTGCACATTTTTCCCAGCAAGGAGTGTTATCTCCAAGGGTTAGAAGGGCTGGATTCATCTCTTTTTCATGGATAGTGTAGGACCCACTGATAATGGGGTACTTTGACGCAGTAGTGGGCTTGAGCACGATATGGCCATATGGTGGGACTAAACCCCCATTTTTATTTATGGACTCTCTTCAGATTTGGTAGTAATTTCTTTTGCATTTGCGCGCTATTCTTTTTTAATATACATGTCTTTTGGTTCATAGCTGCAGCAGCTTTGGAAATACATGGGTATGCTCCCCCAAATTTTTTGCCTGTTTATTATGTATTCGGTCTGACCAGACTATCGAGGTTGAGCAGCCTTCCCCACCCCCCACATACACCTGTACTCAATCAGTGTCCACCATCAAGTGGATATAGGAGGAGTCCCCTGTAGTGCATTTGCACATTTTTCCCAGCAAGGAGTGTTATCTCCAAGGGTTAGAAGGGCTGGATTCATCTCTTTTTCATGGATAGTGTAGGACCCACTGATAATGGGGTACTTTGACGCAGTAGTGGGCTTGAGCACGATATGGCCATATGGTGGGACCAAACCCCCATTTTTATTTATGGACTCTCTTCAGATTTGGTAGTAATTTCTTTTGCATTTGCGCGCTATTCTTTTTTAATATACATGTCTTTTGGTTCATAGCTGCAGCAGCTTTGGAAATACATGGGTATGCTCCCCCAAATTTTTTGCCTGTTTATTATGTATTCGGTCTGACCAGACTATCGAGGTTGAGCAGCCTTCCCCACCCCCCACATACACCTGTACTCAATCAGTGTCCACCATCAAGTGGATATAGGAGGAGTCCCCTGTAGTGCATTTGCACATTTTTCCCAGCAAGGAGTGTTATCTCCAAGGGTTAGAAGGGCTGGATTCATCTCTTTTTCATGGATAGTGTAGGACCCACTGATAATGGGGTACTTTGACGCAGTAGTGGGCTTGAGCACGATATGGCCATATGGTGGGACCAAACCCCCATTTTTATTTATGGACTCTCTTCAGATTTGGTAGTAATTTCTTTTGCATTTGCGCGCTATTCTTTTTTAATATACATGTCTTTTGGTTCATAGCTGCAGCAGCTTTGGAAATACATGGGTATGCTCCCCCAAATTTTTTGCCAGCACTATAACATGGAATGCTTGATTTTTTTTTCTTTTTGATCAGGCATATATGAATTATCACATATAAATATTTCATATTAATCTATGAAATAAAGAGACTCAGGAGGTTATGGAGCTAAACCCTCTTGTACAAAACACATAATAACCAGAAAAAATATCAAAGCAATGCCCATCAACATCTGCCCATAACATAATTATTGTACCACATCAAGACCACATGATGTATTTAAATAAAAAAACATTAATGAAGATTTGAAAAGCAGACCTAAAGGCCAAATACAACCCAACTACAAAGCATATGGTGGACATAATTTGACAAATCCCGTCCTCATGTTAGTTTTAAGAATCTCACTTATCATCCATAGACTGCATGTTGGATGGAAATTGCAGCATTTTCTATAAAGCGTTTCATACATGTATCATAGTCTATCACCGCAAGTAACCAAGGGATTAGTTCTCTCATAAATCCTTGATATGACTTGTCATCTGAATATATATTAGCTGTTTTTGTGAAAGCTGTATTTTCTTTAAAGTACTTCATGCATACAGTATGAGCATGTCATATATTTGTTGCTTCAAATATCCAAAGAATTAGCTCTTTCATAGATCCCTGGAGGGATTTGTTTGTTGGTTCTCTGAGTTTATTCCTTAATCCCTTTAAAAAAAATAAAGATATTTTCAAAGTTGACATTAAAGTATCCTTTCTAATAGGACTCCACAACATGAGTTGGATTATGAACTTTCCAAGTTCCTTGCCACATCCTCACCCTGCATCCTGTCCTGGAAGATGCCCAATGGGTTTAAAGTGGCTTGAATGCGCAATCTATGACCTTCCAAATCCCCTTCATGAATCTCATCTAGGACCAAATATCTGGCAACAGAACTGGCTGAATTTTGCAGTGGTTAAAAAAAACAAAACAAAAACATTATATTATAGTAATAATTAACATAGTATTATTCATTGAAAAAGTTATCTAAGAAAACGCCGCCTTTCACCATGGGACAGTTGGTTGTATTTATCTTCCAGTCCTACCCTGGATTTGTGGTTTGAAATGCTACTAAATGCTGACTTAAATTATTTCTGTGAAAAAAAAAAAAATACAAGACATTTTATGGTAGAGAGCAAGACACTCAATGGAAGAACTGCACTACAGCTTTAGTGCTGGAAGTTTGTCATGGCCGGCGATGTACTGGATCCATGACTGCAAGATTGTTACCGAAAGCATGTTACTGAAAGCAGCACCAGCCAGATATTAGACAACAATCACTGAAGTTATATCATTTTTACAAAACAACTTACTTTATTCATAAATGATCTAGAGGAGGGGATATCTAGTACAATCTCAGTATTTGCGGATGATACAAAACTAAACATGCCAATATCTTCTATGCAGAATGTGGAAACCTTACAAGCGGACCTGAACAAAATAATGGGGTGGGCAACTACATGGCAGATGAGGTTTAATGTTGAATGGGTGAATCTAAGATGGAAAAGGACCTGGGGGTACTGGTAGACAACAGGCTTGGCAGTGGCATGCAATGCCAAGCTGCTGCAAGCAAAGCCAACAGAATACTGGGATGTATAAAAAAGGGGATTCACTCCAGAAATACAGAGATTATTCACCCAAATCTACAAGACTCTGGTCTGGCCACATCTGGAGTATGCTGTCCAGTTCTGGGCACCGGTCCTCAGGAAGGATGTGCTGGAACTGGAAAGAGTCCAGAGAAGGGCAACAAAAATAATTAGGGGAATGGAGGGAATCAGCTATGAGGAAAGACTACAAGCACTGAACTTATTCTCTCTGGAGAAGAGACGATTGAGGGGGGATATGATATCAATGTACAAATACTGTACTGGCGACCCTAGCATAAGGAACAAACTATTCAGAGAAAGGGAATACAATAAGACATGTGGCCACTCACTAAAACTAGAGGAAAGGCGGTTTAACCTTAAAGTACGTAAGGGGTTCTTTACTGTCAGAACAGTAAGGATGTGGAATTATCTTCGGCAAACAGTCGTATCAGTAGGGAGCATCGATAGTTTCAAAAAACTATTAGATGGGCACCTTAAAGACCCCAACATACAGGGGTATACAATGTACGGTTAACAGCAAACACACACACACACATCATAGGTTGAACTGGATGGACTGATGTCTTTTTTCAACCTCACTAACTATGTAACTATGTAACTATGTAACAACTGCATTTTTTCCCCTGGAGTTCATCTTTAAAGCAGTAGAAAAGTCTTCCTAGAAAAAAATAAATAAAATACTGGGCTTCGCTGCAAGTTAATGCCTTAAATTGCTAGTATGCAATGCATACTAACACATTATGGCAGACTTACCTTTAAAGTGAAGACCTCCAATGGCATGCTGTCACGGCTGCCAGAGCTTCCATCTTCACCTAGTCTACCTTCTGGGTCAGCATGCTCCTGCCATTTGAATGGCCTAGCCATGCTGTTGTCACTCCTGTGCATGCACACAATCTTGGAAGAGCCCCCTTAAATGAGGGCACGCTCAGTGTGCCCGCAGTGCAGAGTGCAGTGTACATGCGGCGGTGACAGCAGCGGCTGTTGAAATTCTGAATATCTTCTAAACTGTGTAAGTTTTGGAGATTTTCACTGTATCTGCAGGTAAGTTTTATTATAAGTCAGTAAGTTAAAAAGCGTAGTTTACTAATGCTTTAAGTTTTATCTAATGCAGTTGGTCATTTTATATTTTGCTATTGTAATTAATTTGAACCACTGTTTTCACTTTGACATTAAAGAGTATATTTTTGGCAAAAAAAAAAACTAAATTCACTGTGATTCAATGTTATGTGACAATAAAACATTAAATCTTCCATGTTTTTTTCCACTTTTTTTAAGGCACTGCATACTAAGGAGAAACGGGAATAGAAATGTTAAAGTTAAATACTAGAAGAAGAAAAAAAAAAAGGCCTTGGTTGCAGATTAAAGGGAATTCACACAATTCAATTGTACTCTTTTCCAGAAGAAGGCTTCTTTATTAGGGGTGAATAAAATTGAGAGTTTTCATTTACCTGAAATTTGATGCTCAAAAGATAGTGTGCCTTTATCTATCCTCACTTAGACATCATATACGAGTAATACAGATTATTGTATAAACTGCATCACTCAAGATTTTAACCACTTTAAGACCGGAATGATTTGCCCCCTTAAAGACCAGGCCCTATTTTGCGATTCGGCACTGCATTACTTTAACGGACAATTGCGCGGTCGTGCAACGCTGTACCCAAATTCAATTTACGTCCTTTTTTTCCCCACAAATAGAGCTTCCTTTTGGTGGTATTTGATCACCTGTGCGATTTTTTTATTTTTATTTTTTTTGCACTATAAACAAAAAAAGAGAGACAATTTTGAAAAAAAAAAAACAATATTTTTCAAATTTTGCTATATAACATTCTAATTATTTTTAAAACCAAAATTTTTAATTTCTTAGGCCAATTTGTTTTCTGCTACATATTTTTGGTAAAAAATATCACAATAAACATACTATTATCACAATAAGCGTATTTTGATTGGTTTGTGCAAAAGTTATCGCGTCTACTAACTACGGGAAAGGTTTATGTCATTTGTTTTGTTTTTTTTTACTAGTAATGGCGGCGATCTGTGATTTTTTGCGGGACTGCGACCTTGCGGTGGACAGATCGGACCCCTAACTGACATTTTTGATGCTATTGGGGGTACCAGTGACATTACTACAGTAATCAGTGCTAAAAATATGCACTGTTACCGTAATAATGCCATTGGCAGGGAAGGGGTTAACCCTGTTGGTGATCAAGGGGTTAAATGTAAGCCTAGGAGAGTGATTCTAACTGTGGGGGGGTGGGGGGTTGGGCTTGTGAAATGATCACAGAGACATGCGATCCTATATAGCAGGATCATATGAGCTTTGTGATCATCCCAGGGAGAAGAACAGTGCTTACAACAGCCGACCATCCTTCTCTCTCAGCGGGGAACGATCGCTGGTGTCAGGCAACGATCGGAGCCACCTGACACCCGCAGCAGTTTCCCCGCTGGCGTTTTTTTGCCTGTAGGAGCCAGCCTGCCGCAGTAAATATACAGGAGGCAGTTGGCAAGTGGTTAAAGAAGTCACTCCATCAACCATAAAAAAATTTTTTATTTACCTACAATATCATAAAAATTTTAAAAAAGTTACCATGAATCACAAATTGAATGTATTATTAGTTCCATTGATAACACCTCAGTTGTACTGTATATAGAGTATAGTCTCCACATACAACATACACCTCAAAGAGTTTTGGCAAATGTGTTTCTAACATTTAGGGGGAGATTTACTAAAACTGGTGTACACAGAATCTGGTGCAGCTGTGCATGGTAACCAATCAGCTTCTAGGAGTTACTTTCAAAGCTTAAGGGAGAATAGGGTTGGGCAAAACACTCCCCGGTTCGGTTCGTGCCTGAACTCTCGAACATCGCAAAAGTTCGAACCCGAACCCTATTAAAGTCTATGAGACCTGAAATTGAAAAATCAAAAGTCCCCATTTTGAAGGTTTATATCCAAGTTATTGGCCATAAAAAGGGTATGGGGCCTGGTGACTGTCCCGGGGACTTGTATTAATGCAAAAATATTTTTTTGTTTTTAAAAAGATCATTTTTACAGGAGCAGTGATTTTAATGACATTTAAAGTGACACAATAAAAATTCCTTTAAATATAGTGCCTGTCTCCTTGATATGCCTGTAAACTGGTGCATCTGTACTGTGTATAGAACCTACTGCAGCAAAACTGACATTTAGGCCCCTTTCACACTTGTGCGACTTGTACTGCAACTTGGGACTGCAAAAATGACTGTAGTACAAAAATAACAATTTGTACTACATGATTTCCAATTAGTACTGTTTATATCTCTGTGACTTCAAGTCGCACCGACTTCAAAGTAGTCCCTGCAATAATTTGGCCTGACTTTGATGCATTTTGAGGTCCATAGACATAGGCATTGTCAAAATCCCAGCCAAACAATCACAGCCAAATCGCGTGACTTTTAGGTTGCACAAGTCTGAAAGGGGCATTTAAATTTAAAATGCATTTAAATTGCTGGCAATACAATACCTTTGCCATCAATGCAAAAATGTTAAAAAACAACGTGCCACCCCATCCATACCTGGTATAGATTTTAAGGGGGGACCCCATGCCAAAATGTAAAGAAAAAAAAATGGTGTGGCCCCCCCCCCCCCCAAAAAAAAACTAGGCTATTGAAAAATCCTGGTTCCACCTAGATGCCTGGAATGGCAACTGGCATTTCTTGAGTTTGAGCCTCAGCCCATACTGATGCAGCTGGGCCAATACAGCATCTTTCAATGTTTTGGCAGGTGTAGGATGTAATGCCCTTTTGAAGATGCCACTCCCCTGGTTATGTTAGTGGGTGGAGTCTGTGCATTTTATCTATCAGTTGTGGGTGGGGCCTGAGGCAGAAGGGGGAATGAAATAGATCGGAGGTGTCAATAATTCATAATGTTACTGTAACTGAACCACGACCAACAATGCGCTTGTGTGCTTCCGTCAGTATACCGCTTCCTTCAGTCTTGAACATAGGTATCAGATATTACAGCTTTCCCCATAAAAAAAAACTAGCCAAGACTTAGCTTGTATAAGATCTGGAACATTAATTGAACAAACTCACACTGAATATATACCCCACCAGGTCAGGTACCTGATTACATTATCATATGCAGATGAAATTGTGTACAAAAATATAATTGACATAGCCAAGGAATAACCAACACAAGCAGTATTCTACTTTCTTGCTAGCAACTTATAGATGACAGTGATTTAATTAACTTGAGCTAATTAACTAGCAGACTTACCGTCATCGAGCTCATGAAGTACAATACACATTATTATAAGTGTAAACACATGCCCACAGTAGACTATAGGTGAGTTAATCAAAACAATCAACAATGTGTGGAAGACAGGTGGTTGGGCTGATGACATTAGCATCTATCTACCCTATTGTCAATAGGCAGCTAGGCCTTCAACATGGATCCTAGGCCTAGATTCCCAGAGTCTGTGTGTCTTGGGGAGATGTGGACTTGAATCCAAAGTAACATTACTCCAAGGGTCCCCCTAGCATACACCCTAAAAAGAGCAGTGTTCCCTCACAAGCCAGGGCCCATGGTCAGTAGGCAAGAGGCTAGCCTGCAGTCCCCTCCAAAAGCCACTGTCCTGAGTGAGTTTGTCACAGGTTCTCGCACTCATTGGCAACCACAGTGAGTTTTCAGTGCACCGTGAATTAAAAAAGGGTTGGGAACTTCTTCCTCTGTGTATGGCAAAGGGAAGCCCATTGAAATGAATGGGGTAGCCTGTATGCAACATTCAGCCGCACAGATATGAACCAAGGGCTCATTCACACTTGTGGAGCTGAGCCTTCGCTTCTATTAATTTCCAGATGGCCACCTCCCATGGTGCTGTCTGTTTAATTGCTGGTGGATCTATTGTTTTCCTGACTATGCCGGCCATGGGTGCGTTATGTCCATGTTTACACATTTCTAGATACGATATGGCTGTTTCTAACAGTTTGTGGAACTTCAGTTTGGCTTTGCTTTTGGTGGACGCCAAGTATAACATGATTAGTAGCCAGCTAAATGATCAGACAGAGAGTAATTGTAAATTGCAGTTTACTAAACAGGTGCAAAGTTATAATCAGTAATGCAAAATACACACTGAAGAATTAATACAAAACAGATTATAAAAACTGCACAAACATAGACTCTTCTCAACAATGTCTCTGTTGCTCAATCAGGGTGATGTAATTGCATAGCATAGTTTTTATAAGACTCTATAGCAACAGATAGTCTTACTGGAAAACACTATTTCAATAACAGTTCAGAAAACACATAGCTTTTTGCTTTTGTTCTCATAAATGTAGAAGACAAAACTGTGGCGCTAAGACCCTTAATGAATGACAGTCCCACTTGAGGATGTGTAAAAAGCAATAAAAAAGCAGTCCATGTGTGTCCGTCTCCACATAAAGAAGTAATTCTCGAGCAGAAAACCACCACCAGAAAGCACTCCAACACCAGTACTTCTTACCAAAAGTGATTGATCTCCATCACAGAGATCAAAAGTAGCGCATAACTGGAAATCATGAAGGCTTCTCCAATGCAGTCTTAGTAAGCTCTCGATGTGGTATGTTATGCAAAGAAAAAGAGGGACATCACATAGCGCAGACCGCTTTAAAAGGCTTTATTCTTAAATAGAAGAATGGTACTCACAAAGAAAGTACTACATCTCGCATGTAATACATGGGCACCGAGACCTCCCAGATGTCCTTAGGGCGTCCCAGCGGTGGACCACCGAATCTACGGCCATAGATTCGGTGGTCCACCGCTGGGACGCCCTAAGGACATCTGGGAGGTCTCGGTGCCCATGTATTACATGCGAGATGTAGTACTTTCTTTGTGAGTACCATTCTTCTATTTAAGAATAAAGCCTTTTAAAGCGGTCTGCGCTATGTGATGTCCCTCTTTTTCTTTGCATAACATACCACATCGAGAGCTTACTAAGACTGCATTGGAGAAGCCTTTATGATTTCCAGTTATGCGCTACTTTTGATCTCTGTGATGGAGATCAATCACTTTTGGTAAGAAGTACTGGTGTTGGAGTGCTTTCTGGTGGTGGTTTTCTGCTCGAGAATTACTTCTTTATGTGGAGACGGACACACATGGACTGCTTTTTTATTGCTTTTTACACATCCTCAAGTGGGACTGTCATTCATTAAGGGTCTTAGCGCCACAGTTTTGTCTTTTATTTCTTTTAATCTGCTACATTTCAGATTAGTGTGGCTGCTGTACCCACTACTGTATATTTGCTGTTTTTACAGTTTTTTACCTTAATGCGCAGCAATTTCATGTTTTTTTTTTTTTTTCTCATAAATGTAGCACTGCTCCCTTGAGTCCCCCTGGGTTACCATAAGCAACCTTAACATTAACAGTCTCTCATTTTCCTTCTTGGCTCATTCAATTAACAGTCCAGGGGTATGTAGTTGGTTTTGTGTTTTATTGGTAAATTAGGGATAGGAAAAGGGAATAGTGGGATACTCCGAATTAACTATGCACAAGATTTGAGGACTTCTATCTCTTTTCACAGCCAGGTTGTTGATCCACCTTGCCACTGAGGTGAATTTAGCTTTAAGTCTCTTTTCCAGATGACTTGATGAACTAAGTTTATCTTCAGGACACTTTCCTTAGTATCCTTTTTCTTGGCTGCTGACACCTGTCCACTGACTATCCTAATCCTGGGGTAGCTCCCCTCAGTTCAGGCCCCTTGACACAATCCCCCGTACTCACAATACTGTTTTTCCAGGGTTCCCAGTGTCTCCCCTTCAGTCAGCTCTCCTGAAACTCTGGGTTCAGCCCCAATCCTCTGGCCCTCAGGACGACCCCCTGAGGCCATGTGCCACTGCTACAGAGGAGGAGGCAGACGCCACCCTCCCTCTGGGACTCTGCTCTCCAGCCAAAGACCCTGCAACACAAGTGCTCCTGGCTTTTATACAGTATCCCAGAATGCACTGAGACAACCTGTCTCTACCAATCACCAGGGCTGTATCAAAGCCTTTGCATCCATTGGTCAGGTTTCCTCCCACTGTCCAACATGCCTCCCTATTGGACCAGTGTGAAACACTTTCTAGACAGAATGAATCGCATACTGAGGACAATGAGCAGACCTCACTAACAGATCCTGCTCTCTAATAGGCAGAGAGCAATATAGATTTGCCTGCAGCTCCTTTGCTAGGTAGACAGAGCCAAAAACTATACTCTCTCACTAGCACCCACCTAGGAGGGTGCTACATAAACAACATCCCTTTCAGTAAAGTTCAGGGAAGCTCTGTTAGCACAAACAGCCAGAGGGATCTCAGGCCCAAGGACAGAGGGGGACCATCTCACTGGAACTAGAGTACTCTGGTATCATTTAAGCAGAGATGTATAGTAACGAAGTAGAACTACTTAAGTACTGTACTTAAGTACCGAAATGCGGTATCTGTACTTTCCTAGAGTAGAATTTTTTTCTCCTACTTCTACTTTTACTTCACTACATTTTTTCGATGATTTTGATACTTCTACTCAAGTATTTTTTTTTGTGCTGCATAGTTACTCGTTACTTTTAAAAAAATTACCACTGCCAGAACAATAGATGGCAGGTTGCATAAAGCTCAAAAAAAATGTGTATAATGTCATTTGTAAATCAGCGCATACGAAAATAAAGGCTGTGTATAATAAAAGCTGCTATACCAAATCTTTCCAATAAAAAGAAAATATGAAACAAACAAATAAATGGTGCTACAGCGCTTAAAGTGCATCAAGAAACTACTAACAAACACAGGTTAATCATTTGAATAAATCATTTGAAATAATAAAAACAATATGATGTTCATACTTTTGACTTCTTTCTTTAATAACTACATAACACAGTACTTGTACTTCTACTTTCAGTACTTGAGTAGAAATTTTTTTTCAAAACTACTGGTACTTTTTACTTTTAGTACTTAAGTAGCAATTTTTTTGAAAAAACTACTTGCAATACTTAAGTAAAAAAAATGTTGAATACTTTAGTACTTCTACTTAAGTAACTTTTTCTGCGAGCACTTCCACTTCTACTCAAGTAATTTTTTGATTGAGCACTTGTACTTTTACTCAAGTAGAAATTTCGAGTACTTTATACAAGTCTGCATTTAAGGAGTAGCTCCCCAAAGTAGCATGGTCTTCCAGAGAAGCTATCACAGCGCTCCTTTAGTGTTGCTTACAACTGTATCTCGTCCTCTCCATTGCCCCTCTCTGTGGGGGTTCCCCAAGGCTCTGTTCTTGGACCCTGTAGTGGAGCTTCAATACCCAGTCTAGGTATCTCCACTGTATAATCCTTGAAGCTGAGGAAGTACTAACATATCTAAGGCAAAATCCCCCCCCCCCCCCAGTATTTGAATGACACACAGTTCTGGGAGTCAACAACAACTTTTATCCAGCCACAGCTGGCATGTATATGATTCCCCATGCAAGGGGTTTCTTAAATCATTTTTCAGGGGCATTCCCTGCTGGACCTGTGTGGAAGACAGGTGGTTGAGCTGATGATTTTAGCCTCTGCTATGAGTCTGACTGTGTGGAACAGTATTTTATTGGCAATAGGCAGCTAGGCCTGTAACATGGATCCTCGAGATATATTGTTGACAAATATTACTGTCCCATTTTAAGAAATCCAAATCATATTCTCAGTGTCCATTCCGCTACAGAACCCTTCTCTTCTCCATCTACACCGCCTTCCTTGGACTCTTGATAACCGCCCACGGCTTCCAATACCATCTATACACCAATCACTCCTTCAGTCTCCTCTCGCATTACTAACTTAATTACTGACATACCAGCATGGATGTCTCACCACTTCCTCAAACTAAATCTCTCTAAAACTGAGCTGGTAATATTCCCCCACCCATGCCCCCCCTCAAAGACTTTTCCATTAAAATCAGTAATGTAACCATCAATCCCTGTCCTCATGCCAGGGTACTAGGTGTAATCCTAGACTCTGACCTGTCCACAGCAAGCAGTACCCACCATCAGTACCAACCAGTAGTACCAGCCAGCAGTACCCACCAGCAGTACCTACCAGCAGTACTCACCAGCAGTACCAGCCAGCAGTACCCGCCAGCAGTACCAGCCAGCAGTACCCACCAGCAGTACCCGCCGGCAGAACCAGCCAGCAGTACCCACCAGCAGCACCCGCCAGCAGCACCCGCCAGCAGTACCAGCTAGCAGTACCCACCAGCAGTACTAGCCAGCAGTACTCACCAGCAGTACCAGCCAGCAGTACCGCTGGTGGGTACTTCTAGCTGGTACTGCTGGTGGGTACTGCTAGCTGGTACTGCTGGCTGATACTGTTGGTGAGTACTGCTGGCTGGTACTGCTGGCGGGTACTACTGGTGAGTACTGCTGGCTAGTACTGCTTGCTGGTACTGCTGGTAGATACTGCTGGTGAGTACTCACCAGCAGTACCCACCAGCAGTACCAGCCAGCAGTACCCACCAACAGTACCAGCCAGCAGTACCAGCTAGCAGTACCCACCAGCTGTCCCAGCCAGCAGTACTCACCAGCAGTACCAGCCAGCAGTACCCACCAGCAGTGCATCCATGTGAAAGCAGCCTTAGGCCCCTTTCACACGAAGGGTCTGAACAGGCCCGCCTGTCTGTTGTTCAGGTGGACCCAATTGGACCCTCAATTCACCTCTATAGAGCGGCAAATGTAAACTGACTTGTGTCGGACTGTAGCAGCGTTTCCCTGCGTTTTGCCACGGTGTGTGGCAGCAGGAAGGAGTCCTGGATGGAGAGGTGTGCTATACCGTAGCGTATTAGGAGACCCACGGGGAAATCATAAAGATCTCCCATGAACTTACTAAAAGTGTTAAGACCGTCGCCACCGTTGCAGCTAGCCCCAACACTTTCATCACTGTGGTTGGCAGGTCTCACTGTTCTTCCCTACCTCCTCCGTGCTGAGAGCATGGCATCAATATTAGGCTTTATTACTGTGTAAACCAATACTGGGGCATGGCTTGACTGTCATGCTGTGAGGACCCTCGAGCTGTGAGCTCTGCAATCCCCGGGCTCCTTCCTCCTTCCTATGGCCGTCTGACAGCAACCACAGCAGACCGAACAATGCCCACATGGCGCTGCACTGCTTCCCAGCCACCCGGTGGTGGTAGACAGGTGCAGAGAGGCTTTCAGTCTTTCTTTAACCCACACAACTCTGGCTCTGGGCACCTATCCAAGATGGTGCCCGATCACGAGGCTCCACAACCAGCCTCTCCTGCACCCAGCGGCAGCTCTCCGGGGCCATTGACATCCTCGCAGGCTCATTATGATAGTCCCCCAGTCTCTTCAGACTCAGCAAAGCTGTTTTCCCTCCTTTCAGGGCTGGATGCTGGTGAAGCGGAATGGGACCTCAAGGAGCACGTTAAGGCTGTCCCCACTAAGGCAGATATTCAGCAGTTGATAGCTGCTGTAGAACAGTCTTGCAAGCAGGCAGTGGATGGGCTAAGAGCAGATACTGTGGCCCTGGGAGATAGAGTGGAAGCACTAGAAATTGGATCAGAGGACATTATGCAATCTATCACCTCAATTCAAGATACCACCAAACAACATGAGGAAGTATTGAATACATTATTAGATCAGATTGACAATTAAGAGAACAGAGACCGGCGACAAAATATTTGCATAAGAGGTCTACCGAAGGCTACACGTGCTCCTGATCTGCTGCCTTCAGTACAAGGCCTTTTCCACCAACTTCTGGGCAGTGCAGCCCCTGATGTTATCGAGGTGGACAGAGTGCACCGTGCCCTATTACTTGTCCCTCAGGATACTGATAGGCCAAGAGATGATATATGCAAGCTCTACAAAAATTCTGTGAAGGAAGCTATCATGCGTGCGGCACGTTGACTTTGATGGTGCTCAGCTTTCTCTCTTCCCTGACCTATCCAGGTGCACTCTTATGCAAAGATGTGCCATTCATCCTCTCCTTGAAGCTCTCCGCAAAGTGGATGTCAAATACTGCTGGGGCTTTCCTTTCTGCCTTACAGCTTCTCGGAATGGGAAAACAGCCGTCCTCCGCACCAAAGATGATCTACAACACTTCGTGGAGACTCTTGACCTTCCACCGATTGATTTCCCGGACTGGAGGCTGAACAGCTCTCTTCTGCTCCCGCAACACACCGAACGATGGCACCAGGTTCCACCCAGGTCCCAGAATGAATCCTAGATGGGACATTTTGTTCTGTCCAGGTTGGGGGTATCCTTAGTTTTCAACTTAGGACTAAACTTGGGAGCACCCGCCACATCAATGTGACATTGACTGTCTCGCTGGTTAGACGGAGATTCTAAGGTTATGTTTTTACCACAATTGCCGAGTATTATCTGGTTACGGCTGTTGGAAAATGTATTTGACCTGCTTTGATGTTATACGTTTTACCCGGGATATGAGCAACCCCTGTATGCCCTCAATCACTCCCCCCCCCCCCCCCCCATTAGGTGGATCCCTCGACAAGGGATTCTTTGATCTACTTCTTTGGAAATATATAGAAAAGTTAACAGGTTTATGGGAGAAGCTTCATTTGGGGGGTTCCCCCATTAAAGACATGAGGTACTGGATGTACTGTGTTTTGTAAATATACAACATGCCTGGTGATTTGAAAATACTGGCATATAACGTGAGGGGCCTTTGTTCACCTCCAAAAAGAGGTTGCCTTTGGCAGGAACTGCATCGCCTGTCCCCGGATATTTTATTTCTACAGGAGACACATTTCATGCCTAGGTCCACACCTTGTATGCCCCTTATGACCTTAGATCAGTGTTTCCACGCCCCTTGTCCTATCCCCAGAGCTAGGGGGTTTCTATAGCTGTGCAGAAGTCATGCCTCTTCTCCCCCTTGTCTAGTTTAGCTGACACAGAGGAACAATTTATTTTTCTTAAAGGGACACTGAATAGTCACAGATACACTTCTGCCAACATCTATGCCCCTAACTCCCGCGCAGTTCACTTACTTTCTGCAACCTTTTGGTACTTTGAAAATTTTAAGAAAGGCTTTCTAGTTTTGGGTGGGGATTTAAATCTCACACTGGACCTTGCTTTGGACACCTCATCTGGCAAAACTCCCATATCCTTCAGGGCTCTTAAACACATTAAACAGCAATTAGTAGATAGTTGACACATTTTTCATATCAAGGATAAAGACTATAGCTACTATTCTAAGAATTTGACAAATACTCCAGTCTAGATTTATTGCTGATTAATCAATTTTATTTAAACAGTGTCTTATCCTCTTCTATTGAATCCATTACTATCTCTGACCACTCTCCGGTGATGGTAACCATTCGTCAGGTTGCATCGCCTCAACTGGAGAGAACATGGAGACTTAATGAATCCCTTTTAGATGACAAAGCCATTTGTGAGGCGATCTCCGTATTTCCTTGGTATCCTACTTTGAAACTAATGGCACTAATGAGGTGTCCAGGCAAGCACTATGGGAGGCCCACAAGGCCTTAATTAGGGAGGAATTGATTGCCCAGGGCACCCATATCAAAAAGGGAAAGCAAAAAGAGGTCTCAAACCTTATTACACAGGGGAGAATGACAGGCGGCTTTGTTTACATTAGCCACCTGCCTTTCACCCTCTCCACGGGGAGATCGCGAGTGACCGGCGGACATCGGAGCCTCACAGGCGAGCTACGTAGTACTACGTCCCTTTGCCTGTGAGGGGCTGACCGCCGCAGTAAATAGTCGTGCGGCAGTCGGCAAGCGGGTTAAGGGGACACGTGACTGGTTTCTATACAGCTCAATTTTCTTTTAGAATAAGAGTTGCTGTAGGCTGGCCCTCCTTCCCCAGTAGTAGTAGCATAATCAGCTGAAGTTCCTTTGATTATATTATTGTTAAATGTCTGTTATTGTGCTGTTATGTGATATGTCATTGCTATTTGTACTTAACAAGAGTTAAAGCGTTTGTTACCCTAAACAAAACAAAAAAAAATTGTTCCTGTTCACTTAAAGCATGTTATACAGCACAGTGCTTGTGCTGAGTCATTTGGCCTCTTCTACCACCTAAAAAACCTGGCTGATCCTGCCAGTTTCAACCCTCCCCTCTGTACACTGACCACCGTGTATCATGGCTGCTGAGCCCTGACACCGTGGTCAGTGTACATGCTTCCGTCATTCGCAGCCCTGCCCTCTCCTGTGTCCTCCTCTGTCCTCCTTCCCCCTCCCCTCCCCTCCCTGCCTGTCAGCTCTGTGTCATGGCCGGCCCGCCCCTGCAGCTGCTCAAATAACTTTTAATATGTTATATAATCCTGTCTATCGCCTAAGCCTGTGTGCCTCTGTCTCTGTGTTTTATGAAAAAAAAAGATGTATTTACCAGATTTCAGTGTGCTGCTCAATGATCACGTGAATGGTTATCTCTCTTTCTCTCCCCTCCTCTCCTCCTGAGTCGCGTCAGCAGGGGAATCTCAGCCCTGCTTCCTGCAGCTGGAGAGGAGAGAGACAGCCAGTCATGTGATCGCTGAGCAGCTATATACAGCATAATTTTAAATAAAACACAGAGTCAGAGGCACACAGGCTTAGAAGACGAACAGGATTATACAAAGTCCTGCAAGTGGCTTAACAACCACTTTAATTCAACTAAGTCCTGGGCTGTTTTTTTCCGGATTTGGCTCATTGGCGCTCCTATACATTTTCTCTTTCTACTCAGTTAACCAATTCAGCTCCAGAAGGTTTTACCCCCTTCTTGACCAGGCCATTTTTTGCGATACGGCACTGCGTTGCTTTAACTGACAATTGCACGGTCGTGCAACGCTGTACCCAAATAAATCAATGTCCTTATTTCCCAACAAATAGAGATTTATTTTGGCGGTATTTGATCACCTCTGTGTTTTTTTTTTTTGCTCTATAAACAAAAATAAAAACACAATTTTGAAAAAAACAAACAAAAACAATATTTTTTACTTTAGGCTATTAAAACATACCCAATAAAAAAAAAAATAAAAAAAATCGAATTTTTTCATTAATTTAGGCCAATATGTATTCTGCTTCATACACTGAACAAAATTAATAAATGCAACGCTTTTATTTTTGTCCCCATTTTTCATGAGCTGAACTCAAAGATCTAAGACTTTTTCTATGTACACAAAAGGCCTATTTCTCTCAAATATTGTTCACAAATCTGTCTAAATCTGTGTTAGGCTGGCCACACATTATACAATTTTCTGTACAATTTTCTTTAAATTTACCCTCAACTATGTCGTACAAAGGCTTTCCTAATTGAATACAATTGAAAGTGTTGTTTAGTTTTGACCTCATATCATATGGTTTTTGGTAAGAGCCGGTTCACACTACCGCGACCAGAAAGTCACCCCATGAAGGAGCGACTTTGTAGCTTGACTTTAGCGCTACTTTGAAGAGACTTTTGAATAGAGATGTACAGAACTGTCCGCCGGCGAACTTAGCATGTTCGCGTTCGCCGCTGCGGGCGAACATATGCGATGTTCGGTCCGCCCCCCATAATACATCATTGAGGCAAACTTTGACCCTGAACTTTACAGTCAGCAGGCACATTTCCAGCCAATCAGCATACCTCCCTCCCACACCCTCCCACCTCCTATAAATAAGCAAGGGCAGCATCCATCTGAGATCATTCTGAAGCAGTGTGTGTAGTGAGAGTAGGGAGAGCTGCTGCTGCTGCTGTTAAGCTAGGGACAGTTAGTCAGTGTTCCTGGTCTTGCAGTGTTCTTGGTCCACTACTGCTGTAAGGACAGCACCCCAAAAAGCCCTTCTAAGGGCTGGTATTTGTGTAATTTTTATATATATATATATATATATATATATATATATATATATATATATATATATATATATATATATATCTAGTGTCCCCAAAAGCCCTTTTAAGGGCTGGTAAGGTAATAGAGTTTTTTCTTTATATATATATATATATATATATATATATCTATTGTACACTGCAGTTGCCTGCCCGCTGTGTGTGAGAGACCACAGACTGTACTGTGTGCACACCACACTCATTTCGGGTGGCACAGGCACAGTACCTTGCATTTTAAAAAATATTTTTTTTTTCCTCTGTCATAATTGCAGTGAGTGCTGTGTCAGGTCCACAGAGTGCACTGTACCCACTGCAGTGCACTGCCCACCACTGATATATATACGGTGGCACAGCATCTTGTTGCAAATTGAAAAAAAAAATATTTTTTATTATTGCAGTTGCCTGGGCTGCCAGTGACTGTCAGGTCCACAGAGTGTACTGTGCCCACTGCAGTGCCACTGTGTGCCCACCCACCACTGATATATAAGGTGGCACAGCAGCTTGCAAAGTAAAAAAATATATATATATTTTTTAATTGCAGTTGCCTGGGTGCCAGTGACTGCTGTCAGGTCCACAGAGAGTGTACTGTGCCACTGCCCACCCACCACTGATATATAAGGTGGCACAGCAGCTTGCAAAGTAAAAAAAAATATATATATAATTTTTAATTGCAGTTGCCTGGGTGCCAGTGACTGCTGTCAGGTCCACAGAGAGTGTACTGTGCCACTGCCCACCCACCACTGATATATAAGGTGGCACGGCAGCTTGCAAAGTAAAAAAAAATATATATATTTTTTAATTGCAGTTGCCTGGGTGTCAGTGACTGCTGTCAGGTCCACAGAGAGTGTACTGTGCCACTGCCCACCCACCACTGATATATAAGGTGGCACAGCAGCTTGCAAAGTAAAAAAATATATATATTTTTTAATTGCAGCTGCCTGGGTGCCAGTGACTGCTGTCAGGTCCACAGAGAGTGTACTGTGCCACTGCCCACCCACCACTGATATATAAGGTGGCACAGCAGCTTGCAAAGTAAAAAAAAATATATATATTTTTTAATTGCAGTTGCCTGGGTGCCAGTGACTGCTGTCAGATCCACAGAGAGTGTACTGTGCCACTGCCCACCCACCACTGATATATAAGGTGGCACAGCAGCTTGCAAAGTAAAAAAAAATATATATATATATTTTTTAATTGCAGTTGCCTGGGTGCCAGTGACTGTCAGGTCCACAGAGTGTACTGTACCCACTGCCCAACACTCCTATAGGGTGGCACAGCACCTTGCACTCATAGTACAACACATTAAAAAAAAAAATGACAGGCAGAGGCAGGCCACCCCGCAAGGGCCGTCGTGGTCGTGGTGCTGTGATTTCCTTAGGCCCTAGAATAATGCCCAGTGTTCAGAGGCCACCACAGACCCTGAACTCAAAAAATTCTGAGGCCATAGTTGACTGGCTTACACAGGACACCCAATCGTCTACAGCTTCCGCTCGGAACCTTAATGCAGCATCTTCCTCCAGCTCAGCTTCGGGCACCTCTCAATTTACCACTCGCCAGCCCGCCGGCACCACCACCAACACTAGCACCACAGCCGCTTCACTTGATCCGTCAGAGGAGTTATTTTCACATCAGTTGGAAGAAATAAGTGATGCGCAACTATTAGTGCCAGAGGATGTAGATAACGGGGATATGTCTCAGTCAGGCAGCATTATACACATGGACGTACATTGTGATGATGATGATGATGATGTTGTACCTGCTGCTGCTGCCTTTGCTGAGTTGTCAAGTGAAGCGGCTGATGATGACGATGTGTCTGTGGATGTCACCTGGGTGCCTGCTCGAAGAGCAGAAGAAGAGCGGGGAAAGTTCAGATGGGGAGACAGAGAGGAGGAGGAGACGAGTTGGAAGCAGGGGGAGGAGGTCATCGCAAGGAGCTAGTGGCGCAGTCAGGCAGCATGTAGATTCGGCACCCGGGGTCAGCCAGACAGCACGCCAATCAACGCAAGCTGTTGCCACCACCAGAATGCCGTCCTTGCAAAGCTCAGCAGTGTGGCATTTTTTTTGTGTGTCTGCCTCTGATATCAGCGATGCCATTTGTAACCTGTGCCAAAAGAAACTGAGTCGTGGGAAGTCCAACACCCACCTAGGTACAACTGCTTTGCGAAGGCACATGATCTCACATCACAAACGCCTATGGGATCAACACATGAGTAAAAGCAGCACACAAACTGAAAGCCACCATCCTCCTCCTGGACCAGCATCTTCAGCCACGTCAACCACTGCTGTCCTCCATGCCCCCTATCAACAACCCGCCCCTCCGCCTCTCACCTTCAGCAGTTCCTGCTCGTCACCTGCCCACAGTCAGGTGTCTGTCAAGGAAATGTTTGAGCGTAAGAAGCCAATCTCACAGAGTCACCCCCTTGCCCGGCGTCTGACAGCTGGCTTGTCGGAACTCTTAGCCCGCCAGCTTTTACCATACAAGCTGGTGGAGTCTGAGGCCTTCAAAAAATTTGTTGCTATTGGGACACCGCAGTGGAAGGTACCCGGCCGAAATTATTTTTCACAAAAGGCAATCCCCAACCTGTACTCTATTGTGGAAAAGGAAATCATTTCACGTCTGGCACACAGTGTTGGGGCAAGGGTCCATCTGACCACTGATACCTGGTCTGCAAAGCACGGTCAGGGCAGGTATATAACTTACACTGCGCATTGGGTAAACCTGCTGGCGGCTGCCAAGCATGGAATGCGTGGCTCTGCTGCAGAGGAGTTGGTGACACCGCCACGACTTGCAGGCAGGCCTGCTGCCACCTCCTCTACTCCTCCTACTCCATCCTCTTTGCTAACCTCCTCGGCTGAGTCCTCTTCTGCTGTTGCGTCTTGCTCCACACCAACTGCACCCCCCCAGCTCCCCAGGGGCTATTCCACATGCCGGATACGACAGTGTCACGCTGTCTTGGGGTTGACTTGCCTGAAAGCAGAGAGTCACACCGGACCAGCACTACTGTCCACCCTGAACGCACAGGTGGATCAGTGGCTGACCCCGCACCATCTGGAGATCGGCAAAGTGGTGTGTGACAACAGGAGCAATTTGTTGGCGGCATTGAATTTGGGCAAGTTGACACATGTGCCGTGCATGGCACATGTGTTGAATCTGATTGTGCAACGTTTTGTGCAGAAGTACCCAGGATACAGGACGTCCTCAAGCAGGCCAGGAAGGTGTGTGGCCATTTCAGGCGTTCCTACACGGCCATGGCGCACTTTGCAGATATTCAGCGGCGAAACAACATGCCAGTGAGGCGCTTGATTTGCGACAGCCCGACACGTTGGAATTCAACACTGCTAATGTTCGACCGCCTGCTCCAACATGAAAAAGCGGTCAACGAGTATTTGTATGACCGGGGTGCTAGGACAGCCTCTGCGGAGCTGGGTATTTTTTTGCCACGTTACTGGACGCTCATGCGCAATGCCTGTAGGCTCATGCGTCCTTTTGAGGAGGTGACAAACCTAGTGAGTCGCACCGAAGGCACCATCAGCGACATGAATGAAGAATAATAGTAGCGCAAAAAGTCACTTATGATGTAACTCACAAATTGCATAAAATACAACCATAAATAGGGGGTGTTTAAAAACACTTCAATATAGGATAAAAAGTCATTTAAAGTCCATAGACCGTCCAGGATAAAGTGATGTTGTCACCTTTTTCAACCACCACCAAGTGTTACATAGTAGAAGTGGCAACTCACCAGATATAGTGGCTCAGGTGTTCTCACACAAGAGCACAAAAAGCAGGAATCAAAGGTATTAATGATGGGTGTCAGAAAACAGCCTTGATCAATCCTTGCTGTATACACTAGATCCGATATCCCTTCCACAAACTCCACTCAGTATAATGGCCACATGCAAGGTAAAATGACTACAATAGTGAAGTACTGTAAAACTCAGCTTTATTAAAAAAAGAGAGAATTGCACTCACATATGTAGGAAAAAGTAAAGCTTCCATATAGCAATACACAGCGGTCAGGCAGGAATCCTCACACGAATAGCCTCCCGGGTTGACTCCAGCGATCCAGCTGAACCAGCGCTTCCGGAAGCGGAAGTAACCAGACACATCTAAATTACGTATGTCCTCTGTAAATAAACAAAGGCCATGACACTGCAAAGAACTTTTAGCAGCGCCGGAAGTGCCCGGCTTGATAAGCAATGGGCCCACGGATGCTCAAATAAAAATAGAGCTAACTGATGCCAATTACCATGTTTAAAGCAATATACTAAGGGTCTCCCCTATGCTGATATAGAGTCTGCAGGGCGCCCTCAGCCATACACGTAATCCAATATCAGCATATGTGCACATGACTCTAAAATCATAAAGGACATATATAAATTACATGGAATATACCAAAAATAAAATAGACATAAATAAAAATGCTACAAAGTCACACCCATATACATTGTAGTATGTCAACCATAAAATACAAAAGAAAATGTAAAAAGATGGTAAAATATTAATAATATTCATCCACAACCCGATAATCTCATGGGGTCCTAAAACATAAAAATAATAAAGAATAACCCCAAAAATAGGTAGACTATAAGTATCACGAATTACTGATAAAGCAATTCAAGTCCAACTCTATATTTAATCCCGTCGGGGCGAGGGCCTGGGTGAGAAAAATCCACTTAGTCTCACGTTTGGATAATTCTCTCAACCAATTGGCGCCCCGCCACGACGGGGTCACACGCTCTATGCCCCAAAAGTGAAGACTCCTGGGGTCTCTCTGATGGAATTTACGAAAGTGTGCGGACACATTGTGTTCTCGCACACCTTTCAAAATATTGGTGATATGTTCGCCTATTCTCACCTTCAAGGCCCTCTTGGTGCGACCTATATATATTAGGTTGCAGGGGCACATCAATCCATAGACCACATGTGTGGTATCACATGTGATCAAATTTTTTATTTTGAAAGTTTTAGCAATAGCCGGAACTGTGAAGGATTCTCTTCTCCTGAAATCCAACAGCGACATCATCCCATATGTTTTTTTTACTGGAGCGTGCCCTGCGAAGAGTGCTGGATCAGGCCGTAGATGAGCGTGAAGAGGAAGAGGAAGAGTTGTGGTCACCATCACCACCACCAGAAACAGCCTTACCATCGCTTGCTGGACCTGCGGCAACACTGGAAGAGGAGTGTGAGGAAGAGGAGTCAGAGGAGGAATGTGGCTTTGAGGAGGAGGAACACCAACCACAGCAGGCATCCCAGGGTGCTCGTTGTCACCTATCTGGTACCCGTGGTGTTGTACGTGGCTGGGGGGAAGAACACACCTTCAATGACATCAGTGAGGACGAGGAATTGGACATGAGTAGCTTGGCATCCAACCTTGTGCAAATGGGGTCTTTCATGCTGTCATGTCTGTTGAGGGACCCTCGTATAAAAAGGCTGAAGGAGAACGACCTGTACTGGGTGGCCACGCTACTAGACCCCCGGTATAAGCAGAAAGTCTCTGATATGTTACCCAATTACCGGCAGTCGCAAAGGATGCAGCAGCTACAAAATAAGTTGAAAAGTATGCTTTACACAGCATATAAGAGTGATGTCACAGCACAACGGGAATCCAACAGGGGAAGAGGTGAAAGTAATCCTCCTCCTACCACCACAACCACGCCGGCAAGGACAGGACGCTTTACAGACGTCTTGTTGATGGAGGACATGCAGAGCTTTTTTAGTCCTACGCATCGCCACAGCCCTTCGGGGTCCACCCTCAGAGAACGACTCGACCGACAGGTAGCAGACTACCTTGCCTTAACTGCAGATATCGACACTCTGAGGAGCGATGAACCCCCTTGACTACTGGGTGTTCAGGCTTGACCTGTGGCCTGAGCTATCCCAATTTGCCATTGAACTTCTGGTCTGCCCCGCTTCAAGTGTGCTGTCAGAAAGGACCTTCAGCGCAGCAGGAGGTATTGTCACTGAGAAGAGAAGTCGCCTAGGTCAAAAAAGTCTTGATTACCTCACGTTTATTAAGATGAATGAGGCATGGATCCCGAAGGGACTGACAGTGGGGGATGCATTTGACTAAAAAAGGCCTGGTGATGACTGAGATGCCTTAGGCTAAAAATGGTCCACACGCTGCTGTATTTAATCATTCTCTGCATGCCGGATGACTTACGTGACGTCTCCTCCACCAACTACGGTTCAAGCCGCATTGTTTTAGTGCACTTTCTGCCTTGAAAACCTCAGTTTTTCAGGCCGCTGCAACAATACCTACTTTTTCATGCATGTGTACATGCCTAATTTTTCTGGCCTCTGGTGCTACACTGTGGCTGCAAAAAAACAAAAAAAAAGGCACATACATGTGTCAATTCCCCTTTGTGATCGTTACCTTGTCGTGGTGAAGGGGCTTGCGTATCACAATGAAGAGATCACCTCTAGGAGTGTGTTGGCACACCCCAGATGATAAGGTCGTTGCTTCATTGTGAACAGACCAAAAGCGATCTGCGTTTTGCCATGGATCCCCCTCCGGCATGCCACAGTCCAGGTGTTAGTCCCCTTGAAACAACTTTTCCATCACTATTGTGGCCAGAAAGAGTCCCTGTGTGTTTTAAAATTCGCCTGCCTATTGAAGTCTATGGCGGTTCGCCCGGTTCGCCGGTTCGCGAACATTTGCCGGTGTTCGCGTTCGCCGTTCGCGAACGGCGAAATTTAGGTTCGCGACATCACTACTGCCCCATAGTTTCCAACTGTCCCTAATTTGAAGCAAAGTCCCTCTGCCCATCTTTCCTCCTCATTTGTTCCTCATTTTGGTCTATAGATGTACATACTGTAAAATGCATTATTTACAGTATCTTCTTTTAAAAAGTGCTAATTGCTAAACCTTTCATTCAACTTCTAAAATGGTGCATTTGGACATTTCAAAAGCCAATATAAGGGAATAGTAGTGGTGAAAATAAAACACTTGTGGGTTTACCTAATCATTTTTTGTAGAATTCTCCTTTAACCACTTTACCCCCGCTCACTGTGCCTCTACTGCGGCACAGTGGCTCTTTCCCGTCCAGCGACGTAGACCTATGTCGCTGGACTCCTCCCCTTGTGGGCGGCGCGCGCTGCCGGAGGCTCGCTCCCGCTGTTTTCAGTCCCAGCGGCAGTCGGGCCAGGGGAGGAGCGGCGTTGATTACCGCCGCTCTTCCCCGATCGACGGGGAATCGAGTCTGGAGATCCGCCCGCTTGTGTAAACAAAGAGGGCGGATCTCCTAAGTGACAGACAGGGTCAGATTGCAGGGTTCAGCATAGCTGAACCTGCGATCTGTCCCTGTGTCACTCAGTCACCTCCTCCCACACACGTTAGTAAGCACCAGGCATACATTAACCCCTCCCTCTCCAATAAAATTAACCCCTTCCCTGCCAGTGTCATTTTTACAGTAACAGTGCATATGTATAGCACAGATTACTGTAGTAATGTCACTGGTACCCCCAAAAGTGTCAAAAATGTAAGTCAAGGGTCCGATCTGTCCGCCGCAATGTCACAGTCCCGCAAAAAAAATTGCAGATCGCCGCCATTACTCGTTAAAAAAAAAAAAAAACAAAAATGACAGAAATCTTACTACTTAGTAAACGCAATAACTTTTGCGCAAACCAATCAAAATACGCTTATTGTGATTTTTTTTTACCAAACATAGGTAGCAGAAAACAAATTGGCCAAAAATTTTTTAAAAATTTGATTTTTACATTTTGGGGGGGGGGGGGGGATTTCATATAAAAAAATGTGAAAAATATTGTTATTTTTTCAAAATTTACGCTTTTTTTTTGTTTATAGCGCAAAAAGTGAAAATCGCATAGGTGATCAAATACCACCAAAAGAAAGCTCTGTTTTTGGGACAAAAAGGACGTAAATTTTGTTTGGGTACGGCGTCGCACGACCGCGCAATTGTCAGTTAAAGTCGCACAGCGCCGAATCGCAAAAAGTGGCCCGGACGTAAGACAGCAAAATCCTCCGGTGGTAAAGTGGTTAAGGGGGCCTGTCCTATGCCTGTATATTTTTTGCTAATAGGTGTCCCACATTCCCATCCCAAAAAGCTGAGAGGTATGCTGCTCTGTCCTCTTGCTGCTGCTACTGGTGATACTGCCAGTAACCCACTTTCTGTTCTAGGGTGATACTCACGTATTGCACTGTATCTCTGGAGGAGCAATACTGTCACACTAGGACAGGAAGCATATTAGGATTACAGAGCAACTTCTCCTCATCTACATAACATAGGGGAGGTGTTTTGTAGCCTACAAAGGTAGACTGGGCAGTACTGATAAGTGTTAGAGCCAACAAGCATTGCACAAGCAGAGAGCCAATTGTATTTCTGGCAGAGTCAAAAGGTATCGTTTGCATATAAATAATAAATTTTAGCTAAAAAAACATTTTTTTTCGCAACAGCTTTATTACTTACCTGTAATGGAGTTGGTCCCATGATGTGCAGGCTGCTGGATTCTGTTAAAGTCTTCACTGCAGGGCAGTGCTCTGTCCTCTTACTGCTGCTGAACTTCTGAATGGGGTCTCTGGGCTCGGCTGCACTAAAAATGATCTGACAGGAACACGTTCCCTCCTGCCCTCTCCTCTTTTGAGAAAAGTTCTTTCAGTGATTACACTGTCTATAACATGATCGGTGAATAGAAGAGAGAATCCTGTGACTGATCAGACTATCCCCCATTCACAGAAAACCATTAAAACATTAGAACGTTCTCAATTGAGCAATAAAAAGGGGGGATTGTGTCCTCATCAGACCATGTGTACTGTTCTACCTGAAGATCCAAAGCTGTTAAAGTGGAAGTAAAGTTATTTTTTTAACGTGTACCTACAGCTGAGTCCAGGGCTTTTTTTCAGCAGGATTGTGGGGGAACACAGTTCTGGCACCTCCAGCACTGATTATCTGTAATAACAAGGGGTGCTGCGGTATGCTGGAGGGTCCATTGATGCTGACTGCTGGGAAATCTATTGTTACTGGGGGGGTCTATTGTTGAAGGAGGGGTCTATTGTTGCTGGGGTTGTCTTATGTTGCTGGGGGGTCAATTATTACTGGGAGGGATTTACTGTTCAGGGAGGGGTCTATTAATGCTGGCTGCTGGGAGATCTCCAGTTGGCTGGCCATTTTTCATGGGGTGGATCTGTTGTTGCAAGGCGGTATTTTGTTGCAGGGGTCCATTTTTGCTTGGGGGATCTATTGTTGCTGGGGGGGGGGGGCTATTGTTGCTTGATGGGGGCTATTGTTGCTGGCTGCAGGGGATCTATTTTACTGCATTTCTCATTATCAATAAAGTAGAAGTCCACCCTAACTCTAAAATCCCTGAATCTACAGACCTCCACGATCTAACACTAACCTATCTAACCCTGTAAAGAAGAAATCAGTATACATACCTTTTTTGAAGCCGATCCGCCCCGATCCCATGCTGAGCTTTCAGCTGCTGCTTCTTTGTGGAGGCCGGTGCAGAGGACACATCCAACAATGGAAGCCCCATAGTAGGTCTATGGGTGACGTCAGTTCCCATTCATTTCACAGCCATTGTCAGCCATGTCATCTGCAGAGGTTCTGCCGCTGGAGACCGGATCAGATCGGCTTCAAAAATGTATGTGTACTAAGGGGTCAAGTCCTGGGAAAAAAAGTGTGGGAACACACCCAAGATTGCCCCCCCCCACCTAAAAAAAAATGTGTGTGTGTGTGTATGTGTATGTATATATATATACCTTTGGAGGAGCGAGGGCCATTTTAGCGACTTGGTAACCAGTCGCGGGCCACAATGAGTGGAGCGGGCAGATGACAGGTCCATGTCCACTCAGCATATGCAGAGCAGACACGGAAACAATCTGCTCTACTCTATGGGCCCTCCGATCCGATCAGCCCAGACAGAAGGGGACAGATCCCCTTCTGATTTTTTTAGGTGGATAGGATTGGAGATAGGCGGGTTTACATCTGCAACTCCATAGAGGTGAATGGAGGGTCTGAATTAGTCCACCTAAAAAAGAACAGACAGGCGGACCCGATTGGATCGATCATGTAAAAGGGGCCCTGCACTGCAGTTTACCTGCACCTCAACTGACCTCAATCTTCACTTCTTCCTCAGGATTACTGCAGGTATCGCTGGCTGCTGCTGTCCCCCATTCGGGTATGGCTGGTGGCTTCTGCTGACTGTCCTCCAGGTCTGGTACTGCTGGCTGGAACTGCTGGCGGGTAATTCTGGCTGGTACAGCTGGGTGGTACTGCTGGCATATACTGCTGGTGGGTACTGCTGGTTGGTACAGCTGGTGGGTACTGCTGGTGGGGGAGCTGCTGGCTGGTACTGCTGATGGGCACTGCTGGCGGGTACCACTGGTTGGTACTGCTGGCTGGTACCGCTGGTGGGTACTGCTGGCTGGTACTGCTGGTGGGTACTGCTGGCGGGTACTGCTGGCTGGTACTGCTGGTGGGGGAACTGCTGGCTAGGACTGCTGGTGGTTACTGCTGGCAGGTATTGCTGGCCAGTACTGCTTATGGGTACTGCTGGCGGGTACCACTGGTGGGTACTGCTAGCTGATACCGCTGGTGGGTACTGCTGGCTGGTACATCTGGTGGGGGAACTGCTGGACGGTACTGCCGGTGGTTACTGCTGGGAGGTATTGCTGGATGGTACTGCTGGTGGGTACTGCTGGTGAGTACTGCTGATGGCTCCTGTTAGTGGATACTGCTGGTGGGTACTGTTGGCTGGTACTGCTGGTAGGTACTGCTAGCTGGTACTGTTTGTGGGTACTGCTGGCGGGTACTGCTGGCAGGAATTGCTGGCGGGTTCTGTTGGCTTGTACTGTTGGTGGGTACTAACGGCTAGTACTGTTGGTGGGTACTGCTGGCTGGTACTGCTGGTTGGTACTGTTGGCAGGTACTGCTGGTGGGTACTGTTGGCGGGTACTGCTGGTGGGTACTGTTGGCGGCACTGCTGGTGGGGATTGCTGTTGGGTACTATTGGCTTGTACTGCTGGCAGGTACTGTGGGTGGGTACTGCTGGCTGGTACTGCTGGTGGGAATTGTTGGTGGGTACTACTGGCTTGTACTGCTGGCTTGTATCGCTGTTGGGTACTGCTGGTGGGTACTGCTGGCTGGTACTGTTGGCTTGTATTGCTGTTGGGTACTGCTGGTGGGTACTGCTGGCTGGTACTGTTGGCTTGTATTGCTGGCTGATACTGCTTGTGGGTACTGCTAGCTGGTACTGCTGGTTGGTACTGCTGGCTTGTATTGCTGGCGGGAACTGCTGGTGGGTACTGTTGGCTGGTACTGCTGGCTGATTCCTGACCATCAGTGTGATAGGAGCTGTGCTGGAAGAAGCATGTGTCTGCAGTAGACCTGCTGCTTCCTGTATTGCTCCTGCGCCCTGTCACAGGCGAAGTACAATTCGTCTCACTGCGCCTGTGACAGGAGCCAGCACTGCTTCCTCTAGTGCCAGCTCAGTTCCTTCAGTTCCTTCACACTGATGCTCAGGGATGGCGGGTCGGGAACCCACAATCTAGGCTTACTGACCCGTCATCCCAGAGCAGATGGTGGCACTGGGGATTCTGTTGGGGTCACCAGGACACGGCTGCTAATGGGAACGGCGTTCCTGCTGTGGAAAAAGTACAGGAACGCCGTTCCTATGCGTTCCTCCATGCCTCAAGCCCTGTGTATACTGATTTCTTCTTTACAGGGTTAAATAGGTTAGTGTTAGATTTTGGATGTCTGAAGATGCAGGCATGGACATATGCTAGGGTGGAGCAAGTTCCCCCCCCCCCCCCCCCGGAATCTCAACTTCCCCTTTAAAGTGGTTGTTAAGCCACTTTATACCATCCCTGTCTGGTCTGTTTAATAATCTTGTGTGCCTGTGCCCCTGTGCCTGTGTATGTGTTTTTAAAAAATAAGCCATTCTTTACCAGTTTTCAGAGCGCCGATCGTCGCTCATGTGGCCTGCCGGCTCTCTCCTCTCCCTGCCTGACAGCTGCCTGCAGAGGGTGGGGCTAAGTATTCCCCACTGACATCAGTCAAGAGGGTAGGAGAAGGGGAGGAGGAGAGGCCAGACGGAGGAGGGAGGAGGCGGATCATGTGAGCGGCGATTGGCGCTCTGAAAACTGGTAAAGAACAGCTTATTTTTATAAAACACAGACACAGGGGCACACAGGATTAATAAACAGACTGTAGACTGAATATGAAACTTTAAATGAAACTACAGCAGCAGGAGGGGAGGGGGCAGGGCATTGACACAGGAGCAGACAGGCAGGGAGGGAGGGGAGAGAGGACAGAGGAGGACAGGAGGACTGCGGATGACGGAGGCACATAGACTGACCACAGTGTCAGGGCTCAGCAGCCATGGTATACCGTGGTCAGTTTACAGAGGGAAGGACAAAGCCAGGCAGGATCAGACAGGTATTTTAGGTGATAGAAGGGGCCAAATTACATAGCACAAGCACTTTGCTGTATAACATGCTTTAAGGGAACAGGATCAGTATATTTTTTTAGTTTAACAAACACTTTAAAAATAAATTCCGCCATTTCTCATTTAATAATAAATACCCGTAAGTCACGGCTCGCGCAGTGACTGACGTCGCCTTTATGACATTGTCAAAAAGGGGTGGAGCATGGGTGACCTAAAAATTATGCCCCTCTGTGAAAAAAGTTCTTCGGACGCCCATGGATGCAGGGATTTTAGTGTTAGGGTGGACTTACACATTAAAAAATTCCATAGAAATTACATAACACCACAAAATGGTGGTACTCGGTAAGGGGTGGGACCGAATGACGGAACTTGAAGATGCGTAGAGGGCAGAGACAGGGGGTGATTTGGAAGAGAGGAGTACCTGAGAAAAAAAGTCTGGTTAAGCCTATAATAAGGCTTATCTATAGGTACAGCAAATATTTCGTAAATTATTTAGGAGATATTCACACTGCATGCAGCCGTAATCGGCACATGCGCTCAGAAGAGACTGCATATCTGTACTGTCCCTTCAGAGTCCTGTGCTGCGGCCATGACTCCTGTGTGCATGCGTGGGAGTGACATCATCGTGGTTCGGCCAGTCAGACAGTCGGAGCACGTGAACCTGGAAGGAAGACCGGTTGAAGATGAAAGCCCTGTCAGTGACCGCGCGCCACAGGAGGGCTTTGTTCTGAGGTAAGAATTTCATAATGTGCTAGTATGTACATTGTCTTGCAGGTTTGGTTTTTTATTAAAGTACACAGTTTACTATTGCTTCAAGCGTTGCAGCTCTGTAAGCTGACAGGAAGAAGACATTGCATCCCTGCAGTAAAGATTTCTCCAGAATCCAGTTGAACGGCACATCAGAGATATTTTATTACCAGACCGTAACAAAAAATGGAAGTTCTTTGCTAGGGGTTACATGCACTTTTTAAAAAAATAAAAAATAATTGTTTAATATCATAAAAATATTAACATGTAATACAGTGAAGTTAAAACAAAGAAAGGAAGACCCGGAGCTAGGAGGAACGAATGAAGCATGGGGCTGGGATGTCAGGGTTGAAGGGAAACCAGACAGCAGAGAGTTAATGTACAAAAGAGAGAGGTGGGAGTTTTACTTACGTGATTGGTTGAGCAGACGGGGTGATGGGGAGGAGCATAGAAGAAAAGACTGTAGGAAGGGGTGGTACAGTAAAGGCCCGTACACACTTGACGGAAATCGGACGAAACATCCTCCGATTTTTTTCTCTCTGGCTCAGCGTTCATAACCGTTTTTAGTTGACAGTGCATAAATGTTCACTAAATTTCTCGTCCAATTTTTTTTTTTTGGGACATTTGTGCCTAGACTTCCGGGTCGTCAGCAACTTCAGATCACGTGCGGTCTTTCGTATCCGATTTTTCACGGACGTACTGCATACACATTAAACGAAAATTGGTCGTCTGGGGACGGACGATAAAAATTTTGGTGTTTGTCCCTCCGTTTTTTTTCATTGAAAATGTCGGCATCGGCTGCTGAAAGTTGCGTACACACTAGCCGAAAATCATTTGATTTTACCTCGGATGGGAATTTTCGGCAGATTTTCTACTAGTGTGTACCCCACTTAACAGTTGGGAGTGGGAGCCATTGGATGAATGACCTGCCCTCCCTCCTTGAGATAGGGTAAACTGTTGGAGGGGTAGGTACAGAGATGGCTGTTGGGACCCCTTGGATGGGGTTAAAAATCTGTTGGTGTGATACAAGTGGGGAACCATCGTTGATATGTTGTCCTCTGGTTAAGTGTGGTCCAATAAGAGGGACCAGGTAGTGTTAGACCTGTAAGGTCTGTGGGACCGAGGGTAATGTCCCCGAGACGGTGTTCTGTGGCTGGGGATATCTAGCTTTGGTTTATGTTAATGTTATTTTATTGTTATTTATTATTTATGTCAGGCATGTCCAACCTGCGGCCCGGGGGCCGCATGCGGCCCAGAACCGCAGGCAATGCGGCCCACTGCCCCCTGACTATTTTTTTTGTCGCTGGGGAGGAAGGAAGTCGGGTCGGGAGCACAGCCACAGCAGCTTCCAACTAACGGTAGGCAGAGGCTGCCTGGGGGGGCGGGGGAAGGGGGGGGAGGCGAGCATGTGCAGTGTTTCTGACTCCTACCACCATTAACACTTCAAATTACTGAAGTGGTCATGGTGGTTAGAGTGTTCCGTTATTATCTCTCAGAAGAAGTAAACCTCTGTATACTGATTCCATTCCATTTGATCATCCTCTAGTTGTGCTAAATTAGTGCAGGGGGTGCGGCGGCGCGGGAAGGGCGAGGTGGCATTTTATTACTTATATACCTTAACTATAGTATATATTTTATATGCGGCCCGAGACAATTTCTCTACACTCAGTGTGGCCCCGAGAAGCCAAAAGGTTGGACACCCATGATTTATGTTGTTTAATAAAATGCCGGAAGGCCATTTAACTCCACCTTGTGTCTTGTGTCTTAATAGGGTAAAGGGGGGGGGGGTGGAGCTTATAAGGGGTTATGTGGTAATCATATGGATACTTCTGAGCTACCCTAGTCATGAAAGAACGTATGGAGTCTTATGCAATGCAATTCAAACAAAAATTACTGGCAGTATTTAAATGTAGAAAACAAGAATAGCTTTTGATATGGGAAGCTAGAGAACCAGGAATGGGTATTGCTGAGTATTAATGGTTTGTGTGCATATGCAAACTTTCTATATGGGATATGGGGTGAAGAAAGGAGAAATTGTAGGAACAGATGACCCCTCCACCTTACAAAAAAAATAAAAAATACATTGCTTTTTTCAGTGTCTTCTGACTTACCTTATATTTCCTTCCTCGTTTCTTCTGGATGTGGCGGTGGGTACCTACTTCTGAACAGGGCTCATGGGATGTGTACGTGTAATACATTGCAGTAATACACTGAGCCCAAGCTGCATGAACATGCTGCCCCAAGGCAGGGCCAGGACAAAGGGTGGGCAGGAGGGGTGGCTGCCCTGGGCACTGTGGTATCATATGAGGTGGGTGGGGTTTTTTGTTGGAAGGGGGAATTTTGGGGGCGGCAGGGGGTAAGAATTGTTCTAGAAGGGGAAATTTGTGGGTGTGTGCTAAGAGTGTTTTTTTTAGGGGGATCTGTGTTGGAAAGGAGGATGAAGGAAGAGGATTTGTGTTGGGGGTTTTTGTGCTAGAAGACGTGACGTGTTGGTTGGGGGGGGGGTATTTGTGCTAATAGGGATGATTGGGGGGTTTGTGCTAAAAGGGGACATTTGGGGGGGTTGTGCTAGGAGGGGAGATTGGGGGGGGATTTCTGCTGGGAGGGGGGAATTTGGACCGGGGGGGAGAGGATGTGTTCTTGGAGAGGACATTTTAGTGGTAAGGGTGCTGGGGGGGGGGGGAGTTTTGTGCTGGTGAGATTTGGGGCTTGATGGGCAAAAATTTGCTCTGGTAGGGGGAATTTCAGGAGTGAGGTAGATTTGTACTGGGAGGAGGGGTGTGTGTGTGTGTGGGGGGGGGGGGGGTTATGCATAGGTCATGCAGGTCAGTGCTTCGTTTTTTTGGGGGGGGAGGGGGGATTTTTTGCTTAGACGTAATACTCATGTATCCGGGGGGGGGGGGCAATTTGCCTTGCTCGCCCTGGGCTCTAGATTACTTTGTCCTGGCTCTGCCCCAAGGGGTGTGTCTATGACAGTCTGAAGGAATAGAGTTGATGGACACTGGCCATCACTCAACCTGAGACTGAGGACATCTTGTAGTGGTAAAGAGGTATGCAGAGGACAGTTCTAGATTGAAAGTGAGCATTACAGATAAAGCTTATTTTTTTCGTTCTTTTTTTTTCTATAGGTAGGCTTTTTTTTTACATTATTGTATTGTCCAAAAGCCAACAGAATATGTCTTTGCTATTATACACAGTATGTCATTGCAATGGTATGTTTTCTGGAATGACTATTACCCTACATATATTTTCATCATATGCATTCATCTATACCTCTAAATATTTGTCATTGCTTGCAAACAAAAAATGCATTACAGTTGTGGGGTACATTTTTTGCTCCAATAGAAAAAAGTGTTTGAACTGTTCCGCAGCGTGTAATCAAATCATGCTGTCTTCAAGTAAAAAAAAAGACAGGTGCAGACTGGTATTAATGGCAACCAAGCCAGTACTTGACTGGGAAGTTGAAATCCACCAACAGATATTAAAAAAACTCTGGCCTGGACATTGAGGAGTAGGAGTACAAAGGTTCTTATCACTCAGAGGTCCTATTAAAATGTTTATTGGTTCAGACAGAGCATCAAATACAGCCAACATGTTTCACTGCCAGTTCATCATATTTTTAAAGTGTAACTTCATTCTTGTTGAGAAAAAAAAAACATTCCCCTATGGGCGATCTATGTACATTACAACGATTTTAACACACTTTTTTTGCATATTCCTAATTATTCTGAAGAAATCATTTTTTCTTTTGTTCCTCTGTGCCTCTGTGCTGAGTCAGTCTAATGGGAGTTTTTTCATAATTATCTATCAGCTGTGGCAGCTGAATGGCTCTAATGAGGAAATCTGCTGGGCCTGCATCCCTTTAGATGTGTTCCATTGGTAGTATCTCAACAAAAATGGGGATGCCATAAATCTGACTTGTATCTTAGGCAGACTTCTGGGAAAATTGGTGAGCCAATCACACAAGCAGGAAATGATGTTTCTGGGGTGTGGTCAGTTTACATTCTGTGTATAGAACAGCTCCAGGTGGCCATATTGCATTGCATTTTCACAACATTACAACAGCCGCAGATTGAAAAGGAAAGGTAATTTGTAATAACATTCAATTACAATATAACTTGTGTCACAATTGTATACGCTATATTGCTTTTTTTTCTTTATTTTCTATTTTTTTCCCCTCAAAAGTGGAGTTACCCTTTAAGTCTTTATTAAGCCATAACATAGGTTCTCTAGTGCACCTCAACTGCCCCAGCCCTAAAGAATGGGGAGGCCTTTCCTGAAACCCATTGGCTGTATTTAATGCTCTTAACCAATAGGAATTTCAAAAAGATCTTTGAGAGATATGAACTTTTGTCCTAGGCGCTCCTCAATACTCATCCCAGTGAGTTTATCATCTGCTGCTGAATACTCCTTTCATCACAATCAGAGAGATAGCAGACTAGGGCCAGAACAAGGTGCCTTGGGGTTGATTTACTAAAGGCAAATAGATTGTGCACCTTGTAAAGTGCAGTTGCACTCTGCAAGTACAGTTGCTCCAGAGCTTAGTATATGAGGTAGAGCTTCACTTTACAAAAGAACACCCAATCACATGCAAGGAAAATAAAAAAAACAGCATTTTTGAATGCACATAATTGGATTATGGAAGTCAGCATTCCAATAAGTGTTTATTGATTGGTTTGTGCAAAAGTTATCGCATCTACAAACTAGGAGATAGATTTATGTCATTTTTATTTATTTATTTATTTTTTACTAGTAATGGTGGTGATCAGCGATTTTTAGCGGGACTGCGACATTGTGGCAGAAAGATTGGACACCTAACTGACACTTTTGACACGTTTGAGGGGACCAGTGACATTACTACAGTAATCAATGCTAAAAATATGCACTGTACTAATGGCACTGTCAGGGAAGGGGTTAAAACCAGGGGCGATTAAAGAGTTAAGTGTGCTCCTCCTAGGGGGTGCTTTCTAACTGTGTGGGGGATACATTCAATAGATGAGCACAGAGACCTGTGTTCCTAAATAGTAGGAACACAGGATCCCTGTGTTCCTCTGTGACAGAAAGGCGGTCTGCCTTGTTTACATAGCCAGACCACGGTTCTGTCTCCATGAGGAGCGATCGTGGGTGGCCGCCTGACGCGACCAGCTGATTGGCTGGATCCCTGTGTTCATCTGTGACAGAAAGGCGGTCTGCCTTGTTTACATAGGCAGACCGCCGTTCTGTCTCCATGAGGAGCGATCATGGGTGGCCGGAAGACGCGACCAGCTGATTGGGTCCCCCTCTGGCCAATTGGCACGTGTGTGCACCTCCTGTGGAACGCACGCGCCCCTACTGTCTATTACACGAAGCGAAGTACAGGTTCACGTAATAAGGCCGACCTGCTGCAGTAAAACTACGGCGGCTGGTCAGCAAGTGATTAACAATGCACATTCTTTTTGCCTTTAGTAAATCAACCCTTATATCTTCATTATGTATTAGTACCTTTAAAGGAAGATGCATTCCATTGTATATCTATCAGAACGAAGCCTTGCTGCTATCTATCCAGTGCTACGTCACACACATCAGACATCAATAGGTACTGGTCAGACCAGAAATATTACACATGCGGTAGAAATAATAAGCTAGACCTTTTAGCTGGAGCCGGGCTTTAAAACAACTCTAAAAAAAACAAAGAATTTGATATACACTTTGGATGAACTGAATCAGAAAAGCCTTTGTATGATTCCTTCCTCCAGCACTTTATATCTATTATATGAACTTTGTTATTTACAGAAGCACTTCTACAAAATTACTTATAGCAGAAAAGCCGTATTCTTGTCTACTGCTGAAAACCTCTTACTGAATGTTCCCCGCCATCATGATATTTATGCTGCCTTATTAGTTGCTCGCTCATGACTTCTTTTGACCACTTTCTCCCAGGCTGTGTCCTTTCTCCTTCCTCATGTCTATAATTTCTCTGCCAATGACCTTTTGCCACACTCTTAAATGGACAACCACTTATTACGTTTAGAACAACCTTTATAGTCACCCTCTGGCATCCCTATCATAATACATCGATATTCTATAAATATCTTGCTGGCAGCACCTCACTTAAGCTGTAGTTTAAAAGAGAAAGAAAGAAACTGATTCAAGGCTTCGTGAAATATGTTGCTCTATTGTTACCAAGGCTGTACGAACATTCTACTTTTTTTACATTAAAGGATAACTGTATTTTTTTAATAGTTCTTCTTTAGCCACTTCGCCTCTCACACCCGTTCACCCCCTTTGGACCACAGCAATTTTTATGATTCTGCTATTGACCTGTTTATTGGCAATAGTTTTGTCATTACTAAAGATAAAAAGGCAATACAATATATTGTTTTTTTAAGTCCAAACAAGGCTTTCTTTTCATGATATTGTCTTGCAACAATGATTTTTTTTTCACAATCCTTAGACAATAATGCCTCGTACACACGCACCGATTGTTGGCCGACCGATCGGCCGTCTTTTGTCCAGTGTTGTTGTGTTGGTTGAAATGTGCTCTAGACTGCACACGAATTTTGTCGGCCAACAACAACCAACTGCAGAAGTGATGTCATGTTCTGGTTTACTTTTCGTGTGTTTTTTTCTTCTCTGAGCATGCTCAGTCTTGCTCATCACATTTTTGTCTGCCGAAATCTGTACTGACTGAAGAACAATCGGCCGTTCTGGTGACGGTCAACAAAAATTTTATAGCATGCACACGAGATTTTGTTCTGCCGAAAAATCACAGCCGGTTGTCGGAAGCATCATACTAACAAGCCGACAATCGGCCGATCGGACGTTGGCTGAAAATTCACGGCCAACAATCGGTGCGTGTGTACGAGGGTTTATGCACAACAAAACTAAACAAAACACAATTTTTCTTTTTATTGAGCAGTGTTAGTTTAGAAATAAATAGTGTTTCTGCACATAAAATGTGCACGTTTTATTCTGTAATGTGTCTTGTTTAAAATTACACTAAAAATATAATTCTGGTACAAAGCATTGCAAAGTTTAGGCAAAATCATAATTTTAAGGAGATTTATACGCCCCCAAAAATTAAGCGAGAGACTAAAGGCACACCGAGCAGCGAAAGTAATGGTAGAAAATCGTGAGCTGAAAAATGGGACACATCGCAAGTCACATGAACCCCCAAATAGCTCAAAACTCATCCACCCACTTCAAAGAAGAGTTGTGAGCCAAAGATCAGGCCTGGTCATCCAGTGGGAAATAAACAGACTTGGACCAAATGATATGTATTCCGGAAAAAGTCCCAAAGGTATCAAACAATTTCAAGGCTGCCAAGAGTGAGGGACTAGCATCATTCAAGTGGAGCAGGGCATCGTCCACTTAAAGGGACAATTTCTCCTTCAAGGCCTCAATCCGCGAGCCTCGAACCACCAAAGACTCCCTGACCAAAGTTGCAAACATACGTATAGAGGAAGGTCTTGAACTGCCAAAGACTCCCTGACCCAAGTTGCAAACATACGTATAAAGGAAGGCCTTGAACTGCCAAAGACTCCCTGACTAAAGTTGCAAACATACGTATAGAGGAAGGCCTACATTCAAACCCTAGCAACACTTAGTCTCCATTATAGTCGAAAAACAACCAAAAATAACTTAACCCATGGGACTTTATTGAGTGGTGCATTCAAAAAATTCAACAGCTTATGTAAAAAAAGTACAAAATTTATTACAACGTATTAAAAAAGACGTACCATTGATAAAGCTCATGGTCTTGTCATCAATATCCACATATTAGACATGTAAGCTCAAATGTAGCGATCATGATCATTTAAAATGAAACAAAGCACCATTTATGTAACGTTTTTTAAGCTCTGTAGGCCTTTCCTGGGGCAATGCCCACTTTTTTCAGGAGACAGTTCAGATATTATTTTTTCTAGGAGTAAATATCAATGTTTGCAAAATCATAGATGAAAAATAATGTAGATAAAATAATATAAATGTGTAGGCAGCAGGATCCCAATGTTATGGAGAAAAATCCATAGGGATGGTTCCTACTGGGAGCTGAAGATATAGGGTGGACCCGGGGCCAGACACCAAAGGAGGGTCAAAGCAAACCCCCTTCAAAAGAGTGGCCAAACAGGCCTAGAGAGGGAACAGCATCACCCCTGCTCACAGCAGGCAAAAGAGATCCTGATAGTCCCTGACCAAAGTTGCCAGGGGCTCCAGGGCCAGGGAGAACGGGCTAGGGGAAAAGGGACAGCCCTGGATAGTACCTTTGGAGCAAAAATGGTTCAGACAACCATTAGTGATCAATTTTGAAGGGCACCAACTCCTCATTCTAAGAATTGAATCCTCAATGTGAAATAAGGCTGCTGCCCCTTTAATAGTACGAAAGCACTACACAATAGTATTACACAAAACTAAGTGGGCGCTAACTTCTTATTCCAAACAAAAGTGTATCAATAATACGTAAGTGATAGTGCACCTTTTCAATTATGCATGAATATACAGATAAAATAAAAATCAGTCCATAGTCCATAGTAGTAATAATTTGTGAATAGCGAACTCAAAAGTACAAAGATGTATGACCAATTGCCGTGCTCTTCCAAGGGATGTTAGTGCTCCAATCTCCAATATATAGTGCTCCACCAAGTGTGCAAAAATAAATATGTGCTCACCAGAACCCTTTGGCCAACAGACTGACCATCAAGCATATACTAGACAAATCCATCTCTCAGAGAATCAGGGCAATATCTTCCAACAGCTTCCTCTTTCCAGTGACATCATTGGGTGGCCCCGTCCCTTAGTTATTTAAGAACTGTTAGGGGGCGGAGCTGTCAAATGACAGGAGCTGACTTTTTTTTTTCTTTTTTTAAGTCGGCAGTGGCAGCGTGTATTGTGATTGACAATGGATGTACACCGGCGGACATTTTTTTTTATGTTTGTTTTTTGAATAAAGGACTTGTCAAAAACTGCCTACATGGATATGTGTTTTTTTTTTGGGGGGGGGGAACAAAGCTACCCCCAATGTTGAAGACAGCTCCCGCTCTGATATGGATTTTTTGGGGGGGGGGGACCCCACACTGTTTTTTTTTCCTTTATTTTTCATTGCTGGCATTCTTTGTTTACATTCAGCTGTCAGTTGGGCTTCCAGACCCGCTCCTTAACATCCAGCTATTCTTCAAACAGAGTTGGGATTTGTCGATTAATTTTTTCTTAAATTTTGGCATTCATTAGAAAATGAAGAAACAAAACTATTTTTTTTTTTATTTTTTTTGTTTTGCACATGTCTAGAGACTTTGTAGAGCACAAACAAAACAATCACATTGGTCAAAGCCAAAATTGTAACAAAGTCGCACTCATCCAAAGTCGCATCAGAGTCGCATCAAAATCGCAATGAAAATTGCACGATTTTGAAGTTGCACAAGTTTGAATGGGGTCCAATAATCTCATGTTTCAGGGACTGCCTTTAGTTAGCATTTAGATTACAGATGTGTCAAAAGTCAGGAAACAGGGCATGTAGAAAAATAATTTGGGCTCCAAAAATTGCAGTCAAAGTATTCAGTATAATGCAACCCTTACAACCTATAAAGCTAGCCATACACTGAACAAGAGACATCTTTTGAATCCCCATCCACACTACTATTGATGGCGTTAGTTAGAGGCATAACTAGAACCTTCAGGGTCCCGGTGCAAGAAACCATGAAGGGCCCCCTTGACCCCCAGCCAGTGCCTTCCCCACTGATCTTGGGGCTCAAGGGCAGCAGGACCTGAATAGGAGGGGCAGCGGGGGTGACATGTAGAGCAACAAATCCCTTCCCTTTTCCTCCTGAAACTGCTGAATGCCTATAGGAGGGAGAGGAGGAGAAGCTGGCTTCCTCTATATGCTGCCCCCCCCCCACAACCACGTGCCATGGCAATTGCGACTCCTGTAGTTACGCCCCTGGGATGCGTGGCAGTGGTGGTGGTGGGGGGATGGGATGATTGGCAGCTGTGGTGGAGGGGGGGGATGGAATGAGATGAGTGGCAGTGATGGTGGGATGGGATGATTGGAAGTGGCGGTGGTAGGATGGAATACGATGAGTGGCAGTGGTGGTGGGATGGGATGATTGGAAGCGATGGTGGTATAGAATGGGATGAGTGGCAACGGTGATGGGGGGTTGGGATTAATGGCAGCAATGGTGGAGGGGGGGGGTGGGATGAGTGGCAGCAGTGGAAGGATGGGGTGAGCAGCAATGGTGTCAGGGGGATTGGGAGGGAATGAAATAAGTGGTGGTGGTGGTAGAAGGGATGGGATGAGTGGCAGCGGTGGTGGTGGGTACAGAATGAATGGCAGCAGTGAAGGGGACATGGGATCAGTGGCAAGGGTGGTGGTTGGGGGGGATGGGACAGGATGAATGGTAATGGTGGTGGGGGGATGGGATGAGTGGCAAGGATGGTGGTTGGAGAATGGGATGAGATAAGTGGCTGCCACTGGTGGTGGTATAGGGTGGGATCAGTGGCAGTAGTGGTGGTGGTGTGGGGGGGATCAGTGGCAGCAGTGGTGGTGGTATGTGGGGGAGATCAGTGGCTGCAGTGGTGCTGGGTGGGGGTTTGTTGGCAGTGGTGGTGATGGTGTGGGGGGGCAGTGGCAGCAGTGGTGCTGGTGTAGGGGGGGAGATCAGTGGCAGCAGTTGTGCTGGTGTGGGGGGGATCAGTGGCAGCAGTGGCGGTGGTATGGGGGGGTCAGTGGCAGCAGTGATGGTGGTATAGGGGGGATCAGTAGAAGCAGTGGTGGTGGTGTATGGGGGGTGATCAGTGGCAGTGTTGATATTGAGGGATGGGATCAGGGTCACTCACTTGCAGATCACTCGGTTCCCCCTCCTTGCTAGGTCTCAGTGTATCTTTGGCTTCTTTCCTGTGTCTCCAGTAACTCCTGTCCCGACATGGGGTCTCCTCACATGGTGGAGAGCTCCTCCCCCTTCAATTTACTGGCCTGGCCCGGGTCAGCTTATTTTTTCTTTCAGTCTCCTCACATGGCATCTCCCTACCCTACTGAACTCAGTGGGCAGGCAGAGAGGATGGGCAGGCCCGTGTACCTGTGAGTGCCCATAAGTGTGAGCAGAGATGATGGGCAGGCACTGCGTGCCTGTGAGTGCCCTTGAGTGCAAGTGGAGAGGATGGGCAAGGACTATGTGTCTGTGAGAGTGCATGTGAATGACCAGTGTACCATCTCCCGGGTGGCGGCCCCCCTACAGTGATGGAACTCCAGGACCCCGTCGTAAGTGCAAATGCTGGGACCCTGGTAATACCGCCACTGGCGCTAGTACCTTAGGTAATAATAATTTTGTAAAAATAAATAAAACGGTGCATTGATATAAAGAAAAAAGTAAAGCTGCAACCAAAGATCCAAATACCTGATTTGGAATTCTGAATTGGAAAAATAGTGGTCTGATGCGCTAAACAAAATATTAATCACTTGTGCCTTATAAATGAAAAAAACACAAATACAACAATGTGTATAACAATGGGGATTCCACCAAAAACAACAATATGTGTAACAATGGTGATTCCCACAAGTGACCAAATTATGATAATGTGCGATACCCCAACTGGCGTGTGAATCTTAATACAGATATAAATAATATTGTCCAAAATGCAATGTCCAAATGCTGAAAGTCAGACTCTTGACATAAAAATAACTCTTGCGAATCCAAGTGGTGAATATAAATACAATGGTGAAAATTCACATGACAAGGTGCCTAATGACATGTAGTGAATCCCACCACCTCCAGGATTGGCTTCTTACCAGCAGGTTGGGAATTTAGGGCAGTAAATTCCACCCAAGAGTGATAACTCCCTGTGCCGTGGAAGTGATAGCACACTTTTTTACACCTCGTTGAAGAGACAAACAAACTAGCCCCTTACCGGATGGATGTTATACACAACTCCGCCACCATTCAGCCTGGTCCCACCTACCAGCTCACCAAACAAGCGCCGATAACATTGCTGTGGACTACAGCCATACACTCTACAGATAATATGGCCTGTCCAGCAAAAAGTCATGTGACGGGGCAAACTGGAAATACGTGAGCTGGTAGGTGGGACCGGTCTGAATGGTGGTGGAGTTGTGTTTCTACATTTCACCAACGCGGTTACCGCCAGGCTTGGTCAGTGAGCGCTAGAAGGGGGCGGAAGGGAGGCCTGGAGGCTGCCAGGGAGGAGAACATCTGTTGAGGATGTTTTAGAGGAGCATAAGAGCCATAGGAGATCACCAGCGAGAGACTCAAGCGTTTATCCACTGCGGCTGTTGGGGGGAAGGCCCTTAAAGGGACAGATACATTCTTCATGATAACATCCATTATGGGCTAGTTTGTTTGTCTCTTCCACGAGATGTAAAGAAGTGTGCTATCACTTCCACGGCACAGGAAGTTATCACCCTTGGGTGGAATTAACTGCCTTAATATCCCAACCTGCTGGTAAGAAGCCAATCCTGGAGGAGGTGGGATTCACTACATGTCATTAGGCCCCTTGTCGTGGGAATTTTCACCATTGGATTTATATTCCCCACTTGGATTCACAAGAGTTATTTTTATATCAAGAGTCTGAGTTTCAGAATTTGGACATTGCATTTTGGACAATATTATTTACATCTGTATAAAGATTCACACCCCAATTGGGGTACCTCACATTGTCATAATTTGGTCACTTGTGGGAATCACCGTTATTACACATATTGTTGTATTTGTATTTTTGGTGGAATCACCATTGTTATACACATTGTTGTATTTGTGTTTTTTCATTTATAAGGCACAAGTGATTTATATTTTGTTTAACGCACCAGACCACTATTTTTCCAATAATAATTTAGTGCTATTGGTGTATTTGGCAAAACTTTTTTGGTGGTATTTCAATGGGTGATAAACGGGCTGCTCCTGTGATCCAATCCAATGAACTGCCACAATAACCTCAGAATGTGGAAGTATTATTTGAGTCTGAAGATCAAGGCACCACACTAAAGTGTTCAAGTCCAAAATAATAATTTATTCAATATTTTATATTGAAAAAGATCTGACAGTAACAAATATACCGTATAAACAATAGTCAGTTCACAGGTTGTCATTATAGAAAAGGTATATGGCTATAGAGTAAAACAAACAAAGATAAAGTGTGCTATTGTCAAATAAACAAACATTTGTAATGGGATGTTTTCAGGTAAATATTCTGATATGAAAAAAAAGGATAATAATCAATATCAAAAGATAGAAAACATGACCCAGAGCCACAAGGGACCAGGTACAGAACAATTCTAATCAATAATTTGAATGTCAACCATGGTATTAAAACGGTACAGGAATAAATGCACAGTATGAGAAAATAGGGAGGGTGGGGGGGAGGTAGTGGATAGGGAATACCGGGAGAACCCCTGTAGTTATACCTGAGAATTCCATCAAAAACAGAACTATATAAGGCTCCAAAGACAACCTGGTATGAATCAGAATAAACTACAGAAAAAAAAAGAGAAAGAAAAAATAAAAGGGAAAGGAGAAGGTAGGGTCAGCCGGGGGGCTCATTAGGGAATTGAGATATGTCGGATCCACGGATCCCATGTTTTATCGGACTTCCTAGGCTGGATTCACACACATATGTGAATTGGATATGCTTTTCCCCACATCCAATTCACATTAACAGGCGAGTGTGACCGGCTCTCAATGTAGCCGGTTCACACATGTCCAGGGCGTCCGCGGTCCGCATTCAAAAAGGGTCCTGTCAATATCTCACAGACAAACCACATGTAACAAAAAGGCAATTGCATAGTGTTCTCCATTTCAACCATTTATTAAAAGCCCCCTGATTGAAATACACTTACACAAAAGTACAAATCTTCTAGGAGGGAGGAGCCAAGCCCATGACGTCACACTGCCACTGCGGTCGATGTTGAGTGGTTAGCCAGCTGATGAGGATTTTATAGGCGCTTTTATTTGTACTTTCGTGTAAGTGTATTTTAATCAGGGTGCTTTTAATAAACAGTTGAAACAGAGAGCACTATGCAATTGCCTTTTTATTACATGTAGTTTGTCTGTGAGATATTGACATAGGAGGATTGCCAAGTCCCAGGAGAGAGGAGAGGTGACCATCCCAGGGGGACTCGGAGGAGTTGTAAAGATAAGCCTGTTTATTCATCTTTGAGGTGAGCAGGTTTTTCACCTGGTGTTGGCGTGCCCTCTAACATTGCGAAAGTACTGGTTGAAGAGCACTATGGTGGAAGAGCATGCATAATGTGTATGGACTTTTTATTTAAGGAATATTGTTTTACACTTAAAGTGCTACTAATCCCAGGACCCTGCATTCACTATATCTGGTCTCCCACAGTACACAGAACATTGAAATGCAATTTTTTTAGTAAATATAAACTGCTAAATACCTTTTCACATCAGCAGTATATAGAAGTCTTGTGACTTCTATCAGTTCCTAGTAAAGCTTGTAGGAGGAGTTTTCATTCTCCCCTGATTCTCTGTCTGGACATGTATGGACAGTGCTGATTGGCCCTGTGCTGATCACATGCATTCTCCCAAGAAAAACAAAAACTCTCTAGCAATACACACCAAACTGAGCATGTGCAGCCTGTACCCTGGCTCTGTAAATAGATTATTTTTCGGAGACAGTGAAAGAAGAGGAGGATCAAAGAGACAGAATCAAACAGCTTTTATACACAATGTAAAGGATTAACCCCATATGTTCCACAATGAGTATAACAAGCATGCTTTACTGCATATACACACTGATTTTACTGTTGTGGGTTTAGTAACACTTTAAAGGAATATATAAATACTGCACAATTAAGGAGCTATAAGGAATAAAATATTGTTCAGTGGTGCTGCACTATACTGGTTATATTGTTTTTTTTAGTTTAGTGTGGTGGAATCACTAATGAGTGTATGCTGCAACTGAGTAATGAAGCATGATTGTTTTGTATATGTTATATTTGCAAATATTTTTGGATTTAGTTTCACATTTATTGGGAGTGAAGGTCGCGCTGATTGTATCTATGACACATACTACAGTCTATGCATTTTGGGGATGTGTGCATAGCACCTATTATACGTGTAGCACTGCCCCCTAGGGAGCTGCTGAGAATTACACTTCTTGGGTTCCCCTGGGTTACCATTAGCAACTGATAGCAGATACACGGCATTAACAGTTCTTGGCTCAGACAAAAAGCAGTCCAGGGGATTTGTTTTTTTTTTTTGTATTTTATTTTAGAACTTGAATGGGAGAAGGGAATGAGTAGGATACTCCAACTTGAACTTTGCACAATCCTGGGGACAACTATCGGCAGTGTGTGCAGCAAGGCTGCTGCTTCACCTTGCCACTGAAGTGAAGATAAGAATATGAACTCTGGTTTAGATTACTCTTCAGGGACTAACATGGCACCCCCTTTCTCACTTGCTGTTCGCGTTGACCCCCTGTCCACTGACACTCTACCGGAGTGGTCCCCTTCCTGGGCAGACCCCAGGTAAGCTTCCCAGAACTCACGGACACTGTTTTTCTGTGGCTCGCTCTGCCTCCAACTCCCTTGACAGCATTCACTGGACCTCCTCGTTTAGCACCACACTTCTGGTCCACAAGGCTGACCGCCTGTGACCACCTCCCTCAGCAACAGCAGGAGAGACAGCCGTCACCCTCCTCCTGGGACCTGGCATCCCACCCAAAGATGTCCTGTCACATGTGCCCTTGGCTTATATAACGTATCCCAGGATTCACTACTGCCTGTGCCAAACCTTTGGGACAGTCACAAAGCCTGTGTGTCACTGGCTGGGTTTCCTCCACTGTGCAACATGCTCCGCTATTGGACACAGTGGGGACACTCTCTCAGACCAAGTGAATCACACATGGACACATGCAACAGGCAGAACTACCGATCAGGCTCCCCTGATAAGCAGATGGAGCAAACTATAGTTGACCTACTAGCTCCTACCTAGGAGGGTGCTACATACGTTTGGAATAAGACCTTATTCTGGACTCTAACACTTTATTGTGCCGCCCTGACCATCAGACTGAAATAAGGCTTATGTATTCTGACAGTCGGTGTCTGTGGCTGTCAGAATACCCAAACAGTAGCTGCATCTGTTTGGATGCAGCCGCCGTTGGGCCAACAATTTTCTAAATAGCAACTTTGATCATCAGATCAAAGGATGTCAGGTGGGAGGGTGCTGATAGAGCCACCCTCGGCTGGAATTTCAGCCTGTTCTTCAGGAAATGGCCAAACTTCACTCTGTGTATGAACATCTTAGGATTTCGTATGTTTAATTTCTTCAGGCGTCTGTCCTCAGATGCATAGTACTGCACACAAACACATAAAAACCCTTTTACCCAGTCATACATACGCACTATAGCTGAGTTACAGCAGAAGGACAGACACCCACACAGCTATAAATATTCAACTACACAGACAGACAGTGCTCTAAATACACCTACACCGTTTTAAAACAAGCATATGTGATATAGACACACATTGTTTTACACACACGCGTGCGCGCACACATGCACTCACTTACACAATAGAGATGATAATAACCCCTTAAGTCAGCTTTAAAACAGCAATGTCTTTTTCCTTTTTTTCTGGTGACAGTTGATTTGTAACAGGTCAATCCAATGAAATATACAGAGGAGGTTAATTAATGTGTCACACCAGGGCATTGGATGATGTATTATGCTTGTTGCTTATTTTGTGAACATATTGCCTGGAAAAATTAATAATAACAATAATTTAAAAAAAAATTCTAAAAGAAAACCAAATGTCATTCTTTTGCAAAAAAGAATTGGTTGACTGCATGCAATGCAGGACATTTTGCTATCTTCTATTAGGCTTTGGACATCTAGATCGCTTACAGCAATTTTTACCCGTGCGCGTAGGTTGTATAGGTCTTATAGAAATTCCCTTTTTCGGGTTGCCCCACTTGCCACGGGGGCTATTTGGCCAGTGTACATTTATGGGGATTTCTGCAGTATGTTCTGTCAATGGCTTGATACATTTTTTCCTATAATATTTCTCACTTTTGGCCAATTCTACACATTTGTAAGCTCTAATGAGCAGGGCTCTCTGATTAGTGGGGTCATCTAGCACCCAGGGAAAAGATGTAAAATGTCGCTCCCTCCCCCCAAATGTATGAGTATTGTTGTGTGGCAGCAAAAATACCCTCCCTCCCCCACCAAAAAGAAATACATTTAAGCACTAATCTTCACACTTAAGCAACAATTCCCTTTGCAAGTCAAAATTCTCCCAAAAAAAAAATATCTTTCAGTGAAAATTCCCCCTCCCAGCTCAAATCTGCTCCATCCCCAAATCTCCGCTCCTTGCACAAATCCTCTACCACACAAATTTCCCCTCTGAGCATAAAACCTCTCCTGGTGTAAATCCTCTCTCCTAGCACTAATCCTCCCCCCAAATTTCCCCTCCGAGCATTAATCCTCTCCCGGCACAAATCCTCACAAGTCCTCTCTCCTAGCACTAATCCCCCCCCCCCAAATTTCCCCTCTGAGCATAAATCCTCTCCCGGCACAAATCCTCCCAAGTCCTCTCTCCTAGCACTAATCCTCCCCCCAAATTTCCCCTCCGAGCATAAATCCTCTCCCGGCACAAATCCTCCCAAGTCCTCTCTCCTAGCACTAATCCTCCCCCCAAATTTCCCCTCTGAGCATTAATCCTCTCCCGGCACAAATCCTCACAAGTCCTCTCTCCTAGCACTAATCCCCCCCCCCCCAAATTTCCCCTCTGAGCATAAATCCTCTCCCGGCACAAATCCTCACAAGTCCTCTCTCCTAGCACTAATCCTCCCCCCAAATTTCCCCTCTGAGCATTAATCATCTCCCGGCACAAATCCTCACAAGTCCTCTCTCCTAGCACTAATCCCCCCCCCCCCCCAAATTTCCCCTCTGAGCATAAATTCTCTCCCGGCACAAATCCTCACAAGTCCTCTCTCCTAGCACTAATCCTCCCCCCAAATTTCTCCTCTGAGCATTAATCCTCTCCCGGCACAAATCCTCACAAGTCCTCTCTCCTAGCACTAATCCCCCCCCCCCCCCCAAATTTCCCCTCTGAGCTTTAATCCTCTCCCGGCACAAATCCTCACAAGTCCTCTCTCCTAGCACTAATCCCCCCCCCCCCCAAATTTCCCCTCTGAGCATAAATCCTCTCCCGGCACAAATCCTCACAAGTCCTCTCTCCTAGCACTAATCCTCCCCCCAAATTTCCCCTCTGAGCATTAAACACCCCCAGGCACAAATCCTCACAAGTCCTCTCTCCTAGCACTAATCCCCCCCCCCCAAATTTCCCCTCTGAGCATAAATCATCTCCCGGCACAAATACCACCAAGTCCTCTCTCCTAGCACTAATCCTCCCCCCAAAATTTCCCCTCTGAGCATAAATCCTCTCCCGGCACAAATCCCACCAAGTCCTCTCTCCTAGCACTAATCCTCCCCCCAAAATTTCCCCTCTGAGCATAAATCCTCTCCCGGCACAAATCCTCCCAAGTCCTCTCTCCTAGCACTAATCCTCCCCCCAAATTTCCCCTCCGAGCATAAATCCTCTCCCGGCACAAATCCTCCCAAGTCCTCTCTCCTAGCACTAATCCTCCCCCCAAATTTCCCCTCTGAGCATAAATCCTCTCCCGGTACAAATCCTCACAAGTCCTCTCTCTTAGCACTAATCCTCCCCCCCAAATTTCCCCTCTGAGCATAAATCCTCTCCCGGCACAAATACCACCAAGTCCTCTCTCCTAGCACTAATCCCCCCCCCCCAAATTTCCCCTCTGAGCATAAATCCTCTCCCGGCACAAATCCTCCCAAGTCCTCTCTCCTAGCACTAATCCTCCCCCCAAATTTCCCCTCCGAGCATAAATCCTCTCCTGGCACAAATCCTCCCAAGTCCTCTCTCCTAGCACTAATCCTCCCCCCAAATTTCCCCTCTGAGCATTAATCCTCTCCCGGCACAAATCCTCACAAGTCCTCTCTCCTAGCACTAATCCCCCCCCCCCAAATTTCCCCTCTGAGCATAAATCCTCTCCCGGCACAAATCCTCACAAGTCCTCTCTCCTAGCACTAATCCTCCCCCCAAATTTCCCCTCTGAGCATTAATCATCTCCCGGCACAAATCCTCACAAGTCCTCTCTCCTAGCACTAATCCCCCCCCCCCCCAAATTTCCCCTCTGAGCATAAATTCTCTCCCGGCACAAATCCTCACAAGTCCTCTCTCCTAGCACTAATCCTCCCCCCAAATTTCTCCTCTGAGCATTAATCCTCTCCCGGCACAAATCCTCACAAGTCCTCTCTCCTAGCACTAATCCCCCCCCCCCCCCAAATTTCCCCTCTGAGCTTTAATCCTCTCCCGGCACAAATCCTCACAAGTCCTCTCTCCTAGCACTAATCCCCCCCCCCCCAAATTTCCCCTCTGAGCATAAATCCTCTCCCGGCACAAATCCTCACAAGTCCTCTCTCCTAGCACTAATCCTCCCCCCAAATTTCCCCTCTGAGCATTAAACACCCCCAGGCACAAATCCTCACAAGTCCTCTCTCCTAGCACTAATCCCCCCCCCCCAAATTTCCCCTCTGAGCATAAATCATCTCCCGGCACAAATACCACCAAGTCCTCTCTCCTAGCACTAATCCTCCCCCCAAAATTTCCCCTCTGAGCATAAATCCTCTCCCGGCACAAATCCCACCAAGTCCTCTCTCCTAGCACTAATCCTCCCCCCAAAATTTCCCCTCTGAGCATAAATCCTCTCCCGGCACAAATCCTCCCAAGTCCTCTCTCCTAGCACTAATCCTCCCCCCAAATTTCCCCTCCGAGCATAAATCCTCTCCCGGCACAAATCCTCCCAAGTCCTCTCTCCTAGCACTAATCCTCCCCCCAAATTTCCCCTCTGAGCATAAATCCTCTCCCGGTACAAATCCTCACAAGTCCTCTCTCTTAGCACTAATCCTCCCCCCCAAATTTCCCCTCTGAGCATAAATCCTCTCCCGGCACAAATACCACCAAGTCCTCTCTCCTAGCACTAATCCTCCCCCCAAAATTTCCCCTTTTGAGCATAAATCCTCTACCAACACAAATCCCCCCAAGTCCTCTCTCCTAGCACTAATCCTCCCCCCAATTTCCCCTCTGAGAACAAATCCCCCCAATCATCCCTACTAGCAAAAATCCATATAAACGAAAGAGAATGTTGCCCTGGGACTTTGAATGAGGTGAACACGGGTGGCCACTTAATGTAGAGTAAATATAGTTTCAAGTTTATTTGAAAAATAAAGAAAATCATCATACACGAAGTACATATACATATGCCAAACCGGTCAGTAGTAAATACATGATAATATACATGCTTGAAAATTGCAGTTATAATGTTACATAATGATATAGAATCGTCTTTCTAACTCAATGCGTTTCGTGAGCCACTGCTCATTTCTTCAAAAGTTGATGCGCATAGAAAAAAATATAACATAATGTCAGTTTGAGAGTATGCATCGTAATGGCCAATGAGGTATGAAAACTCAGAAAGGACCCTTTTATGGGGGACCCATACTTACAAATCAGCTGAGCCGGGATAACAAAACAACACTCCCATCCGGTGGCGGCAAAAAGGTCTGGTCCGGGAGATGAAGGTGCGGGACCAAAAACAACCCGCGGGGGAACAGGTAAGGGATGGGTGTGTATTAAAACATGTTCCTTGATGTCCATGAGCACTAGCTGAAACAAGTGTTTATATGTGTAAGTGGTACAGAAATAAAAAAAAAAAATAAAATCCCCCCAAATCCTCTCTCCTAGCACTAATACTCCCCCCCAAATTTCCCCACTGAGCATAAATCTTCTCCCGGCACTAATCCCTCCAAGTCCTCTCTCCTAGCACTAATCCTCCCCCCAAATTTCCCTCTGAGCATAAATCCTCTCTGGTACAAATCTCCTCAAGTCCTCTCTCCTAGCACTAATCCTCTCCCCAATTTCCCCTCTTAGCACAAATCCCCCCAATCATCCCTACTAGCACAAATTCTCCACCCAAAACCCTCTTCCTAACACAAATCCACCATCCATCCACCATCCTAGTACAAATATCCCTCCAAATCAACCCTCTTCTAGCACAAGCCTCCAATTCCCCCAAAAAAATGCAGAGGGCAGCCGACTCCCCTGCCCAACTCTTGTCCTGGCCCTGCCTACAATGCTACTGTATTGAATTCTATTGTAATTGTACTATATATAGAAAGAAAATGTTCTTATCCAAAACAACAGTGCGAAATCATTAATAGCATTAATTAACCTCCCTGGCGGTATGATTATTTCAGATTTTAGATGCTGAAAGCGGTACCATTATTTTGCATGTAATTCTTAAGGACAAGCAGCCCAAACCAACTATTTACATATGATTTTTTTTTCCTGTGCGTTCTTCTTTTTAACATCCCGGGTATGATAAAGTTTGAAACACAAAATCATAAATTATAATATAATAAATAACTATAAATAAGTTAAAGTATATATGCATATATACTGTATATATATATATATATATACACACACACATACTGTACACATATATATATAAAGTACAGTAAAACTGCAGGCAAGGGCACTGGGGGGCAAACTAATGTCAATTTATTTTATTTAGTAATGTAATCCAATAGGATAACAATGTATCAGTGTGTTTGGTGTGTTTTACTTTTTGAATTTGCCGCCGGTTCCACCCCCCTGGGAGGCGACACTCGCAGGGAACGGAATCCGGGGGTCACAGCATCAGGCGGAAGATCTGGCCGCTGTACACTGCTGGAATACATCGCGGGATCCCGAGGACAAGGTAAGTAACCTCTACCAGGATCCAGCGACTTCTCCCTGGCGGTACCCCGAGTGTGGCTGGGGGTTACCGCTAATGGCACTGAAATTCCACCCTGAGCCACACTTGGGAATACTGCCAGGGAGGATAAAAAAGGGTGTTTTTCACAAACAAAGTAAAATAATTAAACCAAATGTGAGTCCATGGTTAAATAAATAGATGGAAAAAAGTCCCATGCACAAGATAGTGTGATCAGGTGTAGATTCCGAACAACCATTCAGAGGTGATTCTTCCTGTATATAATTGTGAACCTATTTAAATACACCGTGCTCCACTGCACACAAAAGAGGGTCTGCCTCTTACCAGATTGATCAGCCTTTTTGCAGCTTTTTCAATGCAAGTAAAGAGTGCCTCATAAGAAATAAGGATATTATAGGCAAATTGGTTACACACAGCATCTGGCGTCCTTACAGACGATAAGACGTCACCGCTACCACTAACACCCGACGTACGTTTCGTTCTAATGAACATCGTCACTGGAGCAACATAAATCATTGTAATTCACGTTGTTCAAACAATGTACTGTCTGCTCTTATGTTGTAAAGCTCTGTGTAAACTGTTGGCACTATATAAATCCAGTATAATAATAATTTGTACAAGAGGATAACTGTATAGAATGCATGAAATGTTGAGAGGAGTCACAAGACTCTTAAAAGTTTAGAAAACAGTTCCCCTTTCTCTTGTTTAGTAGTCTGTGCAGCAAGCAGCTCTTACAAAAGAGGTTCCCCCTTCATTCATTCCTAGTGCAGAAAATGCCTAAATGTGTCCTTTGTTGTGCCCCCAGTATGTTGTGCCTGAATATATTGTACATCTATCAGAAAATGCAACCAGCAGAAAGCAACAGAATCTACCATTTGTAAACATCAGAACACTGCATGAAACATTCAATTAAATGTAGGACAGCGGAAGTTTTCAATCATTAAAACCACTTTTATTTAGAAAAGTTTCAGCAAAATAATAAAGCACAAGAGAGTTTTTGAACAAACTCCTGAACATACTGTAAAGGGTTTTTCAATAATCGTACAATACTACAGGCAGGAATACGTCTGAGCTATAGAGAATACAGTTTAATTTGCTGGATAACCATCATTTCTAGTCTTATGGACCCTTTCTTCAAGCACTCATTAAAGCAGCCCGACACCTCTGAGTGATTCAATGTATTAGCCATCAATAAAGTCCTATCCTAATAAAACTTATGTTCTTACAGTGTATCTATGGCCTTTTAACAAAACTTTTTTTTTTTTTTACATTTAGGTGGACCGATTTAGAGAATGTTGATTGAAAATGTTGGTTTGTGGTGCTACCTATTAAGTGGGAGTGTGTATGAAATATGCAAAAAATTATATATAAATGGGATAAATCGTACAAATGTTGCCCATGTAGTGGTGTTTTTCATAGGGTGCTATCGTGTATAAAAAATTATATATCAACTCCAAATGACAAGTACAAATATAAATTACCACATGTGAATTAAATTGGTGCAACGTTCTTGTGAAAGTGCTAGTGCTATATGTGCTATGAATCAGTGATGAAAATACAAATATTGCAAATCACACAAATATTGCCCATATAGTGGTGTTATCCATTAAAGTGCTAGTTGTGCTTAAATAAATAAGTACCACATGCATCCAAGTATATATTGCCACATGTATCTAGATTTGGGCAAAGTGCTTAATAACTAGTGCCAAAAATATAAATAACTTCCAAAAAGTGTTTGTAATCACTGGCCACCAGGGGGACTGGTTCTGGTGGTTTAACAATTCCTGGTGTATACTTGCATGCCCAGTAAGTGAAAATGGTGCAAACAAAGTGAAAGTTGCGATCAGTTATAGTCCTCATAATGTATCACTCAGGACTATAACTGATCGCAACTGCCACGTTGTTTGAATTGATAAAGCCCTAACAGTAAAGAACCCCCTGCGTTGCCTGAGGTTAAAACGCTTCTCATCTAATCGCATTGTATGTCCTTGCGTCTTCATTCAATCCTTGCGACTGAATAGATTTTTTTCTATGTTGAGATCACCATTGAGGTATTTGTAAATTGCTATCATGTCCCCTCTCAGGTGTCTCTTCTCCAGGGAGAATAATTTAAGCGATTGTAGAAGCTCTTCATAGTTAAGGTCCTCCAATCTACCAAACCTTGTGGTAGATGCCTGCAGACCTTATTTTATAAATTAAGTGCTTGTGGGGAACTGTATCAAACGCCTTAGCGAAATCCAGGTACACCACATCCACTGGTCTTCCCCTATCTAGCTCACAGCTCCCCTCCTCGTAGAATGTTAACAGATTGGTTTGACAAGAATGCCCATTTGTAAGCCGTGCTGATTACTGCTGATGATGTTGTTGTCTTTAACAAACTCTACGATATAGTCCCTTATCATCCCCTCCAGAAGTTTACATACTATCGATGTCAGGCTGACTGGCCTATAATTTCCCGGGACATGCCTCTGCCCTTTTTTGAATATCGGTATCACGTTAGCTTTCCTCCAATCCCCTGGTACATTTCCTGTCATAATACTGTCAGCAAAGATCAGGAACAGTGTTCTAGATATAGTTTTACTAAGTTCTTTGAGTACTCTCAGATGTACGCTATCCGGGCCTGGTGATTTTATTGTACAAAACACCAGAAAATCTTCAAATATGCAAAAAATGTATCAGAAAGATTACATCACATTGATTCATTTGCGAGAACACATATGGAATTGCCCGCTGTATATGTTGGGTTGCAGCTAGTGGTATATTATTCAAACGCGTTTCAAGGTTATTATGTACCGTATATATCTTCATCAATACCATTGCAATACCAAAAAACAGCAAGAAAATCGCCACAATGAAAATATACAATATATATGCACATACAAAAGGGTGTACAGAGTCCCCCGTCCCAACCATACCTGCAGCTCCCACATTGGGTAAGCACTCCCTCCATCACTGCGAGACTACTGCAAGAGCCTAGCGAAAAAATAAGCCTCCTCATGGGGTAGATATCTATATAGAAAAACATTTTTTTTTATATATATAAATGTGTATATACATACATATCTCTATATATAATACGCTTGCCTCTCCTTCCCAGTAGATAATTGGTGTCATATAATATAGCCACGGATCCATACCTCTCTTGTTTTTTGTAGGGAAAGGCTGATAAAAAGTTCAGTCAATCCAAAGATTCTTAGGCAGATGGTCATAGGCCTGTATATTCTCCTATTGGCACCCTTAAAGGAAGGGAGAGAGAGCCCATTGATTACCACTTCACTCTTCATATTCAAACAATATCAGAAAGAACAGGGAGTCATCTGTTCCTATTAGGAGGAAGGGAGGCTTAAACCCACCACTCCCATCATGGGGGAGATTTCCCTGTAAAGGTTTGTAGGTTTGGGTGTTCCACGTATAAAATATGAATCAGAGATCCACTTCTGGGGGATGTCATCCTATCCCCATAAATCCTGCTTAGCCCAGGATCTGCACCGCCTGTTAATCAGCCCAGGCGTCAATTACGCAGTTGTGTGACACTACGCCCAAATAAAATGTATGTTCTTTTTTCCTCCACAAATAGAGCTTTTTATTGATGGTATTTGATCACCTCTGCGTTTTTTATTTTTTGTGCTATAAACCAAAAAGTTTGAAAAAAAAAAAAAAAGCCAACCCATTATTTTATTATTCCTGGAGCGCAGAAAAACATTTATGTACTAAAGCTCTATCATTAACCAATTGACAAAACCAGTAAAAATATTGTCAAGAGCTTTTAGGCAGCAAAGAAGTCAAGCTAAACCATTCATTTATAAAACAGTTTTTTTTTTTTATTCCGAACAGGTTTTTTTTATTTTTAAGTATGCTTTTCTGGTTTTGTCCTAAAAAAAAAAAATTGAAAAAACAAAAAACAAACACTTTTTACTTTCTGCTATAAAACATATCCAATAAAAAATGTAAAAAAAAAATTTCTTTATCAATTTAGACCGATATGTATTCTGCTACATATTTTTGGTTAAAAAAAAAAAATCCCAATAAGCGTATTTTGATTGGTTTATGCAAAAGTTATAGCGTGTACAAACTATGGGATATTTTTATTTATTATTTCGTTTGTTTACTAGTAATGGCGGCAATCAGCGACCTATAGTGGGACTGCAATATTGCAGCAGACATTCTGACACTGATACTTTGTGGAAACCGGTGACACTAAAACAGTGATCAGTGGTAAAAATATGCACTGTCACTGTACTAATGACACTGGCTGGGAAGGGGGTCAACATCAGGAGCGATCAAAGGGTTAACTGTGGTCCTAGCCTATGTTTTAGTACAGTGTGGATGGTGCTTTACCTAGGAAAAGACATGGACCCTAGTCCCTGCTTTGCAGAGACAAACGATTCATGCCTTCCCTCCTTTAAGAAAGGCATTCTGCAGATTGCAGTTTTGTCTCTGTGGCAGATTATTGGCAGACATTGAGTCTACGGTTCCCGCTGATGTAATCACAGCAGGAGCAAGACGCTGCCCTGGCGCGCAACTACTACTACGTGTTTATATACGTGATCCTGCACACAGCGGCCACCCTGTAGCAGTAAAACCGCTATAGGGCGGTCGGCAAGTGGTTATTGGCTGTAAAATAATCTAGCAGTAATACACATTGGTAAAGCTGGCCATACACTGCTCAAAATGTGACCAATTCCTGCTGCCTAGGCCAATTTTCAGTCCTGCACTGCTCTGTTTGACAACAGTCGATTGTTCAATTAAATTTTGGTGAAGGAGCCTGTTGGAAAATTGTCTGCCAAACATTCAGATGCAGGCACTGTTTGGAAACTCTTTCAGCTGGCGGCGCCAGCTTTCAGAATACTATAGCTCAGCAGGGGAAAAAATCATTCATCCATGCTGCTAGAGCAGATAGAGGAATGAAATCTTTAGGATTCCTTCTGTTCAGACTGTGGTCTGAACAAACACATTCTATATATGTATGGCCAACTCTAGTCTGACCTTATTTTTATTTTTTTTATTTGTCACCCTCAGGGGGGACTGAAACTTAGCCACAAGAGAAGCACTCTCTCTCCATTGGCCTCCAGCACCAGGTACATAGATAGTATGCCTATAGACACGTAAGGGGGTTAACGGGGAGATTGACCTAAAAGCCCATCAAGTGTACCCACCACCTCCACCCAATACCTCTGAAGTTTGAGGCACCACCATAAAAGGTGAATGAGAATGGCAGGATTGCCACATGTAGCACAGGCTGGCTTGGGTCTTATTCCTATAGCACAAAGAAATTCAGGGGTTCTATAAACTCTATGAAGTAAAACAATCTGGGTTAACCTGTGTGATAGGGAGAGGGAGACCAGAGGGAGACATTAGAGAATCCCTTCCCAGATATCTCCAGTAATGAGGCCAATATCCTGTTCCCACTTTGCCCTGGAGAGCATGGGAAATTTCTGGAGAAATGTATCTAGTAGGTAAAAAGTATCTGAAATAAGACCCTTAGTGGAGGTTACTTGTACAATCCTGTCTACGACAGGCATAGGGTAGAATGAAATTGGGTGGAGGCAAATCGAGCCTGGAGAGCATGGCACAGCTGTAGAAATTGATAGAACCACCTAGGATGCAGGAAGAATTCCAACATCAGCTACTTGTAAGATTTGAGAGAACCATTAGCATGCAATTGAGCAAAGGTACGAACTCCAAGCCCTTTTCCATCTCTGAAATCCCTGGAGGTGTCTGACCTTACTTGACCAGAAACAAAACAGGTTTAAACGACACCAACATACAACAAATACACACAATTAAACATGGACATTAAAGTGACCCTCGCAGGGGAGTGCATTATATAGTACAAAAAAATATTTATATGAAGCAAGACTGTATGAGGGTCACATTACTGGAGAGGAAGGCCTAGCACCCATAGACCAAGTATAGGCATGGGCAATCATTTCTACATATAAGTCAATGCTAGCCTGAGCGGAGTAAGTATGAGACAACTTGTAAACCAAACAATGACATTAATAAGAGACACATCAAACCGAAGGCTCCTCGGAAGCCGTAGAAGGCTCAGCTAGCCATTTGGACCCTACCTGATCATATTTTTTGGGAGAGCCTCTGTGTGTATAAGTATCCTTATAAAGAGGCAAACTATTGTTTACCAACTACTTCCAAAAAGAAAGGGACGGAGGAGAGGATTTCTTCCAATGAAGCGCAATGGCCTTCCTGGCAAAGAACAGGAGCCAATCTACCATGGTGCGCCCAGCGACCGTGGGGTTCAATTGTTCAACTAGGCCAAGTATACAGATGGACATAGAAGGCTGTAGGGATATGGCACTGACCAGATTGAAGAAGGCTAATATTTCCTCCCAGAACCCGAACTTTTCCACACTGCCAGCACCCAGGGGAAGAGCTGGAGTTCATTTTGTGTAACCTGTAAGGGTTAAAGTATGCCCGATGGACCAGTTTAAATTGGATTAATCAGACCCATAAGTAAACCAATGAATGTAAGGGAAACTCCCAGATATCATCCCAATCAATCGTCAAGCTCCGGGATGTCGCGTTGCTATCTGGCTCTGAGTCCTCCCAGAGTAGGCAGAGATACTAGCATCAAATGAGAGTATAACTGAGAAGTGGGTTTTGTCACACATTCAGATCTTAGCACATCTTCTAGTGTAGATTGCATCACCTGAGGGACGGAGTGGGAGATTTGCCTACCAAAGGCATGGAAGAGTTGGAAATAGCGGAATGAATAGGTCTCTGGGATAATAAATTTAGAGGATAGTAAAGGCAGGAAAGCCAGGGATTGGTCCACTGCAATCTGGGAAATTATTTTAATGAATTGGTGGCATCAGGGTTCAACCACCAGGCCGCTGTGACAAGCTGGGAGGCCAAAAATTATTTAGGTAAGTCAGGAAGGGTCAGGCCGCCTTGGGAGACAGGGCACATGAGTGTGGACCATTTATATCTCGGGTTTGAGGGCCCCAAAGTAAGGAGGAGAATAATTGATTCAGTTTCGTAAAGAAGGACTTAGGTATCCATTGCAGGAAGTGGCAGAACAGGTATGTGAATTTAGGTAGAGGTTTTGAGCAGGTTAATGCATCCTAATAGGGATAAGGGGAGGGACTGCCATTCCTTTAGTTTTTACCTGACCTCCTGTACCACCGGGGTTAGGTTTAGGGACAGGTAATCTGAAGCCTGTCATTTTTGGTTGTATTACTTACTTATTTCTTTCAAGCCTAACGCAGATGTTTTCCATTATCTATTATGTCTATAAATGCCATCTTCAGGGACAAGAAAAGATGGCTGCATCTGCAGTTTGATGAATTGTTTACTAAGTATTTTTTAAGAGCCAGTGACTCTGTCAGGACCAAAGTTACTCTGCAGTGAACTGGACTCTGAACAGGAAACATAGACTAGGCACATTTTAATGAGTACATTTCATTTTAAATTGTAATTTTTTTTACTGTTGGTATGGTCAATTTTGTAAAACATCCTTTTTCTGTAGCAGGACCTTAGACTGCCACCATCACAACCTGGTGGCAGAAGTGGGATTTGAGACATTTTTACAGCCACCAAAGGTAAGGACAAATCCTCCAGTGGTGGACACATGTCCAAACATGGCCAGGCAACTAGCATTTTTAGAAGCAGTCCATCAATGCAGTCCCACACTTCTCTCATGACAGGCTTACTTTAACAGCCGCCGTAGCTATACGTTGGTCACGTTGGGAGCTAGGGGGATTGCAGGTCTCTATGGTCATTTCACAAGCCACACCCCCCACAGTTACAATCACTCCCCTAGGCTCACATTTAACCCCTTGATCACCCATAATGTTAACCCCTTCCCTGCCAGTGTCATTATTACAGTAACAGTGCATATCTTTAGCACTGATTACTGTAGTAATGTCACTGGTCCCCCCAAAAGTGTCAAAAATATCAGTCAGGGATCTTATCTGTCCGCTGCAATGTCGCAGTCCTGCAAAAAATCGCAGATCACCGCTATTACTAGTAAAAAAAAAAAAACAATAAAAATGACATAAATCTTTCCCATAGTTAGTAGACACAATACTTTTGCGCAAACCAATCAAAATATGCTTATTGCAATTTTTTTTACCAAAAATATTCAGCAGAAAACAAATTGGCCTAAAATATTAAAACATTTTGATTTTTACTTTTTTTTTTTTTTTTTGGAATATTATATAGCAGAAAGTGAAAAATATTTTTTTTTTTCAGAATTGTCGCTCTTTATTGTTTATAGCGCACAAAAAAAAAAAAATCGCACAGGTGATCAAATACCACCAAAAGAAAGCTCTATTTGTGGGGAAAAAAAAAGACATCAATTTTATTTAGGTACAGCATCACAACGACCGCGCAATTGTCCGTTAAAGTAACGCAGTGCCGAATTTCAAAATATGGCCTGGTCATTAAGGGGGCAAATCCTTTCTGTACAGAAGTGGTTAAAACTTATCTCTTTGCTCTACCCCAGCCTTTTTCACCCAGGGTGCCTTCAAGTGTCCTAAGGGTTGCCTTAGCAAAATGCCTAGAAACTGCCCAAAAATTTTAACACAGACAGTGAGGACACCTTGTTGCAAAAAAGAAATGCTGTGATAGACATCTCCAAATTGAAGGTGAGTATTGCAGTCTCAGGGTGCCCATTGTAATTTACAAAAATGCCCAGGTTTGGGCTTTAAATTTTCTGAGTAATTTTAATCTTTCCCAAATTCATTCCAAACAAATAACATGTATAGACTAAAGCTGGGTTTTAATAAAGCTGTATAAGTTTGTAGATGTAATGAGTGTTGCATTGATCCACGAGATCAATATTTGTACTGAAATATTTACTGTGTAAAGGGTCAATTTTTTGGCACAGTTAGCCAGAGAAGTAGGTTTCTGCGGTATGCTGATTGGTCAAGGTAAGTGTTAAACATTTCTCCATTTGCTAACACTTCTATTTCTCAGACTGGAAATCACAGTCATTTATATCTCTGTGTTTTCTACATTATCTGAGATCTAAATTGCTTTCTTCAAGTTTATCGGTCACACTCTCTACTGATGTTATGAAAAGGAACACGAGGGATTGGATTGTAGGGGAAACACTCCACTCTTGTCCTCTCTCTGCTTCTCTTTAGCTTTATTCTAATAATCCACTTTGAAATGATTAGCAGGGCACCACAGCACTGGTTATAGGTTTTTTTTGTGCAAGAATGGAAATGCAGTTAAATGAGCATAGTCCAGATTTATATTTACTATTCTCCTAAGCCAGTGGTTTCCAAACTCAGCCCTAAAGTACCCCCAACAGGTCATGTTTTCAGGCTTTCACCTTGCAATGGTGATTTAACCAACTCAGCTCCTGAAGGTTTTACCATTTCATGACCAGGCCATTTAGGCTATTTAGCACTGCGCTACTTTAACAGGTAATTGCGCGGTCATGCAATGCTGTATCCAAACACTGTACCCAAACAAAATGTATTTCATTTTTTTTTTTTTTTCACACAAATAGAGCTTTATTTTGGTGGTATTTGATCACCACTGTTTTTTTTTTTATCATATAAATAAATAAATAAAAGTCCAAAAAGTTCTTAAAACAATATTTTTTACTTTCTGCTATAAAACATATCCAGTAAAAAACATTTAAAAAAAAAATGTAATTCTTCATAAACATAGGCCAAAATGTATTCTGCTACATGTCTTTGTTAAAAAAAAAAAAAAAAAATCCCAGTAAGTGTATATTGATTGGTTTGTGTGAAAGGTATAGCGTCTACAAACTATGGTATATACAGTGCCTTGCGAAAGTATTCGGCCCCCTTGAACTTTGCGAATTTTGCCACATTTCAGGCTTCAAACATAAAGATATGAAACTGTAATTTTTTGTGAAGAATCAACAACAAGTGGGACACAATCATGAAGAGGAAAAAAATTTATTGGATATTTCAAACTTTTTTAACAAATAAAAAACTGAAAAATTGGGCGTGCAAAATTATTCAGCCCCCTTAAGTTAATACTTTGTAGCGCCACCTTTTGCTGCAATTACAGCTGTAAGTCGCTTGGGGTATGTCTCTATCAGTTTTGCACATCGAGAGACTGAAGTTTTTGCCCATTCCTCCTTGCAAAACAGCTCGAGCTCAGTGAGGTTGGATGGAGAGCGTTTGTGAACAGCAGTTTTCCGTTCTTTCCACAAATTCTCAATTGGATTCAGGTCTGGACTTTGACTTGGCCATTCTAACACCTGGATATGTTTATTTGTGAACCATTCCATTGTAGATTTTGCTTTATGTTTTGGATCAATGTCTTGTTGGAAGACAAATCTCCGTCCCAGTCTCAGGTCTTTTTCAGACTCCATCAGGTTTTCTTCCAGAATGGTCCTGTATTTGGCTCCATCCATCTTCCCATCAATTTTAACCATCTTCCCTGTCCCTGCTGAAGAAAAGCAGGCCCAAACCATGATGCTGCCACCACCATGTTTGACAGTGGGGATGGTGTGTTCAGGGTGATGAGCTGTGTTGCTTTTACGCCAAACATAACATTTTGCATTTTTGCCAAAAAGTTCGATTTTGGTTTCATCTGACCAGAGCACCTTCTTCCACATGTTTGGTGTGTCTCCTAGGTGGCTTGTGGCAAACTTTAAATTACACTTTTTATGGATATCTTTAAGAAATGGCTTTCTTCTTGCCACTCTTCCATAAAGGCCAGATTTGTGCAGTATACGACTGATTGTTGTCCTATGGACAGAGTCTCCCACCTCAGCTGTAGATCTCTGCAGTTCATCCAGAGTGATCATGGGCCTCTTGGCTGCATCTCTGATCAGTCTTCTCCTTGTATGAGCTGAAAGTTTAGAGGGACGGCCAGGTCTTCGTAGATTTGCAGTGGTCTGATACTCCTTCCATTTCAATATTATCGCTTGCACAGTGCTCCTTGGGATGTTTAAAGCTTGGGAAATCTTCTTGTATCCAAATCCGGCTTTAAACTTCTCCACAACAGTATCTCGGACCTGCCAAGTGTGTTCCTTGTTCTTCATGATGCTCTCTGCGCTTTAAACAGACCTCTGAGAATATCACAGTGCAGGTGCATTTATACCGAGACTTGATTACACACAGGTGGATTCTATTTATCATCATTAGTCATTTAGGTCAACATTGGATCATTCAGAGATCCTCACTGAACTTCTGGAGAGAGTTTGCTGCACTGAAAATAAAGGGGCTGAATAATTTTGCACGGCCAATTTTTCAGTTTTTTATTTGTTAACAAAGTTTGAAATATCCAATAAATTTGGTTCCACTTCATGATTGTGTCCCACTTGTTGTTGATTCTTCACAAAAAATTACAGTTTTAAATCTTTATGTTTGAAGCCTAAAATGTGGCAAAAGGTCGCAAAGTTCAAGGGGGCCAAATACTTTCGCAAGGCACTGTATATATATATATATATATATATATATATATACTAGAATTTTTTTTTTTTTTTACTAGTAATAGAGGTGATCAGCAGCTTACAGTGGGACTGTGAGGTGAGCAACCTGACACTAACTTACATTGGGTGGGAACTGACTAACTGCCACTGATACCACCAGTGAAATCGATACAGTAATCAGCGATAATACTACACTGTCACTGTGCTAATGACACTGACTGGGAAGGGGTTGCCATCTAGGGTGATCAAAGTGTTAATTGTGTGCCTAAAAAGTGTTAATATAATTTATTTAAAAGATAAGTGAATTACATAAACGTAAACACACCTCCAAAATACCAAACTGAGTAAAACAAACCAGAAAGCTAAACAAATAGTGACACACACTGAACAACTGCCTAAATCAAATAAATACAGCAAATGGGGAATGCAAAGCATAATCACAACAGAGCCAGGGTCATACACGGGAGATCAAGCAGAGGGAGCAAGACAGGACAGGAAGAGGGTAACAGGAGATGGAGAGAGTCGGTGGGAAAGGGATCAGGCTGCAGGGTCAGGACCAGGAACAGGATAAAGGATCGCAGGTCAGGGGCACATGGAGACAACACCAAGGCAGGAATAAGACCATTGACAGGGTATAAATACACATCCTGCAACAAGCACCAGGTGATGACTGATAACATGAAATGATCTTCTGGCTGCTGAGAGACACCCACTGGTGGACACAGGAACTGCAGCCTATGGATCTGGGAGTCACAGTGCCACCAGCAGGTGAGTCCTTTCCTGACACATATATGGCCACTCCCCTGACACACCCCTGAGGAAACAGGTAGGTCAAACACACTTGCCCGTAATAGGGGAATTTTCCTTAGGCCAAAGAGGAATGGTCCCTCTATAGGAATAACTCAGCCGATATGCAAAGCAAATGAAGAGAATATAGTTGTCAGGACCCGGACTTGAACCTGGGATCTCCACTGTGCCTGTCAATGACTCTACTTGCTGAGACACCTGGAATGCTGGACAGCTTCCTGGACAGCTTCCTGGACAGCTTCCTGGACAAATCCTTGAATGATCCTGCCATGAATCCTAATTGCCTTGAACCTTGAACCCTTTGCTCCTCCCATGAACTTCCTGATTTAAGCCATGTCTCTACATTTCCTGTTTGCCAGAATATTGTGCCTTCACCAGCCAGTATCTCGCTTGTCTCTCCTGCTGCCGTCCATATCTTCGCTACCATTCATTATCGACACTTTGCTTGTTCCTCGACTACGCTTCTGCCTAATCCTAACCTGCAACTACTCATTACAGACCTTTGGCTACTTCTAGACTTCGCTTTTGCTTGATCCCAACCGGCTTTATCTGCTACTTGGTACTAACACGCAGCAAAATCCATCTCCACCATCAGTAGCACTGGTGAACACCGGTTAGTACAAGATTCCTCACCTCAGGTGAGCCTTCGTCATCTGCCAGAGTGACCTGCCTTTGTTCATATCCAGCTGGTTCCTGTGTAAGCTGCTATAGCTACTGGTCTTCGAGCCTGATTCCAGATCGTGACAATAGTGCTCTAATGCAACATTTATTAAATAAAAAGCTTAAAGTGATTGTTTTTTTTTTTTTTTTAACCACTTTACCACTAGAGCATTTTGCTGTCTTACGTCTGGGCCACTTTTTGCGATTCGGCGCTGCGCGACTTTAACTGAAAATTGCGCGGTCGTGCAACGCCATACCCAAACTAAATTTATGTCCTTTTTTTCCCACAAACAGAGCTTTCTTTTGGTGGTATTTGATCACCTGTGCGATTTTTACTTTTTGCGCTATAAACAAAAAAAGAGCGTAAATTTTGAAAAAACAACAATATTTTTCACATTTTTTTATATGAAATCCCCCCCCAAAAAATGTAAAAATCAAATTTTTTTTAAATTTTTGGCCAATTCGTTTTCTGCTACCTATGTTTGGTAACAAAAATTCACAATAAGCGTATTTTGATTGGTTTGCGCAAAAGTTATTGCGTTTACTAACAAAGGGAAAGACTTCTGTCATTTTTGGTGGGTTTTTTTTTAACGCGTAATGGCGGCGATCTGCGATTTTTTTTGCAGGACTGCGACATTGCGGCGGACAGATCGGACCCTTGACTGACATTTTTGACACTTTTGGGGGTACCAGTGACATTACTGCAGTAATCAGTGCTATATATATGCACTGTTACTGTAAAAATGACACTGGCAGGGAAGGGGTTAATTTTATTGGAGAGGGAGGGGTTAATGTATGCCTGGTGCTTACTGACGTGTGGGGGGGGGGGTGACTGTGTGACACAAGGACAGATCCAGGGTTCAGCTATGCTGAACCCTGCAATCTGACCCTGCCTGTCACTTGGGAGATCAGCACCTTTGTGTTTACACAAGCAGGCGGATCTCCACACTAGATCCCCGAAGATCGGGAAAGAGCAGAGGCCATAGCCGCTGCTCCTCCCCTGGCCCAACTCCCGCTGTGACTGAAAACAGCGGGAGCGAGCCTCCGGCGGCGCGCGAGCGCCGCCCACAAGGGGAGTGTCTGACGACGTAGTACTACGTCGTCAGATGATAACGAGCCACTTTGCCGCAGTAGTACTATGGTACTCAGCAGTAAAGTGGTTAAACAACAATTATGTTGTACTTACCTCATCTGTGCAGTTGGTTTTGCACAGGGCAGCCCGGATCCTCCTCTTCTCGGGTCCTTCGTCGCTGCTCTTAGCCCCTCCCTCCTATTGAGTGCCCTCACAGCAAGCAGCTTACTATGGGGGCACCCGAGCCGAGCTGCAACTCTGTGTGTCCATTCAGACACGGAGCTACCGTTCGGGCCCTGCCTCCTTTCTCTCCTGATTGGCTAACTGACTTTTATTGACAGCTGCTGAAGCCAATGGTGCCACTACTGTATCTCAGCCAATCAGTAGGAAGAATCCCGGACGGCCTGGGCACCCGTGGACATCGCTGAATAGAGATGGGGCTCAGGTAAGAATTAGAGGGGCTGCTACACACACACAGAAGGCTTTTTATCTTAATGCATAGAATGCATTAAGATAAAAAACCTTCTGACTACACAACCCCTTTAAAAACGTACAAGTCTGGAACTTAAACGAAAACGCTCAATACATCCATATAATCAAGAAGTTGGCCGCGGGTGATGCCACGTGGCCCCTCCCCTGTACGCGTTACATCCTGGATGGGACTTCATCAGTGGTATTCCCTCTTGTCTTTTCTCCAGGAGACCCATGCCACCATCAGTCTATAATCAGGGTGAAATTACCATTTTATGGCCTCCTGCTCCATATGGAGGCTTCTCTACTGTTTTGTTGGTGCGGTTTGTTGGACACTTCATTGTCAAAATAAAGAATTTGCAAAAAAAAAAAAATTAACATAAAAAAGAAAAAAAATGCAGGGGCGTTGTAAACTGTTACAACAATTCCCAAGTAATTTTAAAATGGTATGATTTTAGGTTTTAATAAAATGTTATTAGGATTCGACAAAGCATACAAATACCATATATGAATAGGAAACAAATGTCAAAAGTAAGCAACTGTTAAAGAGTAAACATATCCAATATATTGTGCATAAAAGAATAAACAGGAAAAAAAAGTATACCATAACTTCTTATATGTCATTCTTACAGTGTCAATATACACATATTGTCAAAAATACTGGGACGCCTGCCTTTACACGCACATGAAATTTAATGGCATTCCAGTCTTAGTCCGTAAGGTTTAATATTGAGTTGGCCCACCCTTTGCAGCTATAACAGCTTCAACTCTTCTGGGAAGTCTGTCCACAAGGTTTAGGAGCGTGTCTATGGGAATGTTTGACCATTCCTCCAGAAGTGCATTTGTGAGGTCAGGCACTGATGTTGGGCAAGAAGGCCTGACTCGCAGTCTCCACTCTAATTCATCCCAAAGATGATCTAACAGGTTGAGGTTAGGACTCTGTGCAGGCCAGTCAAGTTCCTCCACCCCAAACTCGCTCATCCATGTCTTTATGGACCTTGCTTTGTGCACTGGTGCGGAGTCATGTTGGAATAGGAAGGGACCATCCCCAAACTGTTCCCACGAAGTTGGGAGCAAAAAATTGTCCAAAATGTCTTTGGCATGCTGACACCTTAAGAGTTCCCTTCACTGGAACTAAGGGGCCAAGCCCAACCCCTAAAAAAACAACCCCACACTATAATCCCCCCTCCACCAAATTATTTGGACCACTGCACAAAGCAAGTTATAGTGTATATGTGCCTGAAAATAACAGACAGTGAAAGAAACGGGTTGGCAGTCTAATGATATGGCTTCTCGCATGGAGTTTTGATCAAAAGAACATATGGCCGGAGGGGTGTATGAGTTGAACCAGAGGCCGTAAAAATGGTATGATTAAAAAGAACTATTCACATGTTCCAGTCTCTCATAATAAGTCTCCTTCTCAAGTATGTCAGGGAAAATTGCATCTGGTTATTGCAGCTCATTGATCAGAAAGGCAATGAGAAGAGCTACTTGACTTTTTTCTGTTCTGATGCAGTTCTTTCTTGTATTTTATTGTGGCAATACACAGCTGTGATCGCTGTACTATTAATAAATAATTAGTGGCCAGCGCACTAAATTTCTAATGTTTTTTCTTGTATCTGCTGGCTTAGAAAATGGTTTGTCTATAATTTGTGATTTAAATTTACTAAAACTATTGCTCTCTCTGTTGTCTTTGACCCAATGAGGAGAGAGAGAGTCGAGACAGCCTCTGCTCTCATGTCCATCAATGGATTGAGATCGGGCTCAAGTAAATATGAGGGGGCTGCATGCAGAAGATTTTTTACCTTAATGCAGAGATTTCATTAGGGTAAAAAACCTTCTGCCTGTAGAACCACTTTGAGCTTGTTTGTAAGCCCACTGGGATCTAGGAGCAGCCAGCACATCTCAGTGCTTGCTTTTATTAGGCCCTTGGGACACTATTCTATCCACTGACTCCAACAATAGGACATCATTCCTGCCACTGAAACCAACAATGGAGCCCACTTCTTCCCATTGACATATATTATAGTTACATAATTACATAGTTAGTCAGGTTGAAAAAAGACACAAGTCAATCTGGTTCAACCAAAAAAAAAAAAAAAAATAGTATTGAAAACCCAACCATACAATCCCATATACACAATTCTATACCCGCTGTTGATCCAGAGGAAGGCGAAAAACCCCCAGCAAAGCATGATCCAATTTGCTACAGCAGGGGAAAAAAAATCCTTCCTGATCCCCCGAGAGGCAATCGGATATTCCCTGGATCAACTTTACCTAAAAAAATGTTTAGTACCCATTTATATTATGTACATTGTATAGTATACAATGCCATCCAATGATACAATTGATGGAGTGCCATTCCTTCCAATAATATCAATAAAGAGGCACTTTTTCTCTCACTGACACCTACAATGGGGCACAATTCCTGCCAAAAACACAAATGATAGGGCCCAATTCCTCCCGCTGACACCAACAATGGGCCACAATTCCTCCCACTTACACCTACAGCTGGGCACAATTCCTCTCATCAACAACAATGTTGGTATGTAATCCCTTGCAATTGATAAAGGCAGAAAATGACCAGCGCTATGGAGTGTGCGGTGAAGCGTGAACGACTATCAGGTGTAAACAGCCAACAACCAAAACCCCAAAGGGGTCAAGATATAAGTAAAGTGCAGAGAAGGGGTTGAAAACGGCAGTAGCGCCGTTTTCAACCCCTTCTCTGCACTTTACCTTTAATCCCTTGCAATGACCCCAACCATGGGGAACTATTCCTTCCAATGACACAAACGACAAGTCACTATTCATCCCACTGACACCAATGATGGGGCACAATTTCTCCCGCTGACACCAATGTTGAGCCACTATTCATCCAACTGACACCAATAATGGGGCACAATTTCTCCCACTGACACTGACACTGACAATGTTGAACCACTATTCCATGGATGGGGGGGTGGTGCCCCTGCGCCCCCAATGGATGGGCCACCTGAATTGGATGAAAGGTTTAGCACTGGAAAATACTTTTTTTTAGGGATAGAAAATGTGATTTATATACAACGATATTGATCAGACCAAAATGAGGAGGAAAGATGGACAGAGGGACTTTGTTCCAAATCAGGGACAGTCCCTCGAAATCAGGGACAGTTGGGAGCTATGCTTTATCTGTTTTACTACTTCATGCTGTGCTGCAAAATTCCTCAATCCCCCGATTGCACACCAGGTTTGTATGTTGGGATGGAGCCTACAGAAACTGAACACTGTCATGAATACAATTTCCAGGGCTCTGAAGAGACACTATTCTCCCAGTTTTAAAAAAATACTAATATATTGCCTACTTGGGATCCACAAATAATATTACCGTATAAATCACTGAACTACAGAGAATCCTAAAACATAATAGAGGTTTTCATCTTTGGCTCTGCATGATGACATTATAGAGGTGCATCAGACTATCAGAATATACAAATGTATTTCTCTGGCAACATTTACCTGGATGGAGCATAATATGCTGTCATAGGAATAGGTATAGCGTACAACAGGGATCCTTAACCACTTGCCGACCGCCGCACGACTATCTACGTCGGCGGTCAGCCCCTCACAGGCAAACTAACGTAGGGCTACGTTGTTTGCTTGTGAGGGTCTAGGGAGCGAGCGCGCGCCCCCCGGGGCGCGCTCCCGCTCCCGCGTGGTCACGGACCCCCCCGCGCGTGTGACCAGCGGACCCGATGTCCGCCGGTCACTCGGCGATCGGCGGGGGAGAGGGAGAATGTCAGGCAGCTTGTGTAAACAAACTGCCTGTCATTCTCCTCGCTGCAAAGACACTGATAAAACGGATCTGGTATGTAGATCCGTTGATCAGTGTCCTTACAGCTAGAGCCACAGCCAATCACAGTAGAAACCACGCCCCTAGGGACACACACAGCCCCTCCCTTCCAAATAAAGTTAACCCCTTCACTACCAGTGTATTTTTACAGTAACAGTGCATATGTATAGCACTGATTACTGTAGAAATGTCACTGGTAACCCCAAAAGTGTCAAAAATGTCAGTCAAGGGTCCGATCTGTCCGCCGCAATGTCGCAGTACCGCAAAAAAAATCGCAGATCGCCGCCATTACGCGTTAAAAAAAAAAACAACAAAAATGACAAAAATCTTTCCCTTTGTTAGTAAACGCGATAACTTTTGCGCAAACCAATCAAAATACGCTTTTTGCGATTTCTTTTACCAAACATAGGTAGCATAAAATAAATTGGCCGAAAATTTTTAAAAATTTTGATTTTTACATTTTTTTTTGGGGGAATTTCATATAAAAAAATGTGAAAAATATTGCTATTTTTGCAAAATTGACGCTCTTTTTTTGTTTATAGCGCGTGATCAAAAAATCGCACAGGTGATCAAATACCACCAAAAGAAAGCTCTGTTTGTGGGAAAAAAAGGACGTCAAATTCGTTTAGGTACAGCGTCGCACGACCGCGCAATTGTGCGTTAAATTCACGCAGTGCCGAATCGCAAAATACCCCCTGGTCGGAATGGGGGTAAAATCTTCCGGGGCTTAAGTGGTTAAACTACGGCCCTTCGGCTGTTGTGGAACTACACATCCCATGAGGCATTGTAAAACTCTGACATTCACAGACATGACTAGGCATGATGGGAATTGTAGTTCCTGAACAACTGGAGGGCCGTAGTTTGAAGACCCCTGGCGTACAATAAAACTTGTTCCTGCTTTCCTGTTGATGACCTGCAACTTTTTTTCAAAGCATATTTCAACCTTTGCCCCTAAATTTGAGAAATCCCTGGTAAATGTGTGTTATGTGTTCCCATTCACATACACAGCATATTAAAAATATTTGAAAACATGTTTTTTTACCTTCTGGTTATTTCTTTGGAGCAGCATTATTCACAGGGTAATATATTCAGCATTGTTCAGAATAACTTGCAAAGGACACTTTAGGGACAGACTGGTTTACAGGTGCATTAAAATACAATGTAAACCCAGGACTTGATATTTTTTAACCCGTTGCTAGGGTAGAGAGTGTTCACATCTCGTCACAACTGAAAAATGAGGATGTGCCAGCACAGTAAAGACATGGTTAATTAAGAGGTGTGCCTAAAAAATTTGGTGAATGGTCCAATATTTTAATGGCAAAACGGGCCAGGTGTGCGCATGAACATGGCTATCAAGAGACACGTCAAGAAGCGCCATCTAGCGTGCCATACACGTGACCGTCAGGGTAAACCTGCTGTGGGCAGTCAAATGTAGTCAATGTGAGAGGTAGGGTCACAGTTCAATGGAACAACAAGTGAACATCAAGTTCTGCTACAAATTGGGGAAAACAGTTGACGCATGAAATGTTGGTGCAAGTGTATGAAACGGAAACCACGGGCAGAAAATATGTTTACGATTGCTTCAAATGCTTTTGCAACAGGAAGGAAACGACTGAGGATGAGCCACGTTCGGGTCGGCCATCGACAAGCAGAACCCTAGACGTGATCAAGCGACTGCAACAAATGATCGGCAAAAAAAATCGGCAACTTACTTTACGATTGATGGCAAAGGAATTGGGCATTAGCAAGAACACAGGCGGTCCTTTCTCATCCGATTCCCCCCATAGAGAACAGCGGGGATCTGACACCTCCGTCTCCGCACACTGAGCTGTCATCCGCCTACTCAACGGGGATCGGTGGATCGATCCCGCGCTGAGCAGGATGGAGTCCGCTGACGGAGCGGACAGGTGTAAGGGGCCTTAGGCTCTGATGTCCCAACCATTGTTGGCACTCCCTCCACTCCCCTGCATCTGCTGCTGAATGATACAGGGGAGCCAGATCACATGACTGTACTGGAGCAGGCTGACAATAGGTAAGTATACACACTTTTTTTATGCAGGTTAGTAATTATAGGTGTTAGGCAGGAATTCTACTTTAACAATTGAAGTGAAGCTTTGATGACTACCATCATACAATCAAGTGCAAGCAAAAATGCTGTTTCTTTTTATTTTCCTTGCACATGATTGGGTATTTTTTTGCAAAGTAAAACTGCATCACATTCACTAAGCTCTGGAGAAAATTCCTTTGCAAAGTGAACAGTCTATTTGCCTTTATTAAATCAACCCCACAGTCTATATTTATATGGACTGTATTGCTGTATTGCTGCACATATTGTTAATAAAAATGTACTAAAACAAAAAATGCCAGTAATTGAGTGCAAAATGAGATTCTCTTTCATTTGCTCTTATTGCAGTTAGTTGCGGTGGCATTATAACAAAAACATTTAATTGTGTTCTGTATAAGAAATCTTTCTATTCACACTTGGCAAGCTGCAATGAATGTTTCCAATTTCAATGATGATTCTATACAAAAAAAAACATTATAGAATATCGAGTTTTTCAAAACAGCATATTGTGGCTCAGTGTAAAAATGTCCTAAATTCGTAGGTGAAAACCTCTGTGTAATAAGGCAAGGAAGGATGGGCTGTATGCAGCAATCCATGGCAAGCAATTAGAATTAATTTCTGTAACTTCACTAAAATCTTATTGGATGCTAATTTTATGCCAATGTATTAGCACAATCTAAAGACCATGTATGTCCATGGTTAGAATCTGCTGTATCGACCTTGAATGGAAAGTACTGTATTTTGTTTGCATACTAGCTCATTATGCCTTTGTCTTTCAGGTTTTTATTTTTTTAACCACCACAGATCGCCCCACGCAGATTTTTTTGCGGCAGGGCGGCTCGGCTGCGCATAATCACGTAGATCTACGTGATTATATGCCTGCGGTGTGATTACCCACATGGAAGAAAAATATATTTAAAATATATTTTAAAAAAACATTTTTTATTTTTCCCAAATATATTGGAAATATATTTGAAATGCTACAATTTTGGCCATATTCAATATATTTCTACAATTTTTATCCCAAATATATTGGAAATATATTTGAAATGCTACAATTTTGGCCATATTCAATATATTTCTACAATTTTTATCCCAAATATATTGGAAATATATTTGAAATGCTACAATTTTGGCCATTTTCAATATATTTCAAAATATTTTTTCCCTAAATATATTGGAAATACGTTTTTCTTCCATATGGGTATAGACACAGCGGGAGCCAGACCGCGGGAGGAGCGGGCTCGATCGCCGCTGGCCTCCTGTGATCTTTGGGGAAACTGACAGATGAGCCGCCTGCCTATGTAAACAAAGCCGATGGCTCTCCTGTCAGACAGGCACAGTGACATTGTGTCAGTGACATCACATCACAGTGACAGTGACATCAGCTAAACTGAAACACTGATCTCTGTGTGCCTTTCACAGAGCCCCCCCCCCCCCAGTTAGCAAGCACATTTAGGCTTACATTTAACCCCTTGATCACCCTCAGTATTAACCCCTTCACTGCCAGTGTCATTTATATAGTAACAGTGCATGCATATTATTTAGCACTGATTAACCACTTAAGCCCCGGAAGATTTTACCCCCTTCCTGACCAGGGTGTATTTTGCGATTCGGCACTGCGTGACTTTAACAGACAATTGCGCGGTCATGCAACGCTGTACCCAAATGAATTTGGCGTCTTTTTTTTCCCACAAACAGAGCTTTCTTTTGGTGGTATTTGATCACCTGTGCGATTTTTTGATCACGCGCTATAAACAAAAAAAGTGCGTCAATTTTGCAAAAATAACAATATTTTTCACATTTTTTATATGAAATTGCCCAAAAAAAATGTAAAAATCAAAATGTTTTAACATTTTCGGCCAATTTGTTTTATGCTACCTATGTTTGGTAAAAAAAATCACAAAAAGCGTATTTTGATTGGTTTGCGCAAAAGTTATCGCGTTTACTAACAAAGGGAAAGATTTTTGTCATTTTTGTTGTTTTTTTTTTTAACGCGTAATGGCGGCGATCTGCGATTTTTTTGCGGTACTGCGACATTGCGGCGGACAGATCGGAGCCTTGACTGACATTTTTGACACTTTTGGGGTTACCAGTGACATTTCTACAGTAATCAGTGCTATACATATGCACTGTTACTGTAAAAATACACTGGTAGTGAAGGGGTTAACTTTTTTTTAAAGGGAGGGGCTGTGTGTGTCCCTAGGGGCGTGATTCTAACTGTGATTGGCTGTGGCTTCAGATATATGGAAAGTGATCAACGGTTCTACATAGTAGAACCGTATGATCATCCTCCATACACAGGGGAGAATGACAGGCAGCTTGTTTACACAAGCCGCCTGACTTTCTCCCTCTCCCCCGCCGATTGCAGAGTGGCCGGCGGACATCGGGTCCGCCGGTCACACGCGCGGGGGGGTCCGTGACCATGCGGGAGCGGGAGCGCGCCTCCGGGGGCGCGCGCTCGCTCCCTAGACCCTCACAAGCTAGTGACGTAGCCCTACGTCACTTTGCCTGTGAGGGGCTGACCGCCGACGTAGATAGTCGTGCGGCGGTCGGCAAGTGGTTAATGTCACTGGTCCCCAAAAAGTGTCACTCAGGGCCTGATTCATAGTACGGCGAATTGGCGTTTCGGCGTGATTTTGCGAAGCGGCGATTATTTAAGTCTGAAATTGGCATTCAAAGAACGGCGGGCGGAAAATAGCGCCTAGTGTGAGATTCATTAAGATGCAATATGGTCAGAGCGCGACTTAAAACCACGCCAGCTAAAAGCTCGACTAAAGTTTAGCCAAATTTTCCCCTGTACCCCCAAAAATCCCAAATCACTGTGGAAGGTGTGGAAGTCAATTTGGAGATGACTTGCGTTTAAAAAATCTCAAAAACTGACTTAGAAAGAGAGATATCTGCGAAAGTGTGGAAAGGTTAAACAGCTCCTCCAGCCGCGAGCTGCGAACTCGCGAATGTGCGCATGCGCAACGCCAAATTGGCTCAAAAAATTTCGCCAGCGCGATTTTGGGTCATTTTTTTTTTTAATACCGCTTGCAAATCCGCTGTCTCGCCCATAGAAAATGGCAAAAACCGGCGGAATTGGAAAAACATGCACACTTCCAACAAGGGATCCTTTAGTAAACACCATCACATTCCATACACCTTTCCTGCTAACTCCGAAATCATAGCAGTCAAATCTACAGTGTTTATATAGAACCTCCACATTCTCTGAAAAAACCCACAAAATATTACATTGGGGAATTGGTCGTCAGATAGAAAAAAAATAGATGTAAAACATATTTCAAAGAAAGATTATTAGCATTTCACACATATCAAGGAAATGTCACAATTTTGACAATATTTTATGTGTTTCCAAAGAATGTTTTTAGAAATATATTGCAAATACTACCTTTTCTTCCATATGGGTATGGCCAAGTGTTACCATTTTACTACACATTTAACTGAAGGTATATATATATATATCCCTTATACTTGGCTAATTAGCAAAGTATGCCCAACAAACAAATAGAGCTTTAGCTCACAATATTGCTACATATTGACTTTATGGGGCATCTTTTGTATTTTGTTCATGTCTTTGGATTAAAAGTTTGCTGATACACATGCCTTTTTCAAACATGAACAAAATTAATGATGTCAACATTTGGAGGATTGGAGATATCCAAGTGTTGCCCATACAGAGGGCACCTTCCGGATTCGAACTTACAAAC